>NW_027361675.1:43625000-44225000 GCF_039654945.1 Dendrobates tinctorius
AATGTATTTTTAAAAGCGAATTGTAAGAGATGCTCATGAGGTGAATATTTTGATCATACACATCGAATTCTATATATTATGTGAAATGTTAACATTTTGTGAAAGAAAGAAAAACGGAATTTATGCCTGCCTAGGAGCCATAAATAATTAGATAGATATCAGAAAAAGAATTCCATGTTTCAAAAAGTTAATATGGTACATTTTTGATTTTTGGACTGGGTGGAGGGGCATTTGAAGCAAAATAAAAAAAAATCGGATGCTATTCCAGGACAAAAAATATTGGAGCCTAAAAATAGAAAACATTGAGGTCATGTTGTCATTTTCTATTCCACTGGAATAGATGAAGCATATGACAGCAACTATGTTCTTTCATTAGCTCAGCAGTCACATCACTGCCTTTATAGTCTCCTTCCCCACTGCTGTGTTCAAATAGTCCCTTACTACTTTCCAGCATGACAGGAATCTTTTTTTTCCCTAAAACTGATGTGCTGCCTTTATTTACCCTCCTGGTCCACTCTCTCTTTGTCTTTTGCAAGTTAATTGAACTCTGTCCCAGTGGCCACGTCGGTAGATTATCGATAAAATAAGCTCCAAGTAGAGTATGTTTATGAGAGAGAAACATGAGGTAAGAGTAATAGCAAAGATGGTGTAATGTCTGTCTTGATCGATAGATGTTCAGTGAAGGAAATAATTATTTGATCCCTTGCTGATTTTGCAAGTTTGCCCACTGACAAAGACATGAACAGTCTATAATTTTAAGGGTAGACTAATTTTAACATTGAAAGATAAAATATCAAATATAAAATCCAGAAAATCACATTGTATAAATTATATAAATTTATTTGCATTTTGCAGTGAGAAATAAGTATTTGATCCCTCTGGCAAACAAGACTTAATACTTGGTGGCAAAACTCTTGTTGGCAAGCACAGCAGTCAGACACTTTTTGGAGTTGATGATGACGTTTGCGCACACGTCAGGAGGAATTTTGTTCCACTTTTCTTTGCAGATAATCTCTAAATCATTAAGATTTTGAGGCAGTTGCTTGGTAACACAGAGCTTCAACTCCCTCCATCAGTTTTCCATAAAGTTTTCCATAATGTGCTTCTTTTTGAGCCACTCCTTTGTTGCCATGGCTGTATGTTTTGGTTCATTGTCTTCACTGTATGGTGTTCACTGTATGTACATGGCCCATGCGTTTGTTTTTATTCCTTGGTTTCTTGCCTTTGCAAGTGTTTGGGAGGTTTCCACCCCTCCTATGTGAGCCATGCACATATAAAGCCGTCTTACACAGCATGCCCACATCAGATATTGCCTCTCTGAACCCTGCTCATATAGGTACTATTCACATGGTCAGGTTTTAAATAAATTGGATAGGACTGCTCTGAGGGGTATACCTTGGCGTTGGTAGAGCGGCTTAGCATACATTTTTTTGCAAAAAACGTATTAACTAAGTACCCTGTTTTGTTATCATCTTTTTACTAGGACTTGCTGTTCATTGTTGGAATTTTTTTACAGCAGAGTATTTTTTCACGTTTGTTGTACTGTGTTTCTCTGTGTTCCAGTCTCTTGGTGGTGTGAACACTGTCTTACCGACTTGTTCACTGTATGTGCATGGCCCATTCATTCGTTTTTATTCCATTAGTTTCATGCTTTTGCAAGTCTTTGGGAGGTTTCCACCCCTCCCATGTGAGCCATGCACATATAAAGCCGTCTTACACAGCATGCCCACATCAGATATTGCCTCTCTGAACCCTGCTCATATAGGTACTTTTCACATGGTCAGGTTTCAAATACATTGGTTAGGACTGCTCTGAGGGGTATACCTTGGCGTTGGTAGAGCGGCTTAGCATACATTTTTTTGCAAAAAACGTATCAACTAAATACCCTGTTTTGTTATCATCTTTTTATTAGCACTTGCTGTTCATTGTTGGAATTTTTTTACAGCAGAGTATTTTTTCACGTTTGTTGTACTGTGTTTCTCCATGACTTAATGATTTAATGAGGAGTGGAACAAAATTCCTCCTGGCGTGTGCAAACCTTATCATCAACTACAAAAAGTGTCTGACTGCTGTGCTTGCCAACAAGGGTTTTGCCACCAAGTATTATCTCTTGTTTGCCAGAGGGATCAAATACTTCTTTCTCACTGCAAAATGCAAATACATTTATATAATTTATACAATGTGATTTTCTGGATTTTATTTTTGATAAAATTAACCTACCCTTGGGCAAACTTACAAAATCAGCAAGGTATCAAATAATTATTTCCTTCATTGTATATGACTATGTAGGGGAAAAGACTGGGCTGTGGGTGCTGGCAGGGCACCGGGTCTGGAACTGCTGGGGCCAAACCTCCTGTTGCAGGGGAAAAGTAAATTGAGGACAGGGGAGACCCATGACCTGCAGAGAGGGGGCGTGGTGAGCCAGGACAGGACAAGGGGTTTTGCGCGGGAAGGCAGAAGGGGTTGCAGCCAGAGAAGAGAGAGTGAGGACCTGCACCACGCCGTGAGTACGGCAGCGATAAGGGTCGGGTGCAAAAAGGACCCGGGAACGTCATCAGGCATGCAGCAGAGTGCACGCCGAGCAGGAGATTACATTGAAGGACTCTTGGCTGCAGAGCAGCAGCATAGCATACTAGGGGCTCAGCAGGTCAGACCGCTGACCGCCTGCTGCCGCCAGAAGAGAGAAGACTAATTTCTTATGCAGGTAAGCCGGAAGACTTCAGCACCGGCCTCAGCCGGCAGCCATCATCCATTCTGGAAGAAGTGACAAGCATCGGACTCACGCTAAGTGAAATAGACTTATATTTGAACTGCCACCCTGAGTTACTCTGTTTTGTTGAAATCCTTTGCAGTAATCTGATTAATATACTTTTTGCTCCCTGCGAGGAGACTTCTCCCTGTAACAATTAAATCAAACATCTGTTTACCCCTGTTAACCCTTGTTCTGTGCCTCTGTGTCGCTGCATCCAATTACCTGTGTTACAACTATACAGTGTATATATACATATATATATACAGTAGGTTACAGTGGGTATGGAAAGTATTCAGAACGCTTTTTTCACTCTTTGTTGCATTGCAGCCATTTGGTAAATTCAAAAAAGTTCAATTTTTTTTCTCATTAATATACACTCCAAATAAAAAAAACTAAAAACAAAGCTAAAAACAAAAAACACAAAAACACCTCTTTTAACTCATCAACGACCGCCGATACACCTTTTAACGGTGGTAGTTAAGGGAACTTAATTAACGGCGCTGTGGAAAAAGTAAACAGTGCCCCCCAGAGTTGGATTTTCTCCGGGGTCTCGGCTGCCGGGGGTAGCCGAGACCCCAGAGAAAATGATTCGGGTTGGTTTTTACCGACCCTGCTTTTACCATTGCCGTTATTAACCGTATAACGGCGACCGCAAAAAAAAAGCCTCGATTTTGTATTTAATTTCTCTCTCTTCCGATTTGATTGCACATCAGAGGAGAGAGATATAGGGTCCCCGATCCCCCCAGTACCTCCCAGTGGTCCTCCCGGTCCTTGGGCCCTACTCCCTCCTCCGGTGGGCGCCGCCATCTTGATCCCAGAAGAAAATGGTGGGCGCATGCGCAGTGCGCCCACCGAATCTGCCAGTCGGCAGATTCCATTCATTCATTCATTTTGATCACTGTGATAAACTCTATCACAGTGATCAAAATAAAAAAAATTGTAAATAAACCCCCACTTTATCATCCCTTTAGTTAGGGAAATATAATGAAATAAAGAAAATATATTTATTTTCATTTTTTCCATTAGGGTTAGGGTAAGGGTTAGAATTAGGGTTAGGGTTGGAATTAGGGTTAGGGTTGGAATTAGGGTTAGAGTTAGAATTAGGGTTAGGATTAAGGTTAGGGTTAGGATTGGGATTGGGGTTAGGATTAGGGTTAGGGATTAGCATTAGGTTAGAGCTGGAATTAGGGTTAGGGTTGGGATTAGGGTTAAGATTAGGGTTAGGGGTGTGTTGGGGTTAGGGTTGGAGCTAGAATTGAGGGGTTTCCACTAGAGTTGAGCGAAATGAAATGAAACCCGACCACAGTGTGAAGTCGGCCATGCGGTCGCGACCCAAGCGCCAAAGCCGGGTTTCGCCGAATGCTTGTATGTGACTTTTTTCAGCCAATGAGAGAAGCGGAGCGTAGCAGGAGCGTAGCTGAGCGTAACCGCCTCTAGGGTTAAAATTCATGCCAGGTGTGTTTACAGTCCTACACTCACTGCCTACTTTGTTCAACTCGACTTTTGAGAAAGTCGGGTTTCATGAAACCCGACTCGACCCTAAAAAAGGCAATGTCGCTCATCTCTAGTTTCCACTATTTACCAACTTTGGGGGCCTAATTTCTCCTGTTACCCTTGAGAAAGTAAAAAAATTGGAGGCTAAAAAATCATTTTTGTGGAAAAAAAAATTTTTTTATTTTCATGGCTCTACGTTATAAACTTCTGTGAAGCACTTGGGGGTTCAAAGTACTCACTACGCATTTAGATAAGCTCCTTCTGCGGTCTAGTTTCCAAAATGGGGTCACTTGTGGGGGGTTTCTACTGTTTAGGCACATCAGGGGCTCTGCAAACGTATCATGATGCCCGCAGAACATTCCATCAAAGTCTGCATTCCAAAATGGCACTCCTTCCCTTCTGAGCTCTCCCATGTGCCCAAACAGTGGTTCCCCCTGACATATTGAGTATCAGCATACTCAGGACAAATTGCACAACAACTTTTGTGGTCCAATTTCTCCTGTTACCCTTGGGAAAATAAAAAATAGCAGGCTAAAAAATCATTTTTGAGGAAAACTTTTGGGGTCCTGTTACTCTTGGGAAAATAAAAACAATTGGGGACTAAAAGATCATATTTGTGGAAAAAATATGATTTTTTTATTTTCATGCCCGGGCGTTATAAACTTCTGCGAAGCACTTGGGGGTTCAAAGTGCTCACCACACATCTAGATAAGTTCCTTAAGGGGTCTAGTTTCCAAGTCAGTGTTACTTGTGGGTTTTTTTCACTGTTTAGGCACATCAGGGGCTCTCCAAACGCAACATGGCATCCAATCTCAATTCCAGCCAATTCTGCGTTGAAAAGCTCAAATGGCGCTCCTTCCCTTGCTAGCTCTGCCGTGCGCCCAAAAAGTGGTTTACCCCCACATATCGGCGTATTCAGGAGAAATTGAACAACAAATTTTGTGGTTCATTTTCTCTTTTTACACTTGTGAGAATAAAAAAAATGGTTCTGATGTAAATTCTTTTGCAAAAAAAGTTAAATGTTAATTTTTTCCTTCCACATTGCTTCAGTTCCTGTGAAGCAGGTAAAGGGTTAATAAACTTCTTGAATGTGGTTTTGAGCACCTTGAGGGTTGCAGTTTTTAGAATGTTGTCATTTTTGGGTATTTTCTGACTCGTACACCCGTCAAAATGACTTTAAATATGGTGTGATCCCTAAAAAAAATGGTTTTGTAAATTTTGTTGTAAAAATGAGAAATCGCTGGTCAACTTTTAACCCATATAACTTCCTACCAAAAAAAAAATTTTGTTTCCAAAATTGTGCTGATGTAAAGTAGACATGTGGGAAATGTTATTTATTAAGAAACTTGTGTGATGTAACTCTCTGATTTAAGGGCATAAAATTTTTTTTTTTTTCAAAATTTTCACCATATTTCTATTTTTTTCATAAATAAACACAAGTCATATTGAAGAAATTTTACCACTGACATGAAGTAAAATATGTCACGAAAAAACAATCTCAGAATCAGCAGGATCCGTTAAAACATTCCAGCGTTATAACCTCATAAGTGGTCAGAATTGTAAAAATTGTCCTGGTCATTAATAGTGTTGAGCATTCCGATACCGCAAGTATCGGGTATCGGCCGATACTTGCTGTATCGGAATTCCGATACCGACTTCCGATATTTTTTCAATATCGGAATTCGGCATCGGAATCGGAAGTTCAGTTGATTGACGGCCTGACGTCATCATGATGCGCGGTGTGTGCGCATCATGATGCGCCGTCATTTCGGGCCTTCCGGGGGTCTCTGCCGGCCTGCCGGGGGGCTGTGCCGGCCTGCCGGGGGGCTGTGTGGACTGCCCGGGGTCTCTGCCGGCCTGCCGGGGGGCTGTGCCGGCCTGCCGGTGGTCTGTGCACCCTGTGGGGGTCTGTACCGGCCTGCCGGGGGGCTGTGCCGGCCTGCCGGGGGGCTGTGCTGATGTCCGGGGGTCTGTGCAAGCATCGTCCGATGGGACTACAAGTCCCATCGGGCGATGCCTGCTACCATGACAGTGATTGACACATTAGCCAATGATGGGACAGTAGTAGTCCCATCATCCGGCTAATGTGTTAAATGTTAAAAAAAAAAAAAAAAAAAATACTACATACATACTACATGCATGCTACATACATACTACATGCTACATACATACTACATATATACTACATACATACTACATACATGCTACATACATACTACATGCATGCTACATACATACTACATGCTACATACATACTACATGCATGCTACTTACATACTACATATATACTGCATACATACTACATACATGCTACATACATACTGCATGCTACATACATACTACATACATACTACATACATACTACATGCATGCTACATACATACTACATATATACTACATGCATGCTACATACATACTACATGCTACATACATACTACATATATACTACATACATACTACATACATGCTACATACATACTGCATGCTACATACATACTACATGCATGCTACATACATACTACATGCATGCTACATACATACTACATACATACTACATGCATGCTACATGCATGCTACATACATACTACATGCTACATACATACCACATACATACTACATACATACTACATACTACATATATACTACATGCATGCTACATACATACTACATGCTACATACATACCACATACATACTACATACATACTACATACTACATATATACTACATGCATGCTACATACATACTACATGCTACATACATACCACATACATACTACATACATACTACATACTACATATATACTACATGCATGCTACATACATACTACATGCTACATACATACCACATACATACTACATACATACTACATACTACATATATACTACATGCATGCTACATACATACTACATGCTACATACATACCACATACATACTACATACATACTACATGCTACATACATACTACATATATACTACATGCATGCTACATACATACTACATGCTACATACATACCACATACATACTACATACATGCTACATATATACTACATGCATGCTACATACATACTACATATATACTACATGCATGCTACATACATACTACATGCTACATGCATGCTACATACATACTACATACATACTACATGCTACATACATACCACATATATACTACATACATACAATACATTCATACAATACATACATAGACATACAGTACATATAACATAGAGTAACATACTTACCAATACTTGTCACATTGTTCCCCGAAGCCATTGTCTTTCCGGAATAAATATTAACATAACAAACCACAAAAATACTCACCCACGATCCGAAGCAGTCCACGAGTGTGTCCCACGACGATCTTGGGTAGAGAACTGCAGCATCAGATGATGCTGCCGTTCTCTACGGGCTGCAGGAATCCAATGACGGAAGGTAGGTATCCTTCCGCACTGTATTCCTCCGCCACTTAAAAAAAAAAAAGTCCCTAGTCTCACTTTATGCCATTGCTGCGTGGGAATTTCCCACACAGCAATGGCATAAAGTGAGACTAGGGACTTTTTTTTTTTTTAAGTGGCGGAGGAATACAGTGCGGAAGGATACCTACCTTCCGTCATTGGATTCCTGCAGCCCGTAGAGAACGGCAGCATCATCTGATGCTGCAGTTCTCTACCCAAGATCGTCGTGGGACACACTCGTGGACTGCTTCGGATCGTGGGTGAGTATTTTTGTGGTTTGTTATGTTAATATTTATTCCGGAAAGACAATGGCTTCGGGGAACAATGTGACAAGTATTGGTAAGTATGTTACTCTATGTTATATGTACTGTATGTCTATGTATGTATTGTATGAATGTATTGTATGTATGTAGTATATATGTGGTATGTATGTAGCATGTAGTATGTATGTAGTATGTATGTAGCATGCATGTAGCATGCAGTATGTATGTAGCATGCATGTAGTATATATGTAGTATGTATGTAGCATGTAGTATGTATGTAGCATGCATGTAGTATATATGTAGTATGTATGTAGCATGTAGTATGTATGTAGCATGCATGTAGTATATATGTAGTATGTATGTAGCATGTAGTATGTATGTAGCATGCATGTAGTATGTATGTAGCATGCATGTAGTATGTATATGGTATGTATGTAGCATGTAGTATGTATGTAGCATGCATGTAGTATATATGTGTTATGTATGTGGTATGTATGTAGCATGCATGTAGCATGCATGTAGTATATATGTAGTATGTATGTAGTATATATGTAGTATGTATGTAGCATGTAGTATGTATGTAGTATGTATGTAGCATGCATGTAGCATGCAGTATGTATGTAGCATGCATGTAGTATATATGTAGTATGTATGTAGCATGTAGTATGTAGCATGCATGTAGTATATATGTAGTATGTAGCATGTAGTATGTATGTAGCATGCATGTAGTATATATGTGTTATGTATGTAGCATGTAGCATGCATGTCGCATGCATGTAGTATGTATGTAGTATATATGTGGTATGTATGTAGCATGCAGTATGTATGTAGCATGCATGTAGTATATATGTAGTATGTATGTTGCATGTAGTATGAATGTAGCATGTATGTAGTATGTAGTATGAATGTAGCATGTATGTAGTATGCATGTTGTATGTATGTAGCATGTAATTTTTTTTTTTTATTTTTTTTTACATTTAACACATTAGCCGGATGATGGGACTACTACTGTCCCATCATTGGCTAATGTGTCAATCACTGTCATGGTAGCAGGCATCGCCCGATGGGACTTGTAGTCCCATCGGACGATGCCTGCACAGACCCCCGGAGCCTGCACAGACCACCGGCAGGCCGGCACAGCCCCCCGGCAGGCCGGCACAGCCCCCCGGAGCCTGCACAGCCCCCCGGCAGGCCGGCACAGCCCCCCGGCAGGCCGGCACAGCCCCCCGGAGCCTGCACAGACCACCGGCAGGCCGGCACAGACCACCGGAGCCTGCACAGACCCCCTGGCAGGCCGGCACAGCCCCCCGAAAGGCCCGTACAGACCCCAGATAGGCTGTACAAGGGCAGGAAAGGGTTTTTCTTATTCCGATACCGGAAGTCCCATAGACTTGAATGGGACTTCCGGTATCGGAATCGGCGATACCGATACTTTTTTTAAAGATCGGCCGATACCATCCGATACGATACTTTGAAGTATCGGACGGTATCGCTCAACTCTAGTCATTAAGCTGCAAAATGGCTCTGTCACTAAGGGGTTAAAAAACTAAATATTCCGAAGCACATAAATAAAAACAATAACAATAAAAATAACTGCATATGCAACAACAAAATCAATATATGCCATTCTATAAATCTTTTTATAAATAGATAATATTAGAAATAGTCACCAATTATATGAGGATTCCCAGCCAGTTTCCCATTCTGATACTTGCCAGGCCTAAAGCTGCATAGCAGCTGTGATCTGAGGAGGGCAGGTAAATTCAGCTTAGCGTGGCCCTTGACAGCAAAAACTTATCTTGGTGTTAATGGTTAACCACATTGTCAATTACTAAATTGAGCCCCTCTGGAGCCAGGGTACCAAGTTTAAAAATCCAAAAGCACTCTTTATTAATGAGGCTGTTCCAACGATCAGGGGTAGTATCAGTTATCGGATCAAATAATAAGCCTCATAAATTTTGGGTTCTTTGGGTGAAATGTACTAAAGGGCTTAGATATGCTGTGTAATTGATAGCCCGTTCGTATGTTGTGCCGATGTTTATTGAGGCATGCATGCATAGTCTGTATCGTGCGACCCACGTACTGGAGTCTGCACGTACATTCCAAGAGATATACCACATACAGTATGTTGATTGACAATCTATTCGGTGCTTGATGGTGTAAACTTGGCCTGTGGTTCTGGATGTTAAAGCTTTTGCTCCATTCTGGATAGTATCACAGCATAAGCATTTGAGTGTGTTACATGAATAACAACCCAAATGAAGATTGCTAATTGTTTTGGTCAATTTTGTTTTCCGAGTCGTGTTACTGGGGTCACCATGTTACATAAGGTTCTGTTCTTTCTATAAATGATTTTTGGTTTGACTGGTAAGTATTCAGATAATACGGGGTCCCCCTTCAAGATTGACCAAAACTTGTTGAGCAAATTCTGGATGGCAACCCTGGATTGATTGTAGGTGATAACAAATCTCCATTTAGTCAACTCCAAGATCGTTTTACTATTATTACTAATAGTTGATTCTATTTTGCTAATACATGAGTCTTGTCTAAGTGTCTTTGTTTTTGTAAAAGCATCATGAAGCAATTTTTTGGGGTAACCTTTTTGTAAAAAACGTTTTCTCAGCGTTTTCGATTCCTCATAAAAGTCCAAATCCCTAGTGCAATTCTTACGCACCCTCCAGTACTGGCCGTAGGGAACATTGGTGATCCATTTGGGGAGATGTCCACTATCAAACTTTAGGTAGCTGTTGACATCTACAGGTTTGAAGTAGGTAGATGTAAACACCCTCCCCTCATCATCAAAACTAATCGTCAGGTCAAGGTACTGGAGGGCAGTTTCCCAAGTATTAGTGTTGAGTTTATCAACAAATTCAAGGGCTCCCACTTTAGTGCCTTTCCACAGGATGATCAAATCATCTATGTAGCGGCGGTAATAAACCACATGATCCATAGCCAAGGGGGACTGCGCAATGAAGACGGACACGAATACTCCCATGAACAGGTTTGTGTAACTGTGGGCGAATCTTGTCCGCATTGCACTGCGTCTTACCTGGCAATAGACTGATCGTTCAAAGGTAAAAACTTTGTTGTTTAAAATGAATAGAATGGCCACTTTCAAAAAATTCTTTTGCACCTGGGGCATAGTGCTGTCTGTCATCAGATAATGGTCAATCGCTTTCAAATCTAAGTCGTGTGGTATATTACTGTATAAAGCACTAACATCCAAAGTCAAGAATAAGCAACCTGTCAAAGGGGGTAGTTCTCTAAGTTCTTTAATCAATTGTGAAGAGTCCTTTAAATATGAGTCAAATATTGGCGCTCTGATAGAACAACACAATTTTGTAGTTGAAAGGTCTGATTGGATTATGCAGACAGGCCTTTTGTCTGTTCATTGGTAGGACTGATCATTTGTGATTGAGCCCCGCTATGCGATAGGCTAAGGGGTGTGTCTGGGAGTCTGGTAAGGCGGGGAATCCTTGCATATTTAAAGATGGTGCTTTAGCCACTGAATACGACCAGCAACTATGCTGACACATTATCATTACTGTACATCATGAGATCGAATGCACTTAGTTCACTTTATTTACTGTTAGCCCCAGATGACTCAAAGCAGTGATAGATTATTAATGAAACACATAGGGATGATTCTCTAAGGTGGTGATGTCTAATATACGTACAAGTCTTCGCACTATCAGTGCCCACCCAAACTAGTGGCCACTTAGATAGAGGTTAGAGTGACCACTAAGACTAGTGGTTATGTTTAGGATTTTTTAGGGTGCTATTCAGTGATGCCAATAGGTGCTCCTGACAATTAGTGGCCACCACTAGTATTTTATATGACTATACTTAAGTTGTGGTGTTACTTAGGAATTTGTCAATAGACATTATTGGAATTAGTAATAATCTAGTTGCTGTGACAAATTATCTGCAATAATTATTGCTGCTGTATTTTATACTTATCTAGCTCCGTGAGAAAATATGTATGTTATATGTATGAAAATATGTGTTATATTGTTTGTTGCGTTTTCGTTTTAGTATAAATAAATATTAAAAGCTATATTTTATATATTACTCCAATTGGATTTGTCAATGAATACAGTTAGGTCCATATATATTTTGACAGAGACAACATTTTTCTAATTATGGTTCTAGACATTGTAAGGTAGCGCTGTCATTCGGGTAGGGGATACTCGCTTGGCAGCCAAATAATCACATCTTGCACGGGTTTTCCATAAAACAATCACAGTCCATGCAGTTTATTTAGGCATCATAAACCATGACCAGCAACATAAAGTTCATATTAACAGCATAGTGTCCATGACAGAGCTTCACTCTAGTATCTCTGTGGTCACACAGATTGTGCCATGTCCAGCACACAGGCTCTCTTAGCCTCACAGTTATATCCCCTCTCTGGGTTTACCTCATGGCCGCTTCACCACGCTGCAGACGTCCATTCCCTCCAGGGAACTATCAGGCACGAGCAACCATTAAACACAGCGTTCACTTGCTGTCAGGAAGACAGCCCCATCTCTCTCAGACGGGACCTTCCAAAGCTGACCAACCAGGTCCCAGCATTTACTCCATGTGACCTACTCTGGCCACCTTATATGGTCCGTAGCCATGCCCACCGGGTCACATGGCTATGACCTCATCACAGGTCCTTCAACCACCCATACACACTTTAAAATAGCGTTCTTAAACACACCCCCTGGGTGGGTTTGTAGGTAACTGGTCCTGCCCGTACCATCAGCTACCTGGAGACTTCCCAAACACATTGAAACAGCACCTCAGCAGTATCACTGCTGATCTACACACACAAGTCTCCATCCCAAGGCCACCCACCTTGAGATACATAAAAGTCATTCAGTATTCTGCCACTCATCCTCTCTCCTGGGGCATCCACACAGCACCCCCTAGCGGACACAGTGGTCACTACACCACAACATATATTTCTTGTTTATTATTTTATTCATTTTTTATCCGGCCTTAGATACTGCGGCATATGTCGTTCGAGCTGTGATTTCGTTTTCTAGCGGCTTCACCCATCAAGATCACAGGAACCTGCGAAGAACTATGGGGATGAATTAACAAAGACTGATGAGCAAATGATTACAGAATCATCTAATTATGTTTCTTTACATGCATGGTATTTTCTTAATATATGTGGTCCATTGTTCTTAATGTGCTGGTTATCTATTTGTCTTATGCCTTTCATTTACAAAATTGTTGTTTACAATTGTATTTGAGACATGTGTATATATATATATATGTAGGTGAACGGAAAGCTCATTTTTCCCTATTTATAACTATCCATCCCTTGAATCGGTGTCATTGGGACTTCTCATGTTCCTGCAGGCCTTAGACGCGGGTATGTGCCCTGCTAGGTGATCTTTTTTCTTTTGAGTAGCGGTGATATACCACGAACACTGATGGAGGGCGGGACCTGGTGTTGCCTGGGAAATGGTCTAGCTCACAGAATTTCCCTTCCTTGCGTTCTGACCGTCGCCTGGGTGACGACTCGGCACCTGCCGCCCCCCAGGTGACGTCAGTACGCTTTGTAATAGCCTCATATGAGTGCTCACTCACTGGCAGGGCGCATGCCCGATACACGCTCCGTGATTGGTTCTCTTAACCATGTGACCGCTTCTGGCCGGATACTTAACCAGGGCCTATTTACATCTTTAGCCATGCCCCCCGAGGAAGCAGTATTTTCACCGCGAAACACGCGTTGGGGTATACAAATCAGCACCTTACCAGCACTAGGATATGATGGGTAGGTTCACTTGATGGTATTTCATTCCCTTCTATAATGGGTGGTTGTGTAATGGGTTATAATATGTAGTACTGGCGTTATTCTGCTTTGATTTAACTGCACATGTCACTGTGTGGGCGCTGGTCCTGTGGTGATGTTTATTGCCCCATTCATTATTGCACAGTTTATAGCACATTACACTGGACTAAGTACCAGTGGGGGCTACATTCATCGCTGCAGCACCATGGATGCCCACTATTAGGGCTAAGTGCAATATAGTATGGGACTGACCATTCTTAGCATAATCTTTCTAGTGCTTCTAAACTGCATTAATTCACTTCCCCTGCTAAGGGCCTGAGTGCTTCTTTTTTACACTACATTTAAACTACTGGTTGCTGATTTGTCAGTTTTATTGGGCTCCGGGCACAAATTAATTGCCTATTGTATTGCCATGACTGTCTTGCTTCTCTACAAATGCCTGTTTTTTGTCAATACAATTTTGTACTGCTTTAGATAGATCTGGACTCCAGCATTCTCTTGTTTCTCTCTAAATTGGTGAGAGTCGTCTCTATCAAATGAGATTTCATGAGGCATAATTCTTATATTTATAAAAATGGACTAAAAATGCTTGTTTGGAGGTTTTCTTTCATATATGTCATTCTGTGTTATTCACAGCTACACGCTCCAAGCCTCACATGGACTATAAGGCACGAGAACATACTTGGCTTAATCAAATTGACGAGGTTTTTAATGATAAAGCTGGAACCTTTGTGGCTGCTAGTGGTAGAGACCTTAAGGAGACGGCAGAAAAATGAGGTCTCTTCTTAATAGACGGACTAAAACATGGTGGAACCGTGCATTCCTTCAGAAATATATTGAGAAGGGTCTCATTCCACATGGACTTAGGGTCCAGGTGTTCCATTCGTTTCCCGTAGAGGATTCAGATATTAAACAAAAATGGGAGAATCTGGCCAGTGCATGTTCCACAGGATTCATGGAACTCCTCATCCAGCTGAATGGAAATATGATTGCCAGCCTTGATAATGAGATAGAAGAATTACAAAATTCCATTAAAAAAGATATGTCTGGCGATGAACTGGTGACATTCAATCGTGAGCTTGATATTGATTTCACCAATGGGAGAAGGAGATCTGTGAGATCAAAGCAAAAAAAATCTCTAGAGATCTGACTATCAATCTGAAACAGTATATAGATGGAATCGTAGATCTAAACAGGGTCTGACTGGGGTGTCTAGGGCCCACCAGGGGAATGGACTCTAGGGGCCCACCCTACAGTTATATGCAAATATCTGTCAGTCGTTATCCCTATTATAGTCCACCATACAGTATTATGGGCAACCACATAGTCCGCTAAACAGTATTATAAGCACCCACATAGTCCACCATACAGTATTATGGGCAACCACATAGTCCGCCATACAGTATTATGGGCAACCACATTGTCCACCATACAGTATTTTGTGCAAGCACATAGTCCGCCATACAGTTTTATGGGCACCTCATAGTCCGCCTTAGAGTATTATGAGCACCATATAATGCTCCTCCATACAGTATTATGGGCACCATATAATGCTCCTCCATACAGTATTATGGGACACCTGCTCCTTCATACAGTATTATGGGCTCCCTGCTCCTCCATGCAGCACATTATGGCCCCCCTGCTCCTCGTTGCAGCACATTATGGGCCCCCCTGCTCCTCCATGCAGCCCATTATGGGTCCCCAGCCCCTATTGCTCCTCCATGCAGCATACTATGGCCCCCCTGCTCCTCCATGCAGCACATTATGGCCCCACTGCTCCTCCATGCAACACATTATGACCTCCCCTGCTCCTCCATGCAGCACATTATGGCCTCCCCTGCTCCTCCATGCAGCACATTATGGCCTCCCCTGCTCCTCCATTCAGCACATTATGGGCCCCCCTGCTCCTCCATGCAGCACATTATGGGCCCCCCTGCTCTTTTAGGCAGCACATTATGGGCCCCCCTGCTCCTCCAGGCAGCACACTATGGCCCCCCCTGCAGCATACTATGGTCCCCCACTCCTCCATGCAGCACATTATGGGCCCCCAGCCCCCCCTGCTCCTCCATAAAGCAATAAAGCATACTATGGGCCGCCACCCCCCCCCCCGCTCCTCTATGTAGCATGCTATAGCCCCCCTGCTTTTCTATGCAGCACATTATGGGCCCCTCGCTCCTCCATGCAGCATACTATGGGCCCCCCTGCAGCATACTATGCCCCCCTGCAGCATACTATAGCACCCCCTGCTCCTCCATGCAGCACATTATGGACCCCCTGCAGCATACTATGCCCCTCCTGCAGCATAATATAGCACCCTCTGCTCTTCATGCAGCATACTATGGGCCCCCGGCCCCCCCCTCTCCTCTTTGCAGCATACTATGGCCCCCTGCTCCTCTATGCAGCATACTATGGGCCCCCCTGCAGCATACTATGCCCCCCCCTGCAGCATACTATAGCACCCCCTGCTCCTCCATGCAGCACATTATGGGCTCCCGGGCCCCCCTGCTCCTCCATGCAGAATACTATGGGCCCCCTGCAGCATACTATGCCCCCCTGCAGCATACTTTGGCACCCCCTGCTCCTCCATGCAGCATGCTATGGGCCCCTGCCCCCCCTGCTCCTCTATGCAGCATACTGTGGCCCCCTGCTCCTCTATGCAGCACATTATGGGCCCCCCTGCTCCTCTATGCAGTATACTATGGGCCCCCAGCAGCATACTATGGCCCCCTGCTGCTCTATGCAGCACATTATGGGCCCCCAGCCCCCCTGCAGCATAGTACTATGTCTATGGGCCCCCCTGCAGCATACCATGCCCCCCCTGCTCCTCTATGCAGCACATTATGGGCCCCCAACCCCCTCTGCTCCTCCATGCTGCATACTATGGGCCCCCTGCAGCATACTATGCCCCCCTGCAGCATACTATGGCCCCCCTGCCTTTCTATGCAGCACATTTTAGGCCCCCAGCCCCCCTGCTCCTCCATGCAGCATAGTACTATGTCTATGGGCCCCCTGCAGCATACTATGGGCCCCCCTGCAGCATACTATGGCCCCCCTGCTCCTCTATGCAGCACATTATGGGCCCCCAGCCCCCCTGCTCCTCCATGCTGCATAGTATTATGTCTATGGGCCCCCTGCAGCATACTATGTCCCCCCCTGCAGCATACTATGGCCCCCACATGCAGCATACTATGGGCCCCCCTGCTCCTCCATGCAGCTCATTATGGGGCCCCTGTAATGCTGCATACATGAAGAAAAAAATCAAGTACTCACCTCTCCCGTTCCCACCGCAGGTCCTGTACACTCAGTGTCTCTCCCAACTCTGCAACGCTCAGGACAGAGAGGCTGAGCATGCAGTGATGATGTCATAGCTCCCGTTGCCCTGAGACGTCGCAGTCACAGGGCACTGAAGACACTGCAGCTGACGGAACGAGGAAAGGTGAGTATTACAGGGGGGCCCTGATGCCTGCGCTGCCTGGACCCCATGCTGTCTGTCCCACTCCCCGTTCGCCCAGGGCCCCCAGCGCCTACCTGAGTTCGTCGGGTGGTGCCGCTGGCCCTGCTCCCAGCGGTGGGTCAGGACAGTGTGCATGCACCCGCGCGCGCCTCTGTCTCCTTCACTTTTAAAGGGCCCGCATCAATTTTTTTTTTCTTCCTCCTCCTCTCTGGGGCCCAGGGGCCCGGGGGCCTACCGGGCATTTCACTGGTATCCCGGTGGGCCAGTCCGACCCTGGATCTAAACAATCTAGAAATCCTAAGCGGGGCAGATCTGCCTCAATTACTTCCTATGCCTCCAGTGAGGGGTCGATTAGATCCAACTCCAAATCTTTGGAGACAAGATTCGGTACTAGAGTTGAGCGAAACGGGTCGAAAAATTTCAAAAGTCGCCGACTTTTGGCAAAGTCGGGTTTCATGAAACGAAACTCGACCCTAGGATGAGGTCGGCCACGAGGTCGGCGACTTACGCGCCAAAGTCGCGTTTCAAAAGTTTGTTTTGCGCTTTTTCAGCCAATCAGGATCCACGGACACTGTGGGCAACGTGATGACATAGGCAGGGGTCACAACCATCTTTCAGAAGGGCATGCAAGTGATTGGCTTGCTTTGGTGGGCGTCACAGGGGGTATAAAAGGGCGTGCACGCCGACCGCCATCTTACTTCTGCCGATCTCAGTATAGGGAGAGGTTGCTGCTGATTCTGTAGGGAGAGCGTTAGGCAGGGAAGAAGACAAAAAAACTGCTTCTGCTGCTAGCGATTTGGCCTGCACAACACACCAGTCACTGTGTGTGCAGTGCAAGGGGAGGCTATATAGTGGTGTATCAGTGGTGTTGGTTGTTGGGCTGCCTTCTAAGGCTTCCTGACATTCCTGCATTGCTGTTTACCCACTGCTCCACAAACTGCTTTTTTAAAAGCAATCCCAATTTTTTTTTTTTGTCCTGCTGAGAAGAAAAAAAAACTGCCTCTGCTGCTAGCAATTTGGCCTGCACAACACACCAGTCACTGTGTGTGCAGTGAAAGGGGAGGCTATATTGTGGTGTATCAGTGGTGTTGGTTGTTGGGCTGCCTTTTAAGGCTTCCTGACAGGCTGGCATTGCTGTTTACCCACTGCTCTGCAAACTGCTTTTTTAAAAGCAATCCAATCTCCCTTATCCTCTAGTCACTTTTGTCACAGCTGTGCCATCGAGCCTGTGACATAGCGCTCAGATATCAGTGGGCCTCACACAATCCAAAAGTGTCCAGTGTCCAAAAGTGTGTGCAGAGATTCAAAATCTCCCTTATCCTCTAGTCACTTTGGTCACAGCTGTGCCATTGAGCCTGTCACATAGCGCTCAGATTTTCATTGGGCCTCACACAATCCAAAAGTGTCCAGTGTCCAAAAGTGTGTGCAGAGATTCAAAATCTCCCTTATCCTCTAGTCACTTTGGTCACAGCTGTGCCATCGAGCCTGTCACATAGCGCTCAGATATTCATTGGGCCTCACACAATCCAAAAGTGTCCAGTGTCCAAGAGTGTGTGCAGAGATTCAAAATCTCCCTTATCCTCTAGTCACTTTGGTCACAGCTGTGCCATCGAGCCTGTCACATAGCGCTCAGATATTCATTGGGCCTCACACAATCCAAAAGTGTCCAGTGTCCAAAAGTGTGTGCAGAGATTCAAAATCTCCCTTATCCTCTAGTCACTTTGGTCACAGCTGTGCCATCGAGCCTGTCACATAGCGCTCAGATATTCATTGGGCCTCACACAATCCAAAAGTGTCCAGTGTCCAAAAGTGTGTGCAGAGATTCAAAATCTCCCTTATCCTCTAGTCACTTTGGTCACAGCTGTGCCATCGAGCCTGTCACATAGCGCTCAGATATTCATTGGGCCTCACACAATCCAAAAGTGTCCAGTGTCCAAAAGTGTGTGCAGAGATTCAAAATCTCCCTTATCCTCTAGTCACTTTGGTCACAGCTGTGCCATCGAGCCTGTCACATAGTGCTCAGATATTCATTGGGCCTCACACAATCCAAAAGTGTCCAGTGTCCAAAAGTGTGTGCAGAGATTCAAAATCTCTCTTATCCTCTAGTCACTTTGGTCACAGCTGTGCCATCGAGCCTGTCACATAGCACTCAGATATTCATTGGGCCTCACACAATCCAAAAGTGTCCAGTGTCCAAAAGTGTATGCAGAGATTCAAAATCTCCCTTATCCTCTAGTCACTTTGGTCACAGCTGTGCCATCGAGCCTGTCACATAGCGCTCAGATATTCATTGGGCCTCACACAATCCAAAAGTGTCCAGTGTCCAAAAGTGTGTGCAGAGATTCAAAATCTCCCTTATCCTCTAGTCACTTTGGTCACAGCTGTGCCATCGAGCCTGTCACATAGCACTCAGATATTCATTGGGCCTCACACAATCCAAAAGTGTCCAGTGTCCAAGAGTGTGTGCAGAGATTCAAAATCTCCCTTATCCTCTAGTCACTTTGGTCACAGCTGTGCCATCGAGCCTGTCACATAGCGCTCAGATATTCATTGGGCCTCACACAATCCAAAAGTGTCCAGTGTCCAAAAGTGTGTGCAGAGATTCAAAATCTCCCTTATCCTCTAGTCACTTTGGTCACAGCTGTGCCATCGAGCCTGTCACATAGCGCTCAGATATTCATTGGGCCTCACACAATCCAAAAGTGTCCAGTGTCCAAAAGTGTGTGCAGAGATTCAAAATCTCCCTTATCCTCTAGTCACTTTGGTCACAGCTGTGCCATCGAGCCTGTCACATAGCGCTCAGATATTCATTGGGCCTCACACAATCCAAAAGTGTCCAGTGTCCAAAAGTGTGTGCAGAGATTCAAAATCTCCCTTATCCTCTAGTCACTTTGGTCACAGCTGTGCCATCGAGCCTGTCACATAGTGCTCAGATATTCATTGGGCCTCACACAATCCAAAAGTGTCCAGTGTCCAAAAGTGTGTGCAGAGATTCAAAATCTCCCTTATCCTCTAGTCACTTTGGTCACAGCTGTGCCATCGAGCCTGTCACATAGCACTCAGATATTCATTGGGCCTCACACAATCCAAAAGTGTCCAGTGTCCAAAAGTGTATGCAGAGATTCAAAATCTCCCTTATCCTCTAGTCACTTTGGTCACAGCTGTGCCATCGAGCCTGTCACATAGCGCTCAGATATTCATTGGGCCTCACACAATCCAAAAGTGTCCAGTGTCCAAAAGTGTGTGCAGAGATTCAAAATCTCCCTTATCCTCTAGTCACTTTGGTCACAGCTGTGCCATCGAGCCTGTCACATAGCGCTCAGATATTCATTGGGCCTCACACAATCCAAAAGTGTCCAGTGTCCAAAAGTGTGTGCAGAGATTCAAAATCTCCCTTATCCTCTAGTCACTTTGGTCACAGCTGTGCCATCGAGCCTGTCACATAGCGCTCAGATATTCATTGGGCCTCACACAATCCAAAAGTGTCCAGTGTCCAAAAGTGTGTGCAGAGATTCAAAATCTCCCTTATCCTCTAGTCACTTTGGTCACAGCTGTGCCATCGAGCCTGTCACATAGCGCTCAGATATTCATTGGGCCTCACACAATCCAAAAGTGTCCAGTGTCCAAAAGTGTGTGCAGAGATTCAAAATCTCCCTTATCCTCTAGTCACTTTGGTCACAGCTGTGCCATCGAGCCTGTCACATAGCGCTCAGATATTCATTGGGCCTCACACAATCCAAAAGTGTCCAGTGTCCAAAAGTGTGTGGAGAGATTCAAAATCTCCCTTATCCTCTAGTCACTTTGGTCACAGCTCTGCCATCGAGCCTGTCACATAGCGCTCAGATATTCATTGGGCCTCACACAATCCAAAAGTGTCCAGTGTCCACAAGTGTCTGCAGAAATTCAAAATCTCCCTTATCCTCTAGTCACAGCTGTGCCATCGAGCCTGTCACATAGCGCTCAGATATTCATTGGGCCTCACACAATCCAAAAGTGTCCAGTGTCCACAAGTGTCTGCAGAAATTCAAAATCTCCCTTATCCTCTAGTCACTTTGGTCACAGCTGTGCCATCGAGCCTGTCACATAGCGCTCAGATATCAGTGGGCCTCACACAATCCAAAAGTGTCCAGTGTCCACAAGTGTCTGCAGAAATTCAAAATCTCCCCTGTCCTATAGACACCTTGTACCTTGTTTTACATTACTATATAGTTTGTTGGATTTTGTCTTCATTTCTAC
This sequence comes from Dendrobates tinctorius, assembly GCF_039654945.1. NCBI lineage: Eukaryota > Metazoa > Chordata > Amphibia > Anura > Dendrobatidae > Dendrobates > Dendrobates tinctorius. The sequence goes on from NW_027361675.1 coordinate 43,646,448, forward strand.
CAAAAATGAGGAACGCTTGTGGAAGAGGCCGTGGAATTGGGCGGGGGTTGGCAGCTGGTAATGATGGTGTTGGTGGTGGATCTGATGGTAGTGGCAAGAGCAAAATAGGACCGAATGCAGGAGGTGTTGAGCCTGCGTCATCGTCTGGCTACATAAGGCCTCGAACGCTTAGTTTTCTAGGAGTTGGCAAACCGCTTTTAAAGCCAGAGCATCAGGAAAAAGTTTTGTCTTACATTGCTGACTCAGCCTCCAGCTCTATCGCCTCCTCTTCTTCAGTTGTAAAAAGTAAAAGCACTGAGTCGTCATTGGAGGCTCATGTTCATGAACCACACCTTTCCTTGTGTCCTTCACCCCAACCAAGATTGAAGGATGACGCAGGCCATACTACTGATTACTCCATGGAGCTGTTTTCACATACCATGCCTGGATTATCAAGTGAAATGGTGAATTACCCAGGCCAAGATGAATCTGACATGGAGTGCACTGATGCACAGCCGCTGATGGATGATTCTGCTGGTACATTCACTCAGAGCACTACATTGTCCTCGCAGTGTACAGAGCCAGATTCTGACCCTGATGAGACTCAGGTGCCCCTTCCCGCACACTATACCACCATACACGGTGACACAGAGGAAGGTGCACATGACATAGAAGAGGAGGTGATGGATGACCCAGTTGTTGACCCAGATTGGCATCCATTGGGGGAAGAGGATGCTGCTTCCAATAGCTCAGATGAGGAGCATCCACAGCAGACATCGACATCGCAACAGCTGTTATCTGGCAGGCCCGGAGCACTCCAAAGACAGGTTCCAAACATCAAAAGAGTTGCTGGACAGCTTGTCCAGAGGGTCAAAAGATCACAGCGTGCTAGGCCGCAAAATGTCTGCCAAAGTAGGAAGAGTGCAGTGTGGCACTTTTTTGAACAAAATCCTCATGATCAGGCCAAGGTTATCTGTAAGAAGTGCACAAAGACCTTTAGCCGAGGGAAAAATCTGAAAAATTTGAATACCAGTTGCATGCTTAGACATTTAACCAGCATGCACTTGCAAGCGTGGACACAACACCAAACCTCAAGTGCCACATGTGCAACTGATCACAACGAAGGTAGTCAGCAACGCTACATTGTTTCCCCCACTGTAAGCCCACCGGTTAGCACAGCAGCAAATGTTGAGGTGTCGTTGCAAGGCCACAGCAGTCAGGGAATCCCACTGTTATATCAACGAAAGACTGATTCTAGGCCATCAGAAAGAACACCAACTCCATCACCATCATCAACCCTCTCTCAGTCCGCCCTGTCCACCGCTACTTCCACCATATGCAGCTCTCAAGTCCAGCTCACCCTCCCAGACACTATGAGTAGGTCAAGAAAGTACTCAGTCTCTCATCCGCGTACACTGGGTTTGAACGCCCACATTGCCAAACTAATCTCGTTTGAGATGATGCCCTTTCGGTTGGTGGAAAGCACAGCTTTCCGCGAACTCATGGCCTATGCAGTACCACGCTATGACCTACCCAGTCGCCACTTCTTCTCTCGCAAAGCCATCCCAGCCCTCCACCATCATGTGAAAGACCGCATTGTCCATGCACTCAAGCAGTCAGTGAGCGGAAAGGTGCACCTCACAACTGATGCATGGTCCAGTCGGCATGGCCAGGGCCGTTACATGTCCATCACTGCGCACTGGGTTAATGTGGTGGATGCAGGGTCCACAGGGGACAGCGGTGGTGGGACAGTGCTGCCTAGCCCACGGTATAGGAAACAGTTGGCTGTAGGCGTTCGACCCTCCTCCTCCTCCTCCAGAAGCGAAAGCTCGTCCACAGAGCGCAGTCGTACGAGCACTCCATCTGCAGCTGCCACTGTTGCACACGATGTGTCCCCCTATCGAGCAGCTAGTGGAAAGCGTCAGCAGGCTGTGTTGCAGATGATGTGTTTGGGCAACAGACACACCGCCGAGGTGCTGGCCGAGTACTTGAAGCGACAAACTGAGTCATGGCTGGGCAGTGTACATCTTGAGGCAGGCAAGGTAGTTAGTGATAACGGCCGTAATTTTGTGGCAGCCATAGCCCTTTCAAAACTCAGCCATATACCTTGCTTGGCTCACACCTTGAACCTGGTGGTGCAGTGCTTCCTCAAAAATTATCCGGAGTTAACAGCCCTGCTCCAGAAGGTGCGAAGACTGTGCGCGCACATCCGCCGGTCGCCTGTACACTCCGTTCGTATGCAGAAGCTGCAGCGATTGCTCCACCTTCCCAACCATCGCCTCATTATCGACATTGCAACAAGGTGGAACTCCACCCTGCACATGGTGGAGCGGCTGTGCGAGCAGAGGCAGGCCATAATGCATTTGTGGGAGGATACACGGCCAGGCACTTTGAGAGCAGACATGGAGTTGACAGGTGTGCAGTGGTCGAAGCTGAAAGACCTCTGTAAAGTCCTTCAGTGTTTTGAGGAATGCACACGGCTGGTAAGCGCAGACGACGCCATCCTAAGCATGAGCATCCCACTTATGCGTCTGCTCATGCAAACTTTGACGCACCTTAAGGAGCAGGCGTCTGCAGCCAATGTTGATGAGGAGGAAGAGGAGGAGGGAATCCTTGATGACATTCAGCCATTGTCTGCTCAGGGACCTCTCCTGGACGAGGTGGAGGAAGAAGAGGAGGAGGAGGAGGATGATGGGGATGATTACTTAGGGGAGGAGGATGCATCTCGTGGGGCAAGTGAAAATGTTGGCGTGGCAAGGTCTGGTACAGGGTTTGTGCGTGACTGGAGGGATGTGGATTTGCCAGAAAGTGCTCCTCCAACCAGCACTCGCAGTGCATCATTGACACCGGGAACATTGGCCCACATGTCAGATTATGCCTTGCAGATCCTAAAAAGGGACCCACGCATTGCCAAAATGATGAACGATGACGACTACTGGTTGGCCAGCATCCTGGATCCACGCTATAAAGGCAAATTACAAAACATCATGCCACAGGAGAACCTTGACCTAATATTGGCTAATAAACAAGCAACTCTGGTAAATCGGTTGCTTGAGGCATTCCCAGCACACAGCAGCGGTGATGGTTCTCACACGAGCCGTACGGGCCGGGGGCAGCTTGGCAGAGGTGTTCGTGGTGCACACAGCAGAAGTGGCGTTGGAGACAGGGGTTTCATGACAATGTTGTGGACTGATTTTTCAAGTACCGCTCACACAACTGGTAATACTGCTTCGATGGAAAGTGACAGGAGACAGCAGTTGTCAACTATGGTTACAAACTACTTTTCCTCCCATATCGATGTTCTCCCACACAGGTCATTCCCCTTTGACTATTGGGCCACTAAACTGGACAACTGGCCTGAATTGGCACAATATGCCTTACAGGAGCTCGCTTGCCCAGCTGCAAGTGTGCTATCGGAAAGAGTCTTCAGTGCAGCTGGATCAATCCTGACAGAAAAAAGGACCCGTCTGTCAACCCAAAATGTGGATGATCTAACCTTCATTAAAATGAACCACGCATGGGTTTCCAAGGATTTTGTCCCACCTTCCTCTGATGACACATAGGGTGACAGAAAAATGGCTTGCTTTGGTCCACCTCTTCCTGGGACTTGACCTATTTCACCTTTTGCATCAGCTGAATGTCCAACATAAACATATGCCACTTTCTAAAACTCCCTAACTGTGCTGCCTCCCCCCCCATGGCCGGGGTCACCACCTAGCGCACGACACCGTGCGAGTGCCGTTGCCCTGGACAGGTGGGTAGGCCGACTCTTGGGCGCGGGCACTAGTACAGGGTCCTTCATAGTGCAATCAAGTGTCTCTGACGGTGGTGGTGCACACCCGCCGTCAGACACACCGCCGTACTATGAGGGGCCCAGTGCCAGTACCGACGCCTACGAGTGGGCCCCCCTTGCTTGGGCAGGGCCCCAGCATTTGCAATCTTTACCTCTCCCTGCTCCTCCGCTGTGTAGTCTGGGCCGTCAAATCCATACTGTGCCTGACACCGTCTGAGCCTGCCTCCTGATGTATAGACATATATTTTGAATGTGTACGCTATCCATACATGTTATCCGGGGAAACGGTACCCTTTCTAACCTTTGTGCAATCACGTGCAATCCATACTGGGCCTAACACCGTCTGAGCCTGCCTCCTGAGACATATATTTTGAATGTGTACGCTATCCATACATGTTATCCGGGGATACGGTACCCTTTCTAACCTTTGTGCAATCACGTGCAATCCATACTGGGCCTAACACCGTCTGAGCCTGCCTCCTGAGACATATATTTTGAATGTGTACGCTATCCATACATGTTATCCAGGGATACGGTACCCTTTCTAACCTTTGTGCAATCACGTGCAATCCATACTGGGCCTAACACTGTCTGAGCCTGCCTCCTGAGACATATATTTTGAATGTGTACACTATCCATACATGTTATCTGGGGATACGGTACCCTTTCTAACCTTTGTGCAATCACGTGCAATCCATACTGGGCCTAACACCGTCTGAGCCTGCCTCCTGAGACATATATTTTGAATGTGTACACTATCCATACATGTTATCTGGGGATACGGTACCCTTTCTCACCTTTGTGCAATCACGTGTAATCCATACTGGGCGTGAGAACGGCTGGCGAGCTGTTAAGCAAGCTACAGCACCTGTGGTTTGCACACGTAAGTTTTTCATTTTTTCAGGAATGACGGTTAGGCCTAATTCCGGAACTGCGGTTGACCTGCACTTACTGGGAAATCATTGTTCGCGGGTAATAATTGTAATCAGTGATCCCCATCACTAACGTTGTTCAGCGGGTTATCTGCACCTGTAAGCGACAAACGCTGGCCTTTTCAGTGTAGCGCACATGCAGCCACGGACATGTAAGGGCATGACACACCAGTTATTGGCCAATCTCATGTGCCAGAGCCTCACGTGTCCCTCTAGTAAGCCGGACTCGGACCGCGGGGCATGACGGAGTCTCGTTCGTTAACGGAATTAAGCTGGCAATGTGTGCATCTGTTCTGTAGCTGGCATGGTTGAGGTTTCCCATGTGGAGTCGAATTTAACCGTAGGCTCCACTCCTGGTGGTGCCCTTCTGGACATTCCTTTAAGGTTCAGCTTTGCAACCATACTGCCCACGTAAAACAAACACTTTGCCTTCATGAACACTGTTTGGAGGGTCATGACTCGTGGGAATAACGCCGCCCAATCAGTTAACCTGCTAGAGAGATCGTTCGTTGCTCCCAAGCCTGACATCACACTCCCTAGGAAGAAGGTAATGCCACTGTGGCGACCGTACTCCTGGGGGCGACACAAGTGCACTGATGCCCAGCCACTGCTCAATGAATCTGCTGGTACATTGACCCTGACCACTACATTCCCCTCGCACGCTACACGACCTGAATCTGACCCTGATGAAACTCAGGTTACCCTTCCCATATACAGTTCCATCTTACACGGTGACAAAGAGGAAGCTGCAGATGAAAGTGCAGGTTCGGCCCACCCGCCATCAGACACACCACCGTACTATCAGGGGCCCTGTGCCAGTGCCGTCGCCAACGAGTGGGCCCCCCCTGCTTGCTCAGGATCACAGCACTTGCAAAGTTGAAATACTGTGCAGTGAGATGGAAGATGGGGACGACGAGGAGTCCAGACAAGTACAGGGATTCCCTAGCGAGGAGACTTATTTGATTGTTTTCAATGTTGGGACAGCAATTTTTGGGGAGCACTATACTCTGGAGAATGATAGATGGAGCCCACCATACACTGGAACATTCCAAAGGTGGACATCAGACACTGGAGCAGCATTTACAGGGCCCATTATACACTAGAGCATTAGAAATGGGGCCCATTATGTTTGGAGCATTATTTGGGCCCATAAGACAGTGGAGATTCATCCATGGGGACCAACATATACTGTAGCATTATGTGGAGCTCATCATATACTGTTTCAAACATTATATGGGACCAATGATTCTGTATGGAGAAATAGATGGGCCTTGTCATGAGATGTAAAAAGTGAAGTATTTTTCATTGTACTATACCGCTATTTCTCTGCCGTATCGGAGCATGATGAGTTGTGGTATGTGTTAAAGGGGCGCTCTTTCGCCCAGGGCACATGAAAACCTGGAGCCAGCCCCCCCCCCCACAACTTTAGCCAAATAACCCCCATTTTTCAGTGCGTAACTTGTATTATGAAGTTAATTAAGGTTGACAAGCTTAAGTAAGAAGAATTGATGCTTTTGGCATTCAAATGGGCACTGTAGGTGTGTTTCCTGTCCTCCTATCACTGCCGACTTTTATTCCCCATTGACTTACATTGGGTTTCGTGTTTCGGGACGACCCCGACTTTTCCCTATAATCGGACGACCTTGCTCGACCCGACTTTTGGAAAAGTCGGGTTTCACGAAACGAAACGCGACCCTAAAAAACCAAAAGTCGCTCAACTCTATTCGGTACTAATCGAGAGGCACAGTCTAATCGAACCAAATCTTTTCCACATAAGAGAGTCGATAAATCTAAGAGTCAAACACTTCAGGTAATTAATTTATCTACTCATGTGTTGACTCCTATTCAGATTGATGTATTGTCCAAAGGATTAACCTTTTCTCCCACCCATGCTTTTGATTTATTTACAACCATAAAAGACCTGCATTTATTTTCTCGTAAATTGGTTCTTAAAAAACTTCATAATGGCAATAAACAAGAACAATCTAGTAACATTCAGCTGGAGGAGGAGGCCCTACGTGCACTGGAGGAACTATTAGATGAACAGAATCCTAGCCCCCAGGTATGTTACCCGTGTCCATATGTCCAAAATCCTCTAAGTTCCCTCCCTTGTCCCTATGTCCTGCAGTGGAAATCTTTACCAAATTGGTTATGGAGGATTTCCGGGAAATTACAACTAGACGGAATTTCGACAACTTAACAAGACAACAACGTAAAGCAATTGATGAATTAAAATCATATTCAGACATAGTGATAAAACCTGCGGACAAGGGAGGGAACATAGTGATATGGCCGCAGGAGATGCATGAAAGGGAGGCCAATAGACAACTACGAGATAGGGTGACATACCGGAGGCTGGACTATAACCCTTTGAAGGTGTTTTCTGACACTTTGGAGGAAATTTTATTCAGGGCCCTTGAGCAAGGTATTATTCCTAAACAAATCTTTGAGGGCCTCTTGACTAAGTCCCCCAGGATCCCCACTATATACTTTGTACCTAAAATTCACAAGGACCCCCATGACCCGCCAGGACGTCCCATCGTGTCGGGCATTGGGGGATTGTGGGAACCCAATTGTCAATTCATTGACTACTACCTCAAACCACTGGTGAAGGCACTTCCCTCCTATGCCCGTGACACGAAGGACGTCCTGGCGAGGATCGACGGTATGTCCTTGGAATCAGACATGCTCCTCGTCACTGCAGACATTGAGTTGCTATATACGTGCATCTGCCACCAAGATGGCATTGATGCATGTAGATTTTTTCTTAGGAGCAGCAACTGGGATGGCCCTATATGTGATTTGATATTGGAAATTCTTGAATACATTCACACACAACTTTTTTGTGTTCAGGGATGTGTTTTACTTGCAGCTGTGCGGCACTGCCATGGGCACGGCCTCTGCCCCCTCTTTTGCTGGCCTCTTCCTGGGCTACTGGGAGTGGGAGGATTTTGTGGGGGAGGGGGGCGGGCCGTGGACCGTGTGCAGTGCTGGCTGCGAAACATTGACGATTTGTTCATCGTGTGGCTGGGATCACAGCAGCAATTACATGAGTTTATGGAGAGTCTAAATTGTAACAGATTTAACATCAAGTTAACATATACTTCTAGTAATACTGAGGTGGATTTTCTGGACATCAAGATACAGGTTGATTCACAATCATGCCGGCAGACTGATGTGTACAGAAAACCCACCTCGGTTAATTCTCTACTTCATGTTCAATTATGCCACCCACGGACAACCATTTGGGCCATCCCAGTTGGACAGTTTTTACGTATTAGGCGCATCTGCTCATCAGAAACTAAATTCCAACATCAGGCGGGTGAGCTTGGGGACCACTTTCTAAGCCGGGGGTACAGTCATCGTTGCGTGAAGAGGGGTTTAAAAAGAGCTAACAAGACCAATCAACAAACCCTTCTACGTCCAAACCCCCAAAAACAACAGCAACAGAGTAGTGTCAGATTCATCTCGACTTTCAATGGGAAATGGGATGCGATGAGGGATATCTTTAACCCCTTAAGCCCCAAGGGTGATTTGCACGTTCATGACCGTGCCAATTTTTACAATTCTGACCACTGTCCCTTTATGAGGTAATAACTCTGAAATGCTTCCATGGATCCCAGTGATTCTGACATAGTTTTCTCGTGACATATTGTACTTCATGTTAGTGGTTAAAATTTCATTCATATAACTTGCGTTTATTTGTGAAAAAAACGGAAATTTGGCAAAAATTTTGAAAATGTCGCAATTTTCCAACTTTTAATTTTTATGCCCTTAAATCACAGAGATACGGCACACAAAAAACTTGATAAGTAACATTTCCCACATGTTCACTTTACATCGGCACAATTTTGGAACCAAATTTTTTTTTCTTAGGAAGTTATAAGGGTTAAAAATTGACCAGCGATTTCTCATTTTTGCAACACCGTTTTATTTTTACGGACCACATCACATTTGAAGCCACTTTGCGGGGTCTATATGATAGAAAATACCCAAAAGTGACACCATTCTAAAAACTGCACCCCTTAAGGTGCTCAAAACCACATTCAAGAAGTTTAGTAACCCCTTAGGTGCGTCACAGGAATTTTTTGAATATTTAAAAAAAAATGAGCATTTAACTTTTTTTCACAAAAAAAATACTTCAGGTTCAATTTTTTTTATTTTACCAAGGGTAACAGGAGAAATTGGACTGCAAATATTGTGCAATTTGTCCTGAGTACGCTGATACCTGATATGTGGGGGGAATCACTGTTTCGGCGCATGGCAGACCTCAGAAGGGAAGGAGCGCCGTTTGACTTTTTCAATGCAAAATTGGCTGGAATTCAGATCAGACGCCATGTCGCGTTTGGAGAGCCCCTGATGTACCTAAACAGTGGAAACCCCCCACAAGTGAACCCATTTTGGAAACTAGACCCCCCAAGGAACTTATCTAGATATGTGGTGAGAACTTTGAACCCACAAGGGCTTCACAGAAGTTTATAACGTACAGCGGTACAATTAAAAAATCATATTATTTCCACAAAAATGATCTTTTCACCCCCCATTTTTATTTTCCCAAGGGTAACAGGACCCTAAAAGTTATTTTGCAATTTGTCCTGAGTACGCTCTTACCCCATATGTGGGTGTAAATGACTATTTGGGCGCATGGCAGAGCTTGGAAGGGAAGCAGCGCGATTGGATGTTTTTGGCTGAAATTGAGATCGGACACCATGTCGCGATTGGAAAACCCCTGATGTACCAAAACAGTGGAAACCCCCCAGAAATGACACCATTTTGGAAACTAGACCCCCCAAGGAACTTATCTAGATGTGTGGTGAGAACTTTGAACCCCCAAGGGCTTCACAGAAGATTATAACATACAGCCGTACAATTAAAAAATCATATTTTTTCCAAAAAAATGATCTTTTCACCCTCAATTCTTATTTTTCCAAGGGTAACAGGACCCTAAAAGTTATTGTGCAATTTGTCCTGAGTGCGCTGATACCCCACATGTGCGAGTAAACCACTATTTGGGCGCATGGCAGAGCTCGGAAGGGAAGCAGCGCCATTTGACGTTTTTGGCTGGAATTGAGATCGGACACCATGTCGCGTTTGGAAAGCCCCTGATGTACCAAAACAGTAGAAACCCCCCACAAATGACACCATTTTGGAAACTAGACCCCCCAAGGAACTTATCTAGATGTGTGGTGAGCACTTTGAACCCCCCAGTGCTTCACAGAAGTTTATAACGCCCGGGCGTGAAAATAAAAAAATCGTATTTTTTCCACAAACATGATCTTTTAGTCCCCATTTTTTTTATTTTCCCGAGGGTAACAGGAGAAATTGGACCCCAAAAGTTGCTCTCCAATTTGTCCTGAGTACGCTGACACCCCATATGTGAGAGAAAACTACTGTATGGGCACACGTCGTTGCTCGGAAGGGAAGTAGTGACGTTTTGGAATGCAGACTTTGATGGAATGGTCTGCAGGTGTCATGTTGCCTTTGGAGAGCCCCTAATGTACCTAAACAGTGGAAACCCCACACAAGTGACCCCATTTTGGAAACCAGACCCACTAAGGAACTTATCTAGATGTGTGGTGAGCACTTTGAACCTCCAAGGGCTTCACAGAAGTTTATAATGCCCGTGCATGAAAGTAAAAAATTGTATTTTTTCCACAAACATGATCAATTAGTCTCCAATTTTTTTATTTTCTCAAGGGTAACAGGAGAAATTGGACCCCAAAAGTTGTTGTCCAATTTGTCCTGAGTACGCTGATACCTGATATGTGGGAGAAAACTACTGTATGGGCACACGTCGGGGCTTGGAAGGGAAGTAGTGACGTTTTGGAATGCAGACTTTGATGGAATGGTCTGCGGGTGTCATGTGTATTTGGAGAGCCCCTGATGTACCTAAACTATTGAAACTCCCCACAAGTGACCCCATTTTGGAAACTAGACCCCCCACGGAACTTATCTAGATGTGTGGTGAGCACTTTGAATCCCCAAGTGCTTCACAGAAGTTTATAACGCCTGGGCGTCAAAATAAAAGAATCATTTTTTCCACAAAAATGATATTTTTGCCCCAATTTTTTATTTTCCTAAGGGTAACAGGAGAAATTGGACCCCAAAAGTTGTTTTGCAATTTGTCCAGAGTAGGCTGATACCCTATATGTGGGGGTAAAACACTGTTTGGGCGCATGGCAGAGCTTGGAAGGGAAGGAGCACCATTTGACTTTTTCAACGCAGAATTGGCTGGAATTGAGATCAGATGCCATGTTGCATTTGGAGAGCACCTGATGTGCCCAAACAGTGGAAACCCCCAATTCTATCTTCAACCCTAACCCCAACACACCCCTAACCCTAATCTCAGCCCTAGCCCTAGCCCTAGCCCTAACCCTAGCCCTAACCCTAGCCCTAACCCTAACCCTAGCCCTAACCCTAACTCTAATGGGAAAATGGAAATAAATACATTTTCTTTTAGTTTTATTATTTTTCCCTAACTAAGGGGGTGATAACGGGGGGTTTGATTTACTATGTATGGCGGTTTTTATGTTTGGCAGCTGTCACACGCTAAAAGACGCTTTTTATTGTAAAAATAGTTTTTGCATCACCACATATTGAGAGCTATAATTTTTCCGTATTTTGACACACCGAGTCATGTGAGGTCTTATTCTTTGCGGGACGAGTTGCCGTTTTTATTGGTACCATTTTCGGGCACGTGACATTTTTTGATCGCTTTTTATTCCGATTTTTGGGACGCAGAATGAACAAAAACCAGCGTTTCATGAATTTCTTTTGGGGGGTGCGTTTACACCGTTCCGCGTGCGGTAAAATTGATAAAGCGGTTTTATTCATCGGTTCAGTACAGTTACAGCGATACCTCATTTAGGTCATTTTTTATGTTTTGTCGGTTTTATGCAATAAAAACTATTTTATATAAAAAATAATTATTTTTGCATCGCTTTATTCTGCGAGCTATAACTTTTTAATTTTTTTCCGGATGATGCTGTATGGTGGCTCGTTTTTTGCGGGACAAGCTGACGTTTTCAGTGGTACAATGGATATTTATATGTGTCTTTTTGATCGTGCCTTATTGCATTATTTTTACACTTTCTTTTTTTAACTTTATTATATTGTCCCAGGTGGGACATCACTGTCCTGTGACAGATCACTGATCTGTCACATCACAGATCACTGTGACAGATCAGCGATCTGTCACAGGCATAGAGGCAGACGTCCTCATGCCTGCGCTTTGCAGGCAATGAGCAAGTCAGCTCCCTACAGGCCCCCAAAGGTCCCCATCACCATCTTGGATCCCGGGGCCTGTAGGGAAAGAGCCCCCCAGCAGCAGCGCTTCACATTGATCTGCTGCGGGGGTCTCAGGGAAGCACGGAGGGAGCCCCCTCCCTGCCGATGCTTCCCTTTAACCCCCTGTACACCGCGATCGTGTTTGATCGCGGTGTACAAGGGGTTAACGTGTCGGGGCAGTCCGTGACCGCCCCTGACATATTGTGCCGGGTGTCAGCTGTGATAATCAGCTGACACCCGGCCGCGATCGCTATGACGTTCTATCCCATCCCTGGGAATTAAGTCCCAGGGCACATGGACGGGATAGTATGTCTCATGGCAGAAAGGGGTTAATAGACATTGGAGCATTCTTAGAACAGAACCCTCATTGGCCAATGTGGTCTCTGAGCGTCCCCTTATGACATATCGGAGAAGCCCTAACTTGAGGGATATGCTGGTACGCTCTCATTATATCCCATTCACCAAAAATCCTTTTGATTCTCGTGGTCCCCCTCTGGGATGTTTTCCTTGCGGAAACTGTGTGGCATGCAGAAATGTCCTACGAACATCATCATTTCAATCAGCTGACGGCACAAAAACTTTCTGTATACGACAGCATATAACCTGTAACACTAGTCAGGTGATTTACTATGCAACCTGTGGTTGTTCCAAAATTTATGTCGGCTTGACGAGCCGTCAACTCAAAATACGTGTCCAAGAGCACGTCCGTGACATTTTGGCAGCCAAAGCAGTTTCCGATTTGACACAGCTAAAAACGATACCCAGGCGCTACAAGATGGTGCATAATTGTGACCCCAAATCCTTTTTAGTAAGGGGCATTCAACATGTCAAAAGTGGCATTTGAGGAGAAGATATCAAATGCCTCCTTGCCCAGAAGGAATGCAGGTGGATCATGGTCATTGGGACCATGACAGCTCATGGTTTAAATGGGTCACTTAGTTTCTCATCTTTTCTATAAACCATCCATTTTTAGTGGTTCTGTTCTCCATCTAGAGGTGTCTCCCCCTTTTTAATTTTATTTTACCTGTTTTTTAATTTTTCTTTTAATTCTTCAATTATATATTTCATGTTTCTTATTTTATTCATTTTTTATCCAGCCTTAGATACTGCGGCATATGTCGTTCGAGCTGTGATTTCGTTTTCTAGTGGCTTCACCCATCAAGACCACAGGAACCTGTGAAGAACTATGGGGACGAATTAACAAAGACTGATGACCAAATGATTACAGAATCATCTAATTATGTTTCTTTACATGCATTGTATTTTCTTAATATATGTGGTCGATTGTTCTTAATGTGCTGGTTATCTATTTGTCTTATGCCTTTCATTTACAAAATTGTTTTTTACAATTGTATTTGAGACATGTATATATATATATATGTAGGTGAAAAGAAAGCTCATTTTTCCCTATTTATAATTATCCATCCCTTGAATCGGTGCCATTGGCACTTCTCATGTTCCTGCAGGCCTTAGCCGCGGGTATGTGCCCTGCTAGGTGATCTTTTTTCTTTTGAGTAGCGGTGATATACCACGAACACTGATGGAGGGCGGGACCTGGTGTTGCCTGGGAAATGGTCTAGCTCACAGAATTTCCCTTCCTTGCGTTCTGACCGTCGCCTGGGTGACGACTCGGCACCTGCCGCCCCCCAGGTGACGTCAGTACGCTTTGTAATAGCCTCATATGAGTGCTCACTCACTGGCAGGGCCCATGCCCGATACATGCTCCCTGATTGGTTCTCTTAACCATGTGACCGCTTCTGGCCGGATACTTAACCAGGGCCTATTTACATCTTTAGCCACGCCCCCCAAGGAAGCAGTATTTTCACCGCGAAACGGGCGTTGGAGTGTACAAATCAGCACCTTATCAGCACCAGGATATGGTGGGTAGGTTCACATGATGGTATTTCCTTCCCTTCTCTAATGGGTGGTTGTGTAATGGGTTATAATATGTAGTACTGGCGTTACTCTGCTTTGATTTAACTGCACATGTCACTGTGTGGGCGCTGGTCCTGTGGTGATGTTTATTGCCCCATTCATTATTGTACTCACAGTTTATAGCACATTACACTGGACTAAGTACCAGTGGGGGCTACATTCATCGCTGCAGCACCATGGATGCCCACTATTAGGGCTAAGTGCAATATAGTATGGGACTGACCATTCTTAGCATAATCTTTCTAGTGCTTCTAAACTGCATTAATTAATTTCCCCTGCTAAGGGCCTGAGTGCTTCTTTTTTACACTACATTTAAACTACTGGTTGCTGATTTGTCAGTTTTATTGGGCTCCGGGCACAAATTAATTGCCTATTGTATTGCCATGACTGTCTTTTTTCTCTACAAATGCCTGTTTTTTGTCAATACAATTTTGTACTGCTTTAGATAGATCTGGACTCCAGCATTCTCTTGTTTCTCTCCAAATTGGTGAGAGTCGTCTCTATCAAATGAGATTTCATGAGGCATAATTCCTATATTTATAATAATGGACTAAAAATGCTTGCTTGGAGGTTTTCTTTCCCATATATATTTGGACAGAGACAACATTTTTCTAATTTTGGTTCTAGACATTACCACAATGAATTTTAAACAAAACAATTCAGATGCATTTGAAGTTCAGACTTTCAGCTTTCATTTGAGGGTATCCAAATTAAAATTGGATGAAGGGTTTAGGAGTTTCAGCTCCTTAACATGTGCCACCCTGTTTTTAAAGGGACCAAAAGTAATTGGACAGATTAAATAATTGTAAATAAAATGTTCATTTCTAGTACTTGATTGAAAAACCTTTTTTTGGCAATGACTGCCTGAAGTCTTGAACTCATGGAAATCACCAGACGCTGTGTTTCCTCCTTTTTGATGCTCTGCCAGGCCTTCACTGCGGTGGTTTTCAGTTTCTGTTTGTTTGTGGGCCTTTCTGTCTGAAGTTTAGTCTTTAACAAGTGAAATGCATGCTCAATTGGGTTGAGATCAGGTGACTGACTTGGCCATTCAATAATATTCCACTTATTCTTTGCTTTAATAAACTCCTGGGTTGTTTTGGCTTTATGTTTTGGGTCATTGACCATCTGTAGTATGAAACGACGACCAATCAGTTTGGCTGCATTTGGCTGGATCTGAGCACACAGTATGGCTCCGAATACCTCAGAATTCATTCGTCTGCCTCTGTCCTGTGTCACATCATCAATAAACACTAGTGACCCAGTGCCACTGGCAGCCATGCATGCTCAAGCCATCACACTGCCTCCGCCGTGTTTTACAGATGATGTGGTATGCTTTGGATCATGAGCTGTACCACGCCTTCGCCATACTTTTCTCTTTCCATCATTCTGGTAGAGGTTGATCTTGGTTTCATCTGTCCAAAGAATGTTCTTCCAGAACTGTGCTGGCTTTTTTAGATGTTTTTTAGCAAAGTCCAGTCTAGCCTTTTTATTCTTGATGCTTATGAGTGGCTTGCACCGTGCAGTGAACCCTCTGTATTTACTTTCATGAAGTCTTCTCTTTATGGTAGATTTTGATATTGATATGCCTACCTTCTGGAGAGTGTTGTTCACTTGGTTGGTTGTTGTGAAGGGGTTTCTTTTCACCATGGAGATTATTCTGCGATCATCCACCACTGTTGTCTTCCGTGGGTGCCCAGGTCTTTTTGCATTGATGAGTTCACCAGTGCTTTCTTTCTTTCTCAGGATGTACCAAACTGTAGATTTTGCCACTCCTAATGTTGTAGCAATTTCTCGGTTGGGTTTTTTCTGTTTTTGCAGCTTAAGGATGGCTTGTTTCGCCTGCATGGAGAGCTCCTTTGACCGCATGTTTCCTTCACAGCAAAACCTTCCAAATGCAAGCACCACACCTCAAATCAACTCCAGGCCTTTTATCTGCTTAATTGAGAATGACATAACGAAGGGATTGCCCACACCTATCCATGAAATAGCCTTGGAGTCAATTGTCCAATTACTTTTGGTCCCTTTAAAAACATGGTGGCACATGTTGAGGAGCTGAAACTCCTAAACTCTTCATCCAGTTTTACTGTGGATACCCTCAAATGAAAGCTGAAAGTCTGAACTTCAACTGCATCTGAATTGTTTTGTTTAAAATTCATTGTGGTAATGTCTAGAACCAAAATTAGAAAAATGTTGTCTCTGTCCAAATATATATGGACCTAACTGTATATTATTAATTGAGGACATTTCAATATCAGCATTCAGTGAAAGTACCGGGGATTATATATATTTTATGCATTGGAATCAGAGGTCTATATACAACATGCTCACTGTGAGTGCCCCAATAATGGGCCTAGTAGTGGAAGCAGCCGGGGCCTCGTCCACCACTAGTCAGTCAATTACGTAATTGTCCTCACGATTGGAGGCAGCTGAGTTGCTTCTCCCTGACATATTGGGGGCAGCGGTGGGATCTGCATGACTCCCCATACTGTTATCCTTGACAAACTGATGGCAGTGGTGGGATATGCACAATTCTCCCTGCTGTTCTCACTGACTATAACTAATTTGCATAATTTTTTCCCATGTGGTTTTACTTACACAACCCCCAACACTTTCTATACTGCGCAAAGAAAAGCAAATACTTTTAACGATGAGCAGTGCGGGGCAAATTGATCTCAAGTCTTTCAGGCATGAATTAGAGAAAATGTATCATTAATGAAGTGGTATATATAGCATAATAATGATGATGATGATGATGATGATGATGAAGAGGAAAGCAAAGAACATTGTTAAAAGTTTACCTGTAAAATCAGATACCAAAACTACCATTAGTGTGAATTTCATCATGTTGATAGGTTTTAAAATAGCTGAATGCATTAGGTGGACAAAACATAATGTCTCGTAATTGCTTAGAACCATAAATCGTATGAGCTCAATATGCCTGACAAATTTTCTATAAAGTACCAAGCAAAGCGTATGGCAGTAAAGTAAAAATAGTCACTGAGTCACATAAAATCGCTGAATGGAAGCACTGACAGTATTGGCATAATTTTCTTCACAGCTTGTTGGAAAAAAATACTAAAATACTATCTCCCCATGACAGTGGTTTACCAAATTCTACCCAGCAGGAAAAAAAACTAAAGTGTAATCTTGAAAGTTTAGTATTATCACTCTCAGGATTGCCACTAGGAATTTCAGTGCCCCATACTGGCAAAATGTTCGGGGCCCCCTTGAGACTTCGCCCAGGCTCCAACCCAGCCCCACCTCCACCCCTCGAACTGTCCACAGTCCCACCACCCACTCTTGGAAAAACTCCATTTCTGCATCACGTACTCACCAATCACACATTAACATTTCCCATCAGCAGATCACAAATATAACCAGCAGCTTTTGTTTTGACCAAAAGATTTTTTAATCTGCCACCACGACAAGGTAGACTCTTGGCCGAGCTCTACTCTACAGTAACGTATTAATCATTTGTTAAAATATCCAATACAATTTAGGTATATGTTTAAAATGAACAATAATATCCACATTAATAGCACATACAAGGGACAAATACCACCGCACCATGACCATACAACATATTACCACCACAGTGACCGAATAATACTACATACAAGGAAATAAATATCGCCACACCATGACCAGATCATATATTACCACCACAGTGACCGAATAATACTACATACAAGGAATAAATACAGCCACACCGTGACCAGACAATATATTACTACCACAGTGACCAAATAATACCACATGCTAGGAATAAATAGCACCACACCATGACCAGACAACATATTACCACCACATAGTGACCTATAAAACCACATACAAGGAACAAATACCGCCACTCCATGGCCTCTACCGCATATTACCATCACATAGTGACTGAATACTAGAATACTGATCATTGACAAAAAAAGACAATACTAATATCACCATAAGTGCCATTATACACAGGAGATCTGTACTTAGTATGCAGTGTCTGTGTACAGGTAATACAGTGATCAGTGACATTATACACAGGAGCTCTGTATATAGTTTCAGTGTACAGATAATTCAGTTATCACTGGTGACATTATACACAGGAACTCTGTATATAGTGTCAGTGTAAAGGTAATACAGTGATCACTGGTGACATTGTACACAGGAGCTCTGTATAAAGCATACAATGTATAGTGTTAGTGTACAGGTAACACACTGACTCAACAGTGATGTCTCTAGGTGAAGTCCTTCATCTTTGTTTTTCATGTTCATCCAGCACAGACAACCATCACTTCTTCCAGCCAGTGCTTGTTTCTGCAGGAAATAGCACAGTTATCTAGAGCACGGCTTGAAGACCACATTATTTATTTTTTTCCCAACTTCTACACTACCCCAAATGAAGGGAAAAAAAGCAAAATAGTGTCGCTATGCACAGTAACACATTGAAAACAGTATCCTCAAACAATAAAATACATGACTGCAGTTATAATATCCCTTAATTAGTCCCTAGGGTAATAATATCCCCCACCCTGGCTCCCTTGTGTCTCATTCCTGGCTCCATCCATATGTTCTCCCATCCTACCTTTATGAGTATCCATTCTCCCCATGTCATATCCCATCCTGCTCCATATGATGTTCCCATCCTGCCCCATATGATCTCAACATCCTGCCCCATCTGTTTCCATCCTGCTCCATCTGTCCCATGATCCTGCCCCATCTGTCCCATGATCCTGCCACATCTGTCTCATGATCCTGCCTTATCTGTGTCATGATATTGCCCCATCTTTATCCATCGTATTCATTCTGCCCCATGATCCTGCACCATGTGTCTCCATCCTGCCCCATGATCCTGCCCCATCTCTCTCCATCCTGCCCCATCTGTCTCCATCCTGCCCCATGATCCTGCACCATCTGTCTCCATCCTGTCCCATGATCCTGCACCATCTGTCTCCATCCTGCCCCATCTGTCCATCTGTCTCCATCCTACCCCATGATCCTGCACCATCTGTCTCCATCCTTCCTCATGATTCTGCCCCATCTGTCTCCATCCTGCCCCATGATCTTGTCCCATCTGTCTCCATCATGCCCCATGATCCTGCCCCATCTGTCTCCATCCACAATGCTGTCATACACCGGCAACATGCGCGATGACGTCAGCTGCCAGCCACCGATTGGCTGGCGGCTTTTAACTATTACCGTGCGGGCCTGCACGGCAAAAGAGTTTAACTGAAACTGCGTCTTGGACGCAGGTTCAGTTAGTAAACCGGCAGAATCCTGCTGCTGGGGCCCTGTGAGCAGAAGAGACAGGGCACGATGCGGGCCCCCTCTGTTCATCGGGCCCCATACACCATGGTCAGGGCAGTAATGCCCTGATGACGGCCCTGATCGCTCTAAAACGAAACTTAAATAATTTTCTTGCACTGCTGTTTTTTTTTTTTACTAAGGTTCTAAAGGTGCTCTAAAAGAGAATGTATGGTAAAAAAAAAAAAAAAAAAGAGAAATGTTAAAGTATTAAAGGGAACCTTTCAGGAGGTTTTTACTATATAATCTGAGCACTGCATAATGAAGGGTAAGGCCTCTTTCACACTTCAGTTTTTTGCCATCAGTCACAATCCGCCAAAATTTGAAATTGGCGGATCCGCTTTTTCTTGTTGCGGATCCGCCAATTTCCCCATTGGGATACATTAGTGGCGGATTTTGACGGATGGTCGTCCGTTGCGTCCGATATTCGGCGGATCCGCAAAATTCTTTGCGGATTCTGTCTGAGGGGGACGGAGAATGTAACGTTTTTTTTCGCCGTCAAAATGGCGGATGACGGCGGATCCGCCGTCATCAGCCATGCGGTAGAATGGGGCCCTATGGGCGGCGGATCCGCCGAGATCCGCCATTTTGCGGAATCCGCCGGCAGGATCCGCAAAATCGCACTGCGCATGCCCAGAAAAAAAGATACTTTTCCAGACAGTCCCAAAACTATATAAGATGGGCTAATTGGGCCCAGACATGCAGTAGCAGCCAGACAGCAAGCCTGCAAGACAGCCACCAAGCCTGCAAGACAGCCACCAAGCCTGCAAGACAGCCACCAAGCCTGCCAGACCACCCAGCCTGCCAGACACCCACCAAGCCTGCAGCCACAGCTATCAAGAGGCCTGCCAGTACCAGCTTTACCAAGTGTGAGTATACCTATGACATTTCTGTGTATGGCCTGCAAGTGTGTAGCGTGTGTGTGTGTGTGTGTGTGTGGTCTGTGAGTGTTGCATGTCTGTTTTTTTTTTTTTATATTTTTTTTTTTCTGTTGCTTGTGTACTGCATTTTATTTTCATACAACTGTAATTATATTGTATTTTTTATGCTGTGATTGCTGCGATTGAGTGGTGTATGGTATGTGGTGTAATTGGGCCCAGACAATCCGGCACCAGCAACACTGAATACTCCAAGCAAGATATCCGACTCCAGCCTGCCTGACAGAAGATTCAACTAGAGCTATAAAACCTGTCTGCCCATCTGCAAGTCTACCACCTGCAAGACCCCTGGAGCGTGTGTGTGTATGTGTGTGGCCTGTGTGTGCATTTTTTTTTTTTTTTTTTTCGTTCCATTTTTTTTTTTTTTTTTCTGTTGCATGTGTACTGCTTTTTATTTTCATACAACTGTAATTATATTGTATTTTTTATGCTGTGATTGCTGCGATTGAGTGGTGTATTGTATGTGGTGTAATTGGGCCCAGACAATCCGGCACCAGCAACACTGAATACTCCAAGCAAGATATCCGACTCCAGCCTGCCTGACAGAAGATTCAACTAGAGCTATAAAACCTGTCTACCACCTGCAAGACCCCTGGAGCGTGTGTGTGTATGTGTGTGGCCTGTGTGTGCATTTTTTTTTTTTTTTTTTTCGTTCCATTTTTTTTTTTTTTTTTCTGTTGCATGTGTACTGCTTTTTATTTTCATACAACTGTAATTATATTGTATTTTTTATGCTGTGATTGCTGCGATTGAGTGGTGTATTGTATGTGGTGTAATTGGGCCCAGACAATCCGGCACCAGCAACATTGAATACTCCAAGCAAGATATCAGACTCCAGCCTGCCTGACAGAAGATTCAACTAGAGCTATAAAACCTGTCTGCACAGCTGCAAGTCTACCACCTGCAAGACCCCTGGAGCGTGTGTGTGTGTGTTGCATTTTTTTTTTTTTTTTCTGTTGCATGTGTACTGCATGTTATTTTCATACAACTTTAATATTGTATTTCTTGCTGTGATTGTGTGGTGTAAAGGCTGGTTTCATATTTGCACTTTATAGCGCAGGGATAACCTGCACACGTCCACCACTAATCCCCGTCCCATCTGGTCATCACTGCCTACTAGCACACATGGACGCTTGCGATCTGCACACCCTATCTTTAGTATGGGGTGCGCAGATTGCAAGCGTTCATGTGCGCTAGTAGGTGGGGATTAGTGGCGGACGTGTGCAGGAAATAGCTGCGCTATAAAGTGCAAATGTGAAACCGGCCTAAATGGTATTGTATGTGGTGTTATTGGGCACAGACATCTACATCAAACACCAGCCTGACTGTATCAGTCAGGCTGGTGTTTTAATGTAGATGTCTGTGCCCAATAACACCACATACAATACCATTTAGGCCGGTTTCACATTTGCACTTTATAGCGCAGCTATTTCCTGCACACGTCCGCCACTAATCCCCGCCTACTAGCGCACATGAATGCTTGCGATCTGCGCACCCTATCTTTATCATAGGGTGCGTAGATGGTGCGCTGGCAGGATTTTACCATGTGCTGCGCACTTTTGAAGGTGTGCCCTTGCGCGCCAAACGCAGCATGTTGCATTTTGGCGCGCACGGCACACCTTCAAAAGTGCGCAGCACACTGTAAAATCCTGCCAGCGCACCATCTGTGCACCCTATGATAAAGATAGGGTGCGCAGATCGCAAGCATTCATGTGCAGTAGTAGGTGGGGATTTGTGGCGGACGTGTGCAGGCCATCGCTGCGCTATAAAGTGCAAATGTGAAACCGGCCTAAATGGTATTGTATGTGGTTTGTGCCCAGACATCTGGCAACAGCCACACTGAAGAAACCGAACCAGACATCAAACACCAGCCTGACTGATAGAATTTCAAACTCCGCTGCAAATCTTCCACCTGCAAGACACCTGGAGTGTGTAGCCTGGCTGTGTGTTATGCGTGTTTGCGTTTTTTTATTTTTCATGTATTGTGGTATTTAAAATAAAGAGCAGAGTAGCTCCTATTTTTTGGAAAAAAAAAAAATAATAAAAAAAAAAAAAAAATAAATTGTTTTGAAAAAATCTACTTTGTATCATTTTAAAAAAGGTAAAATTAAGTTACCATAAAGGTAATTGAAGTGTTCTGGTATACAAGTGTGGTTAAAAGTGAGATTGCAACATACCATGAAAAAATGGGTATACACAACTGAGTTTCAGGGAATTCAAAACCATGCAAACACAGTGGGTATACACAGAAATTAAACACCTTCAATCACTGGTTACATACTCTGTTGAGAGTTTCAGGGAATGCAAACACTGGTATACACACCAATTACACACTACACGCCTTCAATCACTGGTTACACGGTGAGACCTTTAATCACTGGTTACACTCTCGGTGAGAGTTTCAGGGAATGCAAACTGGTATACACAGCAATTACACACCTTCAATTACTGGTTACACTCAGTTACAAAACACAAAGAAAGTAGGTTTACACAAAATATTAGACACCTTCAATCACTGGTTACACTCTGAGATAAGGGAATGTAGACATGCAAACACTTAAAATTGCGTATAATTAGTTTCAGTGAATTACACATACAAAATGTGGTTTTTTTTTTTTTTTTGTTTTTTTTTTAAAACTTTCATATCATTTTCTTTCAGTTCACACAATGAAGCGCCACCATACCGGCAGACACGGCCAGCCCAACCGTAGCAGAGATTCAGACCGCAGCAGGGATCAACGCAGCAGACATGACCGGTCAGACCGCAGCAGAAACAACCCTGACCGCAGCAGAGAGGAACAGCCACACCGCGGCGTACAGGCAACCATTAGTTTCCCTGTAAGTATAAAGACCTGAAAGCTTATTACACAGGTCAACGAAAAAAATTTTTTTTTCTGGTGTCCAAAATATTTTAATGAATTTGGGGTATTTTTGGGGTGCTGATTCTGAATATGTCATCAGTTTTGCCAGATTGGCTCAAGTTTTTGAGATTTTTGGTATCTTATTTATAGCACTTGTTGGTAAATGCGACGCATCATCTCATTAATTTCTTTGGATTAGTACTTGAACTGAGCAGTTCTCAATATAGTTTTGTGTTAATTAGTGTTCTAAAAGTTTGTTCATAGCTTGATTTTTGCACTAACTTTATGTTGTTGTCTGTTTTCCAGTGAAAAGCATGAACTCATCATGAAGAAGTTGTCTTAACGATCCAGACTCATTCTGTTACATTTGTGGTGAATATACACTGCCAAAACATAGAAGAAACATAACACACTTCGTAAAAAAAGTGTATTTTGCCTATTTTGGGGTTATGCTTGGGGACCAAGACAAGTTTTGGGCACCACACATAGTGTGCAAAGCATGTATCGAATTATTACGAAAATGGAGCAAAGGACAAAGAAAAAGCTTCAAATTTGGTGTTCCAATGGTGTGGAGAGAGCCAAAAAATCATCATGATGACTGTTATTTCTGTGCAGTGCAAGTGCAAGGATTCAATAAGCATAAGAAACGAAAATGGGAGTAACATGGAATCTGCAAGAAGGCCTGTCCCTCATTGTGAAGATGTGCCTGTACCTGTGTTTACCATAAATAACAGTCATCATGATGATTTTTTGGCTCTCTCCACACCATTGGAACACCAAATTTGAAGCTTTTTCTTTGTCCTTTGCTCCATTTTCGTAATAATTCGATACATGCTTTGCACACTATGTGTGGTGCCCAAAACTTGTCTTGGTCCCCAAGCATAACCCCAAAATAGGCAAAATACACTTTTTTTACGAAGTCTGTTATGTTTCTTCTATGTTTTGGCAGTGTATATTCACCACAAATGTAACAGAATGAGTCTGGATCGTTAAGACAACTTCTTCATGATGAGTTCATGCTTTTCACTGGAAAACAGACAACAACATAAAGTTAGTGCAAAAATCAAGCTATGAACAAACTTTTAGAACACTAATTAACACAAAACTATATTGAGAACTGCTCAGTTCAAGTACTAATCCAAAGAAATTAATGAGATGATGCGTCGCATTTACCAACAAGTGCTATAAATAAGATACCAAAAATCTCAAAAACTTGAGCCAATCTGGCAAAACTGATGACATATTCAGAATCAGCACCCCAAAAATACCCTAAATTCGATGAAATATCTTTGGCACCAAAAATGCTGTTGACCAGTGTTATGATCCTTTGTATAGTAGCTTAACAAGTCTCTTTATACTTGCAGATCACTTCAAGCACTACCAGCAGGGTAGCAGCAGAGAGAGCCAGCCAGGCTGCAGCAGAGAGGCCCAGCCAGACCGCAACAGAGACTGCCAGCCAGGCTGCAGCAGAGAGGCCCAGCCAGACCGCAACAGAGACTGCCAGCCAGGCCGAAGCAGATACTGCCAGCCAAACATTTTCCCTGTAAGTATAAAAGCCTGAAAGCTTATTATGATACTTTGTATAGTAGCTTAACAAGTGTGTTTATACTTGCAGATCAGTTCAGGAAGCAACACAGCTGCCCCAAGCCGTAATGTCTTCTCCTGAAAGCTCCCCCTCACATCATCAGCGAGCTGAGGTAAAAAAAATTTTGTTTATTTTTTATTTAAAATAATTTTTTTGTGGTTAAAAACACTATCCTATTATGTTTTAACAGGAAGCTGATTCAGAGGAGCTTCCAGGAGGAGACGTGCAGGGTGGAGAGACACACGGAGGGGGTGCGCAGATTGTAAGTTTAGCACATACACAGATACATAATGCTACACCCAACACAAACATTCATCACAGTGCACACCATAATTGCATCCATCCAAACATTTTTTTTTTTTTTTTCCCACAGTCTTCAGAATCCGGTGCCCGCACTAGAGTGACTCCCAGGACATCCCAGGGTCGTCAAGGTGATGCCTCTGGTGGTCGGCAAACGGTAAGTAACCCTATTTTGATAATTGTTTAAATGAACATCATGTGTTTGAATATAATGTAATTTTTTGCTTTTTGTTTTGTTTTTTATCTTCACAGGTTTCACAGCGTGCTCCCCGCAGACATCAGGAGGAGGGTGTCATTATTGATAGTGATGACCTCATCCATGAGGTGGAAATCCGGGAGCCGCTGTGGAACATGGCAAACCGTCTTCATGCCGACCAACCAACCACACGACGGCTCTGGGATGAAGTCTGTTCTTCAGTTATTGACAACTGGGAGGAACTCAATGCGAGGGCCAGGGATTTTGTGCGTAAGTATTACAACTTCAGTAACTTTATATTTCCAGCATGTGAAGTGTTGAATACTAAACCTTTTTTTTTTTTTTTTTGCTTCACAGGTGACAGGGTTATCACACGGTGGCGGTCGCTCCGGGATCGCTTCAAGAGGGACTACAACAAAGAGATTCAGACCCCGAGTGGATCGTCGGGAGGACGCCGGGGACCCCAGTACAAAAACTACCAAGCCCTGGCGTTCCTGCGATCTACAATGGCGTGCAGAAGTTAAATATTCCCCAAACAATTCCTGTAGTAGAAATGTTTAACCAATTTTTTTTTCAGCAGACTTAAATTAAATATCAATATTTTTAATATACATTTTTTTCTTCTTTTTTTTTTTTTAGCACCATCTGCAGCACTCGGGAGTCTGCATCACAGTTGCGTCCCTCTGGAGTGATCCCTAGTGAGACCGCCCCCGGTGACCACATCGAGGTATCCGACCCCTCTGTACCTACCCTCTTGTCTGATCCCTCTATCCCCTCCACCAGCACTGGAGCAGCAGGGCAGACTTCATCACATGAAGCTGCTGGTGACGACTTGTTCCCTGTTCCCCACCCCTCAGACACTGCCGCAACATCTCGACCAACTTTTGGTTCTGGCCGGCAGCGTCTGAGGAGTCAGGAAAGGATGACCTTGTCTGACTGTTTGAGTCTAAACTCAACTGTTCAACACGGTTTCCACACTTATGGACAACGGTTATCTTCTGGGTTGACCATGATCAATCAAAGTATCATGGAACTCAGAAGATACATGGAACAGATGAGTTTAGAATCAAACCAGACACCGAGACATACCTTTTTTCATTCTGTTGTCCGGCAAATGGAAGGTTTAAGTACTCACCAGCAGATGCGTGTGATGCAAGCCTGTCAGAATGCTCTAGTGGAAGTGCTTGCTGAAGCATCTCTTCCTCCCCCTGTCTATCCTTCCACAGTCCATCCTCCCCCTGTCTATCCTTCCACAGTCCATCCTCCCCCTGTCTATCCTTCCACAGTCCATCCTCCCCCCGTCCATCCTTCCACCACCATCAATCACACAGCCGTCCCTCCTCCTACCACTCCCTCTCCTTTCTCTAGTTCCCCATTCCATTCTTCCCAGTACCTACCTTCCCCATTGCATTATACCCCAATGCCCTCGCCATACCCACCCCCACATACACCTTCAATGTACCCACAAACCTCGTCTGTCCATCCACTCCCGTCCCAACCACATGTGTTAAACCCCCCTTCCACTTCTGGTCCTCACCAACTCCCTCCCCAGTCCCCTACCCCCCTCGATGTGGTCAACCCTGTTAACCCCCCCTCCAATACTATCTCCACCCAACAGTATCATAGTTTGTAATTTTTCTGTTGTAATATACCAAAAAAAAATTAAAAAAGTAATATACCAAAAAAAATTAAAAAAGGTAATATTATACCAAAAAAAAGTTACCAAAAAGGTAATACCAAAAAAAGTTACAAAAAAAGTTAAGAAAAAAAATTAAAAAAAAAAATACAGTTAATACAAATTGTCAGAAATAAACTGTTTTTTTTTTCAAAAAACTTTATTGTGATGTTTATTTTTTGCTTCTTTATTCAAATTACACCAGTGGTGTAAAAGGTAAACACAACACTTGTTAACACAACACACAACCCTGGGTAATATTTCACAGTACACCGGTGGTGTACAAGGTACAAAAAAACACTTGGTAGCACAACATTTGATAACCAACACTTGTGAACATTTCAAAGTGTAAAACGCTTGGTACACAACACTTGGTAACTTTACGCTTGGTACACAACACTTGGATAACTTTACGCTTGGTACCCAACAATTGTTAACACTGCAAAGTGTAAAATTAACCAAATCACATGGTAAAACACAATGCTTGTGCAAAGCAAACACTTGGTAAAATTTCAGATAAAAAAAAAAAAAAAAAAAATTACTCACAATTGGTAAGAAGAAAATTATATCATGTGATATTGCCAGTCCACTTGTCCCTCTGGTGTAACAAAATAATCTGCAAAGGTATCCCTAATTCTTGCCACTGAACCAGTACTCCGAAAAGTTTGCTGCTCATAATCCCACAAGGTGGTTTCATACACATTGTCATCGATGGAAACTGGTTCCTTTGAAAGGACAAAATTGTGCAGGATTACACAGGCCTTTACCACCTCATCCACAGTCTCTGTTTTCATTTTCATGGCCGTTAACAGGACTCTCCATTTTGCAGTTAAAATTCCAAACGCGCACTCCACCACTCTGCGCGCTCTGGTTAACCGATAGTTATAGATTCTTTTCTGGTGTGTTAATCCACGACTACCATATGGCTTCAGTAGGTGTTTTGAAAGTTGAAAAGCATCGTCGCCAACGCACACAAAAGGCATTGGTGGGCCTGTTGTTCCAGGGAGTGGTCTTGGAGGTGGGAAGTTAAAATTGTCTCCATACAAGCGACGGCCCATGGTGGAACTCTTGAATACCTGTGAGTCGTTAGAACGACCGTATGCACCAATGTCCACGGCAATGAATTTGCAGTTTGCATCCGAAATGGCCATTAGCACAATGGAAAAGTATTTTTTATAGTTGTAAAACTGTGAACCAGATCCCATGGGTTTCACAATCCTGATATGCTTGCCATCCACGGCACCGATGCAGTTTGGAAACTGGCAGATATCTTGAAACTTCTCTGCAATCTCCAGCCACCTCTCCTGTGTTGGCTCTGGGATGTATTCCTCCTGTAGAGAATCCCATAATGCCCGGCAGGTCTGTTGTACAATTCCAGCAATAGTGGAAATCCCAATCCGGAACTGGAAATGGAGGGAGGTGAAGGATTCTCCAGTTGCCAGGAATCTTAAAAAAAGGGAAAAAAAGTAAAATTAATACAAACTACAAGCCATAACATAACAATAAAAGCCTGCAGAATCTGAAACATTTTAAAAGGTAGATAACTTACCGAAGGGTCACCATCAAACGCTCCGCCGGTGATATAGAAAACCGCATGTAGGTGTCCCTTCTCCGGATTTGTTCTCCAACACGATCCACCAATATCTCAAAGAATTCCATCCGCATGCGCACGTAGTTGAAGAACTTGTCCGGATTCTCCCTCAATTCCAGGTACAGTGTGGAAAAAACGCCACGGGTGAACCTCTGCGCATTAATGGGATGAATCCACTGGCGCCGTCTCCTCATACGCAGGATTCGCAGTCTTCTTTTCTCCCTCTCGATAGCAATAATTGCCAACCGATTCAAGTGAAGATCCAATTCCACACAGAAGCTGTCAATACTCGCAATAACTCCTTCCAGACTCGCACTAACTCCTTCCATCGCTGCCACTAGCTCTAAAACCTTTCAAAGAAATTGTATCACAACACCCTAGATATATTTCTCCCTAGTTTCCAGCATCCAATCACATTTGAGAGCATTTTCCAAGAGCGAATCATATTTGGGAGCATCCCATTTTGGAGGAGTGGAAAAACGGATCCGCAAAAAAACGGATCCAACGGATGCAAACTGATGGAACGGATCCGTTTTGTCGCGGATCCGCAGTAAAATCGGTATGGCGGATCCTCAACAAAACGGATCCGTTCCATCAGTTTGCATCCGTTTTGTTTCCATTTTTGCGGATCCGCCATTTTCAAATTTTTGGCGGATTTTGACTGATGGCAAAAAACTGAAGTGTGAAAGAGGCCTAAGAGACCCCAAGTGCATAGATGTATCACTTGCTCAGCAGCTTGCTGTAGTTTCAATACCATCTGTATTTTATCAGCAGGAGATTACCACTGCCAAACTATGTTGCTCGCAAGTCAGAGCAGCTAATCTGTGTAATCCCGCTCCTTCCTCTGATTGGCAGCTAGCTAACAATGTACAGTGTACTTAGAAAATTGCCAATCTGGCAGTATGGTCTGAGCACTGTTAGAGGAACTGCAGAGAAAACAGAGATTTTATCAAAACTGCACTAAGCAGGCCAGTAAGTGATATATCACTAGAATCAGGCTCTCTGCCCCAACATCATGCAGCTTTCAAATTACATAGTAAAAACCTGCTGACAGATTTAGAGAATCATAGAATGTTAGAGTTTGAAGGGACCTCCAGGGTCATCGTGTCAAACCCCTTGCGCAATGCAGGAATCACTAAACCATCTCAGACAGATGTCTGTTCAGCCACCATTTGAAGACTTCCTTTGAATAGAACTCTTGTGGCAGCCTGTTCCACTCATTGTTCACCCTCACTGTTAAAAAGATTTTTCTAATATCTACTCTGCATTTTCTTCTTTTCAGTTTCATTCCATTGCTTCTCGTATTTCCATGTGCAAATGAGAATAATGATGATCCTTCTACAATGTGACAGCCCTTCAGATATTTGTAGACAGCTATTAGGTCTCCTATTAGACTTTTTTTTTTGCAAGCAAACATTCCCAGATCCTTTAAAGTGAACCTGTCAGTGAGAGTTTGCTAAGTAAACTACAAACGCTGTCAGGTTGGCGCAATGAGGGTATGTCTCCACGTTCCGTATATGCAGCGCTTTGGACACAGCTCCGTCCAAAGTGCTGCTGGCTTTTGTACGGGCGGTGATTCCGCATGTGTTCATTGAACACATGCGGAATCACCATATTCTATACATCACCATATTCTATACATAGAGTGTGTAATTTATCTTGCTGAGACTGAGCGTATCAGCAAGATAAATAGACATGCTGTGGTCTATAAAAACGTGCCGCATGTGCGTATACGCGGGTCTGCCACCTGCGTCTTTGAACGCATAGTGGAGATGGGATTTCATAAAATCCCATCCACTATGCTGTAACATCTGGCCACTGTACGCAGTGTCCAATCCGCAGAGTTTCCTGACCGTGGAAACATACCCTTATACTGATTAAAATATTTGGGGTGATGAAATCAGTGTTGTGGTTGTTGTTTAATCTCTATATGCCGTTTTCAGTTAATGAGATTCTCGTGCTTCAGGGTGGCCTGTGGAGAGGGCTTTATGTGCTACTATTAGTATTTATGCATCCTTATGGGCTTATTGTGAGGAGGAAGACCGGGCTGCAGGTACCTTTGAAATGCCGGGTCCAGAACTGTCGAGGCTGCATCCAACGTTGCCAAGGGGAAGGAATGGGGAACCGGACAGGACCCATGACCTGGTGAGAGGGGGGGTAACACCAGGCAGGGGGCAGGAAGCGGGAGAAAAAGGGAGAAGTTTCCTGCCAGCAGAGAGAGAAGTAGCAGGGGTGGACTGTGCTCCGAAGCGAGAGAGACAGAGCGAAGTTGTGCCTCAGCAGACTTTGCTTGAGGGCCCCCGAGAGTCAGTTAGCGTGCAGAGCGCCGGGCACTCAGCTAAGCAGCGCGCAGTGCTCGCATTGAGAAGTGGGTGCCAGGTGACGGATCCTGCAGTGTGTTCCCCATCTTTCACAGGCGTGCAGCGGAGCACGTGTGGGAGGAATGGCCCCCGTCAAGTGTCCGGGCAGGAACCAAGGGAGCCGTCACCTAGGTTCCGGGGGAAACGATTCCTGGGGGACAGAGTTCGGGGACAGACCGTTGTAACAGACAGATGGGCTGGGGGAGAGACCAGTATAAAGGGGGCGGGGAATCCTCGGGACGATGAGTCAGCAGACCGGGACATAGGCAGCAGGAGACCGTGGGAGCGACTGAGAGCTAGAGCGACTTGCCAGTGCCAGGGAAGACGCTCACTGAGGACTCCAGAGGGAGGCGCTAAGACAATCATCCGGAACTTGCTGCCCCGCTCCAGCCCGCGGCCACTGCGGCCCCAGTCCAGCCCGCAGCCGCTGCGGCCTCACCTCGGCCCGCCGCTGTGGCCTGTCCCCTGCCACCCGCAGCCGCCCTGCCCTCACCAGTGGCCGCGGCAAGTACAGTGCCGTCGGCGGCCACCACTGTCCCGCTCCGCTCCGCGGCAGGGGCCGAGCCTCTGCTTGCCGCCGATTCCCCGTCGCAGCTGTTAGCTGCGCAGGTGGCCTGCCCTTTGCCACCCCACATCGCTGCCACTTGCCCCAGTCCGGGGGCTGCAGCCCATCCGTCCAAGGACTCCGCCAGGGCCTGTGGTGCTCCCGTGTCATCAGAGCGCCGGAGCGCTCGAAGACTTCGTCTACGCTTCAGCAACTGGGCCCAGCGACTACTGCGCCGAAAGGCCACCATCCCAAACGGCAAGGGACGTCTGGACGGCTAAGTTGACTATATAATTAAGGACCCGTAGTCGGCCATACCGCGGCCCTATAGTGACGCTATTGCCGGACGTAGTCGTGTTCTACCCCGTTTGTGTTTGCTTGTGTAGAGCCCCTGCGAGTGCAACCCTTGCTATCCCTTTTGTTGATCAGGCCGGGACTGAGAGAAGTTACCTGTAGTCCTATAAACGTTATTATAAAAAGCACCAAACCGTCTCGCGACTCGTCACTGCATCCTGCGTACCTGCAAGTACCACACACGCATAGGACAGAGATCTCTGCAGCAACCCTTCCCCACATTTTGTTGCACAGATTAATGGACTAGGGACTCAGCGGGCAAAAACGGAGACCGCCCGTTGCCGCCAGAAGCTTGCTCATGCATGGGCAGGTGATGCCTGAAAACACTGAGCCGGCTGTTCCTGGGACTACAAACCCCACCAGATTACACGTGGCTGAGGAACATAGGAGTCATGACAAGATCAGAACATGACTCTTGTGTTGTATTACAATTTCCTTTGTTAACTACATGTTGTCTCCCTGCGAGGAGTTTTCCCAATTGTTCTAATTAAATTGCATTATTGTTAACCCTTGCTCTGCATTCCCTGCATTACTGCATCCCGGGACCTGCTTACATTATGACAGGTCACTGATCCCTCAGTGACCTGCCCTCTATTTTACATAAAGCATATAATATTGTGCAGTTAGAAAAAAAAATTCACATTCAGCAAAATGGCGCCGCCTGCGGTGCCTATGTAGCATCACGTATCACATATGTAATGCATTATGCATATAATATTGTAGATTAAAAAAGTTTCTTCATCAAAATGGCCAGCACCATTTTGCTGCAGCCACATTTTTTTTTCAGCAAAATGGCACATGCGCAGAAGCATCTATCACTTACCGATGAATCAAGATATTATTTTAATCAGTATAACAGCACCAACCTGACAGTGTCTGCAGTTTACTGAACTAAATCCTGCTGACACGTTTGCTTTAACCCCTTAACGTCCATTGACGGACATAGTCCGTCATGGCAGAATGTCAGTTCTCGCACCATGATGGACTAGGCCCATCATGCATTTAAACTGTCACTGTGTGTAAACACCCAGTGACAGCTCAGTGTCGACAGCTGTCTGTGACAGCTGAGAGGCACGGGAAGAGGTGCGGGGACCCATGCTGTCGGTCCCCGCACCCAGATCGCTGTGATTGGTCAGTCAATCTGACTGACCGATCATAGCATGACCGCGCAGGAGATGCTGAAGTATCAGCATCTCCCGCCCGGTCAGTGCAGGGGCTTAGCGCTGCCAGTGGCTGAGCTTCTCCACTAACAGCCAGGAGTGGTGTCTGCGCCGCCCCTGGCTGTTAACCCCCTAATTGCTGTTATCGAGTGAGATCGCAGCATTCAGGAGGGAGGCAAAGGGACGGTAGCTCCCTCTGCCTTCAGATCGGTGTCCTCGCGACGTCACCATAGGGCCCGATCGTCGCCATTGTGACCCAAGGTTGTCATGACGACCCCGGGTCATCAAGCTATGGAAAGCCTCTGAGACCATGCTCATAGCATGGTGTCAGCAGATTTCAGTTTAGGTATAATACATTGCAATGCTAGTGCATTGCAATGCATTATAACTGCAATCAAAGTAAAAAAAAAGTGAAAGTCCCATAAAGGAACAAGGTAAAAAAAAGAAAACATTTTTAAAAAAATACATAAAAATAAAATTACAAAATAATAATAATAATAATCCACTAATAAATACATAATTTTATATATAAAAAAATAAGCAAAAAACTAACTAACATTCTTGGTATCGCCGCGTCCGAATCAATCCGATCTATAAAAGTGTCACACTAGTTAACCCCTTCAGTGAACGCCATTAAAAAACACACAAAAAATTAGCAAATTATAATGATAAAGTATAATTTGCAAATTTTTTTGTTTTTTAATGGAGCTTGGAAAAAGTGGAATAAAGCATGATCAAAAAGACAAATAGCAATAAAAATAGTATCACTGAAAGCGCCATCTTGTCCGGCAAAAAACAAGCCGCCATACAGCTCCATCAATTTTACCACAAGCAGAACAGAGAAAAAAAAACAATTCCTGAATTGCTGGTTTTTGCTCATTCTGCCTCCACAAAAATCGGAATAGAAAGCGTTAAAAAAGTCATGTGCCCGAAAATGGTACCAATAAAAGCGTCAGCTCATTCCACAAAAAACAAGCCCTCACATGACTCTGTGGGCCGAAATATGGAAAAATTATAGCTCTCACAATATGGCGATGCAAAAACTTCTTCTTACAAAAAAAAGCGTCTTTTAGTGTGTGACAGCAGCCAAGCATAAAAAAGGATATAAATCTGGTATCGCTGTAATCGCACCGACCCGAAGAATAAAGTCGCCTAATCACTTATACCGCACAAGGAATGGTGTAAGAAATAAATGAAACCAATTCTTCACCTGCTGTGGATTTGCTCATTCTGCCTCCCAAAGATCGCAGAAAGGCTTGGCGCATGTTTATCCTGCGCTCTTTGCTGAGTGTTTGCATCAGAGTTTCCATGTAAATCTCTGAAATACGTGATTCAGATAGAAACAACGGCGGAAGATTCCCTATAATGAGGCAGATGGAAGCACTGTGAACGTCATAGGACCTGTGATCCGGTGGTGTCTGTCTTTTTCGGTGTGCATAAAAACGCAGTCCACCATATTTTGTGCACCTCTGAAAGGAAGGACAACGCTGAACAGAGGCCAGACGGAGTCCAGAGTATCTCTGCTGCCTCAATATAGTGAATTGATCTCTCAGAGATTTTATCTCACATGTAGCTCGGAGATTTAGATGGAAACCCCAAAGTATGTGCTCAGCGTAGAGTGCAGGATAGATGTGATCACAAACGTTTTAAAAAATGTTCCAAATAAAAGCTTCAACTCAATCCACAAAAAAAGTCCCCACTCAGGTCTGTCATCTGTTAACTGAAATATAGGAGGCTTCCATGTTACTGGTAACACAAAGACTCTGGAAAAGCCAAAAGAAATTCAGCAAATTCTGCGCTCTCAAATCCAAATGCCCTCCTTGCTTCTGAGCTACAGTGCGCATAAACCACCTTTAGCATTCACATTTTGGCAGGGGAATAATTTCCAAAATGGGGTCACTTGGAGGGGAAGGGGGATTCTGTGCTCTAGCACTTAGAGAACTCTGTATATGGAGTCCCAAAACTATTCTAGCAAAATACAAGAAATTTTGAAGAAATTTTACCACTATCATAAAGTACAATATGTCACAAAAAAACTATCTCAGAATCAGTGGGATCCATTGAAGCGTTCCAGAGTTATAATTACATAAAATGACAGTTGTCAGATTTCAAAATTAACCCCTTTCTGCCATGAGACGTACTATCCCGTCCATGTGCCCTGGGACTTTATTCCCAGGGACGGGATAGTGCGTCATAGCGATCAGCGGCGCCCACGTGGTGAGCGCCGCAGATCGCGGCCGGGTGTCAGCTGATTATCACAGCTGATACCCGGCACAATGTGTCAGTGGCGGTCACGGACCACCCCCGACATGTTGACCCCTTGTACACCGCGATAAAACACGATCGCGGTGTACCCCGGCACAATGTGTCAGGGGCGGTCACGGACCACCCCGATACGTTAACCCCTTGTACACCGCGATCAAACACGATCGCGGTGTACCGGGGGTTAAAGGGAAGCATCGGCAGGGAGGGGGCTCCCTCCGTGCTTCCCTGAGCCCCCCACAGCAGTGCAATGTGCAGCGCTGCTGGGGGGGGGCTCTTTCCTTACAAGCCCCCAGAACCAAGATGGCGACGGGGACCTTCGGGGGCCTGTAGGGAGCTGACTTCCTCACTGCCTGCAAAGCGCAGGCATGAGGAAGTCTGCAGCAGTGCCTGTGACAGATCGCTAAATAAATTAGTAAAAAAAAAAAGTATTCCCCAATAAATTCATTTTTTGAAAATAAAAAAAACAATAAAAGTACACATATTTGGTATCGCCGCGTCCGTAACGACCCGCCCTGTAAAACTGTCCAATTTGTTAACCCCTTTAGCAAACCCCTTAAAAAATAAAAATAAAAAACGAAGCAAAAAATAATGATTTATTATCATACCACCGAACAAAAAGTGCAATAACGTGCGATCAAAAAGACGCATATAAATATCCATGGTACCGCTGAAAACGTCAGCTTGTCCCGCAAAAAAACGAGCCACCATACAGTGTCATCCACAAAAAATTAAAAAGTTATAGCTCGCAGAATAAAGCGATGCAAAAATAATTATTTTTTATATAAAATAGTTTTCATTGCATAAAAGCGACAAAACATAAAAAAAAGACCTAAATGAGGTATCACTGTAACCGTACTGACCCAAAGAATAAAACCGCTTTATCAATTTTACCGCACGCGGAACGGTGTAAACGCACCCCCTCAAAAGAAATTCTTGAAACGCTGGTTTTTGTTCATTCTGCGTCACAAAAATCGGAATAAAAAGCAATTAAAAAATGTCACGTGCCCAAAAATGGTGCCAATAAAAACGTCAACTCGTCCCGCAAAGAATAAGACCTCACATGACTCGGTGGGTCAAAATACGGAAAAATTATAGCTCTCAATATGTGGTGATGCAAAAACTATTTTTACAATAAAAAGCGTCTTTTAACGTGTGACAGCTGCCAAACATAAAAACCGCCATAAATAGTAAATCAAACCCCCCGTTACCACCCCCTTAGTTAGGGAAAAATAATAAAATAAAAAAAATGTATTTATTTCCATTTTCCCATTAGGGTTGGGGTTATGGCTAGGCTTAGGGTTAGGGTTAGGGCTAGGGTTAGGGCTAGGATTAGGGCTAGGGTTAGGGCTAGGATTAGGGCTAGGGTTAGGGTTAGGGCTAGGGTTAGAGCTAGCGTTAGGGCTGAGATTAGTGTTAGGGGTGTGTTGGGGTTAGGGTTGGAGTTATAATTGGGGGTTTCCACTGTTTGGGCACATCAGGGGCTCTTCAAATGCAACATGGCATCTGATCTCAATTCCAGTCAATTCTGCGTTGAAAAAGTCAAATGGTGCTCCTTCCCATACATGCTCTGCCATGCCCCCAAACAGTGCTTTACCCCCACATGTAGGGTATCAGCATACTCAGGACAAATTGCAAAACAACTTTTGGGGTCCAATTTCTCCTGTTACCCTTAGGAAAATAAAAAAAAATGGGGGTAAAATTATAATTTTTGTGGAAAAAAATGATTTTTTTTAATTTTCACGCCCAGGCGTTATAAACTTCTTTGAAGCACTTGGGGGTTCAAAGTGCTCACCACACATCTAGATAAGTTCCGTGGGGGGTCTAGTTTCCAAAATGGGGTCACTTGTCGGGAGTTTCAATAGTTTAGGTACATCAGGGGCTCTCAAAACGCACATGACACCCGCAGACCAATCCATCAAAGTCTGCATTCCAAAACGTCACTACTTTCCTTCCGAGCCCCGACGTGTGCCCATACAGTAGTTTTCTCCCACATATGAGGTATCAGGGTACTCAGGACAAATTGGACAACAACTTTTGGGGTCCAATTTCTCCTGTTACCCTTGGGAAAATAAAAAAAATGGAAACTAATTGATCATGTTCGTGGAAAAAATACGATTTTTTTATTTTTACACCCGGGCGTTATAAACTTCTGTGAAGCACTGGGGGGTTCAAAGTGCTCACCACACATCTAGATAAGTTCCTTGGGGGGTCTAGTTTCCAAAATGGTGTCATTTGTGGGGGGTTTCTACTGTTTTGGTACATCAGTGGCTTTCCAAACACGACATGGTGTCCGATCTCGATTCCAGCCAAAAACGTCAAATGGCGCTGTTTCCCTTCCGAGCTCTGCCATGCGCACAAATAGTCATTTACACCCACATATGGGGTATCAGCGTACTCAGGACAAATTGCACAATAACTTTTAGGGTCCAGTTACCCTTGGAAAAATAAAAATTGGGGGTGAAAAGATCATTTTTGTGGAAAAAATATGATTTTTTAATTGTACCGCTGTACGTTATAAACTTCTGTGAAGCCCTTGTGGGTTCAAAGTTCTCACCACATATCTAGATAAGTTCCCTGGGGGGTCTAGTTTCCAAAATGGGGTCACTTGTGGGGGATTTCCACTGTTTAGGTACATCAGGGGCTCTCAAAACGCGACATGTGTCCGATCTGAATTCCAGCCAATTTTGCATTGAAAAAGTCAAACGGCGCTCCTTACCTTCTGAGGTCTGCCATGCGCCAAAACAGTGGTTCCCCCCAAATATCAGGTATCAGCATACTCAGGACAGATTGCACAATAACTTTTGCAGTCCAATTTCTCCTGTTACCCTTGGTAAAATAAAAAAAATTGAACCTGAAGTATTTTTTTTGTGAAAAAAAGTTAAATGTTCATTTCTTTTTAAATATTCAAAAAATTCCTGTGATGCACCTAAAGGGTTAATAAACTTCTTGAATGTGGTTTTGAGCACCTTAAGGGGTGCAGTTTTTAGAATGGTGTCACTTTTGGGTATTTTCTATCATATAGACCCGTCAAAGTGGCTTCAAATGTGATGTGGTCCGTAAAAATAAAATGGTGTTGCAAAAATGAGAAATCGCTGGTCAACTTTTAACCCTTATAACTTCCTAACAAAAAAAAATTTTGTTTCCAAAAATGTGCTGATGTAAAGTAAACATATGGGAAATGTTATTTATTAAGTTTTTTGTGTGCTGTATCTCTGTGATTTAAGGGCATAAAAATTCAAATTTGGAAAATTGCAAAATTTTCGCCAAATTTCCGTTTTTTTCACAAATAAACGCAAGTTATATGAATGAAATTTTACCACTAACATGAAGTACAATATGTCACGAGAAAACAATGTCAGAATCACCGGGATCCATGGAAGCGTTTCAGAGTTATAACCTCATAAAGGGACAGTGGTCAGAATTGTAAAAATTGGCCCGGTCATGAACGTGCAAACCACCCTTGGGGCTTAAGGGGTTAAGGCCTGGTCATTAACCAACAAAGTGGCTTGGTCCTTAAGGGGTTAAGCACAGGACATAGTTGCAGTCCGCTCACCATCCTGGTAGTTCTCTGAACTTACTCCAATTTTTCGATGTCTTTTTTAAAATGTGGTTTCCATAACTGGACACAGTATTCCAGTTGGGGCCTGACCAAGGAAGAGTGGAAGCGGATAATTACTTCACAGTATCTAGACTCTATGCTTCTCTTATTACATCCTAGAACTGTGTTTGCCTTTTTGCTGCTGCATCACACTGTTGACTCACATGCAGTCTGTGATCTATTAGTATACCCAAGTCTTTTTCAAACTTGATATTGCTGATGCTTAGTTCTATTTCTCCCATTCTGTTTTTTTTTGCCCAGATGCAAAATCTTGCATTTCTCCCTGTTAAATACCATTCTAATAGTTGCTGCCCATTGTTCAAGTTTGTCTAGATCCTTCTGAATCCTTTCTCTGTCTTCTCTAAATCATTTATAAAAATCTTGAACAACACTAGGGCCAAGACAGAGCCTTGTGGTTGTCAGGAACACCGCACTGCACTTGCTCACTGAGCCAGTGAGCATGTCCTGAGTACCAAAGATACCTGTGGAGCGGGGCCGCAGCAGTGAAGATGCATGCTTCAGACTAACAGGACCTAGAGCACGTGACTGCTGTGGACGTGGCCTAAGCTCCACAGAGCTAGGAGCTGAAGGAAAACTCCTAGAAAGGTAACTACGGGACAAGTTACCAAGGGGCATAGACAGGGACGTAAACCAGATCAGGCCGGGGTCAAAGCACAAGATAGCAGGACTGTACCAAAGGGTTAGACAGAGCAAATAGTCAGGACGAAGCAATAGATCAGAAAATCAGAACGGGCAGTAGACGGTACAATAGGGACAAACAGTAACGGAGTCAATAGCCAAGCCAGGAGGTCAGAACCAGAGAAGACAATAATACCAAAACGTGAGACGGAGAACAGAGTGAGGGGACAGGCCGGGTCATACACAGGAAGAAAACAAGCAATGCAGTATACACGCACACCAGGGGGGTCAGACCCACAGCCAGAATACCAGTGTAGC
The DNA here is from genome assembly GCF_039654945.1 of Dendrobates tinctorius. Classification (NCBI taxonomy): domain Eukaryota; kingdom Metazoa; phylum Chordata; class Amphibia; order Anura; family Dendrobatidae; genus Dendrobates; species Dendrobates tinctorius. The sequence continues at coordinate 43,686,044 of NW_027361675.1, forward strand.
TGACAGGGAATCCTAGTCTGGAGTGAGTATAAATACCCCTCCCAGATCCAAAGGGAGGCCAGCAAAATTAACCCTGAGAAACCAGGAAATTAACCATGTCCTAACCATGACAGTGGTACTGTAATGCAGGTGCCTGGATGCAACTTGCAGAGATCAAGAGGCGGAAACAGACAGGGGTTCATATTTTGGTATTTTTATACATACAACAGTAACTTCTAAACAATTAGGGTTAGTAAATATGCAATTTAACGATATAGAGGATCATAGCAGGCTATGAACAAGCTAGAAAGTCTCTCAGTACTTAATGTTAGTGTTTCGCCCAGTCTTGGGAGACACCACATGGGTTCTCACTTGAAGCTCTGGTTCTAATGGGGGTCACCGAGTTTTTCAGCTAGGCCGCAAGTCTCTTCCTGACGTAGTCTATTAAAGCCTGTAGAGCCTCCCACACACCAACCGGCCCCCTCCCATCCTGTAATCCTATTCCCAGCAAGCCCCGGTACCATAGGCGATAGCTGGAAGTGGCCCTGTTCACTTGCTCTGTTTCTCCTCTCCTGTGCTACCTTTCCTGTCATAGTTGCCGCATGGCTCTTCTCGACTTGACCATCGGCGAAGACCTCTCAGGCTCGGGGCAGAGAGGACCTGGCCTCAACTCTTGAAAGGCATAGTGTGACCTTGAAGGCTTGACCAGCACAGGGCGCAGATTACAGCTCTGACCAGCATAAGCCATACTCAGGGGTATCTTCCGGGGGTTCTGGATCTTGCCAGGTGGTGACTAACACCCAGTTAGCACAGCACAGACTCCCTGCTGAGCCCTGTCACATTGGTCTCAGTGCAGTCTCTGGAGCATGTCTGCCCCGCTCTCTTTCTTGGTGCCAAATCCCCCTGTGGTTTTATATCAGAGAAGTTCTTACAGAGGGTCATCTGATCTGATCCACCACATAAGGTTCTTCCCTCTACAAATATTCCAGCACACTTTTCCGCTTAATTTTGGCTAGCCAGCAGATGGCAGTCTCTCCTCATTAATGGCACATCTTGCACCAATTTTATAGAGGGCTCATGTTTTCTTATTACAGAACCCCACTTGAAATACTCTTCCAATTGGATGTGCAACCATTTATTACCACCCTTTGAGTACCATCACTGAGCCAGTTATGTTATGAATTCACCTAACAATAGCCTTGTCAATCCCATACTTGATCATTTTTTCAATAAGAATAGTATGAGATACTTTGTCAAATATTTTGCTGAAGTCAAGATATACTATATCTACAGCATTTCTCTTATCCATCCACTCAGTGATTCCATCATAGAAGGAAATTAGATTAGTCTGGCATGACTTGTTTGCTACAAACCCATACTGGCTCTGGATAATTACTGTATTCTTATCCACGTACAGTACTTACATGCTGTTTAATAATTTGGTCAAAGATCATTCCTGGAATAAAAGTAAGGCTCACTAGCCTGTAATTTCCTGGCTCCAAATTCTTTCCTTTTTTGAAAATCGGAACAAAATTTGTTCTTCTCCAATCTACTGGGACTTCTCCTGTTCTGACTAGTAGTACTGCAATTTCTTCTGCTATCTCTTTCAGTATTGAAAAAATAAGAAAAATTTCCAGCTCACCAAGTGAGCTAAGTGCACACGTAGCAGAAAACGCGCGGTTTTTATGCGTTTTTTTCCGCACGTTTTCAAAACGCATAGAAATAGCCAAAAACGCGGAAAAATCTGCGAAACTAATGAGCATGCTGTGTTTTTTACCACGATGCAGTTTTTTTTCGCGGTAAAAAACGCATCAGTATGCACAAAAAGTGCAAAATGCATAGAAATGAATGGGAAGATTATTTTTAGTGGTTTTATAGTGGTATTCTTGGAAAAAACGCTAAAAATACCGCTAAAAAAACGCTGCGTGTGAACACAGCCTTAATGTCCGACATTCTGGACATTCTGCCTTGGACACTACGTTAAGTTTATTAGAATAAAGGTTATTACTTGCTTTTGTACCACAAGCTGGAAATTTTTTTTCCAATATTTCAAGCACGAGTGGTCTGTCTGTGGTTCCGTGCATGCAGAACATTTATGGTGAGCTGGTATTAATTTTTTTATATCATACAATACCCTAGGATGTAATTCATCTGGACCTGGAAATTTAAATTAATTTAAATTAGCTAAGTGTTCCCTCACCATCTCTCTGTTTATAGATACTGTGGATTATTTTATTCATTCAGTTGCATCGTGAAGATCAATTGATGTTCCATTTGCTTTCTTAGAAAGCGCAGATGCAAAATAGGAATTTAAAAGTTCGACCTTCTCAACATCATTTTTGACCACTTCACCTTTTTCATCCTGTAAAAATCCTATAGTACCTTGAATTTTCTTTGGCTTTCGGCATACCCCCAAAATCCCCGTGGCAAAAATTTTTATTTGGTGGACTGGAAGGGTCTTGGTCCTGAGGCCTGGACGCCAGTGGAGAACATCAACGCTCCTGATCGTGGTGTTAGAGCGTACCGAGGATCAGGGCCCTGGGGGGGGGGGGTAATGCTAGGCATTGGGCTCCTGCAGAGCAGGAATCCAGAGCCTTGCATCCAGTAGTCTCCCATTCTCCTCCAACCGCTCAGGAGCCTGCACAGCAATATCGGCATCTCAGGCACGCTGCTCAGACCAGCTCTGTAGGACTGGTTGCTGCTGCTGCCACCTCTGGGTCAGCAATAGCAGCGCAGGCTCTCCTGCAGCAAAAAAGAAAAAAGCCAGCTCACCTGAAGGCATGTGTTGTGGGAAGCACTGACCACGTACAGTCATCTCGCAATAGCCTGAAAAAAGAAGAGAGAAGGTCCAACTTCACAAAAAAAAGTCCAATTTATTATTTAAAAATAAGTCCAGAACAAAAAATAAAATTCATACTAGATAAAATGCCCAAATGCAAGGAACTATCTGCCAGAAATTGTGCCAAAGCTGCAAGCTGAAGAAGAGGACGAAACGCGCATCGGGGTGGGGGACGCGGCTTTCATTCCACACGTGGCAGTGGGCTAAGTGAGATGTTTTTACAGCATATTTTTTGCTTGCAGCTTTGGCACAATTTCTGGCAGATAGTTCCTTGCATTTGGGCATTTTATCTATGGCTGATAGCCGGGATTCATTGAATTTGGTTTATTTTAAAGCGCTTTTGTAAGCTATGGCTGATGCTGGGCTTTTATAATTTCAGCTTTGTCCAAGCTCTTTTTTGCGAGAGGGAATTTTGCCCTGTGTTGTTAATATAATTTTTGTCTGCTGTAATTGTATATTTTTTCTCTACCTTTTGCTCATATCAACGTGTTTAAAGGGGTGATTAGCCTTGTATGTCCCACAATAGAGGTTGCTATTTTTATAATTTTTTAAATTTTTTTCTTATTGTTATTTTTTGATATGCATGCAATAAAAATTATTTTATTTTACTGTTTTGGTGATTGTACTTTTTCTGTTCACCTTTTTCATTATGGTGTAACGGATGGGTTTTATATGTGTTGGACTTTTTTGCAGGGTTTTTTGCGTGATTGCAGACAGTGTCAGAATTTTTTATATATTTTTTTTTACTCTTTTTCTCTGGGGCCGTAGGAGGATTTTTTTCTTTAATGGAGATTAAGCAATTGTCCGATTGGGTTGAGCAGCTGGCTGCTGAAGTGCGGGGAATTTCTGCCTTTCTCGCTCAATCATCTGCTGTTGAACCAAAAATTGCTACTCCTGATATGTTTTCTGGGGATCAGTCTAAATTTTTGAATTTTAAGAATAATTGTAAATTATTTCTTGCCTTGAAGCCTAACTCACCGGGGAGCTCTGTGCAGCAGGGTAAAATTGTCATCTCCCTGCTGCGCCGCGATCCCAAGGATTGGGCTTTTTCTCTGACACCTGGAGATCCTATTCTGACTAATGTGGATGCATTTTTTCAAGCCTTGGGGTTGTTGTATGATGAACCTAATGCTATTGATCAAGCTGAGAAAACCTTATTTGCATTGAACCAGGGTCAGGATTCTGCAGTTATATTGTCAAAAATTCCAAAAGTGGGCGGTCCTTACTAAATGGAATGATGATGCCCTAGCAGCTCTCTTTCGGAAGGATTTGGCAGAAACCATAAAAGATGTTATGGTGGGATTTCCTGTTCCCTCTGGTCTTGACGATTCTATGTCATTGGCCATTCAAGTTGATCGGCGTTTACGTTAACGTAAAACTACACGAGAGGCGTTGCCGCCTTTCGAACGAACGTCTGAACCCATATAATGCGATAGGGTTTTATCTAGGGCGCAACGTCAGGAGTTTAGAAGGCATAATAAGTTGTGGGTTTTTTTCTGTGGAGACGCCTCTCATACTATTTCTGTCTGCCCTAAACGAGAAAAAAGTTTTGCTCAAACATTTGCCGTGGGCAGTCTACAGCCTAAGTTCCTTTTGGCAATTACTCTGATCTGCTCCTTGTCTACATTTTGTAGATTCAGGAGCAGCTTTGAATCTGATGGATTTAGACTTTGCTAAACGTTGTGGTTTTCCCATGATACCCCTGCGGACGCCTATCCCTTTGAGGGGTATTGATGCTACTCCTTTGGCAGAGAATAAACCCCAGTTTTGGACCCAGGTGATAATACGGGTCACGCCGGACCACCAAGAAAATTGTAAATTTTTGGTGTTGCACAATTTGCATGATACTATTGTTCTGGATTTTCCCTGGTTGCAAACTCATAATCCTGTTTTGGATTGGAAATCTGTGTCTGTGGTGAGTTGGGGTTGTCAGTGTGTTCTTAGTGACGCTCCTGGTTTCTTCACCTCTCCCCAGTCTCATGATATTCCTGATTATTTGGCTGATTTTTCTGATGTATTTAGTGAGAGTAAGTCTGCGTCTTTGCCTCCTCATAGGAGTTATGACTGTGCAATTGAGTTAATGCCCGGGTGTAAATTTCCCAAGGGTCGGGTTTTCAACTTATCGGTACCCGAACATGATGCTATGCAATGTTATGTCAAGGAGTCGTTGGAGAAGGGTCATATTAGACCATCCTCTTCACCTTTAGGTGCTTGCTTTTTTTGTGGCCAAGAAAGATGGCTCATTAAGGCCTTGTATTGACTATCGTTCCCTTAACAAAATCATTGTTAAATATCAGTACCCGTTACCCCTGATTTCTGATTTATTTTCCAGAGTTAAAAGTGCCTGTTGGTTTACCAAGCTTGACCTCTGGGGGGCATGTAATCTTATTCGCATCAAGCACGGGGATGAATGGAAGACAGCGTTTAATACTCCGGAGGGACATTTTGAGTACCTGGTGATGCCTTTTGGGCTCACTAATGCCCCTTCTGTCTTCCAATCTTTTATGAACGATATTTTCCAGGACTTTGTGGATAAGTTTTTGATCATTTATCTGGATTAGAGTTGAGCGAAACGGGTCGAAAAAACTCAAAAGTCGCCGACTTTCGCCAAAGTCGGGTTTCATGAAACGAAACCCGACCTTAGCGTGAGGTCGGCCACGAGGTCGGTGACCATCGCGCCAAAGTCGCGTTTCAAAAGATGCTTTTGCGCCCTTTTTCAGCCAATCAGGAAGAACGGACACTGTGGGCAACGTGATGACATAGGCAGCGGTTACCACCATGTTTGTGAAGGGCATGCAAGTGATTGGCTAGCTTTGTGTGGCGTCACATGGGGTATAAAAGGGCGTGCATGCCAACCGCCATGTTACTTATGCTGATCTCAGAATAGGGAGAACTGCTGCTGCTGCTGATTCTGTAGGGAGAGCGTTAGGCAGGGAAGAAGATACCAAAAACTACTTTTGCTGCTAGCGATTTTGCCTGTACAACACACCAGTTACTGTGCAGTACAAGGGGAGGCTATATTTTGGTGCATCAGCTCTGTTGGTTATTAGGCTGCCTTTTAAGGCTCCCTGATAGCTGCATTGCTGTTTTCACACTGCTGAGCAAACTGCTTTTTTCAAAGCAATCCATAATTTTATTGTTTTGTCCTGGTGAGTTACTGAGCGTTCATTTTTTCACACACCGTACAGCGGTGTACGCTCCTCACACAGTACCGTGTACCGGCTGGTATCACGATCAAACTGAAGCTATCTAAGTGTGTGACTCTGTAAGGAAAAGCCGAGGAGTTTGTCCGTTCTTACAGACCTACACTCTAGGGAGATCCAAATTCTGCCCAATTCTATATACACCTTGTAGTTAGACATACACTAGCCAATTTCTGCCTGTCACATTGCGGTGTAATCTGTCCTGGGCAAGAGACAATAGTTCAGCGTCCTCCAATCTAAAGTGAGATTCAAATTCTCACCAATACTATATACAGCTTCTGTCTTCTCATACACCAGCCAATTTCTGCCTGTCACATTGCGGTGTAATCTCTACTGGGCCTGAGACAAGAGTTCAGCGTCCTCCAATCTACAGTGAGATTCAAATTCTCACCAATACTATATACAGCTTCTGTCTTCTCATACACCAGCCAATTTCTGCCTGTCACATTGCAATGTAATCTGTCCTGGGCCAGAGACAATAGTTCAGCGTCCTCCAATCTACAGTGAGATTCAAATTCTCACCAATACTCTATACAGCTTCTGTCTTCTCATACACCAGCCAATTTCTGCCTGTCACATCCATTGGGGGAAGAGGGTGTCGCTGCCAATAGCTCAGAAGAGGAGGAGGAGCATCCGCAACAGGCATCGACATTGCAATAGCTGTTAACTGGCAGGCCCGGAGCAGTCCAAAAATGGATTACAAAAACCAAAAGAGTTGCAGGACAGCTTGGCCAGACGGTCAAAATAGCACAGCGTGAAAGGCCTCAAAATGTCTTCCATAGTAGGAAGAGTGCAGTGTGGCACTTTTTTGAACAAAATCCTAATGATCAGGCAAAGTTTATCTGTAAGAAGTGCACAAAGACCTTTAGCCGAGGGAAAAATCTGAGAAATTTGAATACCAGTTGCATGCTTAGAGCTTAGACATTTAACCACCATGCACTTGCAAGCGTGGACGGACTAACAAACCTCACGTACCACATGTGCAACTGCTCCCAAAGAAGATAGTCAGCAACGCTACATTGTTTCCCCCACTGTAAGCCCACCGGCTAGCACACCACCAGCAGCAAATGTTGAGGTGTCGTTGCAAGGCCAAAGCAGTCAGGGAATCACAATGTAATATCAACGAAAGACTGAATCTAGGCCATCAGAAAGAACACCAACTCCATCACCATCATCAACCCTCTCTCAGGCCGCCATGTCCACCACTAGTTACACCATATGCAGCTCTCAAGTCCAGCTCACCTTACCAGAGAATGAGTAGGACAAAAAAGTACTCATCCTCTCATCCGCGTACACTGGGTTTGAACGCCCACATTGCCAAACTAATCTCATTAGAGATGATGCCCTACCGGTTGGTTGAAAGCGCAGCTTTCCGCGAACTCATGGCGTACGCAGTACCAAGCTATGACCTACCCAGTCGCCACTTCTTTTCTCGCAAAGCAATCCCAGCCTTCCACCTTCATGCACTCAAGTAATCAGTAAGTGGAAAGGTGCACCTCTCTGTTAGGAGTCTGATTTCTCCATTCTCTATGATGAAATCTAGACCCTTACATGCTGCAGTCTCCTGCGGTTCACCTGCAGTAAAGGAGATTGCAGAGGAGAGTGCTTTGCGGCAACTCTCTCCAGAGGCTAAGTCCTCTGTTCCCTCCACTACGCATGCTCATGGGACGAGCTCCCATTGGAGTTCGGGAGTCACATGCTCAGGTCCTGTGTCTAATCCTATTGGCTCCTCCTGGAGTTTGGGAGATCTCCGGAAGGTCCAGTTTGGTATAAAAAGCGCGCATGACTGTTCTGCCATGCGCTAGTATTTCATACTGATGCTGTATGTATGGTGATGGATGCTTGGACTGGTGACTGACTTATTATGAAACCCCTTCCCTCTGATATTACGATTGTGTGAGTGATTGGGCAGCCGCCAGTAGCAGCGCCAGCGTCAGCGCGCTCCAGCTATTTTCTGTCTCAGCAGCTAGCGTCCTGCATCGCGCCAGCAATATTGCGGTGTCTCCTCTTAGGCTCCGTTTACACCGCGCTGCGATGGCAGTTCCTCGTGCATTCGCAGTTGCAACGCCACGCACCTCCTTTTCACGGTAGGTCTTTTCGGAGTAGTTCTGACATTTAAGGATGCTCCTGTGACCCTTTAATACCGTGCTTATATATCACTGTTATTCTGTGACTTAAACAGACACAGCAGTTTTGTGTGCTTTAAGTTTGCAGCTCTGTGTCCTTAACAGAGCTTGCTTCAGTGCACTCTGGGTGTAGTTAACCCCGTGCACATTAACGCTACACTGCTCTGCCTCTCTAGCAGCGGTCATATCACCTACCGCACGGTGGACCCCGAGTGGCGAAGGCACTTTAATTATTTTTTTTTTTTAGTGCCTTCCGCCACTCCTAACATAATACTAGCGCCAGGGTCTGGCTAGAGATGGCAGATCAGCAGCAACTGGTGCAGTGTGTGCGACAGCTCGAGGCTCGCTTGGCCACCCTCGAGAGGTCTCTCGCAGCTGCGCAGGCCACAGATGCTGCTGTTCAGGCACTCACAGATGCCGTAGGGCGTATGTCCGTGTCCTCCCTTGTGCCGACAGTTACCCGCCTCCCGTTACCCGAAAAATTCTCTGGGGATGGTGCCTCCTGCAGGGGTTTCATCAGCCAGTGCTAAATACACCTGGAGCTGCTGGCTGCGCAGTTCCCTACAGAGCGGGCTAAGGTGGCCTTCATTATCTCCCTACTGTCGGGCAAGGCTCTGGAATGGGCTACGCCTCTATGGGAACATGGTGACCTCGAGATTCGGACTGAGGCCAACTTGCTAACAGCCATCAAGCAAGTATTTCTCGGTCCTCGGGTCACGCACGATACGTCTCTGTAGCTGCTCGCCCTTACTCAGGGGTCGCTCTCGGTTAGCCAGTATGCCGTCCGTTTTCGGACACTGGCATCTGAGTTGGAGTGGTCCGACAGAGCGCTTATCCCCGATTTTTGGCGAGGTCTAGCAGAGCACGTGAAGGATGCTCTGTCCACTAAAGAGATCCCCACCAGCTTGGAGGAGCTAATCTCCGTCTTCTCACGTATCGACCTCCGTTTTTCGGAGCGCGGTATGGAGCGGGCTCACTCCAAGTGAAGAGCTGTCTCAGCTCCTAAATTTCTTGTACCTCCTGAGCTGTACGAGCCAGAGGTTATACCTCCTGAGCCCATGGAGGTGTCTCGTACCGATCTCACTACAGACTCTGATCAGGAATCTATTTGCGGTTTGTCACCATGTATGTGCAGTTTCTCCGGAGACCAGCTCCCCGCAATGGTCAGAGTCTGAACCGGTCACTGAGATTTTTGTTCCTCCTCATCTTAGGGCTTAAGTTCTCGCATGGGCGCATGCCTCCCATGCGCCTCAACATCGAGGTTACATGCAAATCTCGAAGCTCTTGGCTGGAGCGTATTGGTGGCCTCATAGAGCTCGGGATATTAAAAAATTTATCCAGGCTTGCACTTTATGTGCCCAGGTTAGCTCTCCTAAGCGGAGAGTGGTGACGGTCGCTGATTCACGGCGGCGTTCAGTTGCTTCGCCAGCTCCTGCCATCTCCCAGGTGTCTCTGTTGAAACCTGGTGACCTTGCTTCCACTGATGCCTTCCAGGTGTCCCGGTTTACTGTAACACCTACCAGGACATCAAGCTCGCCTTCGTGTGAGTCTGAGTCCAGGTTGATGGTTCGGAAGGCTCAGGGAGGAGGACCTCTAGGAGGGGGGGTAATGTTAGGAGTCTGATTTCTCCCTTCTCTATGGTGAAATCTAGACCCTTACATGCTGCAGTCTCCTGCGGTTCATCTGCAGTAAAGGAGATTGCAGAGGAGAGTGCTTTGCGGCAACTCTCTCCAGAGGCTAAGTCCTCTGTTCCCTCCACTGAGCATGCTCATGGGACGAGCTCCCATTGGAGTTCGGGAGTCACATGTTCAGGTGAATCCTATTGGCTCCTCCTGGAGTTTGGGAGATCTCCGGAAGGTCCCGTTTTGTATAAAAAGCGCGCATGACTGCTCTGCCATGCGCTAGTATTTCATACTGCTGCTGTATGTATGGTGACGGATGCTTGGACTGGTGACTGACTTATTACGAAACCCCTTCCCTCTGATATTACGATTGTGTGAGTGATTGGGCAGCCGCCAGTAGCAGCACCAGCGTCAGCGCGCTCCAGCTATTTCCTGTCTCAGCAGCTAGCGTCCTGCATCGCGCCAGCGATATTGCGGTGTCTCCTCTTAGGCTCCGTTTACACCGCGCTGCGATTGCAGTTCCTCGCGCGTTCGCAGTTGCGACGCCACGCACCTCCTTTTCACGGTAGGTCTTTTCGGAGTAGTTCTGACATTTAAGGCTGCTCCTGTGACCCTTTAATACCTTGTTTTCGCTGTTCTTCTGTGACTTAAACAGACACAGCGGTTTTGTGTGCTTTAAGTTTGCAGCTCTGTGTCCTTAACAGAGCCTGCTTCAGTGCACTCTGGGTGCAGTTAACCCCGTGCACATTAACGCTACAGTGCTCTGCCTCTCTAGCAGCGGTCACATCACCTGCCGCACGGTGGACCCCGAGTGGCGAAGGCACTTTAATTATTTATTTTTTTTAGTGCCTTCCGCCACTCCTAACACTCTCAACTGATTCATGGTCCAGTAGGCATGGCCAGGGCCGTTACGTGTTCATCACTGCGCACTGGGTTAATGTGGTGGATGCAGGGTCCACAGTGGACAGTGGTGGTGGGACAGTGCTGCCTAGCCCACTGTATAGGAAACAGTTGGCTGTAGGCGTTCGACCCTCCTCCACCTCCTCCAGAAGCGAAAGCTCGTCCACAGAGCGCAGTCGCACGAGCACTCCATCCGCAGCTGCCAGTGTTGCACACGAGGGGTCCCCCTATCGATCATCTAGTGGAAAGCGTCAGCAGGCTGTGTTGCAGATGATGTGTTTGGGCGACAGACACACAGCGGAGGTACTGGCTGACTACTTTCAGCGACAAACTGAGTCATGGCTGGGCAGTCTACATCTTGAGGCAGGCAAGGAAGTTAGTGATAACTGCCGGAATTTTGTGGCAGCCATAGCCCTTTCAAAACTCAGACACATACCTTGCTTGGCTCACACCCTGAACCTGGTGGTGCAGTGCTTCCTCAATAATTATCCGGAGTTAACAGGCCTGCTCCATAAGGTGCGAAGACTGTGCTCGCACATCCGCCGGTCGCCCGGACACTCCAGTCGTATGCAGAAGCTCCAGCGATTGCTCCACCTTCCCAAGCACCGCCTAATTATCGACATTGCAACAAGGTGGAACTCCACCCTGCACATGGTTGAGCGGCTGTGCGAACAGAGGCAGGCCATAATGCATTTGTGGAAGGATGCACGGGCAGGCACTGTGAGGGCAGACATGAAGTTGACAGGTGTGCAGTGGTCGAAGCTGAAAGACCTCTGTAAAGTCCTTCAGTGTTTTGAGGAATGCACACGGCTGGTAAGCGCAGACGATGCCATCATAAGCATGAGCATCCCACTTATGCATTTGCTCATGCAAACTTTGACGCACATTAAGGAGCAGGCGTCTGCAGCCGAGGTAGATGAGGAGGAAGATGAGGAGTGAAGCCTTGATGACAGTCAGCCATTGTCTGCTCCAGGACCTCTCCTGGACGAGGTGGAGGAAGAAGAGGAAGTGGAGGAGGATGATGGGGATGATTATTTAGGGGAGGAGGATGCTTCTCGTGGGGCGAGAAAATGTTGGCGTGGCAAGGTCTGGCACAGGGTTTGTGCGTGACTGGAGGGATGTGGATTTGCCAGAAAGTGCTCCTCCACCCAGCACTCGCAGTGCATCATTGACACCGGGAACATTGGCCCACATGTCAGATTATGCCTTGCAGAACCTAAAAAGGGACCCCAACATTGCCAAAATGATGATCGATGATGACTACTGGTTGGCCAGCATCCTGGATCCACGCTATAAAGGCAAATTCCAAAACATAATGCCACAGGAGAACCTTGACCTAATATTGGCTAACAAACAAGCAACTCTGGTAAACCGGTTGGTTGAGGCATTCCCAGCACACAGCAGCGGTGATGGTTCTAACATGAGCCGTAGGGGCCAGGGGCAGCTTGGAAGAGGTGTTCGTGGTGCACACATCAGAAGTGGCGTTGGAGACAGGGGTTTCATGACCATGTTGTGGACTGATTTTTCAAGTCCCGCTCACACGACTGGTAATACTGCATTGATTGAAAGTGACAGGAGATAGCAGTTGTCAACTATGGTTACAAACTACTTCTCATCCCATATCGATGTTCTCCCTCACAGGTCATTCCCATTTGACTATTGGGCCGCTAAACTGGACACCTGGCCTGAATTGGCACAATATGCCTTACAGGAGCTCGCTTGCCCAGCTGCAAGTGTTCTATCAGAAAGAGTCTTCAGTGCAGCTGGATCAATCCTGACAGAAAAAAGGACCCGTCTGTCGACCCAAAATGTGGATGATCTAACCTTCATAAAAATTAACCATGCATGGGTTTTCCAAGGATTTTGTCCCACCTTACCCTGATGACACATAGGTTGCCAGAAAAATGGCTTGCTTTGGTCCTCCTTTTCCTTGGACTTGACCAATTTCGCCTTTAGCAGCAGCTGAATGTCCCAGATCAACATATGCCATTTTGTAAACCTCCCTAACTGGGCTGCCTTCCCCCCCCAAGGCCGGGGTCACCACCTAGCGCACACAACCGTGCGAGTGCCGTTGCCCTGGACAGGTGGGTAGGCCGACTCTTGGTCGTGGGCACTGGCACAGGGTCCTTCATAGTGCAATCAAGTGTCTCTGACGGTGGGGGTGCACACCCGCAGTCAGACAGACCGCCGTACTATGAGGGGCTCAGCGCCAGTACCGACACCCACGAGTGTGCCCCCCTTGCTTGGACAGGGCCACAGCATTTGCAATGTTTACCTCTCCCTGATCCTCCGCTGTAGTCTGGGCTGTCAAATCCTTCCCTGGGACTGCCACTACAAATTTGGTGAACTGATAGATGATGGTTAAGACGTAGCTATGCCCTGTCCTGCTGGCCGGGCTCTAGCTTCAGATGATCATTGGCTTCCATTTCTTATGGACGTCGACTCACAATGACATGCAGTAGTGGTTTATCATCAGCTTTCACAGTTTTCCTACTCACAGACGTGTGACATTCCGGCACATATTTTTAAATGTGCCCTCTTATGCCCATCCCATAGAATCGCCTACGGCCTGTGGCTTCTGTCTTTTGCACTCCAAAGTTACGTGACAGATCATGATAGGCAGTGAGCAACATGTTTACATCTCTCCCTGTGATAAAAATTTGATGGAGATGAGTAACGCTGATGGGATCAACGGTACTGGGATACAGCAACACTTTCTTCACAAAGTTATGTTTTCGCTGTCTCCACACACAAATTAATTGAGGGTCAGCATCGCCTCTGAGAATTGTGACGGAAGTTTTTCCCGTGATTATTAATTCCTAGATTTCTGCAATCACTAGACTTTATGTCAGTAATTGTATGCATCTCATTTCCTATTGCGGGGAGGCTGGACTGTCTTACTGAGACAGAAATATATATGAATATTTAAAAATACCACCAAAAGTGTTTACTGGTGTACACTTCAAATACATTTCCTTTTTTCTACTTTTTAGATTGTTGTCTAATCCATACTGAGAACACGGAGATTTTAAATGTTTAAACTATGATATATATACCTGCTATCCAGTGATAATGTACCCTTTCTCACCTTTGTCCAATCACGTCTAATCCATACTGGGCCTGAGACCGTCTGAGCCTGCCTCCTGATCTATAGACATAGGTTTTTAATGTGTAAACTATGCTATATATACGTGTTATCCGGTGAAACTGTACCCTTTATCAACTTTCTACAATGTTGTCGAATCCATACTGGGCCTGAAAACGGCTTCCGAGCTGTTAAGCAAGCTACAGCACCTGTGGTTTGGACACGTAATTTTTTCATTTTGTCAGGAATGCCGGTTAGGCCTAATTCCGTAATTGCGGTTGACCTGCACTTACTGGGAAATCATCGTTCGCGGGGAGTAATTGGAATACCAGATCCCCATCACTAACGGTGTTCAGCGGGTTATTAGCACCTGTAAGGGACAAAAGCTGGTCCTTTCAGTGTAGCGCGCATGCAGACCCAGACATGTAAGGGCATGATAGACCTGTTATTGCTCGATCTCGCGTGCCAGAGCCTTGCATATCCCTCTAGTAAGCTTGACGCGTACCGCGGGGGCATGCCGGAGTCTCGATCGTTAACGGAATAAAGCTGAGAAATAGCTAGCACAACTACAAACGGACATACCACACCACACACAGAATCGACAAAGCTTGCAATCTGTCCATCTTTTCTGTAGCTTGTATGGTTGTGGTTTCCCGGGTGGAGTTCAATTAAGCCACAGGCTCCACTCCTGGTGGTGCCCTTTTGGACATTCCTTTAAGGTTCAGCTTTGCAATCATACAGCCCCCAGAAACCAAACACTTTGCCTTCATGGATGCAGTTTGGAGGTTTGTGGGAATAACGCCGTCCCATCGGCAGTTGGCATAATTTATTGGTGGGAAGTTTGACGGTATATGATCGTGTTCGATTTCAGAATTTTTTTCTTTTTTTTGGTTTGTATTTTACATTTTTATTCCAGCCTTTCTTGACTTCATAAGGGCATGACAAGCCTATATCTGTGTCTCCTCCACCTCCTCCTTTTACTCCTCCACCTCTTTTCTAAATGTAGTTGCCCTTTTCCATATGTTATTTTTGTCTTCTGAGCATTTTGTCTGCTTTGGGACACCTTTAAAGGTGTTTTGTAATTGTTTTCTATGTGTTTGTGTTTGCCTGCCATTGTTTTCAATGGGGTTCGACGGTGTTCCTTGAACGAACTTGCCTCCTGTGCGACGAACCAAAACACTAGCGGGGTGGCTCAACACTACTCCTGATATATAGAAGTACATTGTTAATGTTTAAACTATGCTATATATACCTGGTATCTGGTGATACTGTACCCTTTCTGCCAGGAAGTCCTCCTCCAACTAACACTCTCAGTGTATCATTGACACCTGGAACATTGTCCCACATGTGTGATTATTTCTTGCGGATCTTCTTGTTATATTGTGATGTGATCCATCCTGAGCGTGTGAGTGTCTATGGGTTACTCCTGCAATTTAGATGTACATTTAAAAATTACCCCAACACTGTATACAGCTCTACGCTTGTGATACATTACTCATTTACTGCTTGTTATATTCTGGTCTAATCCAAACTGACCAAGTGAGAGTTATTTTCTGACTGTGGAAATAAATGCTGAGATTGACAACAATGACACCTACATTGTGTACAGCTGTACTCTTGAGATCCATTACCGTTTTGCGGCTTTTTAGATTGTGTTGTAATCCAATACTGAGCCTGAGAGTGTGTTGTGAGTTCATTTTCCCCTTCACTACTGAGGCCCGAGGAACTTCCTCTTCTGGTGAAGAAAGGTAGTGAGCCTGATTGTCAAACACCTGGGGCTGATGATGATGACTGGCTGAGTGAAGTTAATGACTGGATATAAGGCTGCCGATGCCCTTCTGGCCTGGTGATGGTGATTTGGTGATTTCTCTGTGGACTTCTAGGAAACCAGTCTGATTCCTGCTCATCTAAAGCTAAGATTTCTGCTTTGCCTTTTTGCATTAGTGTTTTGTTTTCCTTGCTTTTCTGGATTCTGCCATTCCCTGCTGGGGTGAGCTGAATCTCCTTTTGCCTGTTGCTCTGTCTTCAGAATATTCCTGAGTACTGACATAGCTTTTTTGAAGCCTAGCGTCTTCAGGGCCTTTTTTACTGTCAGTTGGTTGGCTCTTATTTTCATAGGGTTTTTCACGGATTGCAGACAGCAGCCTTCCTGTCCTTTCCTATCTAAGCTAGCGTGGGCCCCATCTTTGCTCAGTCTATCTTTCTGTCTGTGTTTTGTTCTTTCTTCTTGCTTCACCGTCATTATATGTGGGGGGCTGCCTTTTGCTTTGGGGGTCTGCTTTGGGGCAGTTTAGATTTCCCTTTCTGTCTTTAGGCTATGTAGTCCTCCGGCTGTGATCGAGGGGCCTAGGGCATCGTAGGAGCCCCCCACGGCTACTGCTAGTTGTGTTGATAGGTTCAGGGGTCTGCAATCCGATAGCTGCCAACTTCTCTGGTTTTCTGGACTTAGCTAGCATTTCTATTTTTGCCTCCTACGGTGACTCAATCATAACAGAATCACCCGCCATACCGCAGATTCTAGGGTACTCAATAGCAGGAAAGAATTGTATAAGAAAAAAAAAAAAGTGTGTATATTTTTTCCTCTATATCTCTGAGGCCGTAGGGGGAATTTTTTTTTTTCTCTCAATGGAGATAAAGCAATTGTCTGATCGTGTGGAGCAGCTCGCTGCGGAAGTGCGGGGAATTTCCACCTACCTTGCTCATTCACATGCTGCTGAACCAAAGATTCCTACACCTGATGTATTTTTTGGGGATCGGTCTAAATTTTTGAATTTCAAAAATAATTGTAAATTATTTTTTGCCTTGAAGCCTAACTCGTCAGGGAGCTCCGCGCAGCAGGTTAAAATTGTCATCTCTTTGCTGCGTGGCGATCCCCAGGATTGGGCGTTTTCTTTGAAACCAGATGATCCTATTCTGACTAATGTGAACGCATTTTTTCAGGCCTTGGGGTTGTTGTATGACGAACCTAATGCCATTGATCAGGCTGAAAAGACCCTGCTGGCATTGAACCAGGGTCATGATTCTGCAGAATTGTACTGTCAAAAATTCCGAAAGTGGGCAGTACTTACTACCTGGAATGATAATGCCTTGGCTGCTCTCTTTCGGAAGGGGCTGTCAGAAGCCATAAAAGATACTATGGTGGGATTTCCTGTTCCCTCTGGTCTTGACGATTCTATGTCTTTAGCCATTCAGGTTGATCGGCGTTTACGCGAACGCAGAGCTGCACGAGAGGCGTTGCCACCTGTTGAACAGATGTCTGAACCTATGCAATGTGATAGAGTTTTTTCCAGAGAGCAGCGTCAGGAGTTCAGAAGGCGTAATAAGTTGTGTTTTTTCTGTGGAGATGCCTCGCATATTATTTCTGTCTGTCCTAAACGCGAGAAACGCTTTGCACACACATTTTCTGTTGGTGGTGTTCAACCTAAGTTTCTTCTGGCTATTACTCTGATCTGCTCCCTGTCCACATTTTCCGCCAAGGCTTTTGTGGATTCGGGAGCAGCTCTAAACCTAATGGACTTGGATTTTGCTAAACATTGTGGATTTCCGATGACACCTCTGCAGATGCCTATCCCTTTGAGGGGGATTGATGCTACTCTTTTGGCTAAAAATAAACCTCAGTTTTGGACCCAGGTGGTAATGCGGGTCGCCCCAGACCATCAAGAAAATTGCAGGTTTTTGGTGTTACATAATCTGCATCATACTATTGTTCTGGGGTTTCCCTGGTTACAAATTCATAATCCAGTTTTGGATTGGAAATCTGTGTCTGTGGTGAGTTGGGGTTGTCGGTGTGCCTTTAGTGAGGCTCCGGTGTTTTCCACCTCTCCTCAGTCGCATGATGTTCCTGATTATTTGGCGGACTTTTATGATGTATTTAGTGAGAATGAGTCTGCGTCTCTGCCTCCTCATAGGAGTTATGACTGTGCTATTGAACTGAGCCCGGGGTGTAAATTTCCCAAGGGTCGGCTCTTCAATTTATCTGTACCCAAGCACGAGGCTATGCGATCCTATGTTAAGGAGGCGTTGGAGAAGGGTCATATTAGACCATCCTCGTCACCCTTAGGTGCCGGGTTTTTTTTTGTAGCCAAAAAGGATGGATCATTAAGACCTTGTATTGATTATCGTGCTCTCAACAAAATTACTGTTAAATATCAGTATCCGTTACCCCTGATTTCTGATCTATTCTCCAGAGTTAAAGGTGCTTGCTGGTTTACCAAGCTTGACCTCAGGGGGGCGTATAATCTTATTCGCATTAAGCATGGGGATGAATGGAAGACGGCGTTTAATACTCCGGAGGGACATTTTGAGTACCTGGTGATGCCTTTTGGGCTCACTAATGCCCCTTCTGTCTTCCAGTGCTTCATGAACGATATTTTCCGAGATTTTGTCGATAAATTTTTGATTATCTATCTGGATGATATTTTGATCTTCTCCAAGGATTGGGATTCTCATGTGGAACATATTCGGACTGTGTTCCGGATCTTGAGGGAGAATTCCCTGTATGTCAAAGGATCTAAATGCCTTTTTGGAGTACAGAGGATTCCTTTTTTGGGATTTATTTTGTCCCCGTCAACTATTGAAATGGACCCGGCCAAGGTACAGGCCATTTACGATTGGGTTCAGCCCACTTCTTTGAAGGCCCTCCAGAAGTTTTTGGGTTTTGCTAATTTTTATCGGAAATTTATAGCAAAATTTTCTAGTATTGCCAAGCCATTGACTGATTTGACTAAGAAGGGGGCTGATGTGTTAAATTGGTCTCCGGAGGCTGTTTCTTCCTTTCAGGAGCTGAAGCGAAGATTCACCTCCGCCCCGGTTTTGCGGCAACCTGATGTCTCACTTCCGTTCCAGGTAGAGGTGGATGCTTCTGAGATTGGTGCAGGAGCTGTGTCATGTCCCACGACTTGGGAAATCATTTAATATTTGCATTGTTTGTGTTGCATCATCTGTTGCTAGGCAGAAGTTTGCCTTTCCCTGTATTTTGTCCCAACTCTCTCCCTGTAGTCCTGTGATGTATGTTTGTTCCCTCCCTTATTCTCCATTTTGTGATCGTCCCTCCATTTGTATGCATCTTCTTACATGTCCTCTGAAGAATATTCCTTTTTACCTGCTGCTTTCATCATAATACAAGAATTTCAGTTAAAGCATCCCTCTTTTCCTGGAGTCTTCTTACATGAGATCGTGGCTGAGTTAAGCTGTCTGATTAATCGGTATGAACGTGAGTACAGGTCGATACGGAAAGGGCCCAGAAAGAGAGGTCTATCCAGGCACCATACGTTCTACATATCCATGAGTCAGAATAGTAAAAAGGAATAACCTGCCTTCAGAGACAGTAACTCAAGGTCTGTGCTAAATCTCAGTGGAAAAAGACATTTCCCAGACAGACTGTAACCCAGTTCCAGCCAGACCCCAGCTTGCATAGAAGCCACACACTGCAGCTGAACAGAGAGGAATATAACTCCCATCATTACACAAGACCCTGCAGCTGCTCCAGCATTAGATACAAAGTATCAACTCTGTGCAGAGTCTGTGTATTTCCTGTTGCTGAACAGTGGGAAGTATAACCCCCATCATCAACTCTTCCTGCCTGCAATCTAATCATGTCTGAAGCAAGGAATACAATGTCCCTACCAGACTTACAAGCACAGGAAAGAGACCCAGACCCCCATCCACCATCTAGCGAAAGGGGAAAACGTACAGTCAAACACACATGGAAAGTCATGGAGAATTTAGAGACTGCAAAATGTGAATTATATAGTGATGTGTCTTCAGTATGGAAGAAAGTGCTGAGTCATATAGACACTGCATCAAGGCCTGCTTCTCATGAGTTACCACCAGAGGGAGTCCTAGAACAATTATGCACAGCATACCAAATGTATATGGAGAAGAGTGACCAATATATTATTCTCCTGAAGAAACTGAATCTCCCAGAGACTTTAAACGAATTGCTAGGTTTCCAGCAGCTTAATTCTGAAAGAGACTGCACTGTACGTGACATTAAAGCCAAGATAGAGGCTAGAATCGCACGGACACCAGATGCATCAACTCGCTCATCCAAATCGTGTAAGCACTCAAAACGTTCATCTAGGTCAAGTTCATCAAAATATTCTACTCTTACTGAGCAGCTTATAAGAGCACGTGCTAAGGCTGAAACTACTAAGGTACAAGCTGCCTTTGCACAAAAGAGAGCAGAAATGGACGCAGCTGTTGCACAAAAGAGAGCAGAAATGGATGCAGCTGCTGCACAAAAGAGAGCAGAAATGGATGCAGCTGCTGCAGAAATGGATGCAGAAGTGGCACGCATGAAAGCGGAAAGGGAAGCTCTAGAGAAGGAATGTGAGCATGCAACAGCCATGGCAGAATTAAAGGTACTCGAGCAGGCTATCAGTGGGAGTCAAAGAGACAGCGTCAGTTTGTGTGAAATGGAGGCAGAAGACCCTATTGAACGCACAAGAGACTACGTGCTAAGCCAAGATGGCGAACCGCAGATCATCACCAACACTCCTGATGGTGTTGACGCTTCTCCAGAGTACTAGGATGCCGATCCACTTACAGAATCCTGCATTCAAGGTCAGTACAATGCTCCCAAACTTGAACTTCCTTCATATTCCAGTATGCGCCAAAACCCTGCATCTCACCAAACTCCACAGGCTAATACCTACATGCAACCCAATATGCCGGCAGGTTATTATACCCTCGACAACCACACAGTGCCACCTCCGCAGGTAGCAGAAACTATACCCACCAAACCAGTTGCTGGACTAAATGCATATGCCACTCCATACTTCCCCATGTTTCAAGGCCAAGACGTCTCCACCCCTATGTACAACACCGCTCAGCCTACAATTGTGCATCCTATGTCAGAAAGAACAGATATGTCCGACTTCGCAAGGTACATGATTCGCTGTGAACTTACTAAAACCGGTCTCACAAGGTTCGACGACCAACCTGAAAATTACAGAGGTTGGAAAAGTGCCTTTAGAACCGTAACTAGTGACCTCGGCATCACTGCTGCGGAAGAGCTGGACCTGCTGATCAGATGGTTAGGACCACAATCCACAGAGTGTGTCAAGAGACTCAGGTCTGTACATATCAGTAATCCAACGGCTGGTCTCATGGCTGCATGGGAAAGACTAGAGAGAAACTTTGGCAGTCCAGAAGCCATAGAGGATGCACTGTTCAGGCGACTACAGAGTTTTCCAAACATATCAAGCAAGGACAGTTCAAAGTTCCTAGAGCTCAGTGACCTGCTGTTAGAGCTCCAGCTGGCCAAGGCAGACACCCACCTACCTGGCCTCAGCTACCTGGACACTGCTCGTGGAGTAAACCCCATTATCTCCAAGCTACCATACAATGTACAAGAGAAGTGGACTGCAATAGGGTCAAAATACAAGAAAGACCATCAAGTGTCATTTCCTCCGTTCTCCTACTTCTGTGAGTTTATAAAAGACATTGCAGAGCGTAAGAACGACCCAAGCTTTTCCTACGGAGAATCCAGTGGCCCAGCTTCACCTCCCTCTAAATACGCGAGCACACGCTCGAATGACAGAAACCGCAGGGGTCCAGTGTCAGTGAAGAAGACGGATATTCTTCCCTTACCAACATCAGCCCCAGGCAAGAGCAACAAGGGTGAAAAGATAGAGAACCCAAATCGTGAGTGTCCCATCCACAAGAAACCACATCCCTTAAAAAAGTGCATCGGCTTCAGCAAGAAACCGCTCCAAGAACGCAAGGAACTTCTAAAGAAGTTTGGGGTATGCAACAGATGTTGTGCTTCTACTGAACACCTTGCTAAAGACTGTAAAACTACAATTAAGTGTATGGAGTGTGACAGTGAGGATCACGTACAAGCACTCCACCCATACCGTCCTGACTCTACACGTACTCCTTCCCCCACCACGAGCCATGGCGGGGAGGACGCAGCTCAAACTGCAAGTCATACTACAATATCTTCTTCATGCACAGAAGTCTGCGGAGAAGGTCTCTGGGACAAGTCCTGTGCGAAGATTTGTCTGGTGAACGTATATCCCAACGGTCACCCAGAGAAAGCCGTGAAGGTGTACGTCCTCTTGGATGATCAGAGCAACCGATCACTTGCAAGGCCAGAACTCTTTGATATGTTTAACTTAAAGGGAAATGCTTACCCTTACACCTTAAGTACCTGCAGCGGTGTTACAGAGGTCTCTGGGAGAAGGGCCAGTG
Source organism: Dendrobates tinctorius (assembly GCF_039654945.1). NCBI lineage: Eukaryota > Metazoa > Chordata > Amphibia > Anura > Dendrobatidae > Dendrobates > Dendrobates tinctorius. The sequence goes on from NW_027361675.1 coordinate 43,707,994, forward strand.
GTCTTATGGTGACATCCCTCGACAACACCGTAGAGATACCCTTACCTACACTTGTCGAGTGCAACCAGATTCCATCCAATCGAGAAGAGATCCCAACGCCAGAGGCTGCTCTTCATCACCCACATCTCAAGGGGATAGCAAACAAGATACCAGCCCTCAACAACAGCGCAGATATCCTGATTCTGCTTGGCAGAGACATTCTCCGGCTGCACAAGGTACGTCAGCAAATTAACGGACCACACGACGCACCATTTGCCCAACGCTTTGATCTAGGCTGGGTAATTATAGGCAATGTTTGCATACTCAAGATGAAGAGACCTAATAACATCTCCTCTTACAAAACACACATCTTGCCAAATGGTCGCAGCACTCATTTTCAGCCATGCCCACATCATTACTGGGTGAAAGAGAAAGTGAGCAACACCAAGAGGCAACAGGAATCCTTCAACAACATGAACATGCTCCAGCCCTGGGACGAAAACCTCGGGTCAACAGTGTTTGATTCCACAAATGAAGACAACAAGTTAGCACCCACAAGGGAAGATAAAGAATTCATAAAGGTTATGCACAAAGAATTTGTTCAAGATGACTCCAACAGTTGGGTAGCTCCTTTACCCTTTCGTTTCCCAAGAGCGAGGTTGCCGAACAACCTGCAGCAAGCAACTGCAAGGTTCTCATCCTTAAAGCGTACCCTAAAGAGGAAACCAGAGATGGAGAAGCATTTCATTGACTTTATGCAGAACATCTTTGACAGAGATCATGCTGAACCTGCGCCACCACTGAAGGAAGGAGAAGAATGTTGGTACCTTCCATCCTTTGGTGTCTATCACCCTCACAAGCCTAACCAGATCAGAGTGGTGTTTGACTCCAGTGCTCAGTATGAAGGCCTCTCTCTCAACAACCTGCTACTAACTGGACCCAACCTGAACAACAGCCTCCTTGGAGTATTGATCCGCTTCAGACAAGAACCTGTTGCTATAATGGCCGACATTCAGCAGATGTTTCATTGCTTCATCATGAAGGAAGACAGCATAAACTATCTTAGGTTCCTATGGCACAAAGACAACAATGTCAACAATCAAGTCATAGACTACCGGATGAAGGTCCATGTCTTCGGCAACAGTCCTTCACCTGCTGTGGCGATCTACGGACTGAGACGGACAGCCCAGGAAGGTGAGAGAGAGTACGGATCCGATGCTCGTCAATTCGTAGAGAAGAACTTCTACGTAGACGACGGGCTCAAGTCCTTGCGCACAAGTGAAGAGGCAATTGACCTACTCTCCAGGACACAGGAAATGCTATCCACATCAAACCTCAGACTCCACAAGATCATCTCTAACAGTCAAGAGGTAATGAGCGCGTTTCCATCTGAGGACCATGCCACGAACCTAAAGGACCTCAACCTAGGTTCTGATGTTCCTCCCACACAGCGCAGCCTTGGTCTACTGTGGGATATCAAACAGGACACCTTCACCTTCCAAGTGTCGCCCTGTGACAAACCCTTTACCAAACGAGGAGTCCTATCTGTCATAAACAGCATCTACGATCCTCTCGGGTTTGTAGCACCCATCACTATTCAAGACAAGATACTGTTAAGACAGCTCACTGCCGAGAACACCGATTGGGACTCCCCGCTGACGACTCAGAAACAGCAAAGGTGGGAGACATGGAAGAAGTCATTGAAGTTCTTAGAGCAACTCCAAGTCCCACGTTGTTATTCTCCAAGATCATCTTTGGCTGCAATCAGAAGAGAAGACCATATTTTCTGTGATGCATCTACAGAAGCCATAGCCGCAGTAGCTTATCTGAAGACCTTAGAAGCTAATAAGGTGCATTGTGGTTTCATCCTGGGTAAGGCCAAATTAACTCCAAAGCCTGCACACTCTGTACCCAGACTCGAACTTTGCGCTGCAGTACTGGCAGTAGAAATTGCTGAAGTTGTAAGAGACGAAATGGACATTGCAATTGATTCCTTTACCTTCTACGGAGACCTTGTTCTCTTAAAAGACAAAGAGGCTCATCGTAACGACTGGCCAATGGGTCTTATCACCAAGGTCATGCCCAGCGAGGACGGAAAGACGCGTAAGACAGAAGTTAAGGTGACAAAAGGGGGCTCTACCCGAACCTTCCTCCGTCCGGTCACCGATCTCGTGCTGCTACTGCCAAAGGAGGACGTCACATGAACTGAACATTGCTCCTGGACGTTGCTCACGGCGGGGAGCATACCTCCTCATTCCCCAGTTTTATTGAACATTGACATTTTCCATTGGATTGAACTTTGAACATTGCCATTGGATTGCTGGGTTGGTGGAAGAGTTGGCATGTTTGCGGCTTCCCCAATCCGAAGATGGGTTTAATAGACTTGGCCTTATCTTCCGGTGTGATCTACGGGTCAACAACAACGAGTTGGACTTTAAAAATGTTTGATGTTTATTATTGCATGCATGTTTTTCTTTTCTCTTGTTTTTCAGGTTCGAACGACTTCGAAGAATTATGGACATCGTGAAATCTAAGGATTTCAGACGGGGAGTGTCATGTCCCACGACTTGGGAAATCATTTAATATTTGCATTGTTTGTGTTGCATCATCTGTTGCTAGGCAGAAGTTTGCCTTTCCCTGTATTTTGTCCCAACTCTCTCCATGTAGTCCTGTGATGTATGTTTGTTCCCTCCCTTATTCTCCATTTTGTGATCGTCCCTCCATCTGTATGCATCTTCTTACATGTCCTCTGAAGAATATTCCTTTTTACCTGCTGCTTTCATCATAATACAAGAATTTCAGTTAAAGCATCCCTCTTTTACTGGAGTCTTCTTACATGAGATCGTGGCTGAGTTAAGCTGTCTGATTAATCGGTATGAACGTGAGTACAGGTCGATACGGAAAGGGCCCAGAAAGAGAGGTCTATCCAGGTACCATACGTTCTACATATCCATGAGTCAGAATAAGCTGTTTTGTCCCAAAAGGATCCTGTAACATCTAAAATGAATCCCTGTGCTTTCTTTTCCCGAAAGGTCTCTCCATCTGAACGTAACTATGATGTGGGGAATCGGGAACTGTTAGCCATGAAATGGGCATTTGAGGAGTGGAGACATTGATTGGAGGGAGCTAAGCATCAAGTCGTGGTCCTCACTGACCACAAGAATTTGATTTACCTAGAGTCGGCTAAGCGCTTGAACCCTAGACAGGCTAGGTGGGCCTTGTTTTTTACACGTTTTGATTTTGTGGTTTCTTTTCTTCCTGGAACTAAGAATGTCAAGGCTGACGCCCTCTCTAGGAGCTTCTTTGCTGATTCTCCTGTGGTGACCAAGCCTGCTACCATCTTAGGCGAAGGGGTAGTTCTTTCTGCCATCTCGCCCGATTTGAGACGTGCCCTGGAAGAGTTGCAGGAGGACAAACCTGAGCGTTGTCCCAGTGGAAAGTTGTATGTTCCTGACCAGTGGAAGAAGAGAGTGATGTCTGAAGTTCATTGCTCTGCTTTGGCTGGTCATCCAGATATTTTTGGTACTAGAGATCTGGTGAGTCGATCTTTTTGGTGGCCCTCCTTGTCTCGTGATGTCAGGAATTTTGTGCAGTCCTGTGGGACGTGCTCCCGGTCTAAATCGTGTTCTCGCTCTAGTGGGTTGTTGATGCCTTTGCCTGTCCCCAAGAGGCCATGGACCCATATTTCAATGGATTTCATCTCTGATATGCCTGTCTCTCAAAGGATGACTGTTATTTGGGTGATTTGTGATAGGTTCTCTAAGATGGTTCATCTTGTACCACTCCCTAAGTTGCCGTCTTCCTCTGAATTGGTGCCCCTGTTTTTACAACAGGTGGTTCGCTTGCACGGGATTCCTGAGAACATTGTATCTGACAGAGGAGTCCAGTTTGTGTCTAGATTTTGGAGAACTTTCTGTTCCAAGCTGGGAATTCAGTTGTCCTTCTCCTCTGCTTTTCACCCTCAGACCAATGGGCAGACAGAGAGAACAAACCAGACCTTGGAGTCATATTTGAGATGTTTTATTTCTGCTGATCAGGATGATTGGGTTTCATTTTTGCCCTTGGCCGAATTTGCTTTAAATAATAGAGCTAGTTCTGCCACTTTGATGTCTCCTTTTTTTTGTAACTTTGGGTTTCATCCTCGATTTTCTTCAGGGCAGGTGGAGCCCTCTGCCTGCACAGGGGTTGACACTGTGGTGGAGAGAATGCACCAGATCTGGGACCAAGTGGTGGATAAGTTATCTCTCTCCCAGGAAAAGGCCCAGCGGTTTTCCAACCGACATAGGACCATTGGTCCCCAATTTAAGGTTGGTGATATGGTGTGGTTATCATCAAAAAATATTGCTATGAAGGTGGCTTCTCCTAAGTTTAAGCCTAGATTTATTGGACCTTACAAGATTTTGGAGATTATTAATCCGGTCTCCTTTCGTTTGGCTCTTCCTGTCACATTTAAAATCCATAATGTGTTCCATAAATCTTTGTTGAAGAGGTTTGTTGAACCTGTTGTTCCGGGGGTTGCACCTCCATACCCTGTATTGGTTGAAGGTAACATGGAATATGAGGTAGAGAAAGTACTGGATTCCTGTCTGGCTAGATGGAGACTCCAGTATTTGGTTAAGTGGAAGGGTTATGGTCAGGAGGATAATTCCTGGGTCTCTGCCTCTGATATTCATGCCAAAAGATTGGTGCGTGCCTTTCATAGGGCTCACCCTGATCGCCCTGGTGGCGTGGTTGAGTGTTCGGTGACCCCTCCTCAAGGGGGAGGTACTGTTGTGAGTTCATTTTCCCCTTCACTACTGAGGCCCGAGGAACTCCCTCTTCTGGTGAAGAAAGGTAGTGAGCCTGATTGTCAAACACCTGGGGCTGATGATGATGACTGGCTGAGTGGAGTTAATGACTGGATATAAGGCTGCCGACGCCCTTCTGGCCTGCGGGTGATTTCTCTGTGGACTTCTAGGAAACCAGTCTGATTCCTGCTCATCTAAAGCTAAGATTTCTGCTTTGCCTTTTTGCATTAGTGTTTTGTTTTCCTTGCTTTTCTGGATTCTGCCATTCCCTGCTGGGGTGAGCTGAATCTCCTTTTGCCTGTTGCTCTGTCTTCAGAATATTCCTGAGTACTGACATAGCTTTTTTGAAGCCTAGCGTCTTCAGGGCCTTTTTTACTGTCAGTTTGTTGGCTCTTATTTTCATAGGGTTTTTCACGGATTGCAGACAGCAGCCTTCCTGTCCTTTCCTATCTAAGCTAGCGTGGGCCCCATCTTTGCTCAGTCTATCTTTCTGTCTGTGTTTTGTTCTTTCTTCTTGCTTCACCGTCATTATATGGGGGGGGCTGCCTTTTGCTTTGGGGGTCTGCTCTGGGGCAGTTTAGATTTCCCTTTCTGTCTTTAGGCTATGTAGTCCTCCGGCTGTGATCGAGGGGCCTAGGGCATCGTAGGAGCCCCCCACGGCTACTGCTAGTTGTGTTGATAGGTTCAGGGGTCTGCAATCCGATAGCTGCCAACTTCTCTGGTTTTCTGGACTTAGCTAGCATTTCTATTTTTGCCTCCTACGGTGACTCAATCATAACAGAGTGTCTGTGTGTGCCTCCTCAAATATCTACGGAGATTTAGAATGTTTAAACTATACTATATATACCTGCTATCTGATGATACTGTACACTTTGTCTAAATTTTATATTCTTGTCTAATCCATACTGAGCCTGTGAGCGTCTCTGTGTGACTGATGGAATATATAGGGAGATTGACAATTATCCTTTGACTGAATAGAGCTGTACGCTTCTGATACAGTGCCACATATATGAGGTTATTTTCGGTCTATTTTCTGCAAAATTTTTAAGTTTGGTGGAAGAGGCCGTGGACGTGGGCGTGGGGGGGCCAGCTGGTGCTGATGGTGGTGGTGCATCTGCTGGTAGTGGCAAAAGCACAATAGCAGCTAAGGCAGGAGGTGTTGAGCCTGTGTCATGGTCTGGCTCCGGAACGCCTGGAAGGCTACCTTTTCTGGGAGTAGGTTAACCGCTTTTTGGAGCATGAGGAACTGGTTTTGGCTTACATTGCCGAAACAGACTCCAGCAAATATGCCCTCCTCTTCTGAAGTTTCAAAAAATGCAAGCACTGAGTCGTCAAGTGCTGGCTCCTGGTCAGGAAGAACCCCTTTCCTTGTGTCCTTCACCCCCACCAAAAGCGAATGATGCAGCAGGCCACACTTCACATTAGTCCATGTAGCTCTTTCTATCATACCATGCCTGGGTTTTCAAGTCAAATCATGAATTCCCAAGTCCAAGATGAATCAGACATGGAGTGTGGGTGGCCAGCCAGGGCAGTAGGGTTAATCGGTACCGGGCCGGTGTCTCACAGGGATGTGTCACGGTGGTGGTGACCCGTTCCATGGCCCTGGGCATCCATGCAAAGGGGTGAATTACGTTTGTAGGTGAATGATACATGACGCCACCTGTGGTTTCTGATTAGATTGACCAGCGCTGCAGTGTCACTTCTCTGGGACAGATGTTGTGGTGCAGCTAAGATGTAGAAGCCCTGCACAGGTAGGGCCGTAGTCGCAGGGCAGATGAAAGAGTTGGTAGATGGTGTGCAGTGTAAAATGTAGCAGAGCCGTACACCAGGCACAGGAGAATGATGACAGACACAGTCGTGCAGTTCCTTTTCCTGTACTTGGTAAGTGCCGTCCAGGACCCAGAGTACAGATGGAGAAGGAGTTGGTCAGCCTGGAAGCCAATTTCGAATTCTCTCTCTGCAGATAGGTAGTGTGACCTCCGTTCCAGCACTTATCTGAGGTACTCGCAGTGCTGAGTTCAATGAAGTTCCCCTTGTTGACTCTCTTTTGGAACTTTCTCGTAAGGCAGGCAGCCGTAGCCTTTTCCTTCTGGCTCCCACACGTCGATGCTGGGGCCTCTGAGCCTTATTTGGGTACAGAGCATTTACGCTGCTACTTCCTCCGGTTTCTGCTGCAGGAACGTCAGTGTCCCTACAAACACAGAGACCGGAATCCAGACCATGCGCTCCAGCTAGGATTGAGCCTTAACTCTGCTCATCCTCCAGCTCCCCTTTTCACGTCCACACACTTCCCCTTCCCTTCACAGACTGCCCTAACTTCCCTCCTCCCGACCACAGAGAGCAGCTCCTCAGCAGTCAGGTTCAGAGGTCTCCCTGCTGGCCTGGAGTGGGAAATGTGTTGTGTGATGGTTGAACTGCTAGAAAGAACCTTCGTTGCTCCCAAGCATGACATCACTCTCCCTAGGAGGAACGTAATGCCACTGTGGCGACCGTACTCCTGGGGACGCCACAAGTGCACTGATGCCCAGCCACTGCTAGATGATTCTGCTGGTACATTGACCCAGACCACTACATTCCCCTCACACTCTACACAGCCAGAATCTGACCCTGAGGAAACTCAGGTTCCCCTTCCCGCATACTATACCACCTTGCAAGGTGACAAAGATGAAGGTCCAGATGAAAGTGCAGGTTCCTTGAGCAGGTGTGGGGGGGCATACTCATGGGTGACGGCACTGGCACAGGGCCCCTCATAGTACGCAAAAGTGTCTCTGCCGGTGGGAGGGCCCATCCGCCGTCAGACACACCGCCACACACCGCCGTACTATGAGGGGCCCTGTGCCAGTGCCTTCGCCAACGAGTGGGCCCCCCCTGCTTGCTCCGGATCACAGCACTTGCAAAGTTGAAATACTTGCCTCTCCCTGCTCCACCGCCATGACGTCTTCCGCGTGTCCTGACAGCGATATTCTGATCAGAGATCGCAATGACATCACGTCTGTATGCCCTCTGCCTAAACAGCCAAGTGCAGTGAGATGGAAGATGAGGACGACAAGGAGTCCAGACTAGTACAGGGATTCCCTAGCGAGGAGACTTATTTAATTGTTTTCAATGTTGGGACAGCAATTTTTGGGGAGCACTATACTCTGGAGAATGATATATGGGGCCCACCATACACTGGAGCATTCCAAAGGTGGACATCAGACACTGGAGCAGCATTTACAGGGCCCATTATACACTGGAGCATTAGAAATGGGGCCATTATATATGGAGCATTATTTGGGCCCATAAGACAGTGGAGCTTCATCCATGGGGACAAACATATACTGTAGCATTATGTGGAGCTCATCATATACTGTTTCAAACATTATATGGGACCAATGATTCTGTATGGAGGAATATATGGGCCTCATTAGTCTGTATAGCGCACTATGCGGTGCCCATAATACTGTATGGAGTAATATACTGTCCATTTTTGGAGCTATTGGAGAATTTAAAATCGATATCAGTCATGAGATGTAAAAAGTGAAGTATTTTTCATTGTACTATACCGCTATTTATCTACCGTATCGGAGCATCATGAGTTGTGGTATCTGTTAAAGGGGCGCTCTTTGGCCCAGGGCACATGAAAACCTGGAGCCAGCCCTACCCCTCCACAACTTTAGCCAAATAACCCCCAGTTTTCAGTGCATAACTATTATTATGAAGTAAATTAAGGTTGACAAGCTTCAGTAATAAAAATTGATGTTTTTGCCATTCAAATGGGCACTGTAGGTGTGTTTAATGTCCTCCACTCCCTGCCGACTTTGTTTCCCCATTGACTTGCATTGGGTTTCGTGTTTCAGTCGGCGTTCGACTTTTCACGATAATCGGCCGATTTCGTTTGACCCGACTTTTCCGACTCAACCCGAAAAAGGCAAAGTCGCTCATCTCTAATCTGGATGATATTTTGATCTTTTCCAGTGATTGGGATTCTAATGTGGAACATGTCCGGACTATGTTCTGGATTTTGAGGAAAAATTCCCTGTATGTTAAGGGATTGAATTGCCTCTTTGGTGTACAGAGGATTTCATTTATGGGATTCATTTTGTCCCCGTCGGCTATTGAAATGGACCCGGCCAAGGTACAGGCCATTTATGATTGGGTTCAGCCCACTTCTTTGAAGGCTTTCCAGAAGTTTTTGGGTTTTGCTAATTTCTACCGTAAATTTATAAGTAATTTTTCTGGTATTGTCAAACCACTGACTGATCTGACCAAAAAGGGCGCTGATGTGGTGAATTGGTCTCCAGAGGCAGTCTCGGCATTTCAGGAGCTTAAGCGGAGATTCACTTCTGCTCCGGTTCTACGGCAACCTGATGACTCACTTCCATTTCAGGTGGAGGTAGATGCTTCTGAGATTGGTGCAGGAGCCGTTTTGGCCCAAAAAGATCCGGTGACTTCTAAAATGAATGGGGAATTGTTGGCCATGAAATGGGCATTGAAGAGTGGAGACATTGGTTGGAGGGAGCTAGACATCAAGTTGTGGTCCTCACCGACTACAAGAATTTGATTTATCTTGAATCAGCCAAACACTTGAATCCTAGACAGGCTAGGTGGGCCTTGTTTTTCATGCGTTTTAATTTTGTGGTCTCTCTTATTCCGGGCACTAAGGCTACTTTCACACTTGCGTTTTTTTGCTGCGTGTTTTTTGCACACACAAACGCATGGAAAAAACGCATCATGAGTTTGTGTGCGTTTTTTTGCGGGTTTTGTCCATTTTTTTTTTAAAAACGCATGCTTTTTTGCGCATTACAATGTGCACGTATGCGCACCCATAGACTTTAATGGGTGTTTTGCTGTAAAAAAAACGCATTGCGTGCGCATGCATTTTTGGGGGCAAGTCGGACGCACAAAAAATGCAACAGGATGCATTTTGTGTGCCCGAGCGCACACTGCAAAAAAACATGCGCATACAAACGCGTACGTGCGCATATGTATGCGCACATATGTGCACCCATGTTAAAGTATAGGGGAAAAAAACGCATGCTTTTTTTGCGCTAAAAAGCAGCGCAAAAAAACGTAAGTGTGAAACCAACCTAAGAATGTTAAGGCGGACGCCCTTTCTAGGAGTTTCTTTGCGGATTCTCTTATTGTGACCGAGCCTACTACCATTCTAAATGAGGGTGTAGTTCTTTCCGCCATCTCACCTGATTTGAGACGTGCCCTGGAGGAATTTCAGGAGGACAAACCTTAATGTTGCCCCGTGGGAAAATTGTATGTCCCTGACCAGTGGAGGAAGAGAGTAATGTCTGAAATTCATTGCTCCGCATTGGCTAATCATCCAGGAATTTTTGGTACCAGAGATTTGGTGAGTCGGTCTTTATGGTCGCCTGCCTTATCTCATGATGTCAGGAATTTTGTGCAGTCCTGTGGGAATTGTTCTCGTTCCAAACCCTGTTCTCGTTCTAGTGGGCTGTTGATGCCCCTGCCGGTGTCCAGGAGGCCATGGACCCATATCTCAATGGATTTTAGTTCCAATCTTCCTGTCTCCCAGAGAATGACTGTTATCTGGGTGATTTGTGATAGATTTTCTAAGATGATCCATCTTGTACCACTCCCAAAGTTGCCATTTTCTTCTGAGTTGGTGCACTTGTTTTTACAACAGGTGGTTCAGTTGCACGGGATTCCTGAGAACATTGTGTCAGACAGAGGAGTCCAGTTTGCTTCCAGATTTTGGAGAGCTTTTTGCTCCAAACTGGGAATTCAGTTAAATTTCTCCTCTGCATTTCATCCTCAGACCAATGGGCAGACTGAGAGAACATACCAGACTATGGAGTCCTAATTGAGATGTTTTATATCTGCTGATTAGGATGACTGGCTCTCATTTTTGCCCTTGGCCGAATTCACGGTAAACAATAGAGCTAGTTCTGCCACTTTGATATCGCCCTTTTTCTGTAACTTTCTGTTTCATCCTCGATTTTCTTCAGGGCAGGTGGAATCTTCGACCTGCCCAAGTGTGGACACTGTGGTGGAGAGAATGCAGCAGATTTGGGACCAAGTGGTGGATAAGTTGTCCCTCTCTCAAGAAAAAGCCCAATGGTTTTCCAACCGGCATAGGATCATTGGTTCCCGGTTTAAAGTGGATGATATGGTTTGGTTGTCGTCAAAGAATATTCCTATGAAGGTTGCGTCTCCAAAGTTCAAGCCAAGATTCATTGGACCTTATAAGATTTTGGAGATCCTTAATCCTGTTTCTTTTCGATTGGCTCTTCCAGTTACGTTTAAGATCCATAATGTGTTTCATAAATCTCTGTTGAAGAGGTTTGTGGAGCCAGTAGTTCCTATGGCGGCGCCTCCTGACCCTGTATTAGTTAAAGGCAATGTGGAATAAGAGGTAGAGAAAATATTGGATTCTCGTTTGGCTAGACGGAGACTCCAGTATTTGGTCAAATGGAAGGGTTATGGCCAGGAGGATAATTCTTGGGTCTCTGCTTCTGACATTCATGCCAATAGATTGGTTCGTGCTTTTCACCGGGCCCATCCTGATCGGCCTGGTGGCATGGATGAGGGTTCAGTGACCCCTCCTCAAGGGAGGGTACTGTAGTGAATTCGCTTTCTGGCCTACCTCTGGTTACTACTGAAGGTAGTGGAGCTGGTCAAATTGACAGAGGGGTTGTGAGTTCTCTTTCTGGGCTCCCTCTGGTGGTTACTGGAGGTAATGGAGCTGATCTGATTAATAGAGGATTGCCACCTGATAATGAGGATGACGATTGGAGATCTGGGGTTTCAGACGGGGATTTAAGACAGTCGACTCCCTCTATCCCTGCTGGTGTCGTAGATTGATTTTTGATTGATTAGGTAGATATACCCTTGTGCGTGTGGCCTGTCCTAATTAGACAGAGTCTTATTGAGCGCTCAAGCAAAGAAAGATGCCAAACCTAGTTAGCAGCAATCCTTTCCAGCAAAACTCTGAAAGTTTATTGAATATACTTGGTTTTATCAATTCATACAGAAAGGAGTGGTTACTCATTAACATAAAGGCTGAACTTCTTATCTAATTGGTCAGTTTAAATACATGAACATATATGGGTGAGTGTTATGATTGAGTCACCGTAGGAGGCAAAAATAGAAATGCTAGCTAAGTCCAGAAAACCAGAGAAGTTGGCAGCTATCGGATTGCAGACCCCTGAACCTATCAACACAACTAGCAGTAGCCGTGGGGGGCTCCTACGATGCCCTAGGCCCCTCGATCACAGCCGGAGGACTACATAGCCTAAAGACAGAAAGTGAAATCTAAACTGCCCCAGAGCAGACCCCAAAGCAAAAGGCAGCCCCCCACATATAATGACAGTGAAGCAAGAAGAAAGAACAAAACACAGACAGAAAGATAGACTGAGCAAAGATGGGGCCCACGCTAGCTTAGATAGGAAAGGACAGGAAGGCTGCTGTCTGCAATCCGTGAAAAACCCTATGAAAATAAGAGCCAACAAACTGACAGTAAAAAGGCCCTGAAGACGCTAGGCTTCAAAAAAGCTATGTCAGTACTCAGGAATATTCTGAAGACAGAGCAACAGGCAAAAGGAGATTCAGCTCACCCCAGCAGGGAATGGCAGAATCCAGAAAAGCAAGGAAAACAAAACACTAATGCAAAAAGGCAAAGCAGAAATCTTAGCTTTAGATGAGCAGGAATCAGACTGGTTTCCTAGAAGTCCACAGAGAAATCACCCGCAGGCCAGAAGGGCGTCGGCAGCCTTATATCCAGTCATTAACTCCACTCAGCCAGTCATCATCATCAGCCCCAGGTGTTTGACAATCAGGCTCACTACCTTTCTTCACCAGAAGAGGGAGTTCCTCGGGCCTCAGTAGTGAAGGGGAAAATGAACTCACAACAGTACCTCCCCCTTGAGGAGGGGTCACCGAACCCTCAACCACGCCACCAGGGCGATCAGGGTGAGCCCGATGAAAGGCACGCACCAATCTTTTGGCATGAATATCAGAGGCAGAGACCCAGGAATTATCCTCCTGACCATAACCCTTCCACTTAACCAAATACTGGAGTCTCCGTCTAGCCAGACGGGAATCCAGTACTTTCTCTACCTCATATTCCATGTTACCTTCAACCAATACAGGGTCTGGAGGTGCAACCCCAGGAACAACAGGTCAACAAACCTCTTCAACAAAGATTTATGGAACACATTATGGATTTTAAATGTGACAGGAAGAGCCAAACGAAAGGAGACCGGATTAATAATCTCCAAAATCTTGTAAGGTCCAATAAATCTAGGCTTAAACTTAGGAGAAGCCACCTTCATAGCAATATTTTTTGATGATAACCACACCATATCACCAACCTTAAATTGGGGACCAATGGTCCTATGTCGGTTGGAAAACCGCTGGGCCTTTTCCTGGGAGAGAGATAACTTATCCACCACTTGGTCCCAGATCTGGTGCATTCTCTCCACCACAGTGTCAACCCCTGTGCAGGCAGAGGGCTCCACCTGCCCTGAAGAAAATCGAGGATGAAACCCAAAGTTACAAAAAAAAGGAGACATCAAAGTGGCAGAACTAGCTCTATTATTGAAAGCAAATTCGGCCAAGGGCAAAAATGAAACCCAATCATCCTGATCAGCAGAAATAAAACATCTCAAATATGACTCCAAGGTCTGGTTTGTTCTCTCTGTCTGCCCATTGGTCTGAGGGTGAAAAGCAGAGGAGAAGGACAACTGAATTCCCAGCTTGGAACAGAAAGTTCTCCAAAATCTAGACACAAACTGGACTCCTCTGTCAGATACAATGTTCTCAGGAATCCCGTGCAAGCGAACTACCTGTTGTAAAAACAGGGGCACCAATTCAGAAGAAGACGGCAACTTAGGGAGTGGTACAAGATGAACCATCTTAGAGAACCTATCACAAATCACCCAAATAACAGTCATCCTTTGAGAGACAGGCATATCAGAGATGAAATCCATTGAAATATGGGTCCATGGCCTCTTGGGGACAGGCAAAGGCATCAACAACCCACTAGAGCGAGAACACGATTTAGACCGGGAGCACGTCCCACAGGACTGCACAAAATTCCTGACATCACGAGACAAGGAGGGCCACCAAACAGACCAACTCACCAGATCTCTAGTACCAAAAATACCTGGATGACCAGCCAAAGCAGAGCAATGAACTTCAGACATCACTCTCTTCTTCCACTGGTCAGGAACATACAACTTTCCACTGGGACAACGCTCAGGTTTGTCCTCCTGCAACTCTTCCAGAGCATGTCTCAAATCGGGCGAGATGGCAGAAAGAACTACCCCTTCGCCTAAGATGGTAGCAGGCTTGGTCACCACAGGAGAATCAGCAAAGAAGCTCCTAGAGAGGGCGTCAGCCTTGACATTCTTAGTTCCAGGAAGAAAAGAAACCACAAAATCAAAACGTGTAAAAAACAAGGCCCACCTAGCCTGTCTAGGGTTCAAGCGCTTCGCCGACTCTAGGTAAATCAAATTCTTGTGGTCAGTGAGGACCACGACTTGATGCTTAGCTCCCTCCAACCAATGTCTCCACCCCTCAAATGCCCATTTCATGGCTAACAGTTCCCGATTCCCCACATCATAGTTACGTTCAGATGGAGAGAACTTTTGGGAAAAGAAAGCACAGGGATTCATTTTAGATGTTACAGGATCCTTTTGGGACAAAACAGCTCCTGCACCAATCTCAGAAGCATCCACCTCTACCTGGAACGGAAGTGAGACATCAGGTTGCCGCAAAACCGGGGCGGAGGTGAATCTTCGCTTCAGCTCCTGAAAGGAAGAAACAGCCTCCGGAGACCAATTTAACACATCAGCCCCCTTCTTAGTCAAATCAGTCAATGGCTTGGCAATACTAGAAAATTTTGCTATAAATTTCCGATAAAAATTAGCAAAACCCAAAAACTTCTGGAGGGCCTTCAAAGAAGTGGGCTGAACCCAATCGTAAATGGCCTGTACCTTGGCCGGGTCCATTTCAATAGTTGACGGGGACAAAATAAATCTCAAAAAAGAAATCCTCTGTACTCCAAAAAGGCATTTAGATCCTTTGACATACAGGGAATTCTCCCTCAAGATCCGGAACACAGTCCGAATATGTTCCACATGAGAATCCCAATCCTTGGAGAAGATCAAAATATCATCCAGATAGATAATCAAAAATTTATCGACAAAATCTCGGAAAATATCGTTCATGAAGCACTGGAAGAAAGAAGGGGCATTAGTGAGCCCAAAAGGCATCACCAGGTACTCAAAATGTCCCTCCGGAGTATTAAACGCCGTCTTCCATTCATCCCCATGCTTAATGCGAATAAGATTATATGCCCCCCTGAGGTCAAGCTTGGTAAACCAGCAAGCACCTTTAACTCTGGAGAATAGATCAGAAATCAGGAGTAACGGATACTGATATTTAACAGTAATTTTGTTGAGAGCACGATAATCAATACAAGGTCTTAATGATCCATCCTTTTTGGCTACAAAAAAAAAACCGGCACCTAAGGGTGACGAGGATGGTCTAATATGACCCTTCTCCAATGCCTCCTTAATATAGGATCGCATAGCTTCGTGCTCGGGTACAGATAAATTGAAGAGCCGACCCTTGGGAAATTTACACCCCGGGCTCAGTTCAATAGCACAGTCATAACTCCTATGAGGAGGCAGAGACGCAGACTCATTCTCACTAAATACATCATAAAAGTCCGCCAAATAATCAGGAACATCATACGACTGAGGAGAGGTGGAAAACACCGGAGCCTCACTAAAGGCACACCGACAACCCCAACTCACCACAGACACAGATTTCCAATCCAAAACTGGATTATGAATTTGTAACCAGGGAAACCCCAGAACAATAGTATCATGCAGATTATGTAACACCAAAAACCTGCAATTTTCTTGATGGTCTGGGGCAACCCGCATTACCACCTGGGTCCAAAACTGAGGTTTATTTTTAGCCAAAGGAGTAGCATCAATCCCCCTCAAAGGGATAGGCGTCTGCAGAGGTGTCATCGGAAATCCACAACGTTTAGCAAAATCCAAGTCCATTAGGTTTAGAGCTGCTCCCGAATCCACAAAAGCCTTGGCGGAAAATGTGGACAGGGAGCAGATCAGAGTAATAGCCAGAAGAAACTTAGGTTGAACACCACCAATAGAAAACGTGTGTGCAAAGCGTTTCTCGCGTTTAGGACAGACAGAAATAATATGCGAGGCATCTCCACAGAAAAAACACAACTTATTACGCCTTCTGAACTCATGACACTGCTCCCTGGAAAAAACTCTATCACATTGCATAGGTTCAGACATCTGTTCAACAGGTGGCAACACCTCTCGTGCAGCTCTGCGTTCGCGTAAACGCCGATCAACCTGAATGGCTAAAGACATAGAATCGTCAAGACCAGAGGGAACAGGAAATCCCACCATAGTATCTTTTATGGCTTCTGACAACCCCTTCCGAAAGAGAGCAGCCAAGGCATTATCATTCCAGGTAGTAAGTACTGCCCACTTTCGGAATTTTTGACAGTACAATTCTGCAGAATCACGACCCTGGTTCAATGCCAGCAGGGTCTTTTCAGCCTGATCAATGGCATTAGGTTCGTCATACAACAACCCCAAGGCCTGAAAAAATGCGTTCACATTAGTCAGAATAGGATCATCTGGTTTCAAAGAAAACGCCCAATCCTGGGGATCGCCACGCAGCAAAGAGATGACAATTTTAACCTGCTGCGCGGAGCTCCCTGACGAGTTAGGCTTCAAGGCAAAAAATAATTTACAATTATTTTTGAAATTCAAAATTTTAGACCGATCCCCAAAAAATACATCAGGTGTAGGAATCTTTGGTTCAGCAGCATGTGAATGAGCAAGGTAGGCGGAAATTCCCCGCACGTCCGCAGCGAGCTGCTCCACACGATCAGACAATTGCTTTATCTCCATTGAGAGAAAAAAAAATTCCCCCTACGGCCTCAGAGATATAGAGGAAAAAATATACACACCTTTTTTATATATTTTTTTTTTTTTTTTATACAATTCTTTCCTGCTATTGAGTACCCTAGAATCTGCGGTAAGGCGGGTGATTCTGCTATGATTGAGTCACCGTAGGAGGCAAAAATAGAAATGCTAGCTAAGTCCAGAAAACCAGAGAAGTTGGCAGCTATCGGATTGCAGACCCCTGAACCTATCAACACAACTAGCAGTAGCCGTGGGGGGCTCCTACGATGCCCTAGGCCCCTCGATCACAGCCGGAGGACTACATAGCCTAAAGACAGAAAGGGAAATCTAAACTGCCCCAGAGCAGACCCCAAAGCAAAAGGCAGCCCCCCACATATAATGACGGTGAAGCAAGAAGAAAGAACAAAACACAGACAGAAAGATAGACTGAGCGAAGATGAGGCCCACACTAGCTTAGATAGGAAAGGACAGGAAGGCTGCTGTCTGCAATCCGTGAAAAACCCTATGAAAATAAGAGCCAACAAACTGACAGTAAAAAGGCCCTGAAGACGCTAGGCTTCAAAAAAGCTATGTCAGTACTCAGGAATATTCTGAAGACAGAGCAACAGGCAAAAGGAGATTCAGCTCACCCCAGCAGAGAATGGCAGAATCCAGAAAAGCAAGGAAAACAAAACACTAATGCAAAAAGGCAAAGCAGAAATCTTAGCTTTAGATGAGCAGGAATCAGACTGGTTTCCTAGAAGTCCACAGAGAAATCACCCGCAGGCCAGAAGGGCGTCGGCAGCCTTATATCCAGTCATTAACTCCACTCAGCCAGTCATCATCATCAGCCCCAGGTGTTTGACAATCAGGCTCACTACCTTTCTTCACCAGAAGAGGGAGTTCCTCGGGCCTCAGTAGTGAAGGGGAAAATGAACTCACAACAGGTGAGTTTACCAAAAAGCTGATTCTAGCATTATAATTTACGGCCCATTGTCCTGCAGTGTCAGCAATGTTCTGATATCGGCTGGCACATCTGGCCTTACTTCCTCATTTCCCAATGTCTGCTAGATATTTCTCAAGACACGAGACAATGCTATCACATTGGTTGTCCAGACAGGCTTCATGGGGTTAGGTCATCTTTAGCCACTGATTATATAGTTCAAACTGTGAATATGTATCTAGGTGCATATGAGTGAGTATATAGAGTATATAAGAGTACATAAGTATATAGCAAATAGCCTATAGCAGGTGAGTGAAATCTAGATGAAATACATATACATATATATTTCCATAACAATCCCCCCTTAGATATCACTTGCCCTAAAATCCTGTTCCTGGCCCAAAGCGCTGCAACTCTTTTATGCTGCCAGTGGACTGACATACGCCTAGCGCATACATCCTCCTCTGTACAGACTTTCGCAAATGGGCGGTCAGGAGATCTGTCCCTAAAGGGGGTGTGGTGCAATGTAATCAAAGTCTCTTAGTTAGCAGTCTATGAAGTCAGTGCATGTGTATTCTCTATCAGGTAGGTAATTTATTCAGTCAGGTAGGTCATCCACAGCATCATTCCAGCTCAGGTGTATCTTCTGGTATGAAGGCCTTTTCCCGCAATGTGGGTGGATCTAGGTGGAGGTTTTCCTTCCAGGTTGGTGGCGTCAGCACTTGGAGAAGGACCATCGGATCTGGGATTGAGTGCTTCTCTTTACGGACTTTTTCCACCAAAACTCAGCAGTCTCCTGGCTTCAGGGCGTGCATACCAGGCACCGAATCTGGACCTGGCAATGAAGGAGAAAACTCGACAATGGACATTAGCAAGATTCTTGATAAATTCAATTACACATGCAGACAAAGTATCATTTTGCATAGTTAACTGCTAAGTAAAGAATACCCCTAACCTGGGGGTTAGACCCAAATAAAGTTTCATATTGGTGACAGTTTTTTCTGAGTCTAGGGGAGTGTCTAATGCCAGGGTTTGTCTTTCTCTTGGGCAAATTTTTTAGCATGCTGCTCTTAAGTGTCCCACCTAGTCTATGGTGTGGGATGGTGGGTAGTGTGTAGGCCTAAGTCTGACCCTACTACTGATCAGATCTCTTGTGTCAGGTTTGCTGTGTATGTGGGTCCCTGATCACTTGCTATCGCTTCTGGAACCCCCATATCTGCACACTATTTTTGAGAGTAGCTTCTTTGCAGTAGTCTTCGCCAACCGGTCCCTTACTGGGAAGTCTTCAGGCCAGATGATGTGGGGGAACTTTTCCTGCTTGTCCGATGTTGGATTTGTCAGAGGCCAGGCAGCAGGGAATTTGGCTGTTAAGGTGGAAGTCCAGTCTAATCAAGGTCATTCATCTGTGTCTTCAATTCTGTGGGGGCTATGTGCCCATTGAACCACCGTAGGGTACACACTTTGAGATAGACTGGCTCTGTCTTGGGGTAGACGTTTTGAGGTAGACGGTTTGAGGTAGACGTTTTGAGGTAGATGTTTTGAGGTAAACATGTTTCTTGGAGGCCGCTGCTTTTGCCCTACAGCATCCAGCTTTCCTTCTTCTCCTTCCGAGTCTGATCCTGCTACTTCTTGTACAGGTTTCGGGAAGTCATTTTGTCAGGTTTTCTCGTCTTCAGTCGTCATGTAGTAGCCGTCCGGCTCTACGACCTTTTTCATTTTCCATATTGTCTTCCTCTTGGCTGCTTCTTTGGCTGCCATGTCTGCTGTTGATTCCCCATGTCTCTACTGTGTTCAGTTTTCCATGTGCCCTGACCTTCAACACTGCCACACCTTTTAGCAGTTGAAGAGCATCCAGCAGGTCTCTAATGGCTCCATGGTGCTTCACGGTCGACCCGCTTGCTGTGATGAAGTCTCTTGCAGCCCAGATGGGTCCGAAGTCGGGTGCCATGCCATGCGAGTACCTGGAAGTTTTGTACCTTTGTGCCTTTCGTCAGCTCTATCAGTGCCGCTTCTTGGGCTCTTTGGCTGACAAACTTCTGGACCATAGGATGTCTTGATTGCTGGTCACTGCACATCCTGTGTGGAACCTTCCTTCATCATCTGCAAAACTGGAGCCATCTACAGTATCTTGCAGATTTTTCATCTGAGGGTCCGTATCTGCATCCCCCCTTGGGAGTGGGAGTAGAAACAGATAATGGCTAAGAGCACTGAAGAGTGGTAATTGACATACTGTTTGCCAGGTGGTGGAGAGAAGCTTTGTCAGGAGGGCGTGTGCTGCAGATATTGTTTTCATGCAGGAGGGCCCCCCCTTGCAACTGGATCCAGGCCGGCTGAGAGGTAGTCTAGAGGCCTCTGGTTTTCCTCGGCGGGTCTGTTTTAGGACTGGCCAGTAGCATGACCTTCTCCATCTTTGTCCTTCCTTTTCTGTTCGGCAAAGACGGGATGGCTTCTCGCAGTCAGGGAGGCCTAGAGCTGGCGCAGAGACTATGAAGTCTTTCAGTTTCCTGTACGAGATGAAGTCTGCAATGCGTTGATGCAATTGTACAGAGGCTGCATTAAGCCTGGAGCACCAGGGATCCAAGTTCTGCAGTACGAGACTAGACCAAGGAAGGCCTGCATCTTCGGAGTTGTTGAGGGAGCCATCTTCTCCTCCGCGGTCCTCCGGTCATCTGTCAAGTGTTTCGTCTAGTGGGCGATACGGTGTCTTCAGGAACTTGCTTTTTGACACCACTGGACTCTATTTCGCAGATCTTACGTTGCTGCTCCGCCAGGCAGAGTAGAGGAGACATGGAAAGCGCTGTGCAGGTAGCGATGTCGATGACTTCTGCATGCTCCGCAATCCAGTTGACGGGGATGGAGGACAATGCTCTGGCGAGCTGTGAAAGGCTGTTCCGGCCCTCTTGGGCATCACTGTCCATTTGTTCCTCACCCCACTTGTGCGTTTCCAGGAACTGGTCGTCCAGGTGAGGGGGAACCATTGAGGGGAGCTTTGGGCAGATCCATTGCCGTGAGCACCGTTGCTGTGGCTGGCACGTTTGTCAGCAGAGTGTGCAGATCTGGCACAACTGGGGTTTCAAACACGGTTGCTTCGCTCAGAGCCCTCAGGTTATGCACCATTCAATCTGGTCTGGTTCTCCTTTCACAGTCTTCCTCTTGATCGAGAAAAGCTGGGACTGCATGATGATTCCCGTGGGTGAGGCGGCTCAATCTGGCCTTGCTCTTCACAGTGCCGTGAGTGACTCCCATCTTCTGGCACATGGCCGGTAGGAAAACAAGCCATTTGCTGGGGTCCTCTTCATCAGAGATGACGTCCAGCTGAGCTTTCTTGCTCTCACAGGGGGTCTTCTTGCTGGGGCGCCTTCTTTACCAGCCAGCAGCAGTTCCTTTCACCCAGCTTGATCTCAGGTCAGCATCTTGTTAACCAATTTGAGGAGCTGAGTGGCTGTCTTCTGGTCCAGGGCCTGGATTAACTTCAGGGAGCACCTTCAGAATCTTGTCCAAGATGATCCTCTGGCGCTGGAGCTGGAAGCAGTGCAGCCATTCCACGAAGCGGGTGTGGTCCCTCTGGGTTGAGAGTTTTCCTGGCCCATAACAAAGTTCTTTGGCCGTTTCTTGAACCACAGTTCCACTTAGACCTCCTGTTGGTCAAAGGCAGTTTGGCTCTGGGTGATGAGCAGCGGATGCTGGGCCTTTTGAGCGTGCGGGGTTCCAGACTTGAGTGACACCCGCACTGACGTGACTTGAAGTCTCCCTTGGACCATAGGCTTCCGGGTACTATGACCAGCACCTCCTTGGTTAGGCTTGCATCGGTTGTTCAAGCGAGGCTCTTGTAGGGCCACCAGCATGGGCATGATTGATTCTTCTTGGATCTGGGGTGGAGAAGAGGTCAAGGTCACATCTTCATGGGACACTTTGGTCACCTTCAGTTCCTGCAGTAGGTCTGCTCTCATCAGGTGTGGTGGGCAGGTCTTCACCCAACAGGATGGAGTGTCCTGGCTGTGTCCACATGCTCAGGGGCTTGCAAGCTGTCTTGACCTGCAGTCCCCATACAAGACACAGGGTGTTCTGATAGACTGGTGGGGTCAGGGATTTTCACTTCTGACTGCACCAGTGTCCACAAGGAAAGATATGACAGCCCCCAGTGATTTGAGGTATTGGGTCCGCTAATGGGGTTCACATGTCAGGGGCGTGACATCTGGCAGACCTGGTTTGCCTCTGTCCTATGGACAGGGTTCTTCATTGTCTTCTGTGTTTCTTTCTTGGCCTATTCCTCTGCGGGATGACCTGGGTTGCCGGGGTGCTGTGCACTTGTTCCGGAAATGGCCAAGGTTGCCTCAGTTGAAACACCTGCCAGCTCTCCTAACTCTGTGTGATAGTTGCTCCTCCATGTCAGTGGCCACCACAGGAGGGCCTGTCCTCCGCACTCCTGGGAGGGACTCAATTCTTCTGGCTACTGCGAGCAGGACATCTACTGCTATTGTCCTGTACTCAGGACTGGC
The DNA here is from genome assembly GCF_039654945.1 of Dendrobates tinctorius. Lineage (NCBI taxonomy): Eukaryota > Metazoa > Chordata > Amphibia > Anura > Dendrobatidae > Dendrobates > Dendrobates tinctorius. The sequence continues at coordinate 43,730,114 of NW_027361675.1, forward strand.
CACTATCAGTAGTTTCTTGATTGGTTCTCTTAGTCCATGCACAAAGGCCTGTGCCAACATTTGTCCATGTACCTGATCATGAATAGTGATGCCTAAAATTTGGAATACTTGCCTCACTCTGCTATGAAACTCGTCTACAGACTCTGTCTCGGCTTGGCTCATGTTATGCAGGCTGAGTGCTTGTCTGGCTTTTGCCCACTCTCTGAGCTGTTCAATTAGCTTTGATCCTGATTCCCAGGAATGCACATTTAATTCTGATGGAAGCTTGAAGTGTTCTTTCATGATTGGCCAGAGTGTTTCACCTGCTTTTATCTCCATTATGGACCAGAGATCACTCCAGGTATCAGCATATGTCTGTTGGCTCTGCTGCATTCTTCGGTAAAATGACATGGGGTCCATATCTGGGTCTGGCAGAGTTCTTAGAATACTGAACAACTGACTAGGGGTGAAGGGCACATAGTGTAAGAGTTCTGGCTCTATCTGCCCCTGCCTTCTTGGTGTCTGTGAGTTTCCCCTAGTACTATGTAGCATAATCTCCTCTTCATATTCATCAGAGGAGGAACTGTGCCATTGTGCGTGGGTAGTATTCCCCCCTTCTGAGACTGCAGCTCCGTGTCAGACTTAGCAGGTGCAATCTCTGATGGCACACACCTCCCTTCTGCTAGCTGTTGAATCGGGAGGGCACCTGTGTTGTTCTGTGTGGGGAGTGATTCACTTTCTTCTGGTGTCATAGATGTCTCTTTAGAGAGCGTGCCCTGTGGAAATAGGGACATCTCACTGTCTGGATCTGGCACTGGGTCAGCTGGTGACGATGAACTGAGAGGTGGGTGGGGGAGAGAGAGAAGCAGGGAGGAGGAGAAGGATGAGAGGTGGGCGTTGGTGATGAAGATGGAGAGGGAGGAGAGATGAGAGAGAGAGAAGGGTGAGGAGGGAAGAGTGGGGAGAGAGGAGATGGTGGGGGGAGCGAACTGCTTCCCACCCTGCCGTCACAGAATGCATTCTTCGACCTGTGGTCCCTCTCAGACGGCACAGATTAGAATGCCACTGAAAACACTTTTTCTACACGTAAAAAAAAAATCCTTTCCTGTTCACACTATCTGTTAGCACCTTCTACGCTGTAAAATCCTCTGTCACTTTAAGAAATGCAGACGGCAATTACTAGCTACTTCCCTTTTTCCTTTCAATACATTATGCCATGCTACAGTATATGGAGCTGCCCTTGGAAAAAAAAAAACACGTACTTAACTTTCTGAATAACACCTACTGTGTCTGTTCCAAAAACTTCAAAAAAGTGATTAAAACTTAAAAAACTTTGCAACCCTTTTTTTTCTTAAAAAAAAGGAAGGAAAAAACAAAACCAAAATATTTAGTAAAAAACTTCAAAAGTAGTGGAAACAAAATGGAAAATCAAAAGTGACAAGAGAATAACCAAAAGCAGGTAAAAATTCTCTTTTTAACAAAATAAAAGTAAAGGAAAAATCTCTATGGGTAGTGAAAACCAAAAAGACTCATAACAAAACTTAAAAATGGAAAAACCCAAAAGAAAAAGAGAAAAAATGATCAGGGAGTAAAAGATTTTTTTAAAAGGAAAACAAATCAAAAAGTTGATAAAACTTAAAAACCACTCCGAAAAATCAAAGATCAATGCAAGTACACTTCCAACAATAAAATATGTTAGTGCAGAATGCAGAACACACAAACTTCCCTTTTTTCTGCCTGTGTCTTAAAGTGACATGAAGAGGAAAAAAAACAAAACAGTGATATGCTCAAAAGACCCAGCTTTCCCAAAAATTCTCACACTACAGTAACAAGAATAAAAATCTCCACCAAAAATACAAGATAAAACATAAAATAGGGAAAAACAGAGTACAAATATGACAATATGAAAAATATATATATCAGGGGCACACCCTACAGGCAAAAGAGGAAGTATACAATAAAAAAAAAAGGAAAAACTTTTTCTGCTTCAGATCTTTGTGGAAAACTGCAGTGAAAAAACAGGTTGATGGTTGATGCACATATAGACGTCCGGGGAGAGATCGAAGCTCTTGTTTTGTGACACGTATGTCAAACAGCTGCTGACAACCGATAACTGCCAATCACCCGTGGCGCTTTGGTTAGCCCCGGGATGTATCACCCTCCGTCTGCTAGGAGACGGGCGCCGTGATATCCCACTAGATTATCACCCCTCCGTGTGCACCCGGGGACCATGATAATCTCTCCAGTGATCAGTCTGTGATATCTCTCCAGTCTGCCAGCATCCGCATGTGTGCGGGAGCCGTGACAGCCGAGGGATTCGCATGTGTTACCTCCTTGAAGCTGACCCCTCCGTGTATGTGTGTGGGGACCGTGACAGCTCTTTCAGAGGAATTCACCTGTGATATTCCGTCTAAGTCAAAACCTCCGCGTGGTGCGGGGACGTGATTTAACTTAGTCAGAGAGATTCAATGTCTTGCTATCGGTTTCTCAGCAACCACAAGCACAATCAGTCTCCGTGTTTCCACCAACTCTCTCCCGGATATAGTAGACACACACAGGACCACAGCAGACACTTACCTTATCCCAGGGTTTGGATAAGAGCGTGGACTTTTTTACACTACCTGTGTTTGGTGACCACACTGACCGGCTAGAGTTGCTGACCCGGACTGGGCACAGGGAACATTCAGGTAAGATAACTAGATTTTCTTACCTTACTTATGGAGTTGCGCAAATCTCCGTTCCCATGAGCCAAGACCTTGGCCGGCACTTCTGACCTCTCCGGTCAGCAGGATCCACGTGCATTTTCGTCCACAGCCTCGAGTTGGGCGTCAATTGTCATAGATTGATTTTTGATTGATTAGGTAGATATACCCTTGTGCGTGCTGTGGCCTGTCCTAATTAGACAGTCTTATTGAGCGCTCAAGGAAAGAAAGACGCCAAACCTAGTTAGCAGCAATCCTTTCCAGCAAAACTCTGAAAGTTTATTTAATATACTTGGTTTTATCAGTTCATACAGAAAGGAGTGGTTACTCATTAACATAAAGGCTGAACTTCTTATCTAAGTGGTCAGTTTAAATACATGAATATATATGGATGAGTTTACCAAAAAGCTGATTCTAGCAATATAATTTATGGCCCATTGTCCTGCAGTGTCAGCAATGTTCTGATATCGGCTGGCACATCTGGCCTTACTTCCTCATTTCCCAATGTCTACTAGATATTTCTCAAGACACGAGAACAATGCTATCACGTTGGTTGTCCAGACAGGCTTCATGGGGTTAGGTCATCTTTAGCCACTGATTATAAAGTTCAAACTGTGAATATGTATCTAGGTTCATATGAGTGAGTATATAGAGTATATAAGAGTACATAAGTATATAGCATATAGCCTATAGCAGGTGAGTGAAATCTAGATGAAATACATATACATATATATTTCCATAACACTGGTGATTTTCTTCCTGCCTCCTGAGGTCTTAGTTTCCAGCTCAGTCCCTGCATGTTCAGCTAAGTGTTCATTTGCTATTCTGTTTACATTTGATCTGGTTTTGTCTATTTCAGTTTTGTGTGGGTCAGCCAGCTCCGGCTGGGGCTGTGCTGAATCACCATCCATATGTTACTGCTTGTGCCAGTTTGTTTTTGCCCCTTATTAGATTGGCCTCTTTTTGCTCTGCTTTCAGAATATACCAGAGTGCTGATATAGTGGGTGAAGTCGTGCGACTTCAGTATTTTTTGCATCAGATGTGTTGGACTTTTTTGCAGGGTTTTTTGTGTGATTGCAGACAGTGTCTTTCCTTTCCTGTCCTGTCTAGTCAGTGTGGGCCCCATCGTTTGCTCAGTCTATTTTCCTACCTGCATTTGTGTTTTCAACTTGTCTCACCGATAGTGTTGAGCGATACCATCCGATATCGTGAAATATCGGATCGGATTGGATCGGACCGATACCCAAAAAGGATCGGATATCGCCGATTCCGATACCGGAAACCAATGCAAGTCAATGGGACAGAAATATCGGAATTAAAATAAACGCTTTCTTTCCTTGTAGGTTAATTCTACATGAAGAAAAACAACTAATAATAATGTAGATTGTATTGAGGGAGGTGGAGGAGACATTAAAGGCATAGAGGTTTAGCCCAATCAAATGGAATAGCAGGAATAAAAATTTTTTTTAAAGATGTTCGGAGTTACAAAGATATTGACTATGTTAACCTTTTTTATATTTTGTCAGATATGTATGTTTCACTACTTCCATGCTCTTCACCTTCTTTTTTACTTCTCCCACACTTTCTCCTTCATGATCCTCAGCAGCAGCATCTTTTTCACCAACTTCTTCTTCACCTTATTCATCTTCTTCTTCTTCACCTTTGTAAGGACTTGGCCTGCATATCCGTTTCTCTGAAATCCTTGCCTTATGTCTGTCGCTCAGTTTCTGCTTTGCCCTTAGTTTAGTTCATTTTTGCCCTCATCCAAGATGGAGTCACGAGCCTCAACGGGGGCCATCTTATTTCCTGTGTTGATCTCTCTTGTTCCTGTCTGTTCTGTATATAAGGATGCTCTGTATGATTACTGATTGCTTGAGTATACTTGTTCTTGGACTTGTTATCAAGCTGGAAGGACTGCTACCTAGCTCGTCTGTCATGATCTGACAGTTTTAAATTGCACTGGGTGAACTTTTTTTACTTTGGAAAGTTCCAAGGTGTCTTGACTGTCCCCGGTGGTGGTTAGTGGTATTACACTTTAGGTTTTTGTGCACTTAATTATGGATCAGGTGTGACACCCTATAAAGGTGTGCTAGGGGTGTACAATCACTGCCTGTGATATTGTGATATTGTGTTCACTCTGAGTTGGAGAGCCTGGTTGAAGGATGGAGCTGAAGAGGAGTCCTGCGCAGCTTTGCCAGGGGGGAAGAGTGTCAGCGATGGTGTCTGGACGAAGGGCTGGCATGGCGTGGTGGGGTCGCAGTGATGGTGTCAGCGGGAAGTGTCTGCATGGGCTGGTGGAGTGGCTACTATGGAGAGTGGCACTCACCATGTGGGACTTGGCTGCTGAGCTGGACTCAAGCATGCTCGACTTCGTGTCAGAAGCTGAACTCATCCTTGGGACTCTGGTACTAAGCAGCTGCAACTGGTGGTGGACTCTGCTCCAAGGCTGCACTAAGGTGAAGGATCCTGTTATGGTGATGGATCCAGGTGGAGGAGAAGATGCACGCAGGTGGTGGGCTCTGTTGCTAGGAGCGCACGCAACAGAGCAAAGCTAAGTGGTGTTTCCCCTGTATTGTCTCTTTCCTCATGTGTGTTATTAGTGCAGTGGTGGGATTAGTCTCCGCACCGACCCATTCCCTAGTGAGGGTTTAGGGTCAGGGTGAGCAAGGGCGTTAAGGTACGCGTGCGGCGACAGGTGCGGAGCCTGTATAGGGAATGTAAGGAGTGCAGGGACATTGGCTCAGGGGAGCTTAGGAGGTCTCCACGTCCCCCATTCCCTATTGCAGGGCCCACCATTGTTAAAGTTTCCCAGGTTTCCCCCTTTATTATTTAAATTCGCCTTACTGGAGGCGGGGTTTCCAGATTTTATGTATAACGTGTAATTCCCAAATTCGCCAGATGGAGGTGGCGTATCCACCTGCACGTTTTATTATTTAAATGCACCCCACTGGAGGCGGTGTATCCAGGGTCACATGTGTCACATGGGTTCGCCTTGCGGAAACATCTGCGTCCTGACACACGTGATCATGACATTATCACAGGCCCTACAGTTTTTTTTTCTGGTGAGCCTTGGCCTTGTGGAGACCTATGGTATTTGCTGCCGGGCCTCACTGAGGTGTGGGGAGCGGCAAGGTGTGTTAGTGCCACTGCAGCAGCAGTTATCAGGGTCTGGGGCCTCTGCTCAGCTAACCAGAAAATCAAAAAAAAAAGATGGCGGCTGTGGTCTGGCTAAAAGCCCCCTGGAGTCGCTGCTGGGGAGCGGGACTGGTTCATGCATGCGGGCGCACCCAGGCAGGTGGGAGGAATGGTGCCCCACGGAGCTGCCTGGTATTCCCCGAGGTGAAGGGGTACGCCCCTGTGGTGAGCTGACTGGTGTGATAGTCCGCGGGGTTTACGCCAAATCTTCTATAACACCGAAGAAGCCGCCCTCCTGGTCGCTTGGAGGAAGGCGACCAGCGAGTGTATATTTCTTCCATCTTCCTGTCCCCTTCTCCTCCAGGTGTGTGCAGCAGGTGCGCTGCGGGGGAGTAGGGACAAGTCTCAACCCTCGCCATTAACCAACCCTGGGAGGCGTAGGCCTCATGGTAAAGAGGGTTGAAGGGTGGTGTCCCGTGGTGAATAGCGGGGGTGTGAGTGTGGTGACTCAGGGGGACGCCTCTGTTAGAGTCCAGAATGAGTTCACCAAATTTATGACAAACGAATGTGTGCATTAAACGTTCAGGTCCGGACCTGTGTGTGAACGAGCATGTATGTGTGCCACCAAAAAACATCCTGTGGAAGTGTGTTGTGGAGCCTGATCAGCTCATAATAAACAAACATACACATACATAAACTCGTTCCCCAGGTCGGCGCTGTGGAGATGAGTGGTGCCTCCAAAATGAACTTTATTGCCAATACCAGCGGTGCGTTTGTCATTAACCTGAAGTGTCAGGTAATGGTGGGTGAACTCAGGGTCTGGGCGTCCCCGCTGTAGGTATTTCCCTAATGAGGGGTGGTCTTGAGGGTCCAGAGGCCCCTCATTAAGGGGGGGGTACTGTCATGATCTGACAGTTTTAAATTGCACTGGGTGAACTTTTTTTACTTTGGAAAGTTCCAAGGTGTCTTGACTGTCCCCGGTGGTGGTTAGTGGTATTGCACTTTAGGTTTTTGTGCACTTAATTATGGATCAGGTGTGACACCCTATAAAGGTGTGCTAGGGGTGTGCAATCACTGCCTGTGATATTGTGAGATTGTGTTCACTCTGAGTTGGAGAGCCTGGTGGAAGGATGGAGCTAAAGAGGAGTCCTGCGCAGCTTAGCCAGGGGGGAAGAGTGTCAGCGATGGTGTCTGGACGAAGGGCTGGCATGGCGTGGTGGGGTCGCAGTGATGGTGTCAGCGGGAAGTGTCTGCATGGGCTGGTGGAGTGGCTACTATGGAGAGTGGCACTCACCATGTGGGACTTGGCTGCTGAGCTGGACTCAAGCATGCTCGACTTCATGTCAGAAGCTGAACTCATCCTTGGGACTCTGGTACTAAGCAGCTGCAACTGGTGGTGGACTCTGCTCCAAGGCTGCACTAAGGTGAAGGATCCTGTTATGGTGATGGATCCAGGTGGAGGAGAAGATGCACGCAGGTGGTGGGCTCTGTTGCTAGGAGCGCACGCAACAGAGCAAAGCTAAGTGGTGTTTCCCCTGTATTGTCTCTTTCCTCATGTGTGTTATTAGTGCAGTGGTGGGATTAGTCTCTGCACCGACCCATTCCCTAGTGAGGGTTTAGGGTCAGGGTGAGCAAGGGCGTTAAGGTACGCGTGCGGCGACAGGTGCAGAGCCTGTATAGGGAATGTAAGGAGTGCAGGGACATTGGCTCAGGGGAGCTTAGGAGGTCTCCACGTCCCCCATTCCCTATCGCAGGGCCCACCATTGTTAAAGTTTCCCAGGTTCCCCCTTTATTATCTAAATTCGCCTTTCTGGAGGCGGGGTTTCCAGATTGTATGTATAACGTGTAATACCCAAATTCGCCAGTTGGAGGCGGCGTATCCACCTGCACGTTTTATTATTTAAATGCGCCCCACTGGAGGCGGTGTATCCAGGGTCACGTGTGTCACATGGGTTTGCCTTGCGGAAACATCTGCGTCCTGACACACGTGATCATGACATCGTCTCTTCGTTACCTTGGGATACCCCGCCTGCCTGTGAATCTTGGTCTCATTGTAAAGACTTGTTTCTTCGGATCAGCTCTGCACCCACCTCCACTTCAAGGACTGTTTCCTGCTAGCAGGCCTGGCCTGCTCTCCAGGTCTCCGGATCTGGCAACTTGGACTTCATACGTCTCCACGGTCTGTACGTTTGCTCACTGCGTTATTATCTTCATCTGCTTTTACCCTGCTGTGTCTTATCTGTAAACCTGCTTGATTCTGATAAATACTACAGAACTGAAAACCTATGAGCTCAGGCCTCTTTTCTGATCCAGGTCACTGACCTCCATTACACGGAGTATATAAAGTTATAACAACCTTCTTCCTATTATTCTTTTTTTTTACATTCTTCATATTCTTCTTATTCAACTATTATTCTTCTTCATATTCTACTTCTTCATCTACTTCCTATTCTTCTTCTTCATCATATTCTTATTTGTGACAGGCATTCCTGTAGTTGTTATCTATAAAAGTTTGAAGATTACACCTTCCGTTCTGCCTGTCACAAAAGATTTACAACAGGATTTGTCCGCGTTTAGTTTGGCCTGCAGCAGCAGGCATTTTCCAGGGGCACCACGAGGAGGAACGGACTCACCCCCATACACTGCTTAGTCTTCTTCTGCTTATAATTTAGATAATATCTTTTGCTCTAATTTTTAGTCTTATGCTTAATGTTCTGCTTCTTGGTCTTCTGTTTCTTGGTCTTCTGTCTCTTGTTGTTCTGTATCTTGGTGGTTGTCTTCATGTTCTTTGTTCTCTTGGTCATCTTCTTCAGGGTCATCTTTTTGGTCTTCTTCGGGGTGGTCTTCCGGGTCGTCATCTTCAGGGTCATCGTTTTCGTGGTGGTCGTCTTCTTCGGGGTGGTCTTCAGGGTCGTCGTCTTCAGGGTCGTCGTCAGGGAGATCCAGAGTGATAACCAAAATCCATTTCCAAAAGCTTGAACTTGGAAATGTAGCAGAAGGTACAAGAAGGCTGAGGAACTGCCGAGAACCAGCTGACGGTACTGGAACCCGGATGGGTAGCAGAAGGAAAAGGATCCAATGGCACTACCGAGGACTAGCTGATGGTACTGGAACCCGGTTACTAAGAAGGAGGTACCTGTGCTAGAAAGCACTACCAAGGACCAGCAGACGTTGCTGGAACTCGGATACCGAGAAGGAGGCACCTAAGCCAAAGGCACTGCCAAGAACAAGCTGACGTTGCTGGAACCCAGATGGGTAGCAGAAGCTGCAAGAGCCAATGGAACTAGCGAGGACCAGCTGATGGTGCTGGAACCCGGAGGGGCAGCAGAAGGAACAAGAGCCAATGGCACTACCGAGGACCAGCTGACGGTGCTGGAACCTGGTTACTAAGCAGGAGGTACCTGTGCTAGAAAGCACTACCGAGGACCAGCAGACGTTGCTGGAACTCGGATACCGAGAAGGAGGCACCTAAGCCAAAGGCACTGCCGAGAACCAGCTGACGGTGCTGGAACCCGGATGGGTAGCAGAAGGAACAAGAGCCAATGGCACTACCGAGGACCAGCTGATGGTACTGGAACCCGGTTACTAAGCAGGAGGTACCTGTGCTAGAAAGCACTACCAAGGACCTGTAGACGTTGCTGAAACCGAGAAGGAGGCACCTAAGCCAAAGCCACTGCCGAGAACCAGCTGACGGTGCTGGAATCCGGATGGGTAGCAGAAGCTGCAAGAACCAATGGAACTAGCGAGGACCAGCTGACGGTGCCAGAACCCGGAGCGGCAGCAGAAGGAACAAGAGCCAATGGCACTACCGAGGACCAGCTGACAGTGCTGGAACCCGGTTACTAAGCAGGAGATACCTGTGCTAGAAAGCACTACCAAGGACCAGCAGACGTTGCTGGAACTCGGATACCGAGAAGGAGGCACCTAAGCCAAAGGCACTGCCGAGAACCAGCTGAGAGTGCTGGAACCCGGATGGGTTGCAGAAGCTGCAAGAGCCAATGGAACTAGCGAGGACCAGCTGACGGTGCTGGAACCCGGAGGGACAGCAGAAGGAACAAGAGCCAATGGCACTACCGAGGACCAGCTGACGGTGCTGGAACCCGGTTACTAAGCAGGAGGTACCTGTGCTAGAAAGCACTACCAAGGACCAGCAGACGTTGCTGGAACTCGGATACCGAGAAGGAGGCACCTAAGCCAAAGGCACTGCCGAGAACCAGCTGACGGTACTGGAACCCGGATGGGTAGCAGAAGGTACCCATGAAAAACAAAGTTGCAAGGCCGCGAGCCGGCTGCAGTTACCGAAACCCACAGTCCTACAGGGGATGCTTGTCCGATTGGCACTACGGAACTAGCCTTTGTTGCCAGATCCCGCAGCCCTCACAGGAAGCCCATAAACTGCAGGCACCATAGACTCGGCTAACCTGACCGCAACACGACAGGACAACGTATTGGTGGCAAAGTGACGTTGACACTATCCGGAAACAGCAGGCGTGCTGGAACCAGGTTGGGCAGGAGGGAGTACCCGTGCCAAAGACACTACCGAGAACCAGCTGACGGTGCTGGAACCCGGAGGGGCAGCAGAAGGAACAAGAGCCAATGGCACGACCGAGGACCAGCTGACGGTGCTGGAACCCGGTTACTAAGCAGGAGGTACCTGTGCTAGAAAGCACTACCAAGGACCAGCAGACGTTGCTGGAACTCGGATACCGAGAAGGAGGCACCTAAGCCAAAGGCACTGCCGAGAACCAGCTGACGGTACTGGAACCCGGATGGGTAGCAGAAGGTGCCCATGAAAAACAAAGTTGCAAGGCCGCGAGCCGGCTGCAGTTACCGAAACCCACAGTCCTACAGGGGGTGCTTGTCCTATTTGCACTACGGAACCAGCCTTTGTTGCCAGATCCCGCAGCCCACATAGGAAGCCCATAAACTGCAGGCACCATAGACTCGGATAACACGACCGCAACAAGACAGGCGGTGTTGGAGGCCAGGGTAAATACTAGAGACAGAGTGGAGCCAGAGGCCTAATTGGAGCAAGCTTGAAATCAGTAGTAGTGTGAATGTGGAGGCAGCAGTAGACATTGCCGGACACACAGCAGGGGAGCAGCTGGCGTTACTGAACCCCAATAACACAGGAGCTAGTGTTTTTCTCTGTGCAGACGGCACTTCTGAGCAGCAACTGGTGGTGCTGGAGCCCAGGGATTACAGTTCAGGTGGTAGAAACATGAACACAACAGGAGACCTGGATACTGTTGCCAACCAATTATTTATTCTGGAAGAGGACTGGCAAATTCCGGCGAGATCATTTTCAGAAAAGTAAGCCGGTCAACGTTATCGGAGGATAGTCGCGTGCGACAGTCTGTTAGTACACCACCTGCGGCACTAAAGACACGTTCTGATAATACACTAGCAGCAGGGCAAGCCAGCACCTCCAATGCATACTGGCTAAGCTCTGGCCATGTATCCAGCTTAGAGACCCAAAACTTGAAGGTGAAGAGCCGTCTTGGAGTACTCTGAGAGGGCAAGACATGTAGTCTGTCACCATCTGATGGAAACGTTACCTCCTGCTGACTGGAGCCGTCTGTGATGGTGTATTGTGGCGGGCACACAAAACTTTGCCACATTTGGGCCATACTGGTCTTGCCTTGTGCTGAGGCGCTGCCTCTGCTCCCTCTTTGTGCAGAGCTTCCTCCACTGCCTCGACGCACAGAGCTGCTTTGTAAAGCACTAGCAGCACTGCTTTCGGGTGGAATGGAGAACATGATGGAATGCACCAGTGTGTCTTGGTACTCCCGCATTTTACGCTCCCGGTTCAACGGTGTTATGAGGCTTTGTAAGTTGTCCTGGTAGCGAGGATCTAGGAGGATGTACACCCAATAATCAGCCGTGTTGAGAATGTGGGCGATGCGGCGGTCGTTTCTCAGGCACTGCAGCATGAAATCAACCATGTGCTGCAGACTCCCAACTGTCCAAGAAACGCTGTCCCCTGCTTGAGGCGTCATCTCTCTCTGCTCTGCATCACCCCACCCTCGCTGTACATACTGACTACTAGAGCATTGTGTACCTCCCTCCTCTGGAGAGATGTCTTCCTCCTCCATTGACTCCTCCTCATCCTCCTCACAAAGTGTCCCCTGCCTAGGCCTTTGTGAGGAACCACGTTGCGCAGACTGTCCAGAAGCAAATGGCATTTGTGACTCCTCATCCTCCACCTCTTCCAAAACCTCCTCCCTTAGTGCTTGCAGTGTTTTTTGAAGCAGGCAGATAAGGGGGACAGTCATGCTGACTAGTGCATCATCTGCACTCGCCATTCGCGTGGAATCGGCACGCAAAACGTGGCAGATGTCCTTCATAGAGGCCCACTCAGTGGTGCTGAAGTGTGACCGGCGCACAGTGCGACTTGTTTGCGCCTGATGCAGTAGGTACTCCATTACTGCTGCCTGCTGCTCACACAACCGCTCTAAAATATGTAACGTTGAATTTCACCTGAAACGTTAACGTTGAATTGTACCATTTGTAAATTATCATATATAGGGTGCACATCTAGAAAAATGAAGATGCGCATCAGGGAACATCTACATGACATTCAGAATACCAATAACATGAATCGAAATTTATCAGCTGTGTCTCAGCACTTCATTAGGCATCATGCTCGAAATACCTCGAGCTTTCAAGTGCAAGGAATAGAACAGGTTAAAATTCCTTTCCGTGGCGGAGACCCAAAGCGACGCCTGTTAACAAGAGAGGCTTTTTGGATTTATCACCTAAATGCCCGATCCCCGAACGGTCTGAATAAACGAAATGACCTAATGCTTCATTACTGTTGAAAAGATAAATATCTCTCTTTTACAACATATGTTTTTATTTTATTTTGTATATTGCTTTGTAATTTTAATGAGTTTAATTGTCATGTGACTGTATTTGTGCATGTCATTGGATCAAATGTAGTATATATGTAGCTGAGATCAGTGTATCTCTATGGCTCTGACAAAGATCATACAGATCGAAACGCGTTGCCGAGTCCGTGTGTATGGCATATACTATGAAGATGACATATTTTAAATGTTGAAATAAAGAAGAAATTTTTACACGCAGCTGGAACTAATTGCCCTTTCCTATTGATCATACGTCAGTCCAGACGGAGTTCCGAGGTCTGCGGTGAATACCTGGTGAGCTGGCTTTTGTTTGTTTTTCACTCCATTACTGCTGCCTGCTGCTCACACAACCGCTCTAAAATATGTAACGTTGAATTTCACCTGGTGGGTAGGTCACATATGATGCGATGTTCCGGAAGGCGGAATCGGCGCTGCAGAGCTGCAATGTGCAATCTTGCCATTCTGGAACGTCGCAAGTGAGCGCACTCTATGTGGACCTTGTGCAGCAGTGCATCAAGATCCGGTTAGTCGCTCAGAAAGCTCTGCACGACCAAGTTGAGCACATGTGCCAGACATGGGATGTGAGTGAGGTTGTTTAGGCCCAGAGCTGCCATCAGATTTCGGCCATTGTCACACACTACCAAGCCTGGCTGGAGATTCGCTGGCACAAACCACTCGTCTCTCTCCTGCTTGATGGCATTCCAGAGCTCCTGAGCTGTGTGGCTTCAATTCCCCAAAGAAATTAATTTCAGTACGGCCTGTTGACGTTTAGCCACGGCTGTGCTCATATCGGGTAAGCGTTCACGGGTCCATGTGGAGGTAGACCGTGACGGCTCCTGCAGCGCTGATTCTGAGGAACTGGGGAATGAGGAGTCAATGTGTACAGACTGGATTCCTGCAATCCTTGGACTTGGCAGAACACTTACAGCGCCACTCTCAAGATCTGTACCCGGCTCCACAACATTGACCCAATGGGCAGTGAGGAAAAGGTATCATCCCTGTCCATGGTTACTGGTCCACGCATCGGTGGTCAGGTGGACCTTGCTACTGATGGCGTTTAGTAGCGCATGTTTAATTTTTCCCTCCACATGCTTTTGCAGGGCAGGGACGGCTTGCCTGCTGAAATAAAAGCGGCTGGGCACGGTGTATTGTGGGACTGCCAATGCCATGAAGTTACGGAAGGTGTTAGTCTCCACCAGCCTGAATGAGAGCATTTCAAGGGCCAGTAGTTTTGCAATGCCAGCATTCAGAGCCTGTGCTCGGGGATGGTTTGCCGAGTATGGCCGCCTTTTCTCACATGCCTGTGCTACCGATGGCTGTAGAGTGACCTGGAAGTGTGAGGATGACAGGGAACGTGGTGCTGTGGGTGGAATGTCACTGGGCCTCTGGACAACAGTGCCAGAGGTTCTTCCATGGCGATCCTGTGAGGAAGCCGAACCAGCTGCGTGTGAGCTGGAGGAAGAGGCTACAACACAAGCTGAAGAGGTGGTAGGTGGTGCTGTAGGTTGGCCTACGTCTTCAGTGTGTCTTTGTAACTCCACCTCGTGCTTGATCCGCACATGTTTCCACATATTTGTGGTATTGAGGTTGCTGACACTTTTCCCTCTTTTGACTTTATGATTACACAGCTTGCATTTGACAAAGCAAATGTCATCTGCAACTGTGTCAAAAAAGGACCACGCACTGCAAGTCCTGGGAGCGCCCGTTTTGGGTTTTGGAAGAGCAATGCTCCTAACGGGTGCCGAAGTGGAGGCTACAGGCAACCAAGTCTGCCCTCTCCCTCTCCCTCCTGTTTTGGCCATTCGGGGAATCTCTTCCTCAGAGCTGCTCCCACCACCTTCCTGTTCCTCACGCCATGATGGGTCAAGGACCTCATCATCTACACTCCCCTCTTCAAACACCTGCTTCTCCTGGGTAGTCTCGCCAGCACAGTACGCACCAGAAAGTGGCACCTGAGTCTCATCATCTGATGCGTACTGAGGTGTGCTGACCATAAGCACTGGCCCACCCGCCTCTTTAGATTCAGTGGGACAAAGCAGTTGCACATCACTGCATACTCCCTCTTCTTCACATTCTAGAATGCTGCTTGGCTGGCCCCCTGTTTCCAAGCCAAGAGATTCAGAGAACAGAAGTAGAGATGGCTCCTGTCCAGGGCTCTCTGACTGCCTGGGCAATTTGGCAGGTGGTGAAGAGACAGATGGTTGCTCTTCAGTGCTCTGGCCCTGAGAGGATGTGGAAGTAATTGAAGTCGATGCGTTAGCTGCCACCCATCCGACAACGGCTTCAATTTGTTCGTCCCGCAGTCCCTACTTATACTTGAGAAGATGCATGGGGACCCCACTGATGTAGGGAAGCTGTGCAAGCGACTGTTTCACCGGGTTCAAAGAGAGGGGGAGACCATGACGCAGTATATGAATGCCCTGTAGGATCTCCATACTGCCATTGTTCAGAAGGATGGCACAGATGTAGGGTCGATTGACGTTGTACTACGAGACCAGCTGGTGACGGGCTTGAGTGACATGATGATGAAGAAGGCCCTGTGAGAGCGCATGCGAGTAAAGCCAGGCATGACTTTCTCTGAGGTTGGGAGTGAGGCGCGCATGCACGAGCAAAGCCAGGGAGTGATAGTGCCGGTGGGGAAGATACGAAGCGGGGAGGTAGCTGCCACCAGGTCCTCTGCCCCACAATAGGTGGAAGACTTGAAGAGGGAGATTAAACAGATCCAAGAAGAAATGGCTGAATCCAAGAGAACCCCGGCTGTAGAGTCCAGCCCACCGGTGTGAGACAGATAGACTGCCCCCCAACGTGAGACTAGTGTCACCTGGAAAGAGGACCACCTACATGCTATAACTGCGGAGAACCCGGTCATATTGCTCGGTGGTGCACTCGGCGGAGCCGACCTTCCCAGCGTCATCCATTAAACTAGTCTCCAAGCTCAGGGGATGCTGCCCAGAGCCTGAAAATTTGAGGAGTATCAAAAGTCCCACCAGCCTCGTTTCCACGTGTCCCTTGGCCTGAGCCGAGATGAATGGACGAGCAGTACGTTGCCTAGGAGACACTGGCTCTCAAGTTACCACCATGCCTGAAGGATATTTCCGCCGACACTTCACGGAGGCGCTTCGGCCAGAATGGGGGCCGGTGATTAAGCTCATGGCAACTAACCACTTACCCATCCCGGTCGCAGGGGCTTGGAGCAGTACTGTCACAGATACAGGACAGGAAAGAACGTGTCATAGCGTACACAAGTCGGTCTTTGCATGACACTGAGAAGAACACAGATAACTACAGTTTCTTCAAGCTGGAGTTGTTGGCGTTAGTATAGGCAATGACGGAGAAATTTGCGGAGTGCCTGGCTGGCTCTGAAGTTCATATGCACACGGATAACAATCCGTTAGCTATTCTGGAGAAAGCGAAGCTCGGGTCGCTAGAGAGCAGAGCACGCGAGACGCAGAGCAGAGTGCACAGGATAGAGAGCAGGCTGCAGCACCACGCTCCCAGAGAAAGAGAACCCCCGGACAAGGGACTGAGACTGAAGGATGAGGCGTAGAGAGCGACGTATGTGAATATGCAGACCCAGTAGCCTACGTGACTAGAGGAGAATTCCCCCAGAAACTGCGTAGAGAGTGACAATGAGAGCGCAGTCCCGGGGACCGCAGTGACAAGCCGGAGCCCCTAAGTGTGGTAAAGAGACTTCCCAGTGTGCGCAGCATCATTCCTGCAATGAGACAGATGGGGTATCATACAGAGACTCAGAGCAGGGGAGACTCAGGTTTGCAGCGTCTCCCTGCTCCTTACTTTAACCCCTGAGGTCCCAACTTCTTTCAGAGTAGAGACTCTAGAGATTGCAAGCTCCACTGTTGTCGGTGCCAATGTGGGAGAAGTAGACCCTTCAATCAAGTTTTCCATGGACTGATAAGTTACAATTACCTGAGTTTTAACGGTTTCAATGCCTGCATAACTGTCTTATTGCTTTCTACTGTTCCATTATGCTGTTTTTCTATTTTATACTGTCACATTAAGGCTGTGTGCCCACGTAGAGTTTTTTAAGCATTTCCGCAGCGCTTTTAGACATGCATTTCTGCTGCGGAAACGCTTAAGAAAAGCATCCAATGTAATATAATGGAAAACGCACATGTTGTGCTAATGGTGCGTTTTTTTCCGCTGTGCTTCATAAAACGCATGCGTTTTCCCGGGAAGAGGGTGTGTGTTTCCGCTCAGGAATATTCTGCTTCAAAAACGCTACATGAGCACATAGCTTTATCCCCTTACTGCTCCTCCCTGTGTGGAGAGAAGATCCCTTTAAATAAACCTTAAACTCTGGGTCTGTCTTGGATCCGTGGAGACATCCTCAGTACCTGCAGTTTATTTCACATGGTCAGACACATCATGTATAATTTATGAAGGAGGAAATCTGAAACGCACAAAACTTTTGCGGACAATGCAAAAACTGCCAAAAGTTAGATGGAAGAGAGACTCCGATCCATGCTGTATTAGACAAAAAGGAGGGTCTCATACCCATTTTGTCAGAATCGATCTGTAGAGAGATGTGGGCTGCTGGCTTCTAACAAAATACAGAGTGAGGGAGACTAAGCTGCAGATGCTTTTCGTACACTGATTTCTTCAGCTGTGAGCAGAGCTCCTATTGTCTGTGGCTATAGCTATAAAGAAGCTGTAATCTGGCTTTACAGATGTATGAGCCCCATCTGGGACAGTGCCGATAATGTATGTAAAGTGCTGTGGAATTAATGAATAGAAGAAGATTAAGTGGGCACCATCATATCAATATTAGGTAAAATACATAATCACTCGGGAATCACTCAAATGCATGATATAAGAAGCAATCCAAACATAAGAAAAATATATATTATATACTTAATAATATATAATAATATAGCACCTGACCGCTACTAATTCATATTGCACAAAGAGGGATATCACAGAAAGCATGCTGCCAACAGAAACCATTAGTGGGCAAATGTGAGAAAATGTCCCCTGATTAACAGGGATTTGTGCACACAAATAAAGCCTAGTAAAACATCACGTGTAGTGCACATTAAGCCCAAAGCGCAAAACAATGCATAATTGTCATGTACAGGACGGGGTTTCGCTTTGGCCCGTCCTGGTCAGACTGGGGGTTAATTGTTCCGCCTCTCTCTGGCAGAGGGCGGCTATTTAATGCTCACTGGACCTAGGTCCGGTGTCAGTTATACTCCTGCCCTCGGCTGAGTTAGTTGACCTTGTGCGTACGTGTGCCTTGTGCCTGATATCTTGCTTGCTTGTTTGATTTTGATCCCGTTCTGTCCCTGTTACGAGTTCTGCCTGCCCCTCTTGTACTGCGCTACCTCTCGTGTATGACTGTCTGCTTGTGACCCGACTTCTCTCTGCTCGTCGCCTTGGTACTACGTCGCCCTCTTGTGTATGACCTTTGGCTTTGTCTGACCACCCGTCTGTTTGTCCCTCCTGTGCCTCGTTTGCTCGTACTGTGTGTGACCTACGTTTTGCCTGACTCTGAGTTGTTGTATGGTGTCCTGTTATATCTGAAAGCAGGACGCTAAGCCCCTCCCCCTTGCAATCACATGACCATAGGTCCTGTGCCAGCTTGCTAACTTCAGCGTCAACAGGTCCTGTGCATCTTTACTTTCCGGCGCTGACAGGATCCTGACACTGACACTGACACTGTTTGAAGCACGCATTGTCACCTCTGCTGCCCTGCTCCACAGGTATCTTTTAGCACTGTTTCTGTACTCAGGACACGCGCACTGGCTCAGTGAGTGAGTGTAGTGCGGTGTTCCTGACAATAATAAAGGAGCAATGGTCCCGAATGAAACTTCAGCAAGCTAAATACATCACCCTACAATGGTCAAAAGCAGAAAGACAGGTCAGTCATCCGTCATCTAAATAGCAGCAATGCGGTCAAGGAGGTATTGAAAGTCTCCTCCATGGACTTTCAATACCTCCTTGACCGCATTGCTGCTATTGAGCGGTCAGGTGCTATATTATTATATATTATTAAATATTGATTATGCTATTTTGCCATTTGCTGGAGTATTCATGTATTACCCTTAGTTGGGTTTTTAATTGTTTTTAAATGTGTGTTTATTACTGGATTTGTTGACAATAAATTTAAATTCTTTTGTATCATGTGTGGTGATCCTATATTCTTGCATGGCTTTTTCTTATGTTTGGAGCGCTGTGGAATTAATGGCACTATATAAATGAGTAAAATAAATAAAAATAAATAAATGTACCTGGCAGATGTCTTTTTACTATTCTGACTCCAGCTTTTCAATGGATGTCTGTATGGAACTAGTACCAGTACTCACTCCAAGAACATTGTCAAACATTGTGAACTTAACTGCAGAGGCATGTATGAAGAGTCCAGAAGACTTTTATTCTCCGACTGAATTCTTCTATTATGCACAATAGTAACAGCAGTAGCTGCAACAACTGCAGCAAGCAAAAAGACAATTCTGAACCAGGGATTTACAGAGATGACCTTTTAATATTTTAGGCTCCATGAACTCATAAGCACTAGAGCGACATCTGGTGAGCGTAGTTCCCAACCATTCCGGGATTCAGCAGGACTGTCCCGATTTGAGGACTCAGCCCCGCCACATCAAGGCTCTTGTCCCAGCTTCTAAGGCTGGGGTCACACTAGAGAGGAATACGGACGAGTGTGAGGCGTTAAAAGCACGCATTACACACGGACAAATGATTCTCTATGGGGCAGCTCCCAACAGCCGTATAATTCTCACCCGTATTCTACGGTCCGTGCCAATCGCAGCATGCTGCGATTGTCAGCGTACTACACCCGTAGTACACCAATGCAAGTCTATGAGTGCGCAAAAAATACGGATTACACACGGACCACACGTGTGACTTGCGAGAAATACGCAGGTCTTTTGGCAGGTGACAGGAAATGGGCCAATCCATCATCAGGAAGCTTAGACATGCAAATGAGCTCAAAAAGCGCTCCAGACATCCAGGAAGTACGCCTCCACGGAGTACATCAGCGTCATGGCGCCATATTTTCTCAATGTGGAGATGCTTATTGTGTTAGTGCAGGAGCGGCCAGAAATCTGGGACCAATGTGATGCCCATTATGCCAACCGGGCAAGAAAGGAGGCGTCATGGAGGCGCATATGTCGCCAGATGTTCCACGATTTTGGTGATCAGCCACGTGAGGAGCAGCAGCAACTGAGTAAGTACAACCCAAAAACTGTTTAAAATTACCTGACATCAAAAAATGCATATAGAATCAGCCCCCCCCCCCTTCCTGTGCTTGTACTTTTTTCCTCATGAGGCAGGTAGATTTTGATGTGACCCATGGTTTTACACTGCCATAATTTGGCCCAGGCCACAAGCTCCTCATCCTCCTAGCCAACCAAGTTAGTAAGTGTAGTTACTTGATACATGAACAAATGTGACCCTGTGTATCTGGCCTGGATGCCCCAATTATATATGCCACCCTGGGTAGAAAGCACACCCCAGAAGGCCACATGCCTAGGCTACTGGTAGCAAATTTGACCTATCAAATATGTGAAATTGAGAATATTTCCTGTCACATTGCAGTGGAAGATGTGATGAGACGCTGGCGCAGCATCCGCGACCAATACAGGCGGGAACGTCAGCAGCGGTCCAGGAGTGGTGATGCGGGCCACATAAAGAGGAAATACATATATTATGACTGCCTCTCCTTCCTCGCCCCTATTCTGGATCTGAGACCGTAAGTAGATACCTCACAACACATTACACAGATACTTTACAGGGCCAAAAATATTGATCTATTTTTGGCTCTGTTCTATTTCATAACAGAACTCAGTCCAACCTTACGGAGAGAGGAACTGGCTCAGATATAGAGCCCATCATTGAACCTGTAGGGGATGAGGTGGCTGGCCAATCTTCTCCCCCTACAAGAAGCATGGGTGAAGATTCCTCTCAGGAAAACCCAGTGCCTACGCCACAAACCCCACCACCAGGACCACATCCACAACCAGGACCGTCTGCTGCTGCACCATCAGCCATACAGGAGGAGCAGGGCAACATGAGCAGCAGCCCAACTGCCCAGATCCGGGGCTCCCCACAGCCTGCTGGACCATTCCGGCGAGGAAGAAGAAGGCGCCATATCCCTGCCCAAGATACCCATACCAATGTGGACACAGGGGTCCTCAACTATCTGTCTAGAGTCAATAATGATGATGGCGAGGAGGCATACTCACACAGCCTGGCCCTTTATCTTCGTGCCCTTTCCCGTGAGGTGAGGCTCCGTATTCGAGGATGTTTTCAGATCCTGCTTGATGCAAACACACACCCCAATACCCCATATGAGTTATTGGAATATCTGGAGAGGTGGCAGCTTTCACCCAGAAATCTAATGCGCCTTTGACCACCCACACACATGCTTGCTCAAGCAGGCTCTGAGGATCCTCAAATACGTGGGCCTACACCTCACACTCTTCCTCCCCCTACCCAACCTTTACAACAGCAGCCACATATGTCTGGCTCTAGCCAACCTCACCAATATGGCCACTTTTTCCCACCCAGTGTTGGAGGCTGGTCCCAACCTGGTTGGGGACGACATGGCTATATTGGTGGGTATGAGACACGGGCCTACCCGACCCAACAAGATGCCCCTGTTCATTATTACTCTGGCCAGTACCAAGCCCAATCCCAGGAGGCAGTACACTACCCACATCATGGGCAACAGTATGCCCCCACACAGGGCGATGGGCAAGTTGGGCAAAGTAGCCAGCAGTAAATGTGGCGCCCCCAGGGGTATGGTCGCCACAGTGGCTTTGCCTTCCTCCAGGGGAGGGTAATGCCAGGCTTGGAAGCAGTGATGGGTCTCTCCAGCAGTTAACCTAATGCATGCAACACAGTTCCACTCCAGGCCAGCAGGGGGAACTCTGAACCAGGATGTAGGGGAGGGTGTGCTCCCTGAGGGCCAAGAGGAAGGAGTGGTCAGAGAGTCTGTGGAGGGTGAAGTGTGCAGACGTGTGGAAAGAAGCTGGAAGTGGTTGAGCTAGGAAAGAGAGCTCCCTCAGCTTGAGAGCGCACGAACTGGAGCCTGGTCTCCACGGCTGTAAGGATACTAAAGGTCCTACAGCAGATACCAGAGGAGTAGGAGGCTGTAAATGCCCTGCTCCCATCAGAGACTTGGGACACAATAGCAATTGAATAGAGAGCCAGGACTCAGGAGAGGAGTCCCCGAGAAAGGCTACAGCTGTCTGTCATACAAGTATAGTTCTAGGAACATCTGAAGAGAGGCATTCCAGAGTAACTAAGTACTGGGGTGCTTCACACCACAAGGCGCTAGGAAGGAGACTGCACAGCCCTTCTGCTGAGAGAGAATCCTGATCTGCTTCCAGGCTAACCTGCTCCAACACCATCTCTAATCAGGACCCTGGACTGCATATACTAAATAAAGGTACAGAAACTGCAACCGCTTTGTCTTGTCTGTTCCCTACGCTTCCAGCACTGCAACATCCCCGTGCTGGTTACATCTACACTGCCCTGGGACTACAGCTCCACCTGTGGGGAGTTTTTACATCTTTGCTGCACCCTACCATCAGTCCCAGCGGATCTGTATGCAGCGTTGGCCTAACACCATACTTGCCAAAAACCACGGGTGGCGTCACAAACTATTCTACCATTAACTACATTTCCCCATTGCTTGGGCGCCCAGGGCTACGGACCGGGTCACCGCTGCTGTGACACATCCCCCTGACACCGGCCCGGTACCGAGTACCCCACTGCCCAGGGGAGAGCGACCCAGAAACACAGGCTGGTCTTCCGCCTTCTCCTCCCCCAACGTACCAAAATTTATAATATTTCCATTTTGTTATTGCCTAATGTTATTTTTGTTGTTTTCTATGTGTGAAAATTTTATTGTTACACAATGTTCAAATCTGCAAAAAGGCCAATTTGGCCCATTGCCACATTTCTGATATGGCAAGAATATGTTTTGCTTTCAAAAAAAAAAAAAAGCCAAATGTAAACATTTGTCTACTACATTTTACGTCTCTGTCTCAATTCTTTAAAAAAATGGGTCAGCATACTAACATACACTTACCAATGCAATTCAACAGTCATAGAATCAGAAGGGGAAGAAATATATATATATTTAGACACACAGAAACCAAAATATTATAACATAGACACAGCATGCTCTTGCCAAGAAGTTTCCCCCCTCAGGTGACATAAAGTAATTTGTGAAAATATCACGCACTTTGAGGCCAGAGAGCGGTCTACGTTGAGGGTTGATAGGTGGTCTCGCCCTACGCACATTGTCCAACCCACGCACAACACCAGCAGAGGAGGAACAATCATGTATCCTGGTGAAGTTATGAAGAACCACACAGGCTTTAACTATTTCATTAACATTTTGTTCACTCAGCTGAATGGCAGACTGGAGTACCCGCCATTTTGCACAAAGAGTGCCAAAGGAACACTCCACCAGTCGCCGAGCACGTGATAGGCGCTAGTTAAAAATTCTGCTCCGGTGGTCAAGGTTGCGCCGGGGATATGGCCTCATGACATTGCGTGTTAACTGAAACGCCTCATCTGCCACAAGAACATAAGGGACAGATTCTTGAGTGCAGCCTGGTAGCTGGCGTGGTGGTGGTAGATCCAACTGGTTAGTGCGTAGCCGCCGAGCCATAATGGAAGTATTGAATACTCGAGAGTCTCCCGTCCTTCCATAGGCCCCAATGTCAACAATTATAAACTTGTATTGAGGGTCGACCAGAGCCAACAATACAACAGAAAAGTATTGTTTATAATTGAAGAATTGGGAGCCAGAGTTCAGCGGCTTACGCACCCGGATATGTTTGCCATCAAGGGCCCCAATACAATTAGGAAACTGGCATTCCTCCTCAAAGTTCCTTGATATCCTCAACCAGTCTTCCATCCTGGGCTTGGGCATGACGAGTTGATGTAGTCTTGACCATATTTCACAACATGTCGACCTGACTATGCCAGAAATGGTAGATCTTCCAATCAGAAACTCATGATGGAGGGCGGCATAAGAAAGGCCAGTGGACAGGAAGCTGAAGAACAACAGAAAAGGAACATTTTAGAATGCACAAATTAACCAAAAAACAGGTACATACATAACAAACTTGTTAGGATTTCAGATCTACTAACACATACATATTACACATAACATTCTGGCCTGTAAGTTTAAACATATCTGGAATAAGATGAGGGCATTAAAATTAGTCCATGAAGCAATAAATACATACTTTGGGCAACACATCATGAACATAGAGAATGTGGTTGTGTAGTACATACCGTAATGTGAGTAGAAGTCGCTCCTCTGCAGATATAGCTTTGCGCATCCTTGTGTCCTGAAAGGTTATCCCAGGGCGCACTGTCTCCAAGAGTCGATCAAATGTTGCAAGGCTCATGCGACAGTATTGGTAGAATTAGGCAGGATGCTCCCGCAGAGAAGAATCGTGGCGGTGAAATGACCTCTTGTGAGTTGTTGCCTCAAAAGTGGATGTATCCACATGCGTCTCCTCCTCCGCGGATCCACTATCACTGGGTATGGTTGACCAAAGCGGTGTGACAAAAGCCAGTTGAAGAGAACCTGCTCAGTTGTGTTGAAACTCAGACTGTCTTCCATGTTGAACATACAACACCAACACACCTAGTGAAGGCAAGGTCACAAATGGACAGAATGGAGGCTGCCACCTGTTCCTAAGGCAATAAATAGGGGGCAGGCTAATGATTTAAATAGCAGGCCTCGAAACCGTTAAATGTCCATTTTGCAAGCCTGCGAGAAAATCTCGCAATACGGATTCCATACGGATTCCATACGGATGCTGACATGCGCAAAATACGCGACCACACCTTGCTTACGGATGACATACGGAG
Source organism: Dendrobates tinctorius (assembly GCF_039654945.1). Taxonomy (NCBI): domain Eukaryota; kingdom Metazoa; phylum Chordata; class Amphibia; order Anura; family Dendrobatidae; genus Dendrobates; species Dendrobates tinctorius. Next base: position 43,754,676 of record NW_027361675.1, read on the forward strand.
CACTATTTAGGGGTCATTCATCCGTATTACGCATGTAAACTACGGACCGTATTTTGCGTCGGTTAGTGTGACCCCGGCCTAATACTCAACACCACATCTCTCAGCAATCTTCATTGCTCCGTTGCGTCTCCTCGGGAAGCGGGCCGCATCTCTCTGCTCAGTGCATGAAAAAAATTATAATATTCACCCCTCTCCTGTGATCAAACTTGCATATGTATTTTCATAGGTTGCAGCTCTAGCTATAAGCCACAGCCCACAATGTTGTAGCTAGGAGAATTTGGTCATCTTGACCTGTATTGCAGATTATACTATTACATATAGAGATACATTGTATATAAGCATGTATTTCTATGCTCCCTGTATTCTAGAGGTGAAGAAAAAGTCAGATTTTTTTTTCCTATAAAACTACTAAAAATAATAAAATGCAGTTACAAAAATGTCATTTTTTTCTTGTGAGGATTTGAACCTATATCCTTGAATGTTACAGGCGGGAGTTAAAGCTGAACCACAAGCTCTAGCGATAATGTAATAGGGATAATTTTTTGTACTTGATCTGTATTGCAGGCTCTAACTCCACAGGCATATTGTACTGATGCATTGTACAGTGTATTTCTATGTCTCTATGTTCTAGAGGGAGAATAAAAAATTGTTTCATCTTATTAAATTACTAAAAAAATGAAAAACACTTAATAATGAAATAAATAGAAATTTCCAATACTTTTTTTTTAAATAATGAACATCACAAATTAAAGATGATACTGTATATTTGGTATCCTTTTAATTGTAACAGCCCGCACAACACAGCAATCAGATTATTCACGGGGATCAGTAAATGGTGTATAAAAATGGTGTAATTGATATTTTTTCTCTATTAACACTAGAACTACCGATGGAGTCATTTTGACTCCTCGCAATTTTTATGTCTCTGTGACTACATTTTTCCGAATTCTGGCTTGAGACTAAGTGACTTTTACTCATTTAGGATGCAAAAAAAGATTTTGTGACAAAAAAATATTTTTTGAAAAAAAGAGCACCTTTTTTTGCACAATTTACCTTTAATTATCAAAGGGAGTCATTTTGACTCCTTACTATTGATATAGTAGGGAGTCAAAATGGCTCCCTTTGGTAATGAAAGGTAAATTTAGAAAAAAAATTACTTTTTTTTTCGCTAGTCTTTGTCGCTAAATGTTATTATTTCTTTTAGTTTTCATTTACTTGTATGTTTAGAATAAGTTTAGAGTAAATGTTGGTTTAGACTTATAATAATTAGCATTTTTGTAAATATACTTGACATACACATTCGTCAGTGAACCAGTGAACTCTCGAGTGGACTCCATAATTTCTGTAGAATACGGCCTGCAGGTTTGCTAATTGCTAATATGGCTAGAAGTGCGCTAAAGCCTGACAATAATCTTGCTATTATGCATTCTATATCATTCTATAAAATTAAAGTTACAACAATACCAGGAGCTCCTCCAGGGGCCCTCAGCCAGTGGCCGCTATGGGACCCGTGAGTAAGAGGGACCCAGCACCGGCCCCCCAGATCGCAGATTCATCTTCTCAGACAATAATCCCCCTCCTATCACTCCTCCTCTGCCTGTGACTCAGCTTGTGCCAGCAGTGAAGCTCATGAGATGCTTCGCAGAAGCCAAAGCAGTGGGGGAATGAGGAACAGAGGTAAGTATTTTGTGTTCGTGTGTGTGTTTATCTGTTTGTTGTGCTGCACTATGCTGTGTATGTGGGGAGGACAGCATTATGCTGTGTGTGGGAGGCTGCATTATACTATGTGTGTTTGTTGGGGGCTGCATTATGCTGTGTGTGGGGGCTGCATTATACTGTGTCTATGGGTGAGCTGCACTATTGTGGGGCAGCATTATACTGTGTGGGGGGATGCATTATACTGTGTCTGTGGGGGCTGCACTATACTGTGTGTGTGGGGGGATGCATTATACTTTGTGTTGGGGGCTGCACTATACTGTGTGTGTGTTTGAGGGGGCTGAATTATACTGTGTGTTGGGGGCTGCATTTTACTGTGTGTGGGGGGCCGCATTATATTGTGTCTGTGGGGGGCTGGGCTATACTGTGTGTGGGGGAGCTGCATTATACAGTGTGTGCAGGGGCTGCATTATACTGTGTGTGGGGATGATGCATTATACTGTGTTTGTGTGGGGGCTGCATTATACTGTGTATGTGGGGGGATACATTATACTGTGTCTGTGTGGAGGGTTACATTATACTGTGTGTTGTGGGGGCTGCATTATACTGTGTGTGGGGGGCTACATTATACTAAGTGTTTGTGGGGGGGCTGAATTATACTGTGTGTTGAGGCTGCATTATACTCTGAGGGGGACTGCATTATACTCTAAGGGGGCTGCATTATACTCTGAGGGGGGCTGCATTATACTCTATCAGTGACCACGTTGTAGTGCATTATACTATATGTACTATATGGGACCTGAATTATACTGTATCAATGACTATCTGTACCCATCATTCCTCCTCAGCTGGTGTAAAGAGGCCGGGAAACAAGCACTGAACGACTTCAATATTGTCGATCATGCTTGTTTAACGGCCTGAACTCAATGCATGTAAATACAACCAAAATCGTTCTGTATGATGGTGCATTATGTTAGCATTTGGGGTCCCACTTCAAACTTTTGCCCAGGGCCCAACTTTGCCTAAAACAGGCCCTGTAAATGCTGCATATTTTCTGCTTCTTTTTTTGCACAGAAACTCTGCTGTGTTTATGTGTATTTTCTTCAGAGGCTTTTATATGGAGCCTATAAAAACACACGTGAACACCTCAGTTACTTTTTTAAGTGCAGAATCAAAGCTTTTCTGTACTATAAAAACACATTATAAAACGCTGCTTCACATCTGCACCAGAAACGCATCAAATAAGGAGGAAAATGCATAAAAATGCGGTAGTAATAAGAGAAAATTGTTATTGTGTAGTTTGGGCCTGATCCTGCAGAAAACAAAGAACACAGTATTTCTGCAACGTGTGAACATGGCCTTACAGACAAAAAGGAGGCAGATGTCATATAGTGAAGCTACGTAGAGATGAGAAAGTTCTGGTGGCTCTGACTATAAATGAATGAACAAAAATAAATCCACAAGCCATAACTAGATATGAGCAGGATGCACAGATGACGTCCCTCTAGTCCTGGCTAACCAAAAGCCACGCTGGGTACGTCAAAAGGTAAGAGATTCATGGTCCCATGTCCAGTCACCAGGTACCACTAATCTGGACATTGGGCTGTAGTCCCTTAAATCCATCTGCTCATCTCTAGTCCAAACCATCCCAGATACAGCAAACAGTCCTGAATTTGGGTCTACGCTCTGCAGACTAGGATGTCTGCTGAATTTTCCTCAATGGCAAATGGGCGTGGATTGGGGTGTTGCTATGGGAAGTAGTCAAAATTTAACGCTGCTTGCTGCATAATTTTGTGTATAGAAGGTGGAAAGAAAGCACTCCGGTGAATATAAGTAAAACATGCAATTTTATTAGTACAATATAAAAAAAATTTTTTTCAATAACTCAGTAATAAAGATAGTAATGTGACATAGCAGCAGGATAGAACAGAAGAACCAGGGTTTAAAAACCCCTCACATTGCACATATTACATAAATATACAAAGTGCTAGTGCAATCTCTATATATAAAACTGATGTATGTATGTGTGTATCACCAACCAATCACGAAGCATCTTTCATTTCACCAGAGCTGTTCAAAAGAAGCTGAGCTGTGATTGGTTGCTATGAGCAACAGTTTTCCTTGCAACCAATCACTAAGCATCTCTCATTTCACCAGAGTTGGGTAAAAGAAGCTGTGTTGTGATTGGTTGCTATGAGCAAGTTTTCCCACTTGACAAAACTTCAGCAGACACTGACATGGTGGGAGAAATCTAACATCCCCGGGAACATAAGCTCCCAGCCATTGTCTGCCCACCAGAAAGGAGCACAGAGCACATGACAGAAATGAATCCCCCCCTCCTGTGGATCATTGGTATGCAAGTTAGGGCAAATCCACTCAGCGTTTTGGTACTGACCCCAGGCCTTTCTTAAAGGGATCTCCGGTATGGAAGGCAGGGCAAATGTATCCAGTGCTTTGGTTCTGACCCCATGCCTCTCTTAAACGGATCCTCGGTATGGAAGTCAGGGCAATTGCCTTCAAATGCTCTGGTACTGACCCCATGCTCTCTTAAAGGGAGCTCCTGTACGGAAGTTAGGGCAAATCCCTCAGCGCTCTGATTCTGACCCCAGGGTTCTATTAAAGGGATCATTGGTATGCAAGTCAGGAGAAATCCATCCAGCGCTCTGGTTCTGATCCCAGGATTTCTTAAAGTGATCTCCGGTATGGAAGTTAGGGCAAATCCACTCAGTGCTCTGGTTCTGACCCAAGGCCCCTCTTAAAGGGATCCCCAGTATGGAAGTGAGGGTAAATCCAATCTGCACTTTGGTACTGACCCCAGTCCTCTCTTAACCCCTTTACTCCCAAGGGTGGTTTGCACGTTAATTCCCCTGCCAATTTTTACAATTCAGACCACTGTCCCTTTATGAGGTAATAACTCTGGAATGCTTCAACGGATCTAGGCGATTCTGAGATTGTTTTCTTGTGACATTTTACTTCACTTTAGTGGTAAAATTTATTCGCTATAACTTGCGTCTATTTATGAAAAAAATGGAAATTTGGCGAAAATTTTGAAAATTTTGCAATTTTCAAACTTTGAATTTTTATGCCCTTAAACCAGAGAGTTATGTGACACAAAATAGTTAATAAATAACATTTCCCACATGTCTACTTTACATGAGCACAATTTTGGAAGCAAAATTTTTTTTTCGTTAGGAAGTTATAAGGGTTAAAAGTTGACCAGCGATTTTTAATTTTTCTAACAAAATTTACAAAACCATTTTTTTAGGGACCACCTCACATTTGAAGTCACTTTGAGGGGTCTATATGGCAGAAAATACCCAAAAGTGACACCATTCTAAAAACTGCACCCCTCAAGCTACTCAAAACTACATTCAAGAAGATTATTAACCCTTCAGGTGCTTCACAGGAGCAGAAGCAACATGGAAGGAAAAAATTAACATTTAACTTTTTAGTCGCAAAAATGATCTGTTAGCAACACTTTTTTTATTTTCCCAAGGGTAACAGGAGAAATTGGACCACAAAAGTTGTTGTCCAATTTGTTCTGAGAACGCTGATACCCTATATGTTGGGGGGACCACTGTTTGGGCACACGGCAGGGCTCGGAAGGGAAGCAACGCCGTTTGACTTTTTCAACCTAAAATTGGCTGGAATTGAGATTGGACGCCATGTTGCATTTGACGAGCCCCCGATGTGCCCAAACAGTAGAATCCCCCCACAAGTGACCCCATTTTGGAAACTAGACCCCCTAAGGAACTTATCTAGATGTGTGGTGAGCACTTTGAACCCCCTAGGTCTTCACAGGAGTTTATAACGCCCGGGCATGAAAATAAAAAATCATATTTTTTCCACAAACATGATGGTTTAGTCTCCAATATTTTATTCTCCCAAAGGTAACAGGAGAAATTGGACCCCAAAAGTTGTTGTCCAATTTGTCCTGAGTACGCTGATACTTTATATGTGGGGGGGACAACTGTTTGGGCACACCGCAGGGCTCGGAAGGGAAGCAGCGCCGTTTGACTTTTTCAACCTAAAATTGGCTGGAATTGAGATCGGATGTGAAAATAAAAAAAATCCTATTTTGTGCCCAAAAAAATGATTGTTTAGTCCCCAATTTTTAATTTTCCCAAGGGTAACAGGAGAAATTGGACCCCAAAAGTTGTTGTCCAATTTGTCCTGAGTACGCTGGTACCCCATATGTCGGAGAAAACTACTGTTTGGGCATGTGTTGGGGCTCAGAAGGGAAGAAGTGACGCTTTGGAATGTTGACTTTGATGGAATGGTCTGCGGGCGTCATGTTCCGTTTGCAGAGCCCATGATGTGGTTAAACAGTAGAAACCCCCCACAAGTGACCCCATTTTGGAAACTAGACCCCCTAAGAAACTTATCTAGCTATGTGGTGAGAACTTTGAACCCCCAAGTGTTTCACTAAAGTTTATACTGCCCAGGCGTGAAAATAAAAAATCCTATTTTGTGGCCACAAAAATGATCGTTTAGTCCCCAATTTTTAATTTTCGCAAGGGTAACAGGAGAAATTGGACCCCAAAAGTTGTTGTCCAATTTGTCCTGAGTACGCTGGTCTCCATATGTGGGAAAAAACTGTTTAGGCACACGTCGGGGATCGGAAGGGAGTGACGTTTTGGAATGGTTTGCGGGCGTCATTTTCCATTTGCAGAGCCCCTGATGTGCTAAACAGTAAAAAAAAAACACAAGTGACATTGTTTTGGAAACTAGAACCCCAAGGAACTTATCTAGATGTGCCCCAACTAATCTAATGTTTCCGGTAAAGTAATTTAGTAGTGCATTGAGGTGTGGTACAATTTGAAGCAATCCTTCATACACAGGCCAGGTTTTTCGGGGCAGGTGTTGCATTGATAAATGGTGTCCTTGCGTATTCCGTTTTTGTAACACACTCAGCACCTTTTTTGCGATTTACCTCTTTTTGAAGTTTGTGGGACCTCCCCCGGGAAATGCTGACCTGGTACAATACGAGCACCTTGAGTTCCGGAAGTTCTGGGGCCCGCTCCTTCCAGAGTGCCAAATATCAGGGCCTTAACCACTACCTCCTGGAACTCAAGGTACGATGTATCGGTGTGGCGTGCACATTGTGACAGCAGGAATGCGTTGAGCATTGCCAATTGGACGATGTGCACGGCAAGCTTTTTGTACCACACCTTGGCCTTTCTCAAAGCATTGTACGGTTGGAGGAGTTGATCGGAGCGATCAACGCCCCCCATGTTTTCATTGTACCCCAACACACATTCAGGTTTGCTGACCTGTGCAGAGGTACCCCGTACAGTGCTGAGGGCGCTGCCATCACCGTGTATGGTGGTCAAGAGAAGGACATCCCTCTTGTCCTTGTACTTAACCACCAGCAGGTGGTCGCTACATTAGGCCCTGCTCTCATCTTTTCGGAGCATCTGCCCAAGTAGCGTCTTCTCTCTCATTTTTGCGAACACTACCGCATGCTGCGGTACCTCGAGCAGAGAGGGATTTGTAGAGTGGGACGCTGGTATAAAAGTTATCAGTGTAGAGGTGATAACCTTTATCCAGCAGTGGGTGCACCAAATCCCACACGATTTTCTCACTCACTCCCAGGACAGGACACTCAGGGGGTTCAGTCCTGGTGTCCTTTCCTTCGTACACTCTAAACCTGTGGGTGTAGCCTGAGGTACTCTCACACAGCTTATAGAGTTTGATTCCGTACCTGGCCCTCTTACTGGGCAGGTATTGATGGAATCTGAGCCTGCCCTTAAAATGGACCAAGGACTCATCCACGCAGATGTCCCTTTGGGGCACGTACACTTCCGCAAACTTTTTGTTGAAGTGTTCGATGACAGGCCGAACTTTGAACAGACGGTCAAAGTTGGGGTCATCTTGTGCAGGACATTGTGCATTATCGTTATAATGCAGGAATTTGTGGATGGCCTGAAAACGCATTCGGACCATGACCATTCAGAACACTGGAGTGTTGTATAAAATAGCAACACTCCAATATTGCCGAATTTCAGGCTTCTTCAGGATACCCATGTGGAGGACCAGGCCCCAAAACTGCGTCATTTCAACTGCGTCCACAGGAGACCAGTTAGAATAGGATGAACGCGGGTGTTGTTCCAAAAATTGCCGAGCGTACAAATTAGTTTGCTCCACCATGAGGTTAGCAAAATCCTCAGAGAAAAAGACTTTGAAAAAGTAAATTTCTGAGAGGCCGGTGGTGTCAAACTTGATTCCTGATTCTGCCACAAAATCAGGAATTATTGGCTCGTAATTTTCAGGGGGGGTGAGGTCCACACAGGGTCTGCTGAATCAGCTGCGGGCATGGTGGGCGCTGCCTCATCTTCTGTTCTGGAGCGTCTGCATGGCGGTTCCGCAGGACCCAAGGAGGAAGATGAGGAGGGGGAAGAGGAAGAGGATGAAGAATCTGAAAAATAAAGAACAGTGGGATCCTCTCCCTTGCTATCAGTGTCGGAGGCAAGTAAAGCATATGCCTCCTCCATTGAATAGCGCTGTTGGGAGGAACGTGATGGGCGGGACATTTTTTTGTGTAAGTATGGTGCTTGGGTGTACTTTATTTATAACTGTGTATGTGTGTGGGGGGGCTAGTGATTGGTGTACACTATCCTGTAAGAAAAAGCTAAAAGGAAATGGGGAGCAAAATACCTGTGAAAAAAAGTCTAAAACAGCAGGCCCTAGATATGATAAGTGAACGGCGTCACTTATCAAAATTTAGTGGCTGCTGGATGTGTGCACAGGGGTGGCTCAAAGGGGGGGGTGAAAAAGAAAAATGGAAAACAGCCGGCACGAGCTTTGATAAATGAATTGCGTCACTTATCAAAATTCGGCGGCTGCTAAATGTGCACACGGAAACGGAGCAAAGGGGGGTACAAAAGAGGGGGCTGGGGGGATTGGGGTGGATGAATAGAGATCGGGCAGGGATCAACAGTTAGGGTTGTAGTTAGGTGGCACAAAAAGGGGTGAAAAAAATGAAAAACGGCAGGCACAAGCTCTGATAAGTGATGTGCGTTACTTATCAAAGTTTTGCGGCTGCGGGATGTGTAGGAGGAGGTGGCGCAAAGGGGGCTGAGTGAGAAAAAGCGAGCACGAGTGTTGATTGTGAACTGCGTCACCAATCAAGGGTCGGCGGCTGCGAACGGAGGCGGCGCAAAAGGGGGGGATGGAGGGGGGTATAAAGAGGAGGAAGGTAGAATTGGGGTGGATGAAGAGAGATTGGGCAGGGATCAACAGTTAGGATTGTAGTTAGCTGGCACAAAAAGGGTGAAAAAAAATGAAAAACGGCAGGCACAAGCTCTGATAAGTGATGCGCGTCACTTATCAAAGTTTTGCGGCTGCGGGATGTGTAGGAGGAGGTGGCGCAAAGGGGACTGAGTGAGAAAAAGCGAGCACGAGTGTTGATCGGTGAACGACATCACCGATCAACGCTTGGCGGCTGCGCACGGAGGCGGCGCAAAATGGGGGGTGGAGGGGGGTAAAAGGGTAGTGAAGGGGGGTAAAAGGGGGGGTGGAGGGGGGATGAAGATAGATGGGGAAGATAGATTGGGCAGGGGATCAGGGATCAGTTAACACTTACAATTGTAGTGTTCTTTCTTCTCTCTTCTTTCTTCTGCAGGGATTGTGATGCTACAAGCTCTGGCACCACAATACCCAGCACAGAAGCTCTTGCTGTGTCTGACCTCTCTGCAGGAATCCTCAGCTAAGAGTGAGGACCCCTGCAGAGATGTCAGACAGGTCAGAGGCAGGTCAGGGACAGGTCACAGAGCGGTCACATCACTGCTGTGACCTGTCATTGGTGGGATCGAATGATTACATCGATCCACCAATCCCTGCACTGCCTGGTGACCATGGCAACTGCCTAGGATAGGAGCTCACAGCTCCGATTCCTATGCAGGTCATGGCCAGGTCACCAGCAGGGCACAGAGCGGTCACAGTGTGACCACAGCTGTGCCCTGTGGTTGGTGCAATCGCCGATCTAATCGATCGTGCCAACCACTTCCTGCAGGCACTGCTGGGCCTGTCCTAGGCTCCGGCCTAGGATCGGTGCTATTACAGCACCGATCCGGGCCGGTACCTGCAGAGCACAGTGGCGACATTCCGTCGCTGTGCGCTGCGATTGGCGCAATCGATTAGATCGGCGATCGCGCCAATCTGGGGGCTTTTCGCCGGTGCCTGGCGTTGACGGCCCTAGGATCGAGTACATCAGTACTCGATCCTAGCCTAAGACCTCGTTGTTTCAGCTAATCTGATTGGCTGAAACAATGAGAAGCGCTGTGATTGGCTGTTCTGAATTGAACAACCAATCACAGCACACAGAGGGGCGGACCAGGGCGGAGACAGCCCGGGATGCCGAGGCCATCTATCCTGAGGTAAGATGGCGTCGGCATTTTAATGTGATTAGCGCGACTTAAGTCGCGATGTCGCATTAAAGGGCATGACGTACTATTCCGTCCATGGGACTTAGGTCCCAGGTCACATGGACGGAATAGTACGTCTAATGTAGGAAAGGGGTTAAAGGGATCCCCGTTATCAAAGTCAGGGCAATTGCCTTCAAATGCTCTGGTACTGACCCCAGGCTCTCTTAAAGGGATATCCTGTACGGAAGTTAGGGGAAATCCCTCAGCGCTCTGATTCTGACTCCAGGGTTCTATTAAAGGGATCATTGGTATGCAAGTCACGGCAAATCCACTCAGTGCTCTGTTTCTGATCCCAGGCTTTCTTAAAGGGATCTCCGGTATGGAAGTTAGGGTAAATCCCTCAGCGCTCAGATTCTCACCCCAGGCTTCTCTTAAAAGGATCCCCGGTATGGAAGTTAGGACTGTTCCACTCAGCGCTCTGGTTCTGACCCCAGGCAGACGGTATGATGAGGGATACTAGGGGTAGTAATCCGGTGGCTCTGGCTGACAGGATGATGTGGGATATTAGGGGGAGTAGTCCGGTGGCTCTGGCTGACGGGATGATGCGGGATATTAGGGGTAGTGGTCCGGTTGCTCTGGCTAACGGGATGATGTGGGATATTAGGGGTAGTAGTCCGGCAGCTGTGACGGGATGATGTGGGATATTAGTGGTAGTTGTCCGGTGGCTCTGGCGGACAGGATGATGTGGGATATTAGGGGTAGTAGTCCGGCGGATGTGACGGGATGATGTTGGATAACTGTCCGGTAGCTCTGGCTGAGGGGATAATGTGAGATATTAGGGGTAGTAGTCCGGTGGCTTAAACGGGATGATGTGGGATATTAGTAGTCTGGCGGCTCTGGCTGACAGGACGATGTGGGATATTAGGGGTAGTAGTCCAGTAGCTCTGGCTGATGGGATGATATGGGATATTATAGTGAATGTGGCTATGCAGAGTGGGCGGGGCTATACACTCAGCTTTATATATATAGATATAATCATTATAATTTTTATAACTAACCGTATTATTTTTGCAAATTTGTCATTTTGTGTTCTCTTGTTGTGTTTCAGCCATTGGGTGGTGTGAGCATTGTCTTACTGACTTTTTCACACTTGTGCATGTCACATATGTTTTTAATCCGTAGTTAGTTACTATGCCCGGGCAGCGCGGGCTCTTCAGCTAGTAATAAATATTATGGACAAGGATAAGGGCCCCAGAACAAGTAACACCATAAAGATAATGAAACAATTTTGAGTAGTTCTAATAATCACAAAAATGGGGGCAAAGCTTACCAAATGCAAGGAGGGAAGAAACCGGGACCAGGTGAAAAGACCCCATGCTGCATAATTTGTCCCTCTTTCTGTTCTTCAAAAGCTGGGAGATATGGGATAATGATGTGTATGAGGAAAGCTGGGTGGATGTTACTGTGTATAGGTTGGTTGACTTAATAACTGAATGTGCATCCTTGGACACACATTCAGCTGAAATCTATTGCCGTGCAGGAAACCGGCAAAAGTTAACAGCCACCATCCAATCACAGGCTGGCAGCTGATGTTGGTGAGCATGTCGCCGGCGTATGGTGTCACTGCCATGTGCCAGAGCGTCAAATGGATGAGGAAAAATATGCTGCTGGACCATGGCCAGGTAAGGAGAAACCTTTTTTTTATTATAAAAAGAGAGAAGAGCCAGCACTGCCAGTGGTCAGAACGCATAACATGAGGTGCATATGCACATATCTTACTGCATTCAAAATGAGACATTTAGCAAAATATTGATCAATATATTGAGCCACCCCGCCACGCCAAGGCAATCTCATATGGGGGGTCCTACTCTACATTTTTATTATTCACTGTGCCATTGCAGCCTCCTAAATGTTTTAAAAGCAAGACCATATCAAATGCAATCCATACCTGAAGCATGTCTGCATCACTCCCGTGCAGCCAGATGGAGCAGGTGCAGATGAAGGCCAACCAGGTCTGAACACAGACATCTCAGGTTTGACCTCCACACACTGCCCAACCAGCAAACACAGATGAAGGGCAATGCAGGCCCAGACATGGATGCAAAAATAAATAAAGCCTGGGGCAGGGCGGGGCTGCCGTGAGTGTGCACAGCAGCCTAGATCAATCACAATAAACACAGAAAAGATGGCGAACATGACCCAGCGTGCACGGCAACAGTGGTGGTCAGCCACAAAACCAATTTGCAATAAAAAGAGAGAAGAGCCAGCACTGCCAGTGGTCAGAACGCATAACATGAGGTGCATATGCACATATCTTACTGCATTCAAAATGAGACATTTAGCAAAATATTGATCAATATATTGAGCCACCCCGCCACGCCAAGGCAATCTCATATGGGGGGTCCTACTCTACATTTTTATTATTCACTGTGCCATTGCGGCCTCCTAAATGTTTTAAAAGCAAGACCATATCAAATGCAATCCATACCTGAAGCATATCTGCATCACTCCCGTGCAGCCAGATGGAGCAGGTGCAGATGAAGGCCAACCAGGTCTGAACACAGACATCTCAGGTTTGACCTCCACACACTGCCCAACCAGCAAACAGGGTGGAGACACATGGGGCTAAGATGGGAGAACATATGGGGGTAGGATGGAGGATATATGGGACCAGGATGAGAGAACATATGGGACCAAGATGGGAGGACATATGGGGGCAATATGGAGACACACGGGGCCAGGATAGAAGAACATATGGGTGACGGATGGAAGAATATTTGGGGGCAGGATGGAGACACATTGGGCCAGGATGGGAGAACATATGGGGACAAGATGGAGACACATGGATGGGACCAGGATGGTAGAACATATGGGGGCAGGATGGAGACACATGGGGCCAGGATTGGAGAACATATGAGACCACGATGGGAGAACATATGGGGGCTGAATGGTGACACGTGTGGCCAGGATGAGAGGACATATGGGGGCAGGATGGAGACACATGGGGCCAGGATGGCAGTGCATATGGAGACACATGGGTCTAGGATGGGAGAACATATGGGGCAGGATGGAGACATAGGGGGGGCAGGATGGGAGATCATATGGGGGCAGCATAAAGGCACATGGGGCCAGGATGGGAAAACATATAGGGGCAGGATGGAGATACATGGGGCCATGATAAGAGGACATATGGAGCAGGATAAAGACACATGGGGCCAGGATGGGAGTTCATATGGGGGCAGCATGGAGACACATGGGGCCATGATGGGAAAACATATGGAGGCAGGATGGAGACATATGTGGCCAGAATGGGAGAACTTATGGGTGCAGGATGAAGACGCATGGGACCAGGAATGAGACACACGAGGCCAGGAATGGGGCACATGGCTTCAGGATGGGGGACGTTAATACAGGAAGGGGCCAGGATGTGGGACAATATTTCTGTAGGGGTTAATTAAGGGATATGATTACTGCTGTGATGTATATTATTTTTGAGAATACTGTTTTCAGTGGGGAGTCCTGTTACTGTGTAGGGGGGCACAATGTCGCTTTTATCTTCATCTAGCGTCCTGTAGAAGTTGTGGAATGTACTCTGGAAGCGGTGCTCTATATAACCATATGTTATTTTCTGCAGAGATGAGTCCTGGCTGGAAGTAGTGATAGTGGTCTGTGCTGGATGAAGAAAAAAGCTATAATACACTATACACAAAGCTCCTGTTTATAATTTCACCAGTGATCACTGTATTACCTGTACACTATACACTATATACAGAGCTCCTGTGTGTAATGTCACTGTTGATCCCTGTTTTACTTGTACACTGACACTATATACAGAGATCCTGTGTATAATTTCATCAGTGATCCCTGTATTACCTGTACACTGTACACTAAACAATATATGCAGAGCTCCTGTGTGTAATGTCTCTGTTCATCCTTGTTTTACCTGTACACTGATACATAGCTCCTGTGTGTAAAGGCACTGGTAAGCCACTGTATTACCTGTACATTTACACTATACACTATATACTATGCACAGAGCTCCTGTGTATAATGTCATTGATGATCACTGTGTTACCTGTACACTATAGACAGAGTGCCTGTGTGTAATTTCACCAGTGATCCCTGTATTACCTGTACTCTATACACTATATATAGAGCTCCTGTATGTAATGTCACTGCTGATCTCTGTTTTACTTGTACACTTTTTGGCTTTTTTAGATGTTTTTTTAGCAAAGTCCAGTCTAGCCTTTTTATTCTTGATGCTTGTGAGTGGCTTGCACCATGCAGTGAACCCTCTATATTTACTTTCATGTAGTCTTCTCTTTATGGTAGATTTTGATATTGATACGCCTACCTCTTGGAGAGTGTTGTTCACTTGGTTGGCTGTTGTGAAGGGGTTTCTCTTCACCAAGGAGATTATTCTGCGATCATCCACCACTGTTGTCTTCCGTGGACGCCAAGGTCTTTTTGCATTGATGAGTTCACCAGTGCTTTCTTTCTCAGGATGTACCAAACTGTAGATTTTGCCACTCCTAATGTTGTAGTAATTTCTTGGATGGGTTTTTCTGTTTTTGCAGCTTAAGGATGGCTTGTTTCACCTGCATGGAGAGCTCCTTGGACCGCATGTTTCCTTCACAGCAAAAGCTTCCAAATCCAAGCACCACACCTCAAATCAACTCCAGGCCTTTTATCTGCTTAATTGAGAATGACATAACGAAGGGATTGCCCACACCTGTCCATGAAATAGCTTTGGAGTCATTTGTCCAATTACTTTTAGTCACTTTAAAAACAGGGTGGCACATGTTAAGGAGCTGAAACTCCTAAACCCTTCATCCAATTTTAATGTGGATACCCTCAAATGAAAGCTGAAAGTCTGAACTTCAACTGCATCTGAATTGTTTTGTTTAAAATTCATTGTGGTAATGTCTAGAACCAAAATTAGAAAAATGTTGTCTCTGTCCAAATATATATGGACCTAACTGTATATAGCTCCTGTGTATAAAGGCACTGTACACTTACACTATATACTAAGCTCATGTGTATAATGTAATTGATGATGACTGTTACCTGTACACTATACACAGTGCGCCTGTGTATAATTTCACCAGTGAACCCTGTATTACCTGTACTCTATACACTAGATATAGAGCTCCTGTATGTAATGTCACTGTTGATCTCTGTTTTACTTGTACACTGACACTATATACAGAGCTACTGTGTATAAAGGAAGGTGTATTACCTGTACACTTACACTATGCACAGAGCTTCTGTATATAATGTAATAATAATCTTTATTTTTATATATCGCTAACATATTCCGCAGTGCTTTACAGTTTGCACACATTATCATCACTGTCCCCGATGGGGTTCACAATCTAAATTCCCTATCAGTATGTCTTTGGAATGTGGGAGAAAACCGGAGTACCCGGAAGAAACCCACGCAAACACAGGGAGAACATACAAACTCCTTGCAGATGTTGTCCTTGGTTGGATTTGAACCCAGGACCTCAGCACTGCAAGGGTGCAGTACTATCCATCGAGCCACCATGCTGCCCATGATGTCACCGGTGTTCACATTATTACCTGTTGAATGACACGATTATATACACATCTCCGGTGCATAATGCCATTGATGATCCCTGTATTTCCTGTATACTGATACCATATACAGAGCTCCTGGGTATAATGTCACTGGTGATCACTGCATTACCTGTACACTGACAATATATACTGAGCTCCTGAGTAAAATGTCACTGGTGATCCCAGTATTACCTGTACACTGACACTATATGCAGAACTCCTGTGTATAATGTCACTGGTGATCCCTGTATTACCTGTACACTGACACTATATACAGAGCTCCTGTGTATAATGTCACTGGTGATCACTGTATTACCTGTACACTGACACTATATGCAGAACTCCTGTGTATAATGTCATTGGTGATCCCTGTATTACCTGTACACTGACACTATATACAGAGCTCCTGTGTATAATGTCACTGGTGATCCCAGTATTACCTGTACACTGACACTATATGCAGAACTCCTGTGTATAATGTCACTGGTGATCCCTGTATTACCTGTACACTGACACTATATATAGAGTTTCTGTGTATAATGTCACCAGTGATTACTGCATTACCTGTACACTGACACTATACACAGAGGTCCTGTGTATAATGTCACTGGTGCTCACTGTATTACCTGTACACTATATGCTATATACAGAGCTCCTGTGTATAACATCACCGTGATCACTGTATTACCTGGATACTGATACTGTACACATAGCTCCTGTGTATAATATCACTGGTAATCCCTGTATTACCTGGACACTGATACTATACACATAGCTCCTATGTATAATATCACTGGGGAACACTGTATTACCTGTACACTGACACCATATACTGAGCTCCTGAGTAAAATGTCACTTGGTGATCCCTGTATTACCTGTATACTGACACTATATACAGAGCTCCTGTGTATAATGTCACTGGTGATCCCTGTATTACCTGTACACTGACACTATATGCAGAACTCCTGTGTATAATGTCACTGGTGATCACTGTATTACCTGCACACTGACATTATATATAGAGTTTCTGTGTATAATGTCACCAGTGATTACTGCATTACCTGTACACTGACACTATATACAGAGGTCCTGTGTATAATATCACTGGTGATCACTGTATTACCTGTACACTGCCACTATATACTGAGCTCCTGAGTAAAATGTCACTGGTGATCCCTGTATTACCTGTATACTGACACTATATACTGAGCTCCTGTGTATAATATCACTGGTGATCACTGTATTACCTGTACACTGACACTATATACAGAACTTCTGTGTATAATATCATTGGTGATCACTGTATTACCTGTACACTTACACTATACACTGTATACTATGCACAGAGCTCCAGTGTATAATGGCACTTATGGTAATATTAGTAATGTGTTGTTTTTTTTAAAATTAATGATCAGTATTGTAGCATTCAGTCACTGTGAGGTGGTTGTATGTGATCTGGTCATGGTGTGATACTGATTTGTGCGGAGGAAAACTGAGTGGATACTGATTTGTGTGGGGGAAAGCTGAGTGGATACTGATTTGTGCGGAGGAAAACTGAGTGGATACTGATTTGTGTGGGGGAAAGCTGGGTGGATACTGATTTGGAGGACAGCTGGGTGGATACTGATTTGAATGGAGGAAAGCTGAGTAGATACTGATTTGTATGGAGGAAAGCTGAGTGAATACTGATTTGTATGGGGGAAAGCTGAGTAGATACTGATTTGTATGGGGGAAAGCTGAGTGGATACTGATTTGTGCGGAGGAAAACTGAGTGGATACTGATTTGTGTGGGGGAAAACTGAGTGGATACTGATTTGTGCAGAGGAAAACTGAGTGGATACTGATTTGTGTGGGGGAAAGCTGAGTGGATACTGATTTGTGCGGGGGAAAGCTGAGAGGATACTGATTTGTGCGGGGGAAAGCTGAGTGGATACTGATTTGTGCAGGGGAAAGCTGAGTGGATACTGATTTGTGCGGGGGAAAGCTGAGTGGATACTGATTTGTATGGAGGAAAGCTGAGAGGATACTGATTTGTGTGGGAGAAAGCTGAGTGGATACTGATTTGTGTGGGGGAAAGTTGAGTGGATACTGATTTGTGCAGAGGAAAACTGAGTGGATACTGATTTGTGTGGGGGAAAACTGAGTGGATACTGATTTGTGCGGAGTAAAACTGAGTGGATACTGATTTGTGTGGGGGAAAGCTGAGTGGATACTGATTTGTGCGGGGGAAAGCTGAGAGGATACTGATTTGTGCGGGGGAAAACTGAGTGGATACTGATTTGTGCGGGGGAAAGCTGAGTGGATACTGATTTGTGCGGGGGAAAGCTCAGTGGATACTGATTTGTATGGAGGAAAGCTGAGAGGATACTGACTTGTGTGGGAGAAAGCTGAGTGGATACTGATTTGTGTGGGAGAAAGCTGAGTGGATACTGATTTGTGCGGGGGAAAGCATAGTGGATACTAATTTGTATGGAGGAAAGCTGAGAGGATACTGATTTGTGTGGGAGAAAGCTGAGTGGATACTGATTTGTGCGGGAGAAAGCTGAGTGGATACTGATTTGTGCGGGGGAAAGCTGAGTGGATACTGATTTGTGCGGGGGAAAGCTGAGTGGATACTGATTTGTATGGAGGAAAGCTGAGAGGATACTGATTTGTGCGGGGGAAAGCTGAGAGGATACTGATTTTTGCGGAGGAAAGCTGAGTGGATACTGATTTGTGCGGGGGAAAGCTGAGTGGATACTGATTTGTGTGGGGGAAAGATGAGTGGATACTGATTTGTGTGGGGGAAAGCTGAGTGGATACTAATTTGTATGGAGGAAAGCTGAGTGGATACTGATTTGTGTGGGGAAAGCTGAGTGGTTACTGATTTGTTTGGGGGAACGCTGAGTGGATACTGATTTGTGCGGGGGAAAGCTGAGAGGATACTGATTTGTGCGGGGGAAAGCTGAGTGGATACTGATTTGTGTGGGGGAAAGCTGAGTGGATACTGATTTGTTTGGGGGAAAGCTGAGTGTATACTGATTTGTTTGGGGGAACGCTGAGTGGATACTGATTTGTGCGGGGGAAAGCTGAGAGGATACTGATTTGTGTGGGGGAAAGCTGAGTGGATACTGATTTGTATGGAGGAAAGCTGAGTGGATACTGATTTGTGTGGGAGAAAGCTGAGTGGATACTGATTTGTGCGGGGGAAAGCTGAGTGGATACTGATTTGTATGGAGGAAAGCTGAGTGGATACTGATTTGTATGGAGGAAAGCTGAGTGGATACTGATTTGTGTGGGGAAAGCTGAGTGGTTACTGATTTGTTTGGGGGAACGCTGAGTGGATACTGATTTGTGCGGGGGAAAGCTGAGAGGATACTGATTTGTGCGGGGGAAAGCTGAGTGGATACTGATTTGTGTGGGGGAAAGCTGAGTGGATACTGATTTGTTTGGGGGAAAGCTGAGTGGATACTGATTTGTTTGGGGGAACGCTGAGTGGATACTGATTTGTGCGGGGGAAAGCTGAGAGGATACTGATTTGTGCGGGGGAAAGCTGAGTGGATACTGATTTGTATGGAGGAAAGCTGAGTGGATACTGATTTGTGTGGGGAAAACTGAGTGGATACTGATTTGTGCGGGGGAAAGCTGAGTGGATACTGATTTGTGCAGAGAAAAGCTGAGTGGATACTGATTTGTGTGGGAGAAAGCTGAGAGGATACTGATTTGTGCAGAGGAAAGCTGAGTGGATACTGATTTGTGCGGGGGAAAGCTGAGTGGATACTGATTTGTGCGGGGGAAAGCTGAGTGGATACTGATTTGTGCGGGGGAAAGCTGAGTGGATACTGATTTGTGTGGGAGAAAGCTGAGTGAATACTGATGTGTATGGAGGAAAGCTGAGTGAATACTGATTTGTATGGGGGAAAGCTGAGTAGATACTGATTTGTGCGGGGGAAAGCTGAGTGGATACTGATTTGTGCGGGGGAAAGCTGAGTGGATACTGATTTGTATGGGGGAAAGCTGAGTGAATACTGATTTGTATGGGGGAAAGCTGAGTAGATACTGATTTGTGCGGGGGAAAGCTGAGTGGATACTGATTTGTATGGGGGAAAGCTGAGTGGATACTGATTTGTGTGGGAGAAAGCTGAGAGGATACTGATTTGTGCGGGTGAAAGCTGAGTGGATACTGATTTGTATGGAGGAAAACTGAGTGGATACTGATTTGTGCGGGGGAAAGCTGAGTGGATACTGATTTGTGCGGGGGAAAGCTGAGTGGATACTGATTTGTGCGGGGGAAAGCTGAGTGGATACTGATTTGTGCGGGGGAAAGCTGAGTGGATACTGATTTGTGTGGGGGAAAGCTGAGTAGATACTGATTTGTGCGGGGGAAAGCCGAGTGGATACTGATTTGTGCGGGGGAAAGCTGAGTGGATACTGATTTGTGTGGGAGAAAGCTGAGAGGATACTGATTTCTGCGGGTGAAAGCTGAGTGGATACTGATTTGTATGGAGGAAAACTGAGTGGATACTGATTTGTGCGGGGGAAAGCTGAGTGGATACTGATTTGTGCGGGGGAAAGCTGAGTGGATACTGATTTGTGCGGGGGAAAGCTGAGTGGATACTGATTTGTGCGGGGGAAAGCTGAGTGGATACTGATTTGTGCGGGGGAAAGCTGAGTGGATACTGATTTGTGCGGGGGAAAGCTGAGTAGATACTGATTTGTGCGGGGGAAAGCTGAGTGGATACTGATTTGTGTGGGAGAAAGCTGAGAGGATACTGATTTGTGCAGAGGAAAGCTGAGTGGATACTGATTTGTGTGGGGGAAAGCTGAGTGGATACTGATTTGTGTGGAGGAAAGCTGAGTGGATACTGATTTGTGTGGGAGAAAACTGAGAGGATACTGATTTGTGCGGGGGAAAGCTGAGTGGATACTGATTTGTGCAGAGGAAAGCTGAGTGGATACTGATTTGTGTGGGGGAAAGCTGAGTGGATACTGATTTGTGTGGAGGAAAGCTGAGTGGATACTGATTTGTGTGGGAGAAAACTGAGAGGATACTGATTTGTGCGGGGGAAAGCTGAGTGGATACTGATTTGTGTGGAGGAAAGCTGAGTGGATACTGATTTGTGTGGGAGAAAACTGAGAGGATATTGATTTGTGCGGGGGAAAGCTGAGTGGATACTGATTTGTGCAGAGGAAAGCTGAGTGGATACTGATTTGTGTGGGGGAAAGCTGAGTGGATACTGATTTGTGTGGAGGAAAGCTGAGTGGATACTGATTTGTGTGGGAGAAAACTGAGAGGATACTGATTTGTGCGGGGGAAAGCTGAGTGGATACTGATTTGTGCGGGGGAAAGCTGAGTGGATACTGATATGTGTGGAGGAAAGCTGAGTGGATACTGATTTGTGTGGGAGAAAACTGAGAGGATACTGATTTGTGCGGGGGAAAGCTGAGTGGATACTGATTTGTGCAGAGGAAAGCTGAGTGGATACTGATTTGTGTGGGGGAAAGCTGAGTGGATACTGATTTGTGTGGAGGAAAGCTGAGTGGATACTGATTTGTGTGGAGGAAAGCTGAGTGGATACTGATTTGTGTGGGAGAAAACTGAGAGTATACTGATTTGTGCGGGGGAAAGCTGAGTGGATACTGATTTGTGTGGGGGAAAGCTGAGTGGATACTGATTTGTGTGGAGGAAAGCTGAGTGGATACTGATTTGTGTGGGAGAAAACTGAGAGGATACTGATTTGTGCGGGGGAAAGCTGAGTGGATACTGATTTGTGCAGAGGAAAGCTGAGTGGATACTGATTTGTGTGGGGGAAAGCTGAGTGGATACTGATTTGTGTGGGAGAAAACTGAGAGGATATTGATTTGTGCGGGGGAAAGCTGAGTGGATACTGATTTGTGCAGAGGAAAGCTGAGTGGATACTGATTTGTGTGGGGGAAAGCTGAGTGGATACTGATTTGTGCGGGGGAAAGCTGAGTGGATACTGATTTGTGTGGGGGAAAGCTGAGTAGATACTGATTTGTGCGGGGGAAAGCCGAGTGGATATTGATTTGTGCGGGGGAAAGCTGAGTGGATACTGATTTGTGTGGGAGAAAGCTGAGAGGATACTGATTTCTGCGGGTGAAAGCTGAGTGGATACTGATTTGTATGGAGGAAAACTGAGTGGATACTGATTTGTGCGGGGGAAAGCTGAGTGGATACTGATTTGTGCGGGGGAAAGCTGAGTGGATACTGATTTGTGCGGGGGAAAGCTGAGTGGATACTGATTTGTGCGGGGGAAAGCTGAGTGGATACTGATTTGTGCGGGGGAAAGCTGAGTGGATACTGATTTGTGCGGGGGAAAGCTGAGTAGATACTGATTTGTGCGGGGGAAAGCTGAGTGGATACTGATTTGTGTGGGAAAAAGCCGAGTGGATACTGATTTGTGTGGAGGAAAGCTGAGTGGATACTGATTTGTGTGGAGGAAAGCTGAGTGGATACTGATTTGTGTGGAGGAAAGCTGAGTGGATACTGATTTATGTGGGAGAAAACTGAGAGGATACTGATTTGTGCGGGGGAAAGCTGAGTGGATACTGATTTGTGCAGAGGAAAGCTGAGTGGATACTGATTTGTGTGGGGGAAAGCTGAGTGGATACTGATTTGTGTGGAGGAAAGCTGAGTGGATACTGATTTGTGTGGGAGAAAACTGAGAGGATACTGATTTGTGCGGGGGAAAGCTGAGTGGATACTGATTTGTGTGGAGGAAAGCTGAGTGGATACTGATTTGTGTGGGAGAAAACTGAGAGGATACTGATTTGTGCGGGGGAAAGCTGAGTGGATACTGATTTGTGCAGAGGAAAGCTGAGTGGATACTGATTTGTGTGGGGGAAAGCTGAGTGGATACTGATTTGTGTGGAGGAAAGCTGAGTGGATACTGATTTGTGTGGAGGAAAGCTGAGTGGATACTGATTTGTATGGAGGAAAGCTGAGTGGATACTGATTTGTGTGGGAGAAAGCTGAGAGGATACTGATTTGTGCGGAGGAAAGCTGAGAGGATACTGATTTGTTTGGAGGAAAGCTGAGTGGATACTGATTTGTGTGGGAGAAAGCTGAGAGGATACTGATTTGTGCAGAGGAAAGCTGAGTGGATACTGATTTGTGCAGAGGAAAGCTGGGTGGATACTGATTTGTGCGGGGGAAAGCTGAGTGGATACTGATTTGTGCGAGGGAAAGCTGAGTGGATACTGATTTGTGCGGGGGAAAGCTGAGTGGATACTGATTTGTGTGGGGGAAAGCTGGGTGGATACTGATTTGTGCAGAGGAAAGCTGAGAGGATACTGATTTGTTTGGAGGAAAGCTGAGTGGATACTGATTTGTGTGGGAGAAAGCTGAGTGGATACTGATTTGTGTGGGGGAAAGCTGGGTGGATACTGATTTGTTTGGAGGAAAGCTGAGAGGATACTGATTTGTGTGGGAGAAAGCTGAGAGGATACTGATTTGTGCAGAGGAAAGCTGAGTGGACACTGATTTGTGCAGAGGAAAGCTGAGAGGATACTGATTTGTGCAGAGAAAAGCTGAGAGGATACTGATTTGTGTGGGAGAAAACTGAGAGGATACTGATTTGTTTGGAGGAAAGCTGAGTGGATACTGATTTGTGTGGGAGAAAGCTGAGTGGATACTGATTTGTATGGAGGAAAGCTGAGTGGATAATGATTTGTGTGGGGGAAAACTGAGAGGATACTGATTTGTGCAGAGGAAAGCTGAGTGGACACTGATTTGTGCAGAGGAAAGCTGAGAGGATACTGATTTGTGCAGAGAAAAGCTGAGAGGATACTGATTTGTGTGGGAGAAAACTGAGAGGATACTGATTTGTGCAGAGAAAAGCTGAGAGGATACTGATTTGTGTGGGAGAAAACTGAGTGGATACTGATTTGTGCAGAGGAAAGCTGAGTGGATACTGATTTGTGCAGAGGAAAGCTGAGAGGATACTGATTTGTGCAGAGAAAAGCTGAGAGGATACTGATTTGTGTGGGAGATAACTGAGAGGATACTGATTTGTTTGGAGGAAAGCTGAGTGGATACTGATTTGTATGGAGGAAAGCTGAGTGGATACTGATTTGTGTGGGGGAAAACTGAGAGGACACTGACTTGTGCAGAGGAAAGCTGAGTGGACACTGATTTGTGCAGAGGAAAGCTGAGAGGATACTGATTTGTGTGGGAGAAAACTGAGAGGATACTGATTTGTTTGGAGGAAAGCTGAGTGGATACTGATTTGTGTGGGAGAAAGCTGAGTGGATACTGATTTGTATGGAGGAAAGCTGAGTGGATACTGATTTGTGTGGGGGAAAACTGAGAGGACACTGACTTGTGCAGAGGAAAGCAGAGTGGACACTGATTTGTGCAGAGGAAAGCTGAGAGGATACTGATTTGTATAGAGGAAAGCTGAGTGGACACTGATTTGTGCAGAGGAAAGCTGAGTGGATACTGATTTGTGTGGGAGAAAACTGAGAGGATACTGATTTGTTTGGAGGAAAGCTGAGTGGATACTGATTTGTGTGGGAGAAAGCTGAGTGGATACTGATTTGTATGGAGGAAAGCTGAGTGGATACTGATTTGTGTGGGGGAAAACTGAGAGGACACTGACTTGTGCAGAGGAAAGCTGAGTGGATACTGATTTGTGCGGGGGAAAGCTGAGAGGATACTGATTTGTATGGAGGAAAGCTGAGTGGATACTGATTTGTGTGGGAGAAAACTGAGAGGATACTGATTTGTTTGGAGGAAAGCTGAGTGGATACTGATTTGTGTGGGAGAAAGCTGAGTGGATACTGATTTGTATGGAGGAAAGCTGAGTGGATACTGATTTGTGTGGGGGAAAGCTGAGTGGACACTGATTTGTGCAGAGGAAAGCTGAGTGGATACTGATTTGTGCGGGGGAAAGCTGAGTGGATACTGATTTGTGCGGGGGAAAGCTGAGTGGATACTGATTTGTAAGGAGGAAAGCTGAGTGGATACTGATTTGTGCGGGGGAAAGCTGAGTGGACACTGATTTGTATGGAGGAAAGCTGAGTGGACACTGATTTGTGCAGAGGAAAGCTGAGTGGACACTGATTTGTATGGAGGAAAGCTGAGTGGATACTGATTTGTATGGAGGAAAGCTGAGTGGATACTGATTTGTGTGGGGGAAAGCTGAGTGGACACTGATTTGTGCAGAGGAAAGCTGAGTGGACACTGACTTGTGCAGAGGAAAGCTGAGTGAATACTGATTTGTGCAGAGGAAAGCTTCCTGCACAGTAGATTTACCATTGTATTTGCTCTGCTCTGCACGCTCCATACAAACAGTAACAAGGGAACATGTAGAGGCAGCAGAATGGACCAGCTCTTTAGTCTGAAGCGCGCAGCTTGTGCTTTCCTCATGCACATTTACACTGAGAGTGCTTTCGCGTATAACAGGCCAAGACCCTACACCCAGAAGCCGCAGTGAGCATTCCTTCCATTCACCCCGCAGGTCGACCCTACGTCACGACCCTGTGACGTCACCGAACTCCAGCAGCTCCCAGGAGAGCGGGAGAGACTGGGTCCTGCTCGTGAGCACTTGTGGCCCCGCCCCCCGAGGGCTCCTCCGCCGCTGGCTGCCGTCTGGTTGATAATTTCCCTGCAGCCACAGCAGCACCTGCTAACTGGAGCCCCGAGGACTAATGTGGAGGGAGCCGAGGACGGCTGCTGAACCCTCTGCCCACAGCCATGGCCAGACGGAGCTCGCTCTTCATTCGGGTAGTGGAAGGGAAGAACTTACCGGCCAAGGACATGTAAGTAGCTGCGGTGGCCACAGAGGCGCGGAGCAGCTGTCGGCTGGGGACATGGGCAGCGGAGGAGCGGGCAGCAAAGTTCAGTACTGAGGAGCTGGTGACACTGCCCTGTATGAATGCACACTGTACGGGGCTGTGTACTGCGCTGCAGACTATAGCAGTGCTATCGAAACCACAGACATGGCATTAGGAGGGCAGGCAGAACATGTGCCCTGGCTGCCAGGAGCTGCCAACAACACTCTGCCTTGGCACCTGGACTTCGTATTTGTAGGTACATAGGTGACAATGTGCCACATCCCACCCTACTAGCTATGTGGCCAGTAACGGGGCTGGTGACCTTCCTTCGGGGTATACATTGGCTGATGTACATCTCCAAAATGGGATCCTAACCTATCCAGACCCTTAGATACGGGGGTTTGGGGGACAAATGGCATCTTTGCTCCAGGAGAAGGAAAGCCCAGTTACAGCTGTATCCTTACTATAGGATGCACCACAGATGTATTGATGTAATGTACTGAGACGTCAAGAACCAAAAAAGACATCTATTAACCATTATTTCAATAGCGCCAACGTGTTGTGCAGGCAGAGCAGCCCCTGTCCCAGTGCTGATCGCAAGCTTAGTGTATATGTGGGGTCAGGGTCCATGCGATTGGCGATATAGGGGGACGATATAGATGTGTGTAGGGTTAGGTGAGGAGTGATTGGGCCGGGAATTTAGTGTCCATTATTTGTGTATTACCGGGGTATTCTGCAGTGACCGCGCTCCCACCAGCCCCTGTCCCAGTGCTGATCCCAATCTCAGCCCTATATATATATATATATATATATATGTAGGCAGACGATATAGATGTGTGTAGGGTTAGGTGAGGAGTGATTGGGCCGGGAATTTAGTGTCCATTATTTGTGTATTACCGGGGTATTCTGCAGTGACCATGCTCCCACCAGCCCCTGTCCCAGTGCTGATCCCAATCTCAGCCCTATATATATATATATATCTATATATATATATATGTAGGCAGACGATATAGATGTGTGTAGGGTTAGGTGAGGAGTGATTGGGCCAGGAATTTAGTATCCATTATTTGTGTAGTACCGGGGTATTCTGCAGTGACCGCGCTCCCACCAGCCCCTGTCCCAGTGCTGATCCCAATCTCAGCCCTATATATGTATAGACGGACTATACAGATGTGTGTAGGGTCAGGTCACAAGTGACTGGCCCAGGATTCTGCTTATTATCCGTTATTTCTATTGTATTGGGGTATTCTGCAGTGATTCCACTACCACCAGCCCCTGTCTGCTGTGCTGATCACAATCTCAGCCGTGTATAAGTATAGACAGACTATACAGATGTGTGTAGGGTCAGGTGAGGGGTGATTGGATCAGGATTCTGCTTTTTATCCGTTATTTCTATTGTATTGGGGGTATTTCTCAGTGATCTCGCTCCCACCAGCCCCTGTCCCAGTGCTGATCCCAATCTCAGCCGTGTATAAGTATAGAAGGACTATACAGATGTGTGTAGGGTCAGGTGAAGGGTGATTGGATCAGGATTCTGCTTATTATCCATTATTTGTATAGTAATGGGGTATTCCACAGTGATATCGCTCCCACCATCCCCTGTCCCAGTGCTGATCACAATCTCAGCCATTAATATTTACATACGGACTATATAGATGTGTGTAGGGTTAGGTGAGGAGTGATTGGACCAGGATTCTGCTTTTATCCATTATTTGTATAGTACCAGGGGATTCATCAGTGATCACGCTCCCACCATCCCCTGTCCCAGTGCTGATCACAATCTCAGCCCTTCATATGTATAGACGGACTATATAGATGTATGTAGGGTTAGGTCAGTAATGATTGGACCAGGATTCTGTATATTATGTATTATTTATTTTTTACATTGTATTTGTTCTCTTTATTTCCTCCTTTTTAGATCTGGGTATGTGTTATTTAATTATTGCAATCTTAGGTCATAGCTGAATGCTATGTTATTTACCATTATTTACCGTATATAGAAATTCTTAATACACTTTGACTGTGATCGGGTCTGACCCTGCACTCGAGAGGTTGTATGGTAAAGATGCACTATTGCTCAACTCCAACCACAAGTCCATATAAAATCCATATACCTTCAACACACTATACATGGACATAGAGACACAGTTAGGGGTAATTGTGTTACAGCTCATCATTTTAATGCAAATCCATATACTTCAATTTGATGTTCAGTTGCAGTATGTATTAGTAAAAGAACTCAGTGCAATGTATTAGGCCTCCTTCACACATCCTGATATTTGCGGGACTGGAAAAATCAGTACCAGTGCTATCCGTGTCCGTGTGTCTCTGTGTGTGATCCATATGGCATCCGTGTGCCGCATCTGTGTGACACATACTGGAATAGAATGCAAAATAGAAATGACGTTTAGGTGTTAGATGTTCATAGATAGATAGACAGACAGATAGATAAGGGGTAGATACAGTGGGAAAAATAATTTGATACCCTGCTGATTTGCAAGTTTTCCCACCTAGAAAGAATGGATAGAGCTGTAATTTTTATCGTAGGTACACTTCAACTGTGAGAGACAGAATATAAAAATAAAAAAAAACAAATAAACACATTGTATGATTTTTAAATAATTAAGCTGAATTTATTGCATAAGTATTTGATCACCTATCAACCAGTAAGAATGCTGGCTCTCACAGACCTGTTAGTTTTTCTTTAAGAAGCCCTCCTACTCTGCGCTCAATTCCTGTATTAATTGCACCTCTTTAAATTGTTAAATATATAAAATACACCTGTCCACACAATCAATCACACTTCAACCTCTCCACCATGGCCAAGACCAAAGAGCTGTCTAAGGACACTAGGGACAAAATTATAGACCTCCACAAGGCTGGGATGGGCTACAGGACAGTAGGCAAGCAGCTTGAGAAGAAGGCCACAACTGTTGGCTCAATTATTAGAAAACGGAAGAAACACAAGATGACTGTCAGTTTTCCTCAGTCTGGGGCTCCATGCAAGATCTCGCCTCGTGAGGTGAGGACGACTCTGAGAAAGGTCAGGAATCAGCCCAGAACTACGCGGGATGACCTGGTAAAAGACCTGAAAAGAACTGGGACCACAGACTCATACAGTCTTCCTCAATCTGGGGCTCCATACAAGATCTTGCCTGGTGGGGTAAGGATGATTCTGAGAAAGGTCAATATTCAGCCCAGAACTACACAGGACGACCTGGTAAATGACCTGAAGAGAACTGGAACCTCAGTTTCATACATTACCATTAGTAACACCCCAAAAACACCATCCCATCCGTGAAGCATGGTGGGGGAAAGCTTAATACTTTGGCGGTGCTTTTCTGAAAAGGGGACAGGAAGACTGCACTGTATTGAAGGGAGGATGGATGGAGTCATCTATCGTTAGACTTTGGCCAACAACCTCCTTCCCTCAGTAAGAGCATTGAAAATGGGTTGTGCCTGGGTCTTGCTGCCTGACAATGACCCAAAACACACAGCAACTAAGGAGTGGCTCCGTAAGAAGCATTTGAAAGTACTGGAGTGGCCTAGCCAGTCTCCAGACCTGAACCTAATAGAAAATCTTTGGAGGGAGCGGAAACGCTATGTTGCCAAGTGACAGCCCCGTAACCTGAAAGATCTGGAGATCTGTATGGAGGAGTGGGCCAAAATCCTTACTTCAGTGTAAGCAAACTTGGTCAAGAACTACAGGAAATGTCTGACCTTTGTAATTGCAAACACAGGTTGTCCATGAGATATATAATAATTGACTTGGGTTTCTAGTTTACTATTCATGTATTATTAACCTAATAAATAACTGTTATGAAGTGAGGTCCCTCCTATTTTTGATAACCAGCCAAGAGAAAGCAGACCTTCCCAGCCTAAAAATACTAGACTGCAGCCTCCCCAGAATTGGCGCATCCATTAGATTCACCAATTCTGGCCAGGCTCTTCCCAATTGCCCTGGTGCATTGGCAAAGGGAGTAATAGTATTGGGGTTGATGGCGGCAGTGATTTGCGATTCTCAAATGTGCTGGGTACTGACGACAACACTCATCACATGTCTACATGTGGGTCACACGGGTATGTGTGCAGCCTCATAGATTCTAATGGTTGTGTGGGTGTAAGTGTCTCCAGTACTTGTGAAAACTGTCACCACACTCACCGGAGATCCTGACGTATGTATAGACACACTGCTGTCTCAACATATGGAAGATATTACACCACATGGATTGGTACATTGATGGTTCATCACAGGAATATATTGCACAGCACTTGCACATTGCTGGTTCATCAGTAGAATATTTTCCACAGTATGGACACATTGCCAGTTCATTAAGGGAATACAGTTAGTTCCAGAAATATTTGGACAGTGATACAAATTTTGACATTTTAGCTGTTTACCAAAATATATTCAATACACAGTTATATAATCAATCTGGGCTTAATGTGCTGACTCTCAGCTTTATATAGAGGGTATTCACATCCTAATTGGGCAAGAGTTTATTAATTACAGCTCTTTAATATGTAGTTGCCACTTTTCCAAGGGACCAAAAGTAATTAGACAATTATCTTGAAATTTCTTAAAGGAGTTGTCCACTACAAGGACATCCCATTCTTAAACTAAATGTTCTGCCCTGATAAAATAATAAAGCCTACACTCACCTCCCGTGCCACCTCCGTTCCCGCGGTTTCGGCACTCGCGGTGCTGGGGCTGTGATGTGGTGTAGTGACAAGTGACTCCGGTGCCTATTCACTGCTGGCGTCGCTGTCTCTGCCTTCGGACAAGCTGAACATGAAGAGGAAGTCGGGGATGAGCTGCATAAATAAGGTACACTACAGATATATTGGAAGATTAGGTCATGAGATTAAACCAGATTTTTATTTACCATGTGCATTAGATGGGATAGATGATTGTTCAGGATCTTTGGTGGTGAACTACAGATATATGAACATTTCTATGATGGTGAACTACAGATATATGACTAGTTCCAGGCATGAGGAATCGGAGCAGATGTTTATTGAGGATCTTTGTATGTGTGATCTTCTGTAGACAGGTTACTTGGAAGCAGCAGCGAAGACAGTGGTACTTAATCAACACTATTTATTTGGCTAACACATAAAGAAAATCTATCAGTGTATAGTATATACTCACACACTTAAAGGGAACCTGTCACCCCCCCATGCATTTTTAAGTAATAGAGCCACCTTGTGCAGCACTAATGCTGCATTCTGTCAAGGTGGCTCTGTTACTTAGCTTCCGTTCCACCGCAGAAATAATCGTTTATAAAATTGTTCAAAAATACCTGAAATTTGACGGGGGGGCAGGTCTTTCCCCCTCTGACAGACACCTCGCATCCATCACTCATTTCGTATTTGGTGCCGCCTCCTCAGTTTTCTTTTGAAATGCGGCACCTGCGCTGTACTATATCTTCTTGGGCATGCCAGTCAGCGCTGCCCGTGCTTTCAGATCACATCCCGGCCTTCATATCGCACGGCCACAGATCCCGCCCCGCAGTCGCTTATGATTTATTCACACTGCAGGGCTGGGAATCTCGGGCATGCGCAGTAGTTATCTGCGGCTCTCATACCCTGTGCTCATCTCACTGGCCGTCTTCGTTCCCTGAAGCACGACCACGGCCCACATAGTGTACCGAACATCAACGGTGGTCACGGTCTTCTGGCATTTATCACAGTCTTCTACTGGCGCTGTTTACGATCTTCCTCTCAGCTTAGGTATAGCTCAGACCTTCTCCGCCAATCTGACCTCCCTCAGACCCTTCTGTGCCAGTGGTGGCTGTAAGCCCACTTCGCGGCCACACGACCTGCCTGGTATAGACACTGGTGCCAACTCTCCCCTTCTCATCCTGGTCAAGACTTTTTTATTAAGTAACTGTGACACAACTGTCACCTGATCCGTTGTCTTCTCGATCCTCTTCTGTCCGTTTCGTGTATAGAGACACTTTTTTCAAGGGTCTGACCCGTAGAAGCACCTCTATACATGAAACAGCTATCGCCTGACCAGCCACCCCTGCTCCCTTTTCCTGACCACATTCTTTTATAAGGACTTCAAGAAAGGAATATTTTTATACGGTGAGTGCCGCCTTGTTTGCTATTTGATTTTTGCCTTTTTCTCGCAGCAGTGAACTGTTGAGCAGTGCACCGGCCAATTTTCCATTGCTTATTGGGTGTCATATCATCTTCGTATATGTACAACGGATAGTGCCAAGCTTTTTCTGTTTCTCCTTTTGGAATATCTGCGATTGTGAACTACAGCGATATGACAAGATTCAGCCACGAGGGATTGGAAAAGATATATATTGAGGATCTGTGTATGTGCGATCATACACCACACTGTATCTGTGAACCCTATGATCATTGCTAAACATTTATTTCATTGGAGACTGTCGATGAATGCTCCTTTCTGGACAGAAAATCATTATATGTGTAGCTGCATGTAAAATAAGATATAATTTTTTTATTCTTTTAAAAAGGGTAAGCATTGCCAAACAACAGATTGTAATCTCCTAGAAACAGGATGATGTTGTGTAGCTTTCAGCAGTTAGAAAGGTACTGGAAGTGCTAATCGCAGCAGAAAGATATGATTTGGAATAGTATGAGGCCATTACCTGTAATTGCCTGTTATCTTGGTACAGAATGCTCAGAGAAATAGCAGCAGTCCAAATACGCCTAGCAAGCATGGAATCACAAATGTATTGTTTCCTACGTAAGTGAGCTACTGCTGTGTATCTGCAATGGTTATAGCAGCATACAAGAGTGTATAGCTCTGCAGCACGTATCACTATAGGGTTGTCTTATTATACGTGTCCACCCCTTATTCTGATATCGGGTCATTCCATGGTAACTTACGTTACAATACCATTACTTCATATGAGAAGTAAACTTATTGTAACGTAAGTTACTAACTGTGTTGTAACGTAAGTTACCATGGAATGACCCTGTAGGCAGGCTTGGTGCTTGTGTATACAACCCTACCTTTCCTAAGAAAGAATGGCATTGTCACTTTTTGACCAAATCCCTCCTTAATTTGCTAATGTTGTGGTCCTCTTGAAGACAGGAATGACAGCATAGTTTAGCGGTCGTCCATGACAGCACCACCTGAGAGAGGGGATCCGCCCTTCAGGAACAGGAAACCTACAGATACAAAAGGGCGGCACCTCTCCCACGCATCAGTTGGTTTCCTGTTCCTAACAAGGACAGAACTCCCTACAGATCGTCCGTCATGGATAACTGAATTCCCAGGCCAGCGGACCGACTCAGGTAGCGGGGGGTTCTCCTACCTCGGTCTCGCTGGAGGCCCTGGATGCGCCACGGTGGGTCCGGGTAGGATTTCCACGGCAGTGGTAAGAGCAGGCGGAGACAGGGTCCGGTGGGCGCCTTCTCCATGGAGCCGGTGAGGTAAGCGGGTCCCCCTGTGTCTCCTTCCCCCGGGGGTGCGGTCCGTTCGGGCGGGCGCCGCCGGCGGTGTCCCACAAAGGGAGCGGCGGTTCCGAGCCGGCGGCGCAGTGCTAGCCCCTTGCCGCGCGTCCCCGCAGCCTCTGGCGCGCGGCGGAGGGGGCGGGGCCTAGTGCCGAAACCGGAAGTCGGATGCCGGTCGACTTCCAGTTGTTGAGGATGCGCGCCGATGCGCGCCCGCCGCCTGAGGGGGCCGGGCACCTGAAGGGGAGGGGGAGGATCGCGAGGAGCGGTCCAATGGGGGGCCCGAACGCCGGACAGAGTTCCTGCTGATCCGGAGGGGAAGCCTTCTTAAGACAGAAGGCATCGCTGCTGAGGTGCTTCTGGAGGCCCAGCTATGGACACGACAGAAGCCCCCGTGGACCCACAAAAGGTGCAGCCCGTGGCAAAGCACCCCAGTGACCAGCCTAAGAGGCGGAAGGAGGGACGTTCGAGTGGACAGAGCCACAGTAGTTCCTCTAGGTCAAAGGATCCTCCTGCAGCCCCCCATGATCCGGTACCTGTCCTCATCTGCAAGGGTAAGAGATCTGCGAGAATGTACCCTGATGCTGTGTCCCCTTATGTTTTTTGATTCTCAGGGGAAGAAGGCCACAGGGAAGCAGAAGCACAAGGAATGTGCCCTCTGTAGTTGCCCCTTACCTGATGGCCACCCTAAAAGATTGTGTCAGTCTTGCGTGAGACAGACGGTAGGGACGGAGATGAGGGGTAGAACGTGAGTGGAGTATCAGACTCTTACACTCTTCCCTATTTATGCAGGTAGCGGAAGAAGCTCCAAGCTTCGCTACAGACCTGAGGCAGTTAATCAGGACTGAAATAAAAGCCCTATCAAAAGAAGATTCTTCTAAAAGAAGACGGGCTAGTGTTTCAGGCTCAGAATCTTCAGTCGGCCCTAGGAGGGAAGATATCTCCTCAGAGTCCTCGGCCTCCTCTTCTTCTTCCGAAGAGGATTCCAGCCGGTTCTGTTTTCCCTTGGACCAAATGGATAAATTAATTAGAACCATAAGGTCAACCATGGGGATAGAAGAAAAAAAGACAGAACTGTCTGCTCAGGACATTATGTTCGGGGGTCTAGACCCCAGAAAGCAAAAGACTTTTCCATTAAACGAAAGAGTCCAGAGCCTGATAGACAGGGAGTGGAAAAAAACGGAAAAAAGGGGTTCTATGCCGCCTGCTTTCAAGCGAAGATACCCCTTTGAGGACCCAATAGTAAGTCGATGGGATAAGGCCCCCAAGCTGGATGCAGCGGTAGCTAAGGCCTCCAAAAAGTCATCTATACCCTTCGACGACATGGCCTCCCTTAAAGACCCTCTAGATAAAAAGGCAGATTCCTTTTTAAAGGGCACATGGGAGATGTCAGCAGGCGCCCTAAGGCCAGCAATAGCAGCCACGTGCGCAGCCAGATCCATGATGGTTTGGCTGGATCGATTGGACTCCCAGCTAAAGGAGGGAACCTCGCGAGCTTCCATCCGTAAGTCTCTTCCAATTATCCAAAATGCTGCTGCCTTTCTGGCAGATGCCTCGGCAGACTCAATAAGCATGGCGGCCAGGTCTGCAAGTTTGTCTAATTCAGCCCGAAGAGCCCTCTGGTTAAAATGCTGGCCGGGAGATATCCAAGCCAGGTCCCGTCTCTGTTCTATCCCCTGTGAGGGTGAATACTTGTTCGGCCCCGTCCTAGACGAACTGTTAGAGAAAGCCGGGGATGACAAAAAGAAATTTCCGAGTCTGCCGAATACATCCTGGAGACGTCCCTTTTCTAGGAAAGGGTATTCCCGCAGGAGGCAGGCCAGAGATCAGAACAGATGGGACAACAAGAAAACCAGAGGTACGGGCTTCATGTTCGGAGGAGGGGGGCGCCAAGAAGGTCCATCACGGGATAATAAGAAGCCGCCCCAATGACTAGTGGCCCCGGTAGGAGGAAGATTATCTGCCTTCTACCCGGCCTGGGCCAGAATCTCAAATAGCAGCTGGATACTGGGGGTGATAGCTACAGGACTGCACCTAGAGTTCTCCTGCGTTCCCCAAGATCGGTTCAGGGTAACTCCGCTCAAATCTTCCCTGCTAGAACAAGCTGCCCTGGAGACCGAGGTCCTCGAGCTACTGGACAAAAAAGTCCTGACGAGAGTTCCAGAGGAAGAGAGGGGGAAAGGCTTCTATTCCCCCCTGTTCTTGGTCCGTAAACCGGACGACTCATTTAGGGCTATATTTAACCTAAAAGCCCTCAATAAATTCTTGGTCGTACATCCGTTTAAAATGGAAACTATTAACACCGCAATAAAAATGCTGTTTCAAAACTGCTTCATGGTGGTCCTAGATCTGAAAGACGCTTACTACCATATACCCATATGTCTAGCACACCAACCTTTCCTTAGACTGGCGGTTCAGTTGGAGGGGTCAATCCAGCACTTCCAGTACGCGGCCTTACCCTTCGGGGTGGCAGTTGCGCCCCGAGTATTCACCAAAGTGATGGCAGAGGTGATGGCCCACCTGCGCGAGCTAAACATTCTAGTCGTTCCCTACCTAGATGACCTCCTTATAATAGGCAGTTCAGCCGAGCAGTGTTTAGAACAATTACAGAAAACAACGGCGGCTCTAGAGCGGTTGGGATGGCTACTTAATATCAAAAAATCCCGTTTGCAGCCATTAAAAATTCAACAATTTTTAGGCCTAACCCTAGATTCTAAAAAGCAGGAATGCCGTCTGCCCCCAGAGAAGCTGCTGCACCTGCATGGCCGGGTCCTGAACGCTTCCAACAACCCCTCCATGTCCCTCAGGAAAGCCATGTCCCTGTTGGGTTCCCTCTCGTCCTGCATTCCCGCGGTCCAGTGGGCCCAAGTTCATACGAGAACTCTACAGGGCGAAGTTTTATGGTATCAGAGGATTCTTGGGGGTAACTTAGAAAGTCGACTGACCTTATCCAGAAACACAATAGAGTCCCTGGAGTGGTGGCTAGAAAGAAATAACTTGTCTAGAGGGGTCCCTTGGGAGTATAACATTACCCGCGTGGTCACCACGGATGCAAGTCCTTCCGGTTGGGGGGCGCATATGGAGGAAATTCTGGTCCAGGGCCTATGGGAACGGGATCAGATACCAATGTCTTCTAATTTGAAAGAATTGATAGCGGTAGTACACGCAGCTAAAGTGCTCCTTATGTATCTACAGGGCCATCACGTACGAGTTCTCTCGGACAATCGAGTGGTCGTGGCCTATATCATCCACCAAGACGGAACTCGATCCAAAACTCTGATGAATGTGGCAGGACAGTTGTTCCAGCTAGCAGAGCGGCATTTTTTATCTCTCACGGCTCTTCACATAAGAGGGAAAGAAAACGTCGCGGCAGATTTCCTAAGCCGCAATCTGTTAAAACAAGGAGAGTGGGCCTTAAATACCTCCATTTTCGTTCAGATCCTGCAGAGATGGGGTCAACCAGAGGTGGATCTATTCGCCACCAAGGAGAACTCGAAAACGAGACAGTTTTGCTCCCTAAATCCCAGGGAGACCCCTCTGGCAGTAGATGCGCTACTGATAAAATGGGACTTCAGGCTAGCCTACGCCTTTCCTCCCCTATCTCTACTTCCTCTGGTGTTGAGGAAGATCAGGAAGGACAGGGCAAGGGTCATAGTCATCGCCCCGTTCTGGCCCAGAAGGGCATGGTTCTCGAACCTCAGGATCATGTCGGTAGACGATCCTTGGGTTCTCCCGGACATCCCGGACCTTCTGTCCCAGGGCCCGGTCTTCCACCCTCAGGTGGCTGGCGTACATCTCACGGCGTGGAATTTGAGCGGTCACTGCTAAAAAGTAAAGGCTTCTCCCCAGACCTAATTGACACTCTACTAAAAAGTAGAAAAGTGGTGACAACTAAGATTTACGTCAGAATTTGGAAAAGATTCCTCCAAAGCTCAAATATAAATACTGATGATTCCGTCCCTATAGGCCAGATCTTGGAATTTTTACAAAAAGGGCTGGACCTGGGTCTCTCCACCAGTACCCTTAAAGTACAGGTATCCGCCTTAGGGGCCCTCTTTAGCTGCAACATCGCGGCTAATTACTGGGTCAATAGGTTTATCAAAGCAGCGAGTAGATCCAGACCAATAGTAAAGAATAGACTCACGCCATGGGATTTGAACCTAGTCCTCACAGCTATGACAGAAGTGCCATTTGAACCCATCTCGTCAGCCTCTATTAGGAGCCTGTCCCTCAAGATAGCTTTCCTGATAGCCATAACGTCAGCCCGTAGGGTAAGCGACATTCAGGCATTGTCTAGGCGCCCACCTTTTCTTCAGGTAAAAGAGGATAGGGTAATACTTAGACCTGACCCAGCGTATTTACCAAAAGTAGCCTCCAGCTTTCATAGGTCGCAGGAAATAGTCCTTCCATCCTTCCTCCCTAAACCAACTAATGAGAAAGAGGAGAAGCTACACACTTTAGACGTTAGGAGATGCCTCTTGGAGTATCTAACGGCTACCGATCCCTGGAAGAAGGACAATGCCCTCTTTGTCTCCTACCAAGGCCCTAGGAAAGGTCTTAGGGTGTCCAAAAGTACACTAGCCAGATGGATTAGAGAAGCAATCTCGTTAGCTTATACCTCAAAAGGTAGAGTAGCTCCGGAGAAATTGAAGGCGCATTCCACCAGAGCCGTGGCGACCTCGTGGGCCGAGAGATCGGAAGTCTCCATCGACCAGATTTGTAAGGCGGCCACTTGGTCCTCTCCGAGCACTTTTTATAGTCATTATAGGCTAGACTTGGGTGCTTCTGCAGACCTCTCCTTCGGTATCAGGGTTCTGCAGGCTGTAGTCCCCCCCTAAAGTGGTGATTACTCTCTGTAATTCTCTCAGGTGGTGCTGTCATGGACGACCGATAAAGTCTTAGTTACTCACCGGTTAACGGTGTTTTTCGGAGTCCATGACAGCACCCGTATATTCCCTCCCTTTAGTTTAAATTTGG
The DNA here is from genome assembly GCF_039654945.1 of Dendrobates tinctorius. Lineage (NCBI taxonomy): Eukaryota > Metazoa > Chordata > Amphibia > Anura > Dendrobatidae > Dendrobates > Dendrobates tinctorius. The sequence goes on from NW_027361675.1 coordinate 43,792,469, forward strand.
GTGTGCACTTCTTCCTCTTGTATGTACACTGGTAAGGAATAGTTGTGTAAAAGTACTGTATATAAATTTTGCCATTAACCATTGTGGTCCTCTTGTGCTCTGTAATCCAACTGATGCGTGGGAGAGGTGCCGCCCTTTTGTATCTGTAGGTTTCCTGTTCCTGAAGGGCGGATCCCCTCTCTCAGGTGGTGCTGTCATGGACTCCGAAAAACACCGTTAACCAGTGAGTAACTAAGACTTTTCACACCATCTGTGGCAAGTGGAGAAGAGACTAATGTTAGTGACAGGGGGTCCCCATAACTTCCTTGCAGGTTGACGCTGTGATATGCATGCTGTCCAGAAACAAAACATACCGGTACTTTATTTTCATGTACTACATATTTTTGTCACGCATACGTCATTGATGGATAGGTAATCTATACATGGGTGTAACCACCAGAGTAGAAGGCATAAAGTGTAGTCAGTGAAGACTGTGGACATTACAATGGGGTGTAGAAAATTAACTGCAGCCCCAGTTTTTTGTTTGACGTCCCGCTGCCACGCTGCTGTGTGCATTATCCCATTGTATAATTCTTGTGCTGTATCGTTACCCACGACTGTACAAAATATCTTACTATTGTGACATCACATGTTGGCAGTGTCGAGCTGGGGTACAAAGGGCTCACCAGTAACCAACTCCAGGGCCCCACTTTTCAGCTACATGCAAATCTGACATTACCCTCAATCACAAAATTATATAACAATGAACTGGGTAGATTGTTCTATGAATAAGATGCTGCCTTTGTCTGTACATAGTGATTCATGTATATATTGGGCCACGAACCGCTCATATAAGAAGGTGGCGGCCCACTCTTCCACAGGGGCCCACCGGAGGATTCTTCTGTTCTCCTGTGGGCTAGTCCAAGCCTGCATGTTGGATGATGGTGGTCATGGAAAGTCCCTTGCTGTATTTTTGCCTGAATATTGCGTGGTATTGAACATCAACCTTATTCAAATGAATGGAGTAGAGTTGCAATACCAGACACAACCCAGGAACAAGAGTGTCACTTGTCCATGATAATAAATGACTCCCTTTATTTAATCTAAGATAATGCCGTTTAAGAACGAAGTAACAAATCTTATCAATAGCACAATATGATTTTTTTTGCTACCATGCGAATTGATATATTTGTATGAAGTCGGTTACTGTTTTTTTGGGTGGGAATTGTAGATCTGTTGATATGACATAATGAATGCTTTTATATCTGGCAAAGGTAAGTGTCCTATTTTATTAAAAGGCAGTGACAAATATCTAGTGTATGGTATGTGGATTCTTTCCCTATACATTCTTTTTATAAGAGATGTCCTCTTTGTTCTATACAGTCTGTACATGTTATAAGCTGTCAATCGACCGTCAGCAACGTCTCCAAGATAACACTTTTCTCATTTTCCATTTGTACGGCTCACTGCCACTTGCTATGTTTTGCAGGGTGCACTTATCTCTGCTGGGTGGTGGTACTAAGAAAGCATTGATGAGATCCTCTTTTGTCATTGTCCACCTATGCTTTTTATGGCCTCATGTGCATCATAAGACACTGGTGTTTTAGAATTAAGGTTTAGTTCATATTCTATTGTGTTCATGCTACATGCAATACAGAACCCATAGGATGAAGTAGTTTATGTCTACAAATTGTAGCCATATTAGATGTGTGTAAAATGACTTGAATTTTTTTTTGTAGTCTGTTGTTTCCTGATCTTAGATTTTTTTTTTTTTAATTTTATTTTCTGTACATCAATACCGGCGGTTATATTGCAAGAGTTTCTGCTCTGTTTTTCTTTAACAATTATTCAGATGAGCCTTACAGAGGCCATGTAGACTATAGGAAACGAGAGAGCTGTGAACATCACCTATTGTGAACGGTACGATCTATATACTGTACATAGGTGACATCTTTCATGAGATCACTAAGAAAGAATCTCTACAGGGCCGTAAGAGTCAGCCTGTCATGAGGCTCAGTGGCTAAAGTGAAAAAAGCAGGACCTTTTATTATTTGGATATTGAATTGAAAACTTCATTAAGGAAAAGTTTTTTTTTTTTAAATATGGTTAACATAAATCATTGATTCAGACAATGGGTAATTTTACAATGAACCATTTTTTTTAAACTTCCTTGACTCTGATTTTCGAAGGCATTTTTGGGGTTTATATGAAAAGAAAAAAAAACCGCCATGAGTTTTATGTATTTTGAACAATCATTTTTGGCATTTTAGGGAACCTATAGGGAAAATGTCTGAAAAATGCCATAGCCTAGAGAATGTTATATTTGGAAAAAATACTAGAGAATCAAAAAAAGGATCTTATGTGTGAAAAAGCATCGCGAAAAAGGCAGATTGTGATCTTTCGCATATTTCCTTATAGGCAGCAGTTTTGCCCCCTTCCAAATACTATTTTTCAAAAGAACAAAGTACATTTTAACTAATAGATCTAAGAATAAAAATAAGTTCCACAATTGGATATGTGTAAATAAAATGTTCCTGTGCTGAGATAATCTTATATATATGCCCCTGCTGTGTACTGTGTAATGGCTGTGTCTGAATGTACAGGAACGTGGTCAGATCATACCACCTCTCCTGGGCAGGGGGAGAGAAAAATATAGTATACTGACATTGTAGCTTGGAGATGCAGCTGATTCTGTAAGGTAAAGCATGTTTTTCAATATGCAGGAAAATGTTTTACCTCATGGAAAACAGCATCTGCGATCCCATGGTGTAGTGTCTCTTTTGTGTCCTACCCGGCTCAGGAGATGAGGTATACTCCAACTGTCGTAGAGAAAAATTAAAAATCCACAAAGACATATCCAAAGAGGGGACATATCACCCTCACGTTGAACACATGGGATTAATCGTGACTGAGAGAAACTAATTAGAACTGAGTAAGAGAGAAACTATTAAAGCAGGGGGAATTAGAGCTGACACGTCCATCTCCATTGAAGTAGGAGCCTACTGCAGTGATTAGGTAATCACAGCAGGGATATTTGCTGGGAAAAGATAGCAAGGCTCAGATTTATTTACACAGAGGTGTGGAAGTACGGTTCCAAACTAAAGACCTTCTCATCAAAGAATCTTTCTGAGACACTTTAGAGCCAGTGGTCAGTAATGAATATTGGGGTCTGCATCGATGTGATATTTTATGGGAGATAGGTTTGTCCCTTTGCTATGAAAATATAATGCATTCACTCACATCACTATAAGGCGTTTCTAACCCCTCCAAATTAATAATAGTCCATTGATTGATGTAATCCAGGCCATGTTTCATCTTGATATAAAGGTAAAATAATTGCAATAAGAAACATGTCGACAATATCTACCATCTGGGACCTCCTGAAGCAAAGATACCCTGTAAGTTGAGAATTTAGTAAAATTCTGAAAGACCCAGCACATCCCTCAACCAGAAATTGGGTTTAGTCATTTGTCAGTCCCGGAAGGTACAGCTTGCTCTAGTTCTGTCCATTTTCATAAGGAGTACCTGCCTCCGCTAAGCTCTGAACCATTTCCGTGACATCAAGTTTAATAATTCTATTTAGTTATTCCTTTTTATTTTATGTAATTCTATATATCATATTGCTGTGTTACCATTTTGTATCACCTTTGTATATTTTTTATAAACACTGCTTCCCTTTCTGGATTAAATATATAAAATTTAATAGCTCTGTTCTTCTTTTTCTGTAAACCTCACCCCTGAAGCCATTTGCTACCTGTAACAGGCGTCTAATAAACCTGTACAAACGATTGGTGGTGGCGGCTAGTTTTGGTTCCTTGGAGACCATACCAGGGTATATACAGTGGGGCAAAAAAGTATTTAGTCAGTCAGCAATAGTGCAAGTTCCACCACTTAAAAAGATGAGAGGCGTCTGTAATTTACATCATAGGTAGACCTCAACTATGGGAGACAAACTGAGGAAAAAAAATCCAGAAAATCACATTGTCTGTTTTTTTTTCATTTTATTTGCATATTATGGTGGAAAATAAGTATTTGGTCAGAAACAAAATTTCATCTCAATACTTTGTGATATATCCTTTGTTGGCAATGACAGAGGTCAAACGTTTTCTGTAAGTCTTCACAAGGTTGCCACACACTGTTGTTGGTATGTTGGCCCATTCCTCCATGCAGATCTCCTCTAGAGCAGTGATGTTTTTGGCTTTTCGCTTGGCAACACGGACTTTCAACTCCCTCCAAAGGTTTTCTATAGGGTTGAGATCTGGAGACTGGCTAGGCCACTCCAGGACCTTGAAATGCTTCTTACGAAGCCACTCCTTCGTTGCCCTGGCAGTGTGCTTTGGATCATTGTCATGTTGAAAGACCCAGCCGCGTTTCATCTGCAATGCCCTTGCTGATGGAAGGAGGTTTGCACTCAAAATCTCACGATACATGGCCCCATTCATTCTTTCATGTACCCGGATCAGTCGTCCTGGCCCCTTTGCAGAGAAACAGCCCCAAAGCATGATGTTTCCACCACCATGCTTTACAGTAGGTATGGTGTTTGATGGATGCAACTCAGTATTCTTTTTCCTCCAAACACAACAAGTTGTGTTTCTACCAAACAGTTCCAGTTTGGTTTCATCAGACCATAGGACATTCTCCCAAAACTCCTCTGGATCATCCAAATGCTCTCTAGCAAACTTCAGACGGGCCCGGACATGTACAGGCTTAAGCAGTGGGACACATCTGGCACTGCAGGATCTGAGTCCATGGTGGCATAGTGTGTTACTTATGGTAGGCCTTGTTACATTGATCCCAGCTCTCTGCAGTTCATTCACTAGGTCCCCCCGCGTGGTTCTGGGATTTTTGCTCACCGTTCTTGTGATCATTCTAACCCCACGGGGTGGGATTTTGCGTGGAGCACCAGATCGAGGGAGATTATCAGTGGTCTTGTATGTCTTCCATTTTCTAATTATTGCTCCCACAGTTGATTTCTTCACTCCAAGCTGGTTGGCTATTGCAGATTCAGTCTTCCCAGCCTGGTGCAGGGCTACAATTTTGTTTCTGGTGTCCTTTGACAGCTCTTTGGTCTTCACCATAGTGGAGTTTGGAGTCAGACTGTTTGAGGGTGTGCACAGGTGTCTTTTTATACTGATAACAAGTTTAAACAGGTGCCATTACTACAGGTAATGAGTGGAGGAAAGAGGAGACTCTCAAAGAAGAAGTTACAGGTCTGTGAGAGCCAGAAATCTTGATTGCTTGTTTCTGACCAAATACTTATTTTCCACCATAATATGCAAATAAAAGGAAAAAAAAACAGACAATGTGATTTTCTGGATTTTTTTTTCTCAGTTTGTCTCCCATAGTTGAGGTCTACCTATGATGTAAATTGCAGACGCCTCTCATCTTTTTAAGTGGTGGAACTTGCACTATTGCTGACTGACTAAATACTTTTTTGCCCCACTGTACATATATTCCATGCTTTGGCATCGGAGGTGTATATTCCATACGCTCTCTATTCGTTCATCAATAACTGGCCTAAAAGTGGAAGCTGCTGTTGTCTTGTCTGTGACTCATCACTCAAATGCGTAATGGTCCCGACGATTTGAGGCAGTGGAGTTGCATTCCTTGACAACTGGTGACAGCTGTAGGAACTGCCTGTCCTCCCCACGCCAATGTTATCCGTGACAACTGGTGGGATCTGTGCTATCCTACCCTGCTGTTATCCTTGACACAGACCATGCTCCAGCACGGTTAGACACAGCCATTAAACAGTACATAGCAGGAGCACATTCATAAGATATCAGTACAGGAACATTTTTTAATACATTCAGATGTCAAACTTATTTTTATTTCAAGACATATTAATTACAATTTCCTTCTTTTGCGACAACCTCTTTAAGAGGTCTTTTACATACAGGTCAACATGCCAAGTTTTCCAAGACAAAGACGTTTTAGGATATGTTGTCGTTTTTTGACTGAAGCATCTTTAATGATTGATTACTGTGCGATTCTTTGCTATTTTTGACCGCAAGCGGATTTTTGGAGCACTTTTGGGTTGTCTTTTGTACTGACATCTTCTAGGAGTCTTCTAAACCTTCCTTCAGACTTGTGTTGTAAAGTATAGAGCATCTTCTGAGTAGCAGACAAGTTAAGAAAGGTAAGCTCACTTCTTTTAACCCCTTGGAATCTTTGAATCATGAAGCAGTTAAAAGATGATCAAAACCCAGAGCATAAGCACAGCAAGTCATACATATCTTCATTCTCTTGAACGTTTTCTCAGTTCTGAGCTTAGACATCCAAAACATCAACCGGCATGTTTTATATTTTCGGACGGCTATCATCAATGGTAGGTGAGTGCTGATCATTGTAAAAAAATAAGAATTTCTCTTTTTAGCATCACCCATGGTTGTCTACCTGTCAAACATTCTTTTTGCCATCTTGTTTCTTTTTCCTAAAATACACCAAGACAACTGCCAAAGTCACCACATTCTGCTTGGAAATCAAAGATTTTGCCACTGTATTCTCTTAAGGAACATCCATCATAAAATGGCAACATGAAAGAAGTTTAAAGAACATGAAAGAATATTTTAGTGAATCCCTTCTGTCAGAGGGAATTGCCTAATCATTTTTTCCCCTTCCACCAAATATCAAACTTTTGTTTTTGGTATACGACGAAAATGTATGGATTCTGGCAAAAAAACATTTTACAATTCCATTTGAAATGTGTATTGTGAGGTCGTGTAAATTAATATTCATACAGACAATGATTCATAGTTTGATTTTAATCTCATGTATATGGGGGCCTTTAAGGTTATTTCTAGGTGGTGGCCATATAATTGTCTAAAGCAGTGGTCCCCAACCTTTTTTGCACCAGGGACCGGTTTCAAGCAAGACCATTCTTCCATGGCCCGGCAGGGCGGGGATGGAGGTGTGGCAGGGGCGGGGCTTTGGTCATAAGGGGGCGGGGCTATGGACACGGTTGAAGTGTAGCAGTGCATACTTATAATTAAATAACATTTATAATGTGACTCAACTCACCATAGGTTTTGAATAAGTGCTCCATCACCCCCTTCTCCCCATCATTGCCTTCACCCCATCATTGCCTTCACCCCATCACTCCCTTCTCCCCATCATTGCCTTCACCCCATCACTGCCATCTCTCCATCATTGCCTTCACCCCATCACTCCCTTCTCCCCATCATTTCCTTCACCCCATCACTCCCTTCTCCCCATCATTGCCTTCACCCCATCACTTCCTTCTCCCCATCATTGCCTTCACCCCATCACTCCCTTCTCCCCATCATTGCCTTCACCCCATCACTCCCTTCTCTCCATCATTGCCTTCACCCCATCACTGCTGTCTCCCCATCATTGCCTTCACCCCATCACTCCCCTCTCCCCATCATTGCCTTCACCCCATCACTGCCTTCTCTCCATCACTGCCTTCACCCCATCACTGCTGTCTCCCCATCATTGCCTTCACCCCATCACTCCCCTCTCCCCATCACTGCCTTCACCCCATCACTCCCTTCTCCCCATCATTGCCTTCACCCCATCACTCCCTTCTCCCCATCATTGCCTTCACCCCATCACTGCCATCTCTCCATCATTGCCTTCACCCCATCACTCCCTTCTCCCCATCATTGCCTTCACCCCATCACTCCCCTCTCCCCATCATTGCCTTCACCCCATCACTGCTGTCTCCCCATCATTGCCTTCACCCCATCACGGCTGTCTCTCCATCATTGCCTTCACCCCATCACTCCCTTCTCCCCATCGTTGCCTTCACCCCATCACTCCCTTCTCCCCATCGTTGCCTTCATCCCATCAATGCATCATTGCCTTCACCCCATCACTCCCTTCTCCCCATCATTGCCTTCACCCCATCACTCCCTTCTCCCCATCATTGCCTTCACCCCATCAATGCATCATTGCCTTCACCCCATCACTTCCCTCTCCCCATCATTGCCTGCACCCCATCACTGCCGTCTCTCAATCACTCCCCTCATGGCCTTCTCCTCATGTCCCCATCTCCTCCAGGGCCAGGCTACACAAACACAGACCAACACACACAGACACACACACAGACAGACAGACATACACACCACCTCTCTCCTCTCACCTGCCCGCCGCCCGCGCTTCCTCGCTCTGACACAGCAGCGGCCGCGCGCTCCTCTCTGTGTCAGTCAGAGACAGTAAGCGCGGGCGGCGGCCAGGAAGCTGGACGGGTCCTTGCAGCTCCGCTCCTGCTATTCCCTCTTGCAGGCAGCGGAGCTGCTTGGATCGCTCCCTGGCCGCCGCTAAGAACTGCTGCGCGCCGCCCCAGCCCCCGCTACGCCACTGACCGCCCCTGGCTCCCCTTGTGTCCGCGGACCAGCAAGGGCACTGCAGCGGCCCGGTGCTGGGCCGCGGACCGGCGGGTGGGGACCCCTGGTCTAAAGTCTATAATGACGAGACTCTTTCTGCATTGTTAATCTAGAGGGTTTATCTCAAGATGCAAGTACTAAAGAACAGAAAGTCAATGTATCTCTGGTACACAGTGACTGTGTATCGCTGGTGGGTGAGGACCCACTGCGCCATGGGCCAGGCTTAACCTGGAGTGGCATAACTAAGCAACTACCTGGTTTTCACTAGAGCCTCTGATGGTGAGGATCGGATGGGCCGCAGGTCGATGCCAGGAACCACTTCAGGGCAGTCCCTGGGTCTGCAGCAGCTGACCAGAGGCATGGGTATGTGGTACAGGATTGAAAGACAAGGTATGGTCAGAAGGTCTGAGGTTGGGGCAGGCAGCACAGGGTCAGTAAGACTAGCCAGGGTCAGGAACGGAGAGGTCAGACAGGATAGGAAACTAGCCGGGGTCATTGATGAGGAGCAAAGTATGAAGACAGATATACAAATGGACTAACAGGGCAGGAACAAACATCTGAGCGAGGAGGAGCTCCCAGAAATGGGACCTGCTGACACGGGATTGGCCGAGGAACATAATCTCTGCAGGACACAGCAGGGATTGCAAAGACCGGCCACACCCCCCGAAGGCCAGATGGACACACCATGCAGGTGCAGCAGTGCTGCATGCAGCAGACTTAGCTGAACGTCCAGACGAGGAGAAAATCACATGGTGAGCAGAGCGGCGCTAAGGGGGCCAGCCAGTCAGTGCTGTGACAGATTAGACTACTTGAAAACAACTAAATAGGCCACCTGCTAAAACAAGATGAACTTATATCAGAATAATTGAAATAAAAAAATATGATGAAGGAAAGGAATGGATGATGTTCCGAAGTGTACCACATGATCTGCAAGACATGGTGAACGCAGAGTTGTGTATTATGGCATGGGCATCAATGTTTGGCAATGTAGCCAGGTCACTGGTATTTACTTATTCCGTGAACGCAAATAAAAGCAGGATAAAATCTTTTTTATCATGTACATTTAACCATTTTTAACAATAAAATGGAACGTTACTTTCTGATGCCCATTGTAAAAATCAAGATAAAGATTAATGTTCAGTCATAAAATTCAATAACTGTCTAAGTCATAGATGAAGAATATGATCTCTACAGCACCAGAACATTTTGAAGAAATTACTCATAATAATAGCATAATGATAGCAAGGCGAGGAGTGGGAAGCTAGGAAATATCCTCCTAATGCAAAAAGTAATAGAGGCAAAGAAAAAATGGGGAGTGGGAGGTGGGGTAAAAAAGCTTTATTCAGCTCTACTGTGAATGGTGCCAGGATTTAAGTCTATTGTATGTACCTATAAGTGAAGAATTACGAACTTTCATTGTGATGATCTTGTATCTTGTTAAAATAGAAGGAGGGCATAGCGTTTTTTACCAGGTGGTGACCCACAGAGCACTTGTACGAGGGGCATTCATTAAAGATTTCCCCTGACCCACTTCCTGTGGACTAAGGGCAATGAAACTTGGCACAGTTATTAGTCCTTCTCTACATAGGTGCCACCCAGGGACACACACTTCTCCCATCTCTTTAAGCAACTGTAAACACCTTGTGTAGACGTCAACAGGTTGCTCCAAAAGCCACATTGTGACTTCAGAAATCAAGAGTCTCATCATCTGGAAAATGCTTGCCCTTCAAAATTAAGTACGTTGTTGGAAACAGGTGGAAGTCCGATGGTGCAAGGTTAGGTGAATAATGGGGATGCGGTAGAATTTCAAAGCAGCAGGAGCATGCTTCCATTTGGGCAACGTGTGCATTGTGACTGGTGTATTGTCTTGCAGAAGGTGGACACCTTTGGTGAGCATGCCACGTCTCTTGGTTTTGATTGTCTCCCTCAATTTCCGCAGCAGTGAAGCATAGTATGCCCCAGTGATCGTGGTACCCTTTGCTTGGAAATCCATCAATACTCCCAAAATACTGTGAGCATGACCTTGCCTGCCGAGGGTTGGGCACGTGCCTTCTTTGGAGGCGGTGAGTCATGATGCTTCCATTGCATCGGCTGGACTTTAGTCTCAGGATCATAGTGATGGACCCAGTTTTCATCCTATCTGTTGAAAAAGTCCTCCTGGTTTCCATGGCACATTGTCAATAGAGCCTCAGAGAATTCGACTCATTCCTGCTTCTGGAAAGATGTGAGCAGCTGGAGAAGACAGCGAGCGGATACCTTATGCATGTGCAGATGGTCTTGGATGATTTTTTCCATGGAGCCCACACTAATCTTTGACATTTTGGGCTAGGTGGCGAATGGTTACGCGACAATTTTCCAAAATGGTGACCTCCACTTGTTGGATGGTGTGTTCATCGATAGACGAGTGGGTTCGCCCTGGAATTGGAGCTGTTTGCACCGAAGTCCAACCACTTTTGAATTGAGGATGCCAGTTCTTAAGTACATCATATGATGGGTGTCATGATCCAGGTTGGATATGACAGGGATAAAGCACAAGTAACCTTTTTTTGCCTTCAGTTGTGTGCGAAAGTTTGGTTTTTGCCCCCAGTGGCCATTAGGGTCATTGCACTGTGGTGGTTTCACTTCTAGCTTCCCCCCGGTGGCCATTAGGGTCATTGCACTTTGGTTACTTTAGTTTTGTGCACGTAATTATAAAACAGGTGTGATTGCTTTATAAAAGAGTGTCAGGTGTGGTAATCACTGTTGGTGATAGTTCTCAGTTACAAGCAAGCCTGGGTGAAGGATGGAGCTGAAGGAGAGTCCCGGGCAACTCAGTGAGAGTCCTGGAGTGGCAGTTATGGTGTCTGCGAGGAGGGCTGGCATGGCTTGGTGGAGTTGCAGCTATGGTGTCAGCAAGGAGTTCTTGCATCGCTTGGTGGAGTGGCAGCTATGGTGTAGAGCTACACTCATCATGCTGGACTCGGTTGCTGGAAAGCTGGACTCAAGATGCTGGACTCTTTTGCTGGAAATCTGGACTCATATGCTGGACTCTGTTTCTGGACAGCTGCACGCAGGTGGTGGACTCTGTTTGCTCCAAGGCTGCACTATGGTGTTGGATCCGGTCAGAGGAAAAGATGCACACAGGTGGTGGTCTCTGTTGCTAGGAGCGTAAGCGACAGAGCAAAGCTAAGTGATGTTTCCGTTTTGTCTCTTTTCCTTATGTGTGTTTTAGTGCAGTGGTGTGATTAGTTTCCTCACCGTCCACTTCACTAGTGAGGGTTTAAATGCAGGGCGAGTCAGGGTTTTTAGGTTCCTGATCGCCGCCCGGTGCGGAACCGGCCTAGGGAACATTAGGAGTGTAGAGACACTGACTCGGGAGTGCAGGAGGTCTCCACGTCCCCGTTCCCTATCACAGGGCCACCATTGTTATTGTTACCCAGGTTTTCCCTTTTATTGTTTAAATTCGCCTTACTGGAGGCGGGGTTTCCAGACATACGTGTATTTCCGAAATTCACCTGTTGTAGGCGGTATATCCAGCTGCACTTTTTATTATTTAAATTCGCCCAACTGGAGGCAGTGTATCCAGGGTCACACGTGTCATCTAAATCCGCCCTGCTGGAGGCGCTGTGTCCAGCCACGCATGACCATGACAATGGGGAATCATCACCATAAACCTCTTTCATCTCATCGAACGTCTCCTTTGGTGTGCGGCCTTTCAAGTAAAGGAACTTGATGACTGCTCTGTATTCTACTGGGTCCGTTATCAAACCTCACATCCCTTCAGCACCTGTAAAATCAAGGCCGTTATCAGTTCTGAGTTGCAAATTAGCACATAAACTATAGAGACTTATATCATTACACGTGCAGTTTCAGCATCCTATGATAAATAGAAGTGGGTCAGGGGAAATCTTAAATGAATGCCCCTCGTATGTAGACAAGGGCACATCACAGAAATGCAGCAGAAAGAAGTCCGGATTGATTGGTAAATTTAGAAGACATCAGAACAATAGAATTGATGGTTCAGGATAAATATTTATTGAAACATACTGTAAAAACAATCAATTCTTCAGATGCAGTAATAGAATATTCTTCAATGGCCGAGTCAGTCACCTGACCAAGACTGATTGGTGAGAATGCTGTTCACTTTATGAAGAAAAAACTGAAAGTAGAAAGACTTATAAACAAGCAACAACTGAAGACGGCTACAGTAAAGGCCTGGCAAAGCATCTAAGTCAGTATTTGGTTATGTCAACAGGTCACAGACTTCTGGCAGTCTTGAATATTTGATTTGCGTCCAAGTATTAAAATTAATCCTTGTCTTTATAATTATGTTGCTTTATTTAATGATCTTTGTGTCTGTGAAAATGGAGGAATTAGAAAATGTTACACACCTTTCCTAGATCCAGCGTTTGGTTCTCGATCATCCTCCTGCCTCAGCCAGCTCGCTCTGTTTTTCAATCTGCTCCTGTATCATAACACTCCTTGGCCATATAGACTGGCTGAGGCACCAAGATGCTGTCTGAGTATTCAGGTAGTTGGTGTCCACATCTCTACTGAGGACTGCTTTCATGTACCTGAGCCGCATGAACCTCCTGACAAATCCAGCTTTGCCACAATGCTAGGTCACTCTGCTATACTGTTGGACAGCTGTGCTTTGGGCTTTGCATCATACTCCGTTCTGCTATATCGCTGAAACATCTGTGCCAATCTCGGCATTGGACTGTGTAATGAACTAAGGCCGGGTTCACATTAGTGTTTGAGTCCGCAGCGTGGTGCTGTGGACTTCTTTCCTTAAGCTCCGCCTACTTTCGCATGCGTCCTACGTATCTATCTTTAACATTGTGTACGCAGGGACATGCATTGTACGCGGATGCGTCCGTGTGCATCGTTTTGAAGTGCCCTTCGAACGCAACATGTTGCATTTTCTTGCGTTCTGTGGGCACATCAAAACTACGCATGCGGATGCATCCGCATACAATGCATGTCTCTGCGTACACAGTGTTAAAGATAGGTACGCAGGATGCATGCGGAAGTAGGCGGAGCTTAAGGAAAGAAGTTCACAGCACCACGCTGCAGGCTCAAACGCTAATGTGAACCTAGCCTAAGCTCTGCTTTATCACACAGCTGTGCGATTTGGGTTCACAATAAGCTTTGCTCCACCAATTATTCATGACTTAATCTTGTCTGTTTCATGGGATCCTGTGATTTCTGTTAACGCCTCTTGTTGCTGTTCTGTCACTATAACCTCCATCGTTCAGTCTGCTGATAGGGCCTAGAGCAGGGCCGGTTTTAGGCAAAGTTTAAAAGGGGGCCCCAAATGCTAACATATTGCACATCACACAGAAGCATTTTGGTTGTATTTACATGCGCTGAGTTCAGGCCGCTAAATGAGTGTGATCAACAATATTGAAGTAGTTCAACACAGTTTCCCGGCCTCTTTCCACCGTCTGAGAAAGAATGAAGGGGACAGAGCGATCACTAACAGATCACCATAGAGTACCATGTTATCAGCAGCATACACCCCATAGTCCTCCATATAATATAATGTGCCCCATAGTCCTCTATATAGTATAATACACTCCTCAGTCCTCCATATAGTATAATACACTCCCTATAGTCCTCCATATAGTATAATACACTCCTCATAGTCCTCCATATAGTATAATACACTCCTCATAGCCCTCCATATATTAAAATACACTGCTCAATCCTCCATATAGTATAATACACTTCTCATAGTGCTCCATATAGTATAATGCACTGCCATAGTCTTCCATGTAGTACAATTCACTTCCCATCATAAAATGCACCCCATAGTTCTTCATATAATGTATTCCCCATAGTCTTCGATACAGTATAATGTAGCCCACATATAGTATAATGCAGCCACCCCATAGAGCATAATGCAGCCACCCCACAGAGTATAATGCAGCCCCACCATACAATATAATATAACCCCCCATAGAATATAATGCAGCCCCCCTCTTATTGTATAATGCAGCCACCCATTAGAGCATAATGCAGCTACCCCACAGAATATAATGCAGCCACTCCACCAAATATAATGTAACCCCTCATAGAATAATAATAATCTTTATTTTTATATAGTGCTAACATATTCCGCAGTGCTTTACAGTTTGCACACATTATCATTACTGTCCCCGATGGGGCTCACAATCTAAATTCCCTATCAGTATGTTTTTGGAATGTGGGAGGAAACCGGAGTACCCGGAGGAAACCCACGCAAACACGGAGAGAACATAAAAAAACTCCTTGCAGAATATAATGCAGCCCCCTCATATAGTATAATGCAGCCCCTCCATAGAATATATGGCAGTCCCCTCAAAGTATATTGCAGCCCCCCATAGAATATAATGCAGCCCCTTATATAGTATAATGTAGCCCCTCCATAGAATACAATGTAGCCCTCATATAGTATAATGCAGCCCCCATAGAATATAATGTAGCCCCCTCATAAAGTATGATGAAGCCCCCATACAATATAATCTAGCCCCCCCCATAAAATATAATGCAGCCCCCCCATAAAATACAATGTAACCTCCTCATATAGTATAATGTAGCTCCCTCATAGAGTATGATGCAATCACCCCCCATAGAATATAATAAATATAATACAGCCCCCCATAGAATATAATTAGCCCCAAATAGAAAATAATACAGCCCACCTCCCCCATAGAATACAATGTAGCCCCCCATATTATATAACACAGCCTCCCCTATAGAATATAATGTAAAATGTACCCCCCCATGGTATATAACACAGCTGCATAGTATATAGCCCAGCACCACATGGTATATAGCCCAGCACCACATGGTATATAGCACAGCCACACATGGTATATAGCCCAGCACCACAGGGTATATAGCACAGCCACACATGGTATATAGCCCAGCACCACATGGTATATAGCCCAGCACCACATGGTATATAGCCAGCACCACACGGTATATAGCACAGCCACACATGGTATATAGTCCAGCACCACATGGTCTACAGCACAGCACCACATGGTATATAGCCAGCAGCACATGGTATATATCCCAGCACCACATGGTATATAGCACAGCCACACATGGTATATAGCCCAGCACCACATAGCAAATAACCCCCCCTCCAAGAATGGCCCCACAGTCCAGTACTCACACTGATATATTAAAAGAAAAAAACACACTATCCTCACCTCATGCTCGTGCTGCTCCCGGCACCCTGTCTCAGGGGCTGCTCTGCCTGGCACACAGTGAGAGAGCGATGACATCATCGCGCACCCGCAGTGTCAGAGGCAGAGCGGGGAATTATGGGAGAGGGAGCGTCAGCTGACGCTCTCTCTTCCATCATTGCTTTGAACTGTACTGGCGTCTATGACGCCGATATAGTTCATTCAAACAAAAAAGGAAGCACACTGTAACGTCATAACATGCAAACATGAAATATGAAAAATGAATTGCATTACTGCATTATAAGTATGAAAAATTGAGAAAGTTTAGCACAAAAAATGGCCAATTTTATGTGTACCTGGAAGCCACGGTAAGGCATTTCTTGTTTTCCAGGACCCTATCTATGCCAACCTCGCTTAGACTGAAGTCCTCATCTGAATGGGAACCTATACAAATCCTCTGTTTAGACTGAAGTCTATAATTCTGTGGAGGGGTAGTGGCCCTGCTTTAATTAAAAACACCTGCGGCTAACAGGTGGAGTGCTCAGTCAGAAGGTTAATGAATACAGATTTCAAAAACTGACTGTCACATCCAAGCATAAGCATAGTGTGAACAGGTGCTTAACCTAGAGTCACCAACTCATATACATTCAAACAAAAAAGGAAGCACACTGAAGCACCATAACTTGCAAACATGAAAAATGAATTGCATTAGAAGTATGAAAAATTGAGAAAGTTTAGTGCATAAAATGGCCAATTTTATGTGTACCTGGAAGCCACGGTAAGGCATTTCTCATTTTCTAGGACCATATCTATGCCAATCCTCGCTTAGACTGAAGTCCTCATCTGAATGGGAACCAATACAAATCCTCTGTTTAGACCAGGGGTGGGCAATTACTTTTGCCATGGGGCCGCATTAGAAATTGGGATGGTGTCAGAGGGCCGGACTAATATAATTAACTCAGTTGTACCCAATACTATATATGTATATAATATATAGTATACATATGCTATCTTTTCATAAACAAACAGTATGTTAAACAATGCAAAGATTTACAATACAATGACCCTGACCATGGCCTGACGTGAACACCAAGTCCAGACCCAGTCTAAACTAATTGATGCTAGCCTTACATTGCACCACAGTGTCACTGATATGCTTGCAGCAGTATAGATCACACCACGCCTCCACGCCCGCACGTTTTAGCACAGAGTTGGAGGTGTGGTGTGATGTATACTGCTGCACGCAGACGCCACCAACGGCATCTACACAGCCCTCTCTCAGACCACGCCCCCCTCCAGCCTCGACCAGTCAGCGCCGCAGGTCTGGTGTGTGGGCGGTGCGCTGGAGGCAATGTTTCTGTGCCGCTCTCAGGAGGTCGGGGTCCGCTCCGCTCACCGCCGCGTCTGCCGGGACTCCTCTACTATCTGCTTTACTCATGAATGATTCATGAGGAAAGCAGGAACCGGAGAAGTCCCGGACCCCTCCGCGGGCCGGTCACAGGCAGTGGGCGGGCCGGATGTGGCCCGGGGGCCGCCCCTTGCCCAGGTCTGGTTTAGACTGAAGTCTATATCTCTGTGGAGGGGTAGTGGCCCTAGGTTTAGCACCTGTTCACACTATGCTTATGCTTGGATGTGACGGTCAGTTTTTGAAATCTGTATTCATTAACCTTCTGACTGAGCACTCTACCTGTTAGCCGTAGGCGTTTTCAATTAAAGCAGGGTCACTACCCCTCCACAGAGATATAGACTTCAGTCTAAACAGAAGATTTGCATAGGTTCCCATTGAGATGAGGACTTCAGTCTAAGCGAGGATTGGCATAGATAGGATCATGGAAAACGAGAAATGCCTTACCGTGGCTTTCAGGTACACATATGTGCTAAACTTTCTCAATTTTTCATAATTCTAATGCAGTAATGCAATTCATTTTTCATATTTCATGTTTGCATGTTATGGCGCTACAGTGTGCTTCCTTTTTTCCTGTTTGAATGTATATGCGTTGGTGACTCTAGGTTAAGCACCTGTTCACACTATGCTTATGCTTGGATGTGACGGTCAGTTTTTGAAAGTCGATATAGTTCAGTCCGGCGTCGGGGGAGTCGGCGCTGGGGGCAGGCGGGCCCCCCCTGCCTCACGGGCCCCATAGCAGCTACGTGATGTGCTACTAGCTGGGGGCCCGTGGAGGAGCGGGGGCCCTAGGCAGCTGCCTGATCTGCCTGCCCCTAACGCCGGCCCTGGCCTAGAGGGATTTACTTCAGCAGGTGGGAAATAAAAAAATGCCTATGATTCCTAAACTTCTGATGGCATATTTTTATAAAACCCTTTGAGTTAAAGGGAATCTGTCACCCCTTTTTCGACTATGAGGTTCCGGCACCGCCATCAGGGGCTTATCTTCAGCATTCTATAATGCTGTAGATAAGCCCCCAATGTAACCTGAAAGAGAAGAAAAAGGAGTTATATTATAATCACCGGGGGGCAGTCCGGTCTTGGTCCCATGGGTGTTGCGGTCCGGCGCCTCCCATCGTCATACGATGCCATCCTCTTCTTTGCTGCCTGTCGTGGTTCAGGTGCAGGTGCACTGCTCTGTCCTGTTGAGGGCAGAGCAGAATACTGCAGTGCGTAGGCGCCGGACCTCTCCCGGCGCCTGCGCACTGCAGGACTCTGTTCTGCCCTCAACAGGAGCCACGACAGGAAGGAAGGAAGAGGACAGCATCGTATGCAGATGGGAGGCGCCGGACCGTACCGCAACACCCATTGGACCAGACCGGACGCCGGGGTGAGTATAATCTAACTTGTTTTTCTTATCTTTCAGCTTACATCGGGGGGCTTATGTACAGCAATGTTTTTCTCTATATCTGAAATGAAATCAGAATAAACCTTTCCCATTTTAGGTCAATTAGGATTACCATGATTATTAACCCCCAAGGGTGGTTTGCACATTCATGACCGGGCCAATTTTTACAATTCTAACCACTGTCCCTTTATGAGGTAATAACTCTGGAACGCTTCTATGGATCCCGGTGATTCTGATATTGTTTTCTCGTGACATATTGTACTTCATGTTAGTGGTAAAATTTCATTCATATAACTTGCGTTTATTTGTGAAAAAAACGGAAATTTGCCAAAAATTTTGAAAATTTCCCAATTTTCCAGCTTTGAATTTTTATACCCTTAAATCACAGAGATATGGCACACAAAAAACTTAATAAATAACATTTCCCACATGTTTACTTTACATCAGCACAATTTGCGAACCAATATTTTTTTGTTAGGAAGTTATAAGGGTTAAAAGTTTACCAGCGATTTCTCATTTTTACAACACCATTTTATTTTTAAGGAAAACATCACATTTTAAGTCACTTTGAGGGGTCTATATGATAGAAAATACCCAATAGTGACACCATTCTAAAAACTTCACCCCTCAAGGTGCTCAAAACCACATTCAAGATGTTTATTAACCATTCAGGTGCTTCACAGGAATTTTTTGAATGTTTAACAAAAAATGAACATCTAACTTTTTTCACAAAAAAAATACTTCAGGTTCAATTTTTTTTATTTTACCAAGGGTAACAGGAGAAATTGGACTGTAAAAGTTATTGTGCAATTTGTCCTGAGTATGCTGATACCTGATATGTGGGGGGGAACCACTGTTTCGGCGCATGGCAGAGCTCAGAAAGGAAGGGTCGCCGTTTGACTTTTTCAATGCAAAATTGGCTGGAATTCAGATTGGACGCCATGTCACATTTGGAGAGCCCCTGATGTGCCTAAACAGTGGAAACCCCCCACAAGTGACCCCATTTTGGAAACTAGACCTCCCAAGGAACTTATCTAGATATGTGATGAGAACTTTGAACCCCCAAGGGCTTCACAGAAGTTTATAACGTACAGCCGTACAATTAAAAAATCATATTTTTTCCACAAAAATGATCTTTTCACCCCCAATTTTTATTTTCCCAAGGGTAACAGGACCCCAAAAGTTATTGTGCAATTTGTCCTGAGTATGCTGATACCCCATATGTGGGGGTAAATGACTATTTGGGTGCATGGCAGTGCTCAAAAGGGAAGCAGCGCCATTTGACTTTTTTGGCTGGAATTGAGATCGGACGCTGTTGTGAGTTCATTTTCCCCTTCACTACTGAGGCCCGAGGAACTCCCTCTTCTGGTGAAGAAAGGTAGTGAGCCTGATTGTCAAACACCTGGGGCTGATTATGATGACTGGCTGAGTGGAGTTAATGACTGGATATAAGGCTGCCGATGCCCTTCTGGCCTGCGGGTGATTTCTCTGTGGACTTCTAGGAAACCAGTCTGATTCCTGCTCATCTAAAGCTAAGATTTCTGCTTTGCCTTTTTGCATTAGTGTTTTGTTTTCCTTGCTTTTCTGGATTCTGCCATTCCCTGCTGGGGTGAGCTGAATCTCCTTTTGCCTGTTGCTCTGTCTTCAGAATATTCCTGAGTACTGACATAGCTTTTTTGAAGCCTAGCGTCTTCAGGGCCTTTTTTACTGTCAGTTTGTTGGCTCTTATTTTCATAGGGTTTTTCACGGATTGCAGACAGCAGCCTTCCTGTCCTTTCCTATCTAAGCTAGCGTGGGCCCCATCTTTGCTCAGTCTATCTTTCTGTCTGTGTTTTGTTCTTTCTTCTTGCTTCACCGTCATTATATGTGGGGGGCTGCCTTTTACTTTGGGGTCTGCTCTGGGGCATTTTAGATTTCCCTTTCTGTCTTTAGGCTATGTAGTCCTCCGGCTGTGATCGAGGGGCCTAGGGCATCGTAGGAGCCCCCCACGGCTACTGCTAGTTGTGTTGATAGGTTCAGGGGTCTGCAATCCGATAGCTGCCAACTTCTCTGGTTTTCTGGACTTAGCTAGCATTTCTATTTTTGCCTCCTACGGTGACTCAATCATAACAGGACGCCATGTCGCGTTTGGAAAGCCCCTGATGTGACAAAACAGTGGAAACCCCCCACATGTGACCCCATTTTGGAAATTAGACCCTCCCCAAGGAACTTATCTAGATGTGTGGTGAGCTCTTTGAACCCCTAAGTGGTTCACAGAAGTTTATAACGTAGAGCCATAAAAATAAAAAATCATATTTTTTCCACAAAAATGATATTTTTGTCCCCAATTTTTTATTTTCCCAAGGATAACAGGAGAAATTGGACCCCAAAGTTGTTGTGCAATTTTTCCTGAGTAGGCTGATACCCCATATGTGGGGGTAAACCAGTGTTTGGGCGCATGGCAGAGCTTGGAAGGGAAGGAGCACCGTTTGACTTTTTGAACGCAGAATTAGCTGGAATTGAGATCAGATGCCATGTTGCTTTTGGAGAGCCCCTGATGTGCCCAAACAGTGGAAATCCCCCAATTCTAACTTCAACCCTAACCCCAACACACCCCTAACCCTAATCTCAGCCCTAACCCTAGCCCTAACCCTAAGGGTGTGTGCACACGTTGTGGATTTTGCTGCGGATCCGCAGGGCCAAATCCGTTGCAGATCCGCAACAGTTTCTGCTGTGTTGTACAGTATCTTTATATTCAATGGCAAATGAAAAACGCAGTGCACATGCTGTGGATTTTTCAGCACGGATTTGCTGCGGTTTTAAATCCGCAGCATGTCACTTCTTTGTGCGGAATCTGCAGCGGTTTGACACCTGCTCCATTACCAGGTGTCAAAACGCAGGGGAAAACCGCAGGCTAATCTGCACTAAATCCACAGGTAAAATGCAGGTCATTTGACCCGCGGATTCACCTGCGGATTTAGCCAAATCTGCGCGGAAAAATCTGCAGCAGAATCCGCATCATGTGCACACAGCCTTACCCTAACCCTAGCTCTAACTCTAGCCCTAACCCTAGCCTTAACCCTAAGCCTAATGGGAAAATGGAAATAAATACATTTTTTTTTATTTTATTATTTTTCCCTAGCTAAGGGGGGGGGGTTGATTTAGTATTTTTAGTGGGTTTTTATGCTTGGCAGCTGTCGCACGCTAAAAAACGCTTTTTATTGTAAGAAAAGTTTTTGCATCACCACATTTTGAGTGCTATAATTTTTCCATATTTTGACCCATACAGTCATGTGAGGTCTTATTTTTTGCAGGACGAGTTGATGTTTTTATTGGTACCATTTTTGGGCATGTGACATTTTTTATCGCTTTTTATCTCGATTTTTGGGACGCAGAATGAACAAAAACCAACATTTCATGAATTTCTTTGGAGGGATGCGTTTACACCGTTCCGCATGTGGTAAAATTGATAAAGCGGTTTTATTCTTTGGGTCAGTACGATCACAGCGATACCTCATTTATGTTGTTTTTTATGTTTTGGCACTTTTATGCAATGAAAACAATTTTATATAAAAAATAATTATTTTTGCATCGCTTTATTCTGCAAGCTATATCTTTTTTATTTTTTTACCGATGATGCTGTATGGCAGCTCGTTTTTTGCGGGACAAGATGACGTTTTCAGTGGTACCATGTTTATTTAGATTCGTCTTTTTGATCACGCGTTATTGCACTTTTTGTTTGGCGGTATGATGATAAAGCATTGTTTTTTGCTTCGGTTTTTTTTTTTGAAGGGGTTAACTAAAGGGGTTAACTAGTGGGACAGTTTTATAGGGCGGGTCGTTACGGACGCGGTGATACTAAATTTTTGCATTTTTATAGCTTTTTTTTCTATTTACAAAAAAAGAATTTATTGGGGAATTATTATTTTTTTATTTATTTGGGGAATTTTTATAAATTATTTTTACACTTTTTTTTTTACTTTATTATATTGTCCCAGGTGGGGACATCACTATAAGGTGTCAGATCGCTGAACTGACACTTCACACAGCGCTGTGTCAGATCAGCGATCTGACAGGTGCTGCTGCAGGCTTCCTCGTGCCTGCTCTCAGCAGGCACTGTGGAAGCCGCTCTCTGTAGGCCCCCGAAGGCCCCCGCAGTCATATTGGATCCGGGGGCCTGCAGAGAGGAGACCCTCGGAGTGACGCAGCACATCGCATTGCTCCGAGGGTTGCAGGGAAGCACAGCGGGAGCCCCCTCCCTGCGCTCTTCTCTCCTATGCCCCCGGTACACTGCACCGTACATATACTACTGTTTGCGGAAACGCAGCTCCAGCAGGGCAGTATATGTGCGACGCATGTTGGGAAGGGGTTTAAGCCATAGTAATCTTAGTGTATTTAAATTTTTTACTTTTCGGTAAGTAATAAAAATGCCTTAAAACTTTCCCTCTTTCATTATTCTGGAATTTGGCAAATAAAAATAATTATGGTACTCCTAACTGTCACTGCCGGTGAAATATTTGTCTTCCTGTGCTGTGTGCTAAAGCTAAGTTGTTGGAGTGGAGTTGTTGTAGTAGTGTTCTGTGGTTTGCTGTAGCAAGTGTGTGTTTATCTCCTGGTCACTGTTCCATTTAGTTTATTTTCCAAGTCCCTATCCTCCTTATTGTATTGTTGGTTAGGGCTTTTGCATGTTAGAGCGTTTTTTTGTTATCCCTGTTTTGTCTTTGTGTCTTGTTTACCTTACATTTCTGTCCCATGCCTCATGGGGTGGGGCATGGGACAGATCAGGGTTTAACAGGAGCATAGTAAGGTCAGAGAGTCTGGCCTCTCTACCTTCAATAGTACCCACGGGAAATGTATAGTTAGGTTCCCCGTTACAGGGACAGCTTGAGGCCCCCCTTCCTAACCGAAAACCTTCACAGTGTGACATGTACAGTTGTGGCCAAAAATATTGACACCCCTGCAATTCTGTCAGATAATACTCAGTTTCCTCCTGAAAATGATTGCAAACACATTCTTTGGTATTGTTATCTTCATTTAATTTGTCTTAAATGAAAAAAACGCAAAAGAGAATGAAGCAAAAAGCAAAACATTGATCATTTCACACAAAACTCCAAAAATGGGCAAGACAAAAATATTGGCACCCTCAGCCTAATACTTGGTTGCACAACCTTTAGCCAAAATAACTGCGACCAACTGCTTCTGGTAACCATCAATGAGTTTCTTACAATGCTCTGCTGGAATTTTAGACCATTCTTCTTTGGCAAACTGCTCCAGGTCCCTGATATTTGAAGGGTGCCTTCTCCAAACTGCCATTTTTAGATCTCTCCACAGGTGTTCTATGGGATTCAGGTCTGGACTCATTGCTGGCCACCATAGGCTGGTTTCACATTCGCGCTTTTTAAGCGCACGCACGGCCGGGGGTAGCTCCGCCCCCGAGCCGGCTCTCTGCCCGGCGTGCCCGCCCCTTCCTTGTAGCGCCGCCTCCTAGCGCACAGCGGCGCCTGCGATCAGCGCACCCTATCTTTAGCACTTTTGACGGTGCGCGCCAAAATCAAACTTTTCGGATTTTGGCGCGCACGGCGCACCGTCAAAAGTGCGCAGCGCAGGTCAAAGCGCAACTAGCGCACGGCCTGCGCACGATCTGCGCACCCTATGCTAAAGATAGGGTGCGCCGATCGCAGGCGCCGCTGTGCGCTAGGAGGCGGCGCTACAAGGAAGGGGCGGGCACGCCGGGCAGAGAGCCGGATCGGGGGCGGAGCTACCCCCGGCCGTGCGTGCGCTTAAAAAGCGCGGATGTGAAACCAGCCTTAGAAGTCTCCAGTGCTTTCACTCAAACCATTTTCTAGTGCTTTTTGAAGTGTGTTTTGGGTCATTGTCCTGCTGGAAGACCCATGACCTCTGAGGGAGACCCAGCTTTCTCACACTCGGCCCTACATTATGCTGCAAAATTTGTTGGTAGTCTTCAGACTTCATAATGCCATGCACACGGTCAAGCAGTCCAGTGCCAGAGGTAGCAAAGCAACCCCAAAACATCAGGGAACCTCCGCCATGTTTGACTGTAGGGACCGTGTTCTTTTCTTTGAATGCCTCTTTTTTTCTCCTGTAAATTCTATGTTGATGCCTTTGCCCAAAAAGCTCTACTTTTGTCTCATCTGACCAGAGAACATTCTTCCAAAACGTTTTAGGCTTTTTCAGGTAAGTTTTGGCAAACTCCAGCCTGGCTTTTTTATGTCTCGGGCTAAGAAGTGGGGTCTTCCTGGGTCTCCTACCATACAGTCCCTTTTCATTCAGACACCGACGGATAGTACGGGTTGACACTGTTGTACCCTCGGACTGCAGGGCAGCTTGAACTTGTTTGGATGTTAGTCAAGGTTCTTTATCCAACATCCGCACAATCTTGCGTTGAAATCTCTTGTCAATTTTTCTTTTCTGTCCACATCTAGGGAGGTTAGCCACAGTGCCATGGGCTTTAAACTTCTTGATGACACTGCGCACGGTAGACACAGGAACATTTAGGTCTTTGGAGATGGACTTGTAGCCTTGAGATTGCTCATGCTTCCTCACAATTTGGTTTCTCAAGTCCTCAGACAGTTCTTTGGTCTTCTTTCTTTTCTCCATGCTCAATGTGGTACACACAAGGACACAGGACAGAGGTTGAGTCAACTTTAATCCGTGTCAACTGGCTGCAAGTGTGATTTAGTTATTGCCAACACCTGTTAGGTGCCACAGGTAAGTTACAGGTGCTGTTAATTACACAAATTAGAGAAGCATCACATGATTTTTCGAACAGTGCCAATACTTTTGTCCACCCTCTTTTTTATGTTTGGTGTGGAATTATATCCAATTTGACTTTAGGACAATTCTTTTTGTGTTTTTTCATTTAAGACAAATTAAATGAATATAATAATACCAAAGTATTTGTGTTTGCAATCATTTTCAGGAAGAAACTGAGTATTATCTAACAGAATTGCAGGGGTGTCAATACTTTTGGCCACAACTGTATATAATATTTCAAAACTATATTGATGCACTATTTATCTGGATTCAATATGCACTAATTTTCTGGACTCTGTATGCACTATTTATCTGGACTCTATATGCATTTTTTATTACCATTATTATTTATTTTACAGGGGTTATATACAAAATACGAATATAAATTACAGTAAACAATCTTAATAATGAGAGACAGGTACATAAAGGAGAAGGCTCAGCTCTTGCGGGATTGCAGTCTATAGGATAATGGGGAAGGAGACAGTAGGTTGGGGAATTGCGGCAGTTCAGGTGTGGTGAGGTGGCAGAAGGGTTATTGCAGGCTCTAAGCTTTCTTGAAGAGATGGGTTTTCATGTTCCATCTGAAAGTTCTGAATGTGGTGTATAACTGGACATGTTGGGGCATAGAATTCCAGAGGATGAGGGATACTCAGTAGAAGCTTTGGAGGTGATTGGGTGAGGAATTCCAGAGGATGAGGGATACTCAGTAGAAGTTTTGGAGGTGATTGGGTGAGGAAATTGGGAGCCAATGAAGAGATTTGCAGAGGGGAGAAGTGAAGGAGTAGTGAGGTCGATTAGTCAGGCAGCAGAGTTAAGGATGGCCTGGAGAGGTGTGAGAGTGTTGGCAGTGAGGCCACAGAGGAGTATATTGCAGTAGTTGAGGCGGGAGATGATGAGGCATTAACTAACAGTATAGGGATCCTACACTGATCAACAATAATACGATTTCCACAAACATTAAGTAAATACCATTGATTTTCTCCGTACAATGGCCAATGGCAAGGTCGTTCAAAGGCTAGCATACAGTAGAAAACAAGTGAACAGTTCTGAAGTTGAAGTATTGGAAGCAGGATAAATGAGAAATCTTAAGGATTTGAGCAACTTAGATAAGGGCCAAATTTTGACAGGCAGAGCATTTCCAAAAAATAACAGATATAAGGTTTTCCCAATATAAATTGGTTAGTACTTGCTAAAAAGTGGTCCAAGGAAAGACAACTAGTGACAGAGTCATGGGCCCTCAAGTAAAGACTAGTCTGTTTGATCTCATCTCATACAAAAGGCACTGTAGTACAAGTTACTAAAAAATGTACTACTTTTGTGTAGAATACATCTATCATTTTATTTGTTCTTTTCTAGTAACATTACTTGGTACAGACTAAATATTAAAACATGTGCATATGCCTGTATGTGAAAATAGTCACACATTTTTTAAAGTATTCTGCAACAATAAGTTGTGAAAATGAAAAAGGGAAGCTTTTTCTTTTTTTACATTTTCTCTGGGCTTTCGTTAAAGTAAAAGATTACATTTACACCAAACTTATCCAAATAAAAAAAGCTCAGACTGAGCCACAGAGAGAAAGGTAAATACCCTTGTGGGCCACTGTGCAGGAGTGGGCTTCCCACCCTCCTACATTAACAATAGTTGGTACAATATTTTAGATTCTCTATGTAAAGACAATGGCAGCATCTCATCATTTGACAAAGCACCCAGTTTATTTTTACATAGAAACATGGCAAAATTGTAAACGGGAGTAATTAAGTATTAGCATGAAGCCGTGGGTCCCCAGAGTCAGTGTTACTGGTGGGCCCTTGGCACCCCAGTACAACACTGTTTACAAGTGTATACAATGCTATTAGTTTTGACATATGTTTAAAGAAATATAAGCACCGTAAAAAATATTTTCCGGGTTGTATTTAACACTTTTATTAATTTAATGGGGTTTTACCCACAAACAAAGTTCTTTTTAATTAATAGATCTTGGAATAATAATTTCCACAATTGGATATATTAAAAAAAATGTTCCTGTGCTGTAATCTTATAAATGTGCCCCTGCTGTGTACTGTGTAATGGCTGTGTCTGACCGTACAGGAACATGGTCTGATCATATCACATTTACTGGGCAAGGGAGGAAACAAAAGAGAATACAGGCAGGACAGCATGGGGATCACAGCTGATTCTTTATGTGAGGCAAAACATTTCACTGCCTGCTTTAAAACAATTTTTACCTCAAAAAAATAATCAGCTGTGATCCCGTGCTGTCCTGTCTGTATACTGTTTTGCATCCTCCCCTGCCCAGGAGCTGTGGTATGATCAGACCATGTTCCTGTACGGCCAGACACAGCCATTACACAGTACACAGCAGGGGCACATTTATAAGAACATTTTTTTAAAACATATCCAGTTATGGCACTTATTATTAGTCAAAGATCTACTGATTATAATGTTGACTAAAATGTACTTTCTTTGTGAACTTTGTGAGAAAACCCTTTAAAGATGTATGTATCTGACTCAGGCCAGGTTCATACTGCGTTAAAGTAGCCTGTTCAATGCATAGCGTTGACCGGCTGCGTTACCGCTATAACATAACGCAATCGCTTTATGCTATACCACTAGCGCAAATGCTTCATCTGCGCTAGCAGCGACGGAGCCTCGGACGCTGCAGCCCACGTCCGAGGCGCCGTCACTGAATGACGGCACGTCGCTAGCGCATGCCCCTTTATGGCACGCGTTGCGATGAGCCCGATAATGGGGGTTAATGGCAGCGTTAATGGACTGCCTTACACCGCGTTATGCCATGGGGTAGCGCAGTCCGTCTAACGGACTGCCATAATGCAGTGTGACCCCAGCCTTATTGACCAAACACAGTATGAATATTTGTTCTGCAGTGATCTTTCATCTGTCATTGTACAGTTTCCAGAAAGAAGCTGTGTGTCCTTGTATACGCTCAGCTGAACATTTGCCAGTTTGTACACATAAACCATGAACCAGGCACCTCTGGATGCGCTCAGCAGGCTCTCTGCTTTCTCCCAGTTGCACATTTTGTGCTTATAATATACTATTTTCTGCACCAACAAATTCAGGCTCTGAGCGAACCATAATAATTAATTGATTGTGCTGTATAGTGGCATGAATAGTAATGGCTATAAACGTCCATTTTGCCCTGGATGGGCTTTGTTGTGCTGTACATCTGTGTAAAATTTCTCTTTTACTGCTTGCATGCTGTTACTGAGTGCACTGATAATGTAGAATGTAATAAAGATAAAGTACATATATGATTATGGCTACATTATTGATTGGTGTTGCAAAGAACTGCACACATACAAGTGCTTCTCACTAAATTAGAATATCATCAAAAAGTTAATTTATTTCAGTTCTTCAATACAAAAAGTGAAACTCAAGGAGACCTCTGGTTGTCATTCCGATGAACCGATGATCCCCGATCACGTGACGGGGGTCAGCGGTGCGCGTATTTCTAGCCCGATGGCCGGAAGCACTTGTTAAATGCCACTGTCAGAGTTTAACAGCGGCATTTAACTAGTTAATAGCCATGGACAGAACGCGATTCCACACAAGGCTATTGCGGGCACATATCTGCTGTTCAAAACAACTCACATGTCCCGGCTTTGAGGTGGGCTCACCGTTGGAGTCCACCTCAAAGCGGGAGATACTGACATCGGATGTACTATCCCGTCCGATGTCAGTAAGGGGTTAAAAATGGGTCGTGGCTGGGTCTTCCAGCAAGACAATGACCCAAAACATACCGCCAAGGCAACAAAGGAGTGGCTCAAAAAGAAGCACATTAAGGTCATGGAGTGATCTAGCCAGTTTCCAGACCTTAATCCCATAGAAAATTTATGGAGGGAGTTGAAACTCAGAGTTGCCAAGCGACAGTCTCAAAACCTTAATAATTTAGAGATGATCTGCAAAGAGGAGTAGACTAAAATTCCTCCTGACATGTGTGCAAACCTCATCATCAACTACAAAAAATGTCTGACTGCTGTTGCTTGCCAACAAGGGTTTTGCCACCAAGTATTAAGTCTTGTTTGCCAGAGGGATCAAATACTTATTTCTCACTGCAAAATGCAAATAAATTTATATAATTTATACAATGTGATTTTCTGGATTTTATTTTTGATATTCTATCTCTCAATGTTAAAATTAGTCTACCCTTAAAACTACCGTATATACTCGAGTATAAGCTGAGATTTTCAGCCCTTTTTTTAGGCTGAAAGTGCCCCTCTCGGCTTATACGGGGGGGAGGGGGAGCGGCAGGAGCAGGCGGCTGTCACATCATACCCACTCCTCGCGCGATCACTGCAAGTCCTTCCCTGCATCTCTCTGTTGTCCGGCTAGGCAGCTTCTTCCTGTGTTCAGCAGTCACGTGGTACCGCTCATTAAACTAATGAATATGCACGCGACTACACTCCCATAGGCGTGGAGCACATATTCAGTACTTTAATGAGCGGTACCACGTGACTGCTGAACACAGGAAGAAGCTGCCAGAGCCGGAGACCATCGGAGAAGCAGGCAAGTGCAGAGACTGCGCCATGAAGGGGTGAGTATGACGGGGAGGATGGGGGGAGCCGTGCCGAGCCATGCATACAACAGGTGGAGGACAGAGGAGCTAATCATACACTGGGGAGGATGGAAGAGCCATGCATACGGCAGGGGGAAGACAGAGGAGCCATGCCTACAACAGGGGAAGGATGGAAGAGCCATGCATACACGGGGAAGGACAGAGGAGCCATTCATACGGAAGAGGGGGAAGACGGAGGAGCCATGCATACAGCAGAGGGAGGAAGGAGGAGCCATGCATACAGCAGAGGGAGGAAGGAGGAGTCATGCATACACTGGGGAAGTACAGAGGAGCCATGCATACAGCAGGGGGAGGATGGAGGAGCCATGCATACATCAGGGGGAGGACGGAGGAGCCATGCATACACGGGGGGAGGACGGAGGAGCCATCCAAACAAGATGGAGGAGCCATGCATACAACAGGGGGAGGACGGAGGAATCATGCATACATGGGGGGAGGATGGAGGAGCCATGCATACAGCATGGGGAGGATGGAGGAGCCATGCATACAACAGGGGGAGAACGGAGGAACCATGCATACACGGGGGAGGAAGGAGGAGCCATGCATACAGCAGGGGGAGGACAGAGGAGTCATTCATACAGCAGGAGGAGGACGGAGGAGCCATGCATACAGCAGGGGGAGCCACACATACCAGGACAGGGATGAGGGGACAATGCATACCCAGCTTATTCTCGAGTCAATAAGCTTACCCAGTTTTCCATGGTAAAATTAGGTGCCTCGGCTTATACCCGAGTATATACGGTATAGATTGTTCATATCTTTGTCAGTGGGCAAACTTACAAAATCAGCAAGGGATCAAATAATTATTTCCCCCACTGTAAAAACCCTGGGGTGGGCAGGGTTATCTTTCTCAGCTCTGCTG
The DNA here is from genome assembly GCF_039654945.1 of Dendrobates tinctorius. Classification (NCBI taxonomy): domain Eukaryota; kingdom Metazoa; phylum Chordata; class Amphibia; order Anura; family Dendrobatidae; genus Dendrobates; species Dendrobates tinctorius. Next base: position 43,822,958 of record NW_027361675.1, read on the forward strand.
CATTGCTAAATCCAATTTTTTTTTACCCGCTTATATACAGTAGCTCCAAAATTCTACATCGCTTTTCAGACATTATCGGCACTGTCCCCATTAAGGCTCACAATCTAAATTCCCTATCCCTGTCTTTGGAGTGTGGGATGAAATCGGAAAAACCATGCAAACAGGGAGGAGAACATACAAACTCCTTGCAGATGTTGTCCTTGGTGAGATTTGAACCACTGAGCCACTGTGCTGCTCTGATGGTGTCAGAACCACTGCACACAATAAACTAAGTGATACATCGTTGGATTCAGGCTTCTCTTAGATGAGGTACCAAAACCCTGTTGACAGATTCCCTTAAATTACCAAATTGCACCTCAACATGAAGCTAAGTGTATATTTCCGCATGGATATATCTATTTATATAATTGTCTTGTAATGTTTTCATTTCCTGTTCTGTCCAGATGTCACCATATCCCAGAATTCCAAGCGGAGGAAGCTCACCGACCGCCATATTGGGACACCCAAGTGATGGGTGTCTCAATATGGAAACTGCTGCTGGTACCAACCTATTGCGCGGTACCACCAGCGGAACACCGTCGCACCACACACACACACACATTCAAACTCACACATTCAGACTCACACGCACACACTCACATTCACACACTCACACACTAAGACACACACTCAGACTCACACTCATACACACATTCACACACTCACATTCACGCTCACACTCTCACACACTCAGACTCGCATTCAGTCAGTCACACACTCACATTCACACACACACTCAGACTCACACACTAAGACTCACACACTCATTCACACTCACACTCAGTCACTCACACAGTCACACTCACAGTCACACACTCAGACTCATACACACTCTCACATTCACACTCAGACTCACACTCAGACTCTTACACACTCACACTCCCACACATACACTGACACACTCACACAGGCTCTTGTGCGGGTACCACCAGCAAAACACCGTCGCACTGCACTTGCACGAATTCCGAGCAGGCGCAGTGAATCATTTGGCTGGTCCCGGCAGCAGATGCGCGATGTGTCTACAGGCAGAGGAAGCCGGTCACATTAAAGGGGTTTTCCCACAAATGGAAGTTCATTTTTAAAATTGTCTGTGTCTGACCATGTACGGAGCATACCACGTCTCTTGGGCAGGGGAGGAAGCACAAGACAATACTGACATTACAGCAGGGGATCACAGAGGATTCATTTTGTGAGGTAAAATATTTCACTGACTGTTTTTAAACAATATTTTACCTCACAAAATGTATCCTCTGCGATCTCCTGCGGTAATGTCATCTAGTGAATTTTATAATATTTCATGTCCAGTGCCTAATTTCAGGAAAAAAATTTATGTTCTGGTAGGTTTTAAAACTGTTATCTTTATACCACAAGGTCATGACCTTGACCCTGTTGGTCAAGTAACTTGTCCCAAAACACTATAATGATGTGTAAAATTTGCCCACTTCACCATGTCCAGAATGTACTTTTAACGGAGGAAAAAATATCAATAAAAAGAGCTAAGAACTGTACATATATTGGGATGATTTAAGAAAGTTATAAATAAGCATAATACCCTGCTACATCTACATTATTCTGACAACCACATTATCTTTGTATTACTGCTTGCACAGTGCCCTTACTTTACAACACTTACCTCCTTTACTATCCCACGCTGCTGTCCTGCATCATCTGGCTGTAGAGCAGAGGTTATAGGTGTGTGACCACTAGAAGCCTGCTCACTTGGAATTCCCTCTATTTGTTAAAGTCTTTGCAGGAAAAAAGAAGCATGTTCAAAAAAACAGCCTGATTGATAATTCTTGCCAACCAACAGCTTTGAGCCAACACAGTACACCATTAAAGCAATGTTACATTTTTTCATAAACCTCCAATACCTATAATAATATCATTCCCATGTATTACATTTAGCAGTCAGCCAAGCAGAAACTGAACACAGTGGCAGGTAGTGAAGGAGCTGACAGTCACACAGATTGTGAATGTGATTTGTGAGCTTTCTTCTAACTTGCTGCCCTTTCCCAAGGAATCTCATTAAATCTACGCTGTGTTGATCAAACAATGTGCATCTTTCAGCCTTACCAAATGTAGAATTTACATAGTGCACACGCTATTGTTCAGGTGTAAGTACCATAAACTGCATACAGCGAGGGAAAGGTATGTTCTGTGGCATGACATCCTTATCACATCTCTCACAGTTACTGGGAGACATTGCTTATGTGGTTTCTTAAGACAAGAAGTAAAATTGAGTAAAGGAAAAACAAATAGGTTGGAGGGAGAGTGCACTGAACTGCTTGGCCACACCAAGGGAGCATCAAGAACCTCATTGCCATATTTCAATAACGAAAGATTTCTAGCAAACACACCACTGAATTTAGACTCTAAGAGACGATTCATTAAAGTATTTACACCAGAATTCTGGTGTGGAACACATTACTAGGTCACAATATATTTTTGTAGTGAAGTGTCAAGAGGAGATGCTTAAAGGGGTTGTTTACTACTTTAAATTAACCCTCCAATGTATCCCCCCGGGGCCCCTAATGAATTTTGTAAATAACTCATGTTGCCTATACTGCCTGTGAGCGGCGCTATCGCTGGCCGCTCAGAGGCAGCACGTGACCCCCGGCTGCAGCAGGGTCTTGCTTCCGCTGACATCCCATCAAGTGCTGGCAGCAGCGCCTGGGGGTCCCTCTTCCTCCTTCCGCGCTGGCTGCCAGGCTGTAGACGGGGCTATCCCCCCGCATCACACACGGCATCCATTGAGCGCCCTTTCATTGAGGAAGCGCATGGTGGATGCTGGGTGTGACGCGGGGGTAACCCCGCCCACAACCCAGCAGCCACTGTGGGGACCCAGCACTCAGTCACACCTCACTCGACGTGATGTCAGTGCTGGGTCACGTGCTGCCTGTGAGCGACCATGGATAGCGCCGCTCACAGGCATTATAGGCAACATAAGGTATTTACAAAATTCATTAGGGGCCCCGGGTGGATACTTTGGGGGGTTAATTTAAAGTAGTGGACAACCCCTTTAAAGCTGTATTCGACAGTGTGGTGGGGGTGGTTGATGCGAGAATACTGAGTGGGGGTAATGTGGGAACCCCTGGCTCTTGGTACACTGCCTTTGTTTAATTTCAGTGAAAAAACTTTGGCTGTCGTTATACCAGTAATGGGGCAATGTGTCTCGCTATTGTGAGGTGGGCGGGAGCTGGATGTGGCTCGTGATTCTCTCTTGGGCCTAAATGTGGCTCGCGAACCTCTCTCAAAGCTTAATGTGGCCCTCAAGGCAGAAAAGTTGAGGATCACTGCACTAGGGCATAGTGTTGCTGAAACAATCTCCACTCTTTCTGTCTTTATTTTGTGTTGGGGCTGTCACCTGTGTTCATTTTCCTTAATCAGGCTTCTACTTAAGCATGCTAATTCCTTCCACCAGTGTCAATCGTACACTTGATGTTGCCTGTGTAGCATTGATCCCTCTGTGCCTGACCCAGCTTGACTTGATTCTCTTCCCAGACTCAGACCCTTTGCCTGTGACCTGACTTCTCTTGTGCCTGCTCCCTGTAAAATGTTTTGTCTCTCTGGCTTTCTTGACCTCGGCTCGTATATTGGACTTCGTCTCTGACTTCCCTTTTTGTACTGTGCCATTTCCTTGACCTGACCTCGGATTATTTGACCTCCATTTACTTACAGTAAGTAGTATATATATTTACTATAGTGACTCGCGTCACAGTTGCCCTTTTGGTCACAGCAGAAAAATTATTTACACCTGCTGACCAGCTCAAATAAACTGATCAGCAGAAGCACACACAAGCTGGATGGGTAGACCCATAATCCTCAGCAATACCAATACACTTAGCTGAACAGCTATCCAGCACAAATAAATTGGATCCATAATTCTATGCAACATCAATACACTTAGCTGGATAGCTATCTGGCACAGAAAAGGAAGACCCATAGTCCTCAACAACAACACCCAGACACTTAGCTGGACGGCAATCCGGCTCAGAAAAGGTAGGCCCATAATCCTCAGCAACACCAATACACTTAGCTGGACAGTGATCCGGCACATAAAAGGTAGGCCCATAATCTTCAGCAACACCAGTACACTTAGCTGGACACTCATCCAGCACAGAAAAGGTATTACTACTATTTGCTAAGTCGGTACTTGTCTTGCTATTACTTGATCTGACAAATCTTTTTTTTTTTTTTTTACTTTTTTTCTTTGTATCTCAGAAAGATTCTTATGTATACAGTGCAAATGTTTACCCACACATTAGGATATGTCTACTATCTATGATTATAAAAAGTGTACACATTTGAATGTTTTTAAAGCTTATTTCAGACATATTGCCAAATGTAATGTATACATAAACTTAAGTACCGTATACATTATTGAATCAAGATAAAAAAGAAAATGAAGCTGTTTAATTTCAAAATGAGGTTTCTTGAACATTTTTAAAGACTTCAGCGTACCACTTAAAATATTTATGTGCTTCTTTGTGTCCATAGTGAATGTGTTGTATGATATGAATAGACGTACTGTAAGCTTTGGTAGGAAGCGCCAGATATTCCATTCTAGTGTAAGCAGGCACTTATGAACATCTAATATGTTTTTAGCATCTAAATACATTTATGGCATATATTTTGCTACTGTAATAGATGTTATTTTTGTCTGTTTCTTTCCTTTAGCATAACAATTATTACTTTTCAGTTGCCAAAGTTATTTTCCAATACTAGCTGCAATTGTGCAATTGTTGAACATATGCTTCATGGAGAGTAATTTAGAATGTGATTATCCAAATAGCCATCTGTTTTCACTGATAACATAGACTCAAAACCTAAATCAGAATGAAACTTGGCTCAGGCATTGAAAATCCGCATCCTTTAATTAAAAAAAATATCACAATAAGACAATTCAGTAGTTCTAGTAGGTGTACAGAAAGTACTTCACCCAATGCCAGCATTATCTCATTACAATAGTGATATCTAAAACCAGCACATCTAGTCATGACATTTAAAGCCAGTGACATTTTCATGAAGATTAATCTGTAGGCTAAATACTTTTGAATGTTTGTTTTCTACTTACTTTTAGACCAGAACCTTATCCAAAGCTGGGGCTAGACATTTTTATATCCAGGGCAAAGATATACATGTGTGCCAATGCACACCAAGTACGGTATTTAACTAAATTTGTCCCCTTTATAAAAAAAATGATGCAACATATGCAGTGGGAAAAATAAGTATTTGATACACTTCCGATTTTGCAAGTTGTACCACCTACTAAGAATGGAGAGGTGTGTAATTTTTTTTTAGGTACACTTTAACTGTGAGAGACAGAATCTTAAAAAAATCCAGAAAATCATATTGTATGATTTTTACATAATTAATTTGCATTCTATTGCATGTAATAAGTATTTTATATATTAGAAAAATAAAACTTAATATTTGGTACAGAAACCTTTGTTTGCAATTACAGAGGTCAGACGTTTCCTGTAGTTCTTGACCAAGTTTGCGTACACTGCCATGGGGAATTTGGCCCACTCTGCCATACAGATCTTTTTCAGATCTTTCAGTTTTTGGGGCTCTCACTAGGCAACCTTGAGTTTCAGCTCCCTCCAAAGATTTTCTATTGGGTTCAGGTCTGGAGACTGACTAGGCCACTCCAGGGCCTAGAAATGCTTCTTACGGAGCCACTCCTTAGTAGCTGTGTGTTTCAGGTCATTGTCAGGCAGCAAGAGCCAGGCACAACCCAGTTTCAATGCTCTTATTGAGGGAAGGAAGTTGCTGGCCAAAATCTTGCAATACATGACCCCATACATCCTCCCTTCAATATTGTGCAGTCGTCCTGTCCCCTTTGCAGAAAAGCACTTCCAAAGTATGATGCTTCCCCCACCAGACTTCACGGTTGGGACAGTGTTCTTGGGGTTGTACTCATCCTTCTTCTTCCTCCAAACAGTGAGTAGAGTTGATACCAAAAAGTCGACCACATGACCTTCTCCCATGCCTTCTCTGGAACATCCAGATGGTCATTGGTGAACTTCAAACAGGCCTGGACATGTGCTAGCATGTGCAAAGGGCCCTTGCGTGCGCTGTAGCATTTTAATCCATTATGGCATAGTGTGTTACTGATGATAATGTTTGAGAATGTGGTCCCAGCTCTCTTCAGGTCTTTGACCAGGTCCTCCCATGTAGTTCTGGGCTGATTCTTGACCCTTCTCAGTATCATCCCTGCCAATGAGGTGAGATCTTGCTTGGAGCCCCAGACCAAGGAAGATTAACAGTCATCTTGTGTTTCTTCCATTTTCTAGTAATTGTAACAGTTGTAGTCTTCTCACCAAGTTGACAATAGCCCTGTGGTCCAATCCAGCCTTGTGCAGGTCTACAATTTTGTCCCTGGCGTCCTTAGATAGCTCTTTGGTCTTGGCCATAGTGGAAAGGTTGGAGTGTGTTTGATTGAGAATGTGGACAGGTGCATTTTATACAGGTAACGAGTTCAAACAGGGGCAAATAAAACAGGTAATGAGGGCTTCTTAAAGAAAAACTAACAGGTCTGTGAGAGACAGAAATTTTGCTGCTTGGTAGGTGATCAAATACTTACTTCATGCAATAAAAAGCAATTTAATTATTTAAAAATCATAAAATGTGATTTTCTGGTTTATATTTTTAAATTCTGTCTCTCACAGTTGAAGCGTACTGACGATAACATTTCAGACCTCCCATTTTTTTAGGTGGGAAAATTTGCAAAATTGGAAGTGTATCAAATGCTTATTATCCCCACTGTATACTTCTGTATACCGGTGTATCTCACACATACATATAGTACTGCTACATACAGTTATAATACTACTAAAATTCACAAGTAGTATTGTTGTACTGCACAAATATACAGTATATAGTACTGCTATACAATACACACATACCTACATGCAGTACACATACCGTATATATACATACATACACACACAACACACGCATACATACCCATTACACACATATAGCATATGCAAATATTGATATACATTACACATCTATAAATATGTATGTATTACATACATATCACATAAATACACACACACATATATATATATTTATATGTATGTGTGTATATACATATCAGTTGAAATAAGTATTGAGCACGTCACCAATTTTATAAGTAAATATATTCCTAAAGGTGCTATTGACATGAAATTCTCACAAGATGTCGGTAACAGCCCATCTAATACACACAGGCAAAGAAATCAAACCATAGCTCTCCATGAATTATGTTATGTGTAATAATGAGATTCAAAGGTGGAACTTTTATGGATTAAGACATGTCATCCCCTGAGGAAGAGGTTTTTTACCTCGAAACGCGTTGGGCAATAAATATATGAAACACACAACTGATGAGGAGTGATGGTCTGGTAGCGCACGCTTAATCCATAAAAGTTCCACCTTTGAATCTGAAGATTTTATGGCCACGGCGTGGTCATTTGGATGTGCAGCAGGCTGACCTTGTTCCTTTATGTCTATTACTCTCCTGCATAGGGTGAGTATAATTATTTGGTTTACATCTTTATCTTCTCGGGTAAGACCCTATTGCGCTCTTTTCTTTTCAGTTTCCACTATGTGTAATAATGAGAAAGGACACGTGGAAAAAGTATTGAGCACTTGAAGAAAGAGAGGTGCAAAAAGCCATGGAAAGTCATGTTATCAGCTGAAATCTATCAGTAATTAGAAAGCAATCCTGACAAAATAATATCAGCTGGGTCAGTTGATGTCCTATGAAAAGGTGTCTCGTTACCAAGGTGCCAAACAGGAAACATACCATGATTAACCCCTTAGTGACGGAGCCAATTTTTAAAATTCTGACCAATATCAATTTATGTGGTGATAACTTTGGAATGCTTCAACAAATCCCATTGATTTTGAGAATGTTTTTCGTGGCACATTATAATTTATGATAATGGTAAATTTAGGTTGATATGTTTTGTGTTTATTTATAAAAAATATCAGCAACTTGACAAAAATGTAAAAAAATTGCAATTTTCAAACTTTGATTATCCCTTTAATCCAGATAGTCATACTACACAAAAACATTAATAAATAACATTTCCCACGTGTCTGCCTTACATCAGCACCATTTTTACAATGCTAATTTATTTTGTTTGGCTTTTAGGAAGTTTAAAAACGTAGCAGTAATTTTTCATTTTTTCAAGGAAAGTTACAAAATTTATTTTTTGAGGGACCTAGCTAGGTTTGAAGTGACTTTGGGGGTGCTATATATCAGAAAACCCCAAAAAGTGATATCATTTTAAAAACGGCACCCCCTGACATATTGAGAACTTCTGTCAGGTAGTTTATTAACCCTTCAGGTGATTTTCAGGAATTAATGCAAAGTGGTATAGCAGGAATGAAAAAATGTTTGTTTACCACCTAAATGTCGCTAACTTCTGAACTGACCGCTAGAGGCGGGAGACTCTAAGGCCGCTATTTGGCCATGAACTGCTATGGCAAACATCAGGACCACATAATCATAATCTCGGTGTGTCAATTAGATTAAAGCGGAAGCCCCCACAATCTTTTAACCATTTTTCCGATGTAGTCACTTTTGACAGCAGCAACTAAGGGGTTAAACAGATATGGACGGTGCCAACACTGATCGATTGTGATACAGCAAGTTGTCAGCTATAGTGTACAGTTGACAGCTTCTGGATTGTCACCTCTGTGGGGATGATATTCTCTTATATCTCAGGTCAGTAAGAAGACGTATTGGCTGTCATTAAGGGGTTAAAACCTGAATGGTCTAAACACATCGGTTGGACCACCAGGGACCCCATATCTACCATGTACCTAAACAATTACCAGTTTTAATGTTTTTCAAATAAAAATTGTGATTTTATCTCAAGAAGTTTTCACGCTGGAGATCACTTTTTTCTTACCTTTTTGCCTTGGACAATGCAACTGATCAGGGTGGCTCCTTGCGTGGACAGACTCTGGATTTCTGTTGAGACAGGTGAGCTGACCTTCCATTTTCCTCCATCCTATATATTTCACAAACAAGAAACATCTCATGATCGGTAAACCCAGTGAGCTGTCTCAAGACCTTCACATTCTTATTGTTAGAATCATAGAATCATAGAATTGGAAGGGACCTCCTGGGCCATCTGGTCCAACCCCCTGCTCATAGCAGGATTCGCTAAATCATCCCAGTCAGATGTCTGTCCAGCCTCTGTTTGAAGACTTCCATTGAAGGAGAACTCACCACTTCTCGTGGCAGCTTGTTCCACTCATTGATCACTCTAACTGTCAAAAAGTTGTTTCTAATATCTAATCTGTGTCTCCTCCCATTCAGTTTCATCCCATTGCTTCTAGTCTTTCCTTGTGCAAATGAGAATAAAGTTGATCCTTCTACAATGTGACAGCCCTTTAGATATTTGTAGACAGCTATTAAGTCTCCTCTCAGTCTTCTCTTTTGCAAACTAAACATTCCCAAATCCTGCAGCCTTTCCTCATAAGACAGGGTTTGCAGACCGGTCACCATTCTGGTCGCTCTTTTCTGAACTTGCTCCAGTTTGTTGATGTCTTTTTTAAAATGTGGTGCCCAAAACTGGACACAATATTCCAGATGAGGTCTGACCAAAGAGGAGTAGAGGGAAATAATGACTTCACGTGATCTAGACTGTATGCTTCTGTTAATACATCCTAGAATTGCATTTGCCTTTTTTGCTGCTGCATCACACTGTTGACTCATATTCAGTCTGTGATCTATTAGTATACCCAAGTCTTTTTCACATGTGTTGTTGCAATACATACTGATGGCATTGGTTGCAGAAGACTTTCTAAACTACTGTTGGTTCCAGTGAGGACTGTTGAGGCCATAATAGAAATGGGAAATAACATAATTTCACCATAAAGCATCCACGACCAGGTGCTTCAGACAAAAGATGGAAAATAATTACCAGAAGAGATGTCCAAGGGCCAAGGACTACCTGTTGAGAGCTGCAGGAAAACCTGGAATCAGCAAGTACAATTGGTTCAAAGAAAACTATAAGTAATGCACTCAACCTCCATGGCCTGTATGCACACTCACCATGCATGACTCCTTTGCTGAACAAAAAGCACATTCAAGCTCGTTTAAAATGTACTCAACATTTAGACAAGCTTGTGAAATGCTGAAAGAATATTGTCTGGTCAGATGAGAGCAAAATTTAATTGTTTGGAAGCCATTTGTAAGGCAGCAGCTTTCAAGTTTGTGCCGCAATGAGGCAGTGAATCAAGAAGGTTCAACTTATATGTCTTTATTTTCAAAACTCACAAAATAAAGGCAAATATTATCTGGATCACAGTCGAGTCGTCCATAACAGTCCGTATCAAACCGGTTGACTTGGGCGACTACACCGCTGTAGCACTCATGGGTGCTTCTATGGCTTTGCCTTCCCTGGCCTGTCCTCAGTCTTCACAAAGACATGTTCTTCTCAGAACTCCCTGCTCATATGCTTGCAAACAACACATTGACGCATCCAAACCTTTACTGAAAGTGTAAATGGGTTTCATAGACATGGGCCACTTTCAAAACCCAGAGTGGAGGGAAATATCTGCCCCATTACCAATCCTGCATATCTCTCAAAATAAAAGCCCATATCGGGTTTTCCTAAAATTTGGCTTGGTCAAATAGTTTTACAAAATCCACTCTTATTCTGCATTATAACTACAGTTGAGGCTGTAATTACAATGCAATCCAGCAGGTTCAGTATGCCTCAGTGCGCATTCTGGGGGATACATATCGGCCCTCGTATATGATTCCCCTCACTTCCTCACACATAATACACACCATGTTTGGAGGCCAAAAGGCACGGCATAACACCTGAAAAACACCATACCAATAGTGAAGTTTGGAGGTTTGAACATCATCGTGTGGGGCTCTTTTTCAGCATACAGCACTTACAAGGATGAACAATTCAGCAAGACAATGATCCCAAACACATAGCCATGGAAACTCTCAATTAGTATCATAGAAAAAAAAATAAAGCTGTTGGAATGGCCCAGCCAATCACCTGTCCTGAATCCAATAAAAAATTTATGGAAGGAATTAACGCTCAGAGTTCATACAAGGAGCCCACAGAACCTACAGGACTTGAAGAGTTTTTTTGTGGAAGAATGGGACAGAATCACACCTGAGCAATGCATACGACTAGTTTCTCCATACAGGAGGCACCATGAAGCTGTCATCACCACAAAAGACTTTTGTACAAAATATTAAATACATTTTAGGGAGCGTTTTCCCTGTTATTTTTCATTTTTACATATAGCTTAATTTCCCTGTGATTCTGAGACTGTTTTTTCGTGACAGATGGTACTTCATGATAGTGGAAATGTTTCTTTAGTATGACTTGCGTTTATTTGTGAAAAAAAGGAAAATTTTTCGAAAATTTTGCAGTTATCCAACTTTTTATGCCCTTTAATCACAGAGATATATCACACAAAATAGTTAATAAATAACATTTCCAACATGTCTACTCTATATCAGCACAATTTTGGAACCCAATTTTTTTAGTTAGGAAGTTGTAAGGGTTAAAAGTTGACCAGCGATTTTTCATTTATCCAACAAAATTTACAAACCCATGTTTTTTTAGGGACCACATTTGAGGTGGTACCCAAAAGTGACACTATTCGAAAAACTGCACCACTCAAGGTGCTCAAAATCACATTCAAGAAGTTTATTAATCCTTCATGTGCTTCACAGGAATTTTTTGGAAAAAAAATAACATTTAAGTTTTTTTTCACAAAAAATTGATTTCAGATCAAATTTTTTTATTTTGACAAGGGTAAAAGGAAAAATTGGACCATGGCAATATGGAGAGACTTGGGAGGAATGGAGCGTTATTTGCCTCCTGGAGCGCAGATTTACCTACAGTTGTGGCCAAAAGTATGGACACCCCTGCAATTCTGTCAGATAGTACTCAGCCTAATACTTGGTTGCACAACCTTTAGCCAAAATAACTGCGACCAACCGCTTCCAGTAACCATCAATGAGTTTCTTACAATGCTCTGCTGGAATTTTAGAGCATTTTTCTTTGGCAAACTGCTCCAGGTCCCTGATATTTGAAGGGTGCCTTCTCCAAACTGCCATTTTTAGATCTCTCCACAGGTGTTCTATGGGATTCAGGTCTGCACTCATTGCTGGCCACTTTAGAAGTCTCCAGTGCTTTCTCTCAAACCATTTCTAGTGCTTTTTGAAGTGTGTTTTGGGTCATTGTCCTGCTGGAAGACCCATGACCTCTGAGGGAGACCCAGCTTTCTCACACTGGGCCCTACATTATGCTGCAAAATTTGTTGGTAGTCTTCAGACCTCATAATGCCATGCACACAGTCAAGCAGTCCAGTGCCAGAGGCAGCAAAGCAACCCCAAAACATCAGGGAACCCCCGCCATGTTTGACTGTAGGGACCGTGTTTTTTTCTTTGAACGCCTCTTTTTTTCTCCTGTAAACTCTATGTTGATGTCTTTGCCCAAAAAGCTCTGCTTTTGTCTCATCTGACCAGAGAACATTCTTCCAAAACGTTTTAGGCTTTTTCAGGTAAGTTTTGGCAAACTCTAGCCAGGCTTTTTTATGTCTCAGGGTAAGAAGTGGGGTCTTCCAGGGTCTCCTACCATACAGTCACTTTTCATTCAGACGCCGACGGATAGTACGGGTTGACACTGTTGTACCCTCGGACTGCAGGGCAGCTTGAACTTGTTTGGATGTTAGTCGAGGTTCTTTATCCAACATCCACACTATCTTGCGTTGAAATCTCTTGTCAATTCTTCTTTTCCGTCCACATCTCGGGAGGTTAGCCACAGTGCCATGGGCTTTAAACTTCTTGATGACACTGCGCACGGTAGACACAGGAACATTCTGGTCTTTGGAGATGGACTTGTAGCCTTGAGATTGCTCATGCTTCCTCACAATTTGGTTTCTCAAGTCCTCAGACAGTTCTTTGGTCTTCTTTCTTTTCTCCATGCTCAATGTGGTACACACAAGGACACAGGACAGAGGTTGAGTCAACTTTAATCCATGTCAACTGGCTGCAAGTGTGATTTAGTTATTGCCAACACCTGTTAGGTGCCACAGGTAAGTTACAGGTGCTGTTAATTACACAAATTAGAGAAGCATCACATGATTTTTCGAACAGTGCCAATACTTTTGTCCACCCTCTTTTTTATGTTTGGTGTGGAATTATATCCAATTTGGCTTTAGGACAATTCTTTTTGTGTTTTTTCATTTAAGAAAAATTAAATTAAGATAATAATAACAACGAATTTGTGTTTGCAATCATTTTCAGGAAGAAACTGAGTATTATCTGACAGAATTGCAGGGGTGTCAATACCTTTGGCCACAACTGTAGAAGCGTTTGCGGACTCCATATACAGAGCCCCTAATTGCTAGAAGAGCAGAATCCCCCCTCAAGTGACCCCATTTTGGAAATTATAACCCTTTGCGAATTTGTCTACAAGTGTAGTGCTGATTTTGACTCTGTGGGTATTTTCCGGAAACAAGCAGCAATGACTGTTGCTGAATGAAAATTGCGAACTACCATTGTACGCTGTAGTGACCAGTACATTTCAGTCACCAATACGTTATGCCCAACCCGTGCTTCTGGAGGCATGCGCCAGTAAGTTAGGCGGGCTCTCATCGCTTCACAAATGCCAAAGTGTGGACACTAATGTATATGTGGTTTAGGCACACCATGGGGCTCAGAATGAAGGGGGCATTTGGATATAGGAGCACAGAATTTGCTGAATTTCTTTTGGTTGGTTATGGAGCCAATTTGCTTTTCCAGAGCCTTTGTACTACCAGTAACGTTGAAGCCCCCTATATTTCCATTAATAGATGACAGACCTGAGTGAAAGCTTCTTTTTTGTGGATTGAGTTGAAGCTTTTATTGGGAACATTTTACATAACATTTGGGATCACATTTATCCGGCGCTCTACGCTGAGCAATTACTTTAGGGTTTCCATGTAAATTTCTGAGTGACGTGATTCAGATGAAACGCCCAAGGGATCCATTCACTATAATGAGGCAGCAGAGTAAGGCTGTGTGCACACGTTCACGTCTTTCACATTTTTTCCCTGCAAAAATGCTTTAAAAACGCATACATTAAGCATCCCATTATTAGAATGCATTCTGCAATTTTTGTGCACATGATGCGTTTTTTCCGGAAAAAAAAAACGCATTGCAAAAAAAACCCGCAGCATGTTCATTAATTTTCCAGAAAATTCTGGATTTTCAACTGTATTCATTCAGAATATGGATGCTCCGGAAAAAAAACGAAAAAAACGCAACAAAAACGCGAAAAATAAAAATGCGGATTTCCTGGGAAGGAGTCAGGTTTTGCTCAGGAAAATTCTGCTTACGTGTGCACATAGCCTTACTCTGGACTCCATCTGGCCTCTGTTCAATGGTGTCCTTCTTTTCAGAAGTGCACAAAACTGTAACCAACAGCACTTTTATTCAATCCTAAAAAGACGTATAACGCCGGTTCACAGTGCCTCCATCTGCCTCATTATAGGGAATCTTCCGCCAGAGATTCTGTCTGAATCACATATTTCAGAGATTTACATGGAAACCCCGGTGTAAACGCACAATGTAGAGCGCTGAGTCTTAAGCTGGAGTCACACATAGCGACTTACCAGCGATCCCGACAACGATATCAACGTGTCAGGATCACTGGTGAGTCGCTATGTGATCGCTGGTGAGCTGTCAAACAGACAGCTTCACCAGCGATCAGCACAGCGATGCCGAGCGCCCGGCATCGCTGTGTCCGTTAGCGCTGATGCCATATCCCTGTAAAAAAATAGAATTAAAATAAAAAATATTGTTATTCTCACCTTCCGATGTCCCGCGCAGCCATCCCGCCTCTCTCCACGCTCCAGTCCCAGTAATCCTTTGCGAGAATGACCGTGAGAATGCCACGGTCTCGCGGCAGCGCGACGTCTCGCGGTCATTCGTGCAAAGGATCACTGGGACCGGGAGTGTGGAGAGAGGCGGGATGGCTGCGCGGGACGTCGGAAGGTGAGAATAACAATATTTTTAATTTTTTTTATTATTTTTTACAGCTGATCGCTGGTCTCCCGCCTGTCACACGCAGCGATGCGTGCTGGCCAGCGGGAGACCAGCGACGAAAAATATGTCCAGAGGTTTCTTGCAGCGATCAGCGATACCGGCAGGGGGGCCATATTTTTTTTATGGTGTTCACTAATGGGGTTAACTAGTGGGACAGTTTTATAAATTGGGTCGTTGCGGACGCGGCGAAACCAAATGTGTACTTTCATTTTTTATTTCATGCAAAAAAATTTTTTATGGATACAATATCTTTTGATTTCTTTATTATTATTTTTGAAAAAAATATATTTACAATTATTTAAAAAAATGTTTTTTTAATTTTTTTTTACATTTTTTTTATTTTGTTCCCACTATGGGACTATCATTTTTTTGCAGGCTGATCTCTTCTACAGCATGGGGGTGCAGCATGATCAGCAAGTTACCTAGCTTTGGTGACCTGAATGTCGACAGCCCTCTGCAGTCTCCCGGAATACTGCGATCATGTTCGATCGCAGCATTTCAAGGGTTAAAGTGCCGGAAGCGGTGTGTGACCGCTCCTGGCCATTAGTGCCAATTGTCAGCTGTCAAAATCAGCTGACACTCGGCGGCGATCGCCTGCACATCACCCATGTGCGCGAGCGATCGTGCAGACACAATAATCCTTCCATGATCAAATAGACCCAGGTCACATGGACAGATTATTGTGTCTGACATCAGAAAGGAGTCAAAACTTTACAAAAAGGAGACTAGGCCAATACAAAAGTTTGTGCCCCCTGCATGGTTAGTACCTATTCGCTCCCCCTTTTAGCATCACAGCTTGTAAACAGTTTTTGTAACCAGCCAAGAGTCTTTCATTTCTTGTTTGAGGGATTTTCATCCATTCTTTCTTGGAAAATTCTTCCAGAGATTCCTGGAATCTTATTGCATGCACTGCTATTTTGAGATATAGCCACAGATTTTCAATGAAGTTAAGATCTGGGGACTGTGAGGGTCATTGTAAAACCATCAGCATTTCTGTTGTGGATTTTGACATGTTAAAGATTATTATCCATTTGTAAAAGCCATCCTCTCCTCAACTTAAGCTTTTTAACAAATGATGTTATGTTTGCATCAAGAATTTGTTGAAATTTCATTGAATCCATTCTTCCCTCTATCTGTGAAATGTTCCCTATGCCATTGGCTGCAATACAACCCCAAAGCAGGATTGATTCAACTCCATGCTTAATGATTGGCAAGATGTTCTTTTCCTGAAATTGTGTACCCTTTTTTCTCCACACATACTTTTGATATCGTGGCCAAAGAGTTTTATTTTAACCTCACCGGTCCACATGACTTGTTTCTAAAATGCATCAGGCTTGTTTTTTTGTATACTTCTTACACTGAATTTTATGGTGAGGATACAGGAGAGGTTTGCAGGTGTCTCTGAACAGTAGAACAATGTACCACAACTCTAGAGTCTGATAAATCTTTCTGAAGGGCTTTTGCAGTTAAGCATGGTTTCTAATTTGTCTCTCTAGCAATCCTAGAAGCAGCTCTCACTGAAATTGTGCTTGGTCTTCCAGACCTTATCTTGACCTCCACTGTACCTGTTAACTGCCATTTCTTAATTACATTTTGAACTGAGGAAAGGGAAACTTGAAAACGCTTTGCTATCTTCATACAGCCTTCTAATTTGTTGGCCTCCACCATTTTCAGAGTGCTAGGCAGCTGCTTAGAAGAACCCATGTCAGCTGTTTTTGGCACAAGTTTAGAGAAGGCTGGGTTTTATAAAGCTGGGAAATTCACATCATCTGGCCTTTCCTAACGATGATAGTGAACAAGCCATAACTCAAATAGGCTAAGTAAGGTCGGAAACCTTGGTCAAAGTTTTCTGAGGACACAAATCTCAAAAGGTGCCCAAACTTTAGCATCTGCCCATTTTCCTTTTTGTAAGTTTTAAATTGTAATATTTTTTTTCCCTAAAAAACAGAGAAAATGTGTCATCTTTAACTTTAGTCCTTTTAGAGATCATTTCGTCTTCAACTTGCTTAACTGTTCACAATAACAGTAATTTTGACCAGGGGTGCCCAAACTTTTACATGCCACCTTATTTACTTAGAAAATTAATGATGTGTTCAATACTTATTTTACCCATACATACATACATACACTGTCACCTTACACAGGTAATCAGATTTACATTACTGTCTCTGCTTCAGAATTGTCACATTATGAGTAGAGAATAGCTACATTGCAGACTTCCTCCCCTTCCATTTTCTGTCTTCCCTGACAGAGCTAGTGCCTGGATCAAGCTACAACTGCCTTAGGGCGGAAAAACCGGTACCGGAGCTATCCGTGTCCGTGTGGACACGTGGTACCTCCGTGTGGCAACCGTGTGCCGCACGTGTGCCGCATCAGGACCACACGGACGGTGCCGGGAAGAAGCGCTACAGTAAGCGCTGTTCCCGGAGGCTGGTGCTGACCGCGGTTGTAATTCTGCTCTCCTGCTCTGCCAGCAGGAGAGCAGAATGATTGAAAACCCGACGTGGGTTTACAGCCGCGGTCAGCACCAGCCGCCAGGAACAGCGCTTGCAGTAGCCGCTTCTTCCCGGCGGCCATCTGTGAGCATGGAGGACTGCGTGAACAGTTCTCCATGTGCACGTGTGCACCACGTGTTGCGGTCCGTGTGTCCGTGTTAAAACGGACATGTCTCCGTGTTTTGCACACGGCCCGTGAAAACCCGCTGACATCTGCATAGACCAATTCATTTGAATGGGTCTACGTGTGTCAGTGTCTCCGGTACGTGAGAAAACTGTCACTACACGTACCGGAGACACTGACGTGTGAAACCGGCCTTAGAGTGTATGAAACATCCTTGTGCTGTCCGTATGCAAAACAGGTAGCATACATGCAGCATACTTAACAATGCAAGTCAATGTTTTAGTTCACATGAACATTTGTGACCAATTGTCCGCATTTAATAAAATGGCACTTTGATCCATGTTCCAGATGAGACTCGCCCTTTTTAACTCAATGGTTGCTTCAAAAAAACGGATCACATTAAGGTTACCATCCATATGTTTTGCGTTTTTCACGGATCCATTACAATTATTAACATGGGAAACTGTGTTTGGCCTTATATTTATTAAATTGTTCATGTAAAAAACTGCAAAATGGCGACACAAATTGCAACAATATGGATGAGGAATTGTCTGTTTTTTTAGTATGCATTATTCTGAATCCGGCCTTACGATGAGCAGGTCTTTGTATCTCCATTATAAAAGCATTTTGTGATGATAACTTTATCATTAGGTAGTCTAGCCTTGGCTAGGCAATTTTAATTTCCGGCTATATGTTTTCATTGGGCCAAAGTCACTGATGAGAGCTATTGAATAACTGGATGGAATACAAACTACCATATTCTCTTTATTGTAGTAACATAAGATCCTATTTTTTTAGAATAGACATAAGAGGATGATTGGCAGATTCTTTTGATTTCTCACTTGATTTATGTTTTTATTTTCCATAGGTCGAGACTCACTGTCTGAATTTATAGTATAACATTTGATCCTCTAATTCTGACCTTGAGGAAAAGAGTTTTTTTTTAATTTTCAACCCTTTAGATAGGATGTTGAAATAGAAGTGCTTATTAAGAAAAATTTCTGTCTTTTTTTTTTTGTTTTTTGTTTTTTAAACCCCACATTCAGGAAACAGATGCATCCATGCTATTTCTGCATCAGAGGAAATTAATGACTGGAAACGAACTTAACTGAGATTGCTAGCACTCAGCTGGGAAATCACTGTGCTTTCCTTTTCTAATAAGATAAATGGAGCCAAAGTCGTGTTTTGCAGTTTTAGTAGCTATTGTGACTACCTTTTTGGGTGACATCCTGAATGGTAGATAAATATGCATTGTTAAGGTTTAAAGTGGATTAAGTTCATACTTTTCATTTCATGCCTTAAATTTTTATATACAAAAGCTGTATATTTTAAATTATGCTCAAGGAGGGAGAACGGATGTCCTCTAACTAAACAGTGACAGGTTTGTTTACTTCCTATGTAAGGACATTAGATACGGTAAGTAGTGAATACATTTTTAGCGTTCTGAACAGAATCAAGCAAGGCTATTAACCCTTTCCTGACATTTGTCATAATAATACGTCCCTGTGCCCTGGGCCTAATTGACCAGGGATGGGTTATTATTACATCATCGCAATCACTGCCTGGTGTCATCTGATCCTGACAGCTGGCACCTGACACTAAGGCCGGAGTCACACTGGCGAGGAATACGGGAGAGTGAGAGGCGCAAAAAGCATGCATTAGACACGGACCAATGATTCTCTATGGGGTCCCTCGCACCAGCCGTATATTTCTCATCCGTATTCTACGCTCCGTGCCAATCGCAGCATGCTGCGATTGTCAGCGTACTACGCCCGTAGTACGCCAATGGAAGTCTATGGGTGCGCAAAAAATACGGATTACACACGGACCACACTTGTGACCTGCGAGAAATACGCACCCGGTGTCTTTTAGCAAAGCCGGCAATTCAGTGCGCTATTGTTACGCTACAGGAGATGTGAGCAAGAGTGGACCCACTGGACCGTGACGTCGAACCCTCCCTGAGCGAGCGCACCAGGTGGACCGACCCCTATACAGGGATCGTTTGGGAGCAGGCTCAAGAAGTTCAAACGTCACGGCAGCCAGGACCAGGGGTCGGCTCAAGAGGATGAGCTCCAGGGAAGCGGTGGAGGACCGGCGAGATTTCCGGGATAACCAGGGTCCGGGAGCAGAGACAGCGGAGCGGGCGGACAAGGGAGAGAGAGCAGGACCTGGGCGGAGGCAGGAGTACACCGTACTGCAAAAGAAAGACACAGGAAGGGTTAGCAGGGAAGCAGGCAGGCAAGGCACAGGAGCAGGGAGGGCGCGGGCTGGAGCAGACAGCGAGCAGCAGCGCGCACGGCCTAGACTAAGCGAGGAAACTCGACAGTCAGGCGCCTCCCCTAAGGGAGGGCGGCCTGAAGTACCTGCGAGTGGCCACCGATTGGCCAGGTGATGAAACCGGGTCAGGGCATGGTGATAGATGTCCGTGCTGAAGGGACGCGCGGTCTGACCCCCCCGGCGCGTGCACGGAGGCAACGTGCGCGCGGCAGAAGGCAGAGGAGGAGCGCGCCGGGAAGCCGCCCGTCGGAAGGGGGGAAGATTGGAGGCGCGCGCCGGAGCTGGCAGGCAAGAGGGACCCGGAGCGGAAGCAGACGGCGCTGCGGGACCAGCGGTAAGTATGGAGGCGATGGGAGCAGCGGTGCTGACAGTACCCCCTCTCTTACATCCCCCTCTACTGTGTCTGGCAAAAAACCTCTTAAGGATGAGTGGAGCATTGACGTTTTCCCGCGGCTCCCAAGATCTCTCCTCGGGACCAAAACCCTTCCAATCGATGAGAAAAAACGTTTTACCCCTTACCCTTTTAGAGGCCAAAATGTCTCTTACCTCAAAAACATTATCAGCGCTGACTGGTGGGGGAGAGGGTTTCGGAAGCGGGTGGAAACGATTCAGGACAACCGGCTTAAGGAGAGAGACATGGAAGGTGTTGGAGACTCGGAGCGAGGCAGGCAACTCCAACCGGTAGGACACGTTGTTGATACGTTTGAGAATCTTAAAAGGCCCAATGTAGCGAGGTCCCAGCTTGTACGAGGGGAGCTTCAACCTAATATACTTGGCAGAGAGCCAAACTTGTTGTCCCGGCAGATAAGTAGGAGAGTCCAAGCGTCTCTTGTCCGCATGTCTCTTCATGCGCTCTCCGGATCTCTTGAGAGCTTCTTTAGTCTCGGACCAGACCTTGGAGAATTCCATGGCCAAGGAATCTGCTGCCGGCACCCCGGAGGTAGTGGCAACCGGTAACGGGATCCCAGGATGCATCCCAAACACTACAAAAAATGGAGACTTGGCCGAGGACTCGCTGGAATGATTATTGTAAGAAAATTCTGCCCAGGGGAGGAGATGGACCCAGTTATCTTGGTGGGCGTTAGAGAATAGACGTAGATATGACGCTAGTACCTGATTGACGCGTTCCACTTGCCCGTTGGACTGAGGGTGGTATGCGGAAGAAAAGTCTAATTTGACCTCCAGAAGTTGACATAGGGCTCTCCAAAACCGAGAAGTGAATTGTACCCCACGATCAGAAACAATATGCTGCGGGAAACCGTGAAGGCGGAAGATATGCTGGATAAAAATCTTCGCCAATTCAGGAGCCGAGGGTAGTGCTGGCAGAGGAATAAAATGGGCCATCTTAGAGAAGCGATCGACTGCTACCAGGATAGTCGTGCATCCGGACGAGTTGGGCAAATCGGTGACGAAATCCAAGGCTATATGCTGCCATGGAACCGAAGGGATGGGCAGCGGCAGCAGAAGACCGGAGGGTGGCCGTCTGGAAACTTTGACCTTGGCACAGGACGAGCAAGATGCCGTGAAGTCAATCACATCCTGGCGAAGTGTAGGCCACCAATAGAAACGAGTAATGAGATCCAGCGTTTTCCTGATTCCCACATGCCCCGAAAGTTTAGAGGAATGACCCCAGCGCAGCACCTCTCTCCTATCTGTCTCAGAGACGTAGGTCTTGCCTGGAGGAGGAGTGATGAGATTCACTGGAGCCACTGTAATGATCTTGGCCGGATCGATGATATGAGCCGGTTCCTCCACCAGATCTGGAGATTGCAGAGACCGGGACAATGCGTCAGCCTTGACGTTTTTAGGTCCGGGGCGAAAACGTATCTCGAAATCGAACCGTCCAAAAAAGAGAGACCATCTGGCTTGCCAGGGGTTCAGTCTATGGGCTGTCTGGAGGTACGCTAGATTTTTGTGATCGGTAAAGATGGTAAATGGGTGGACCGACCCCTCCAGAAGATAGCGCCACTCCTCCATTGCCAATTTTATGGCTAACAACTCGCGGTCCCCGATGGAGTAATTACATTCGGCGGGAGAGAACGCCTTTGAGAAGAACCCACAGGTAGCCAGTCGCCCGGACGAGGATCTTTGAGAGAGAACAGCACCAGCTCCTGTGGATGAGGCATCTACTTCCAAAACGAAGGGTTTGTTAACTTGGGGACGGTGGAGCACAGGTGCTGTCGCAAAGGCCTGTTTCAAACTGGAAAAAGCCTCTTCAGCCTCTGGTGGCCAGAGCGAGGGATCGGTACCCCTGCGAGTAAGGCTGGAAAGGGGTTTGATGAGAGATGAAAAATGTGGCACAAATTGACGATAATAATTGGCGAAGCCGAGGAACCGTTGAATTGCCTTGGTACCCACCGGGCGAGGCCATTGGAGAATTGCCGACAATTTCTCAGGATCCATCTCTAGTCCAGAATCCGACACCACGTAACCCAAGAAGGGCAATGAAGATTGCTCAAAGAGACACTTCTCAAGCTTCGCGTAGAGATGATTTTCCCGCAGACGCTGTAGTACCTGACGAACACTCCTTCTGTGCGATGCCAGATCCGGGGAAAAAATAAGGATGTCATCTAGGTATACTACCACGCAGGAGTATAGCAGGTCTCGGAAGATGTCATTAACGAATTCCTGAAACACCGCGGGAGCATTGCAGAGGCCGAAGGGCATGACAAGATATTCATAGTGCCCGTCCCGGGTGTTAAAGGCCGTTTTCCACTCGTCGCCGGAGCGGATGCGAACGAGGTTATAGGCTCCGCGCAGGTCCAGCTTAGAAAAGATGCGGGCTCCACGTAAACGGTCGAAGAGTTCAGGAATAAGCGGCAAGGGATACTTATTCTTGATCGTAATGTTGTTTAATCCCCGGAAATCAATACAAGGACGAAGTGAACCGTCCTTCTTCTTCACAAAGAAAAACCCGGCACCGGCAGGCGAAGAGGACTTTCGGATGAACCCTCTGGCTAAATTATCCCGGATGTATTCGGACATGGCCGCGGTTTCAGCTGGAGACAGGGGATAAATTCGCCCTCTGGGCGGTGTGGTTCCGGGTCGTAGGTCGATAGGACAATCGTACGGCCGATGTGGGGGTAGGGTCTCTGCCTCTTTCTTGTCAAAGACATCCGAAAACGACCAGTATGCAGCAGGTAAGCCCGCAGGGCCCGAGGAGACAGGAGAAGGAATAGCCGGAAGAACGGATCCTAGACACCTCTCTTGGCAAGGATGCCCCCAGCGGAGAACCTCCCCAGAACGCCAATCCAACACGGGTTCATGTGTCCTAAGCCAGGGAAGCCCAAGTAGCAGAGCGTGGGACAGGTTGGGTAGAACGTAGAATGCGATCAGCTCCTGGTGCAAGGCCCCGACTTGCAGACGGACCTCCTCTGTAACCTGGGACACCGATACCTGCAGAGGTCTCCCATCCACAGAGGCGATAACACGTGGAGTCTTTAGGGTAATTACGGGAATCCGGTACTTCCTCGCCTCTCTTAACCGGATGAAATTTCCCGCCGCGCCCGAGTCCACATAGGCCACCTCCGAAGCACGTCTCTGACCAAAAACCAGCTGCACTGAAAAAGTAAGAGGATGAGAGGAGTGGGACACACCTAGGGCGGCCTCTCTTACCTGACCTAGGTGGAGGAGTTTCCCGGTCTCTCAGGACAAGATCGTAGAAAGTGAGACGCGCTGCCACAATACAGGCACAATCCCTCCGTCAGTCTCTCCCTCCGGCGCTGTTCCGCCAACTTGACCCGATCTACTTGCATCGGTTCTGGCGCCGAACTGGAAGATGGCCCAAGTGGACGTGGAATAGAGGGCCTATGGAGAGAAGAAGAAGAAGATCTCAGCGGTCTCCTCTCCCTAGCGGCCTCGCGGTTGCGCTCCTGGAACCGGAGGTCGATCCTGGTGGCCAAGGAAATGAGATCCTCTAAGTTAGGCGGGGTATCTCGTCCCGCCAGTTCGTCCTTAATCCTGCCCGAGAGACCACGCCAGAAGGCCCCAACCAAAGCCTCATTATTCCACTCCAACTCAGAGGCCAAGGTACGGAATCGGATGGCGTATTGTCCGACCGTGAGCGAACCCTGAGTGAGGCAGAAAAGGGACTCAGTTGCGGAAGCCAACCGACCGGGCTCGTCAAAAACTTTACGGAAAGTGTCCGTGAAGGTCTGGAGGTTACAAACTATAGGGTCATCCCGTTCCCACAGGGGATTCACCCAGGAGAGGGCCTCTCCCTCCAAATGGGACACAATGAAGGCTACTTTTGCCCGGTCAGTGGGATACTGCTGAGGCAGAAGTTCAAAGTGCAACCGGCACTGATTCAAAAAACCCCTGCATAATTTTGGGTCGCCGCCATACCGTGGCGGTTTACCAAGCCTAGGGGATGGGGCATGTACAGGATCTGGAGTACGAGACGAGTCTCGTGCGGCTGCGGACTGGAGGGAGAGCAGCCGATCGTCGACCGAAGCCATATAGGAGAGGATGTGAGCCTGGGTATCTCGTTGTTGACCCAGCTCCTGCTGAAGACTGGCCAATTGGGAGGCGTTGCTGGGATCTGCGGCCTGTAGGGCCGACAGGCGGGAGTCCATGGTCTTCATAAAAGACATTATGCGGGTTTGGTTCTCCCGTAAGAATACTAGCTCTTTCTGGGCAGCGGTCCCGGCGGGGTCCATGGCCTGACTGTTCTGTTACGCTACAGGAGATGTGAGCAAGAGTGGACCCACTGGACCGTGACGTCGAACCCTCCCTGAGCGAGCGCACCAGGTGGACCGACCCCTATACAGGGATCGTTTGGGAGCAGGCTCAAGAAGTTCAAACGTCACGGCAGCCAGGACCAGGGGTCGGCTCAAGAGGATGAGCTCCAGGGAAGCGGTGGAGGACCGGCGAGATTTCCGGGATAACCAGGGTCCGGGAGCAGAGACAGCGGAGCGGGCGGACAAGGGAGAGAGAGCAGGACCTGGGCGGAGGCAGGAGTACACCGTACTGCAAAAGAAAGACACAGGAAGGGTTAGCAGGGAAGCAGGCAGGCAAGGCACAGGAGCAGGGAGGGCGCGGGTTGGAGCAGACAGCGAGCAGCAGCGCGCACGGCCTAGACTAAGCGAGGAAACTCGACAGTCAGGCGCCTCCCCTAAGGGAGGGCGGCCTGAAGTACCTGCGGGTGGCCACCGATTGGCCAGGTGATGAAACCGGGTCAGGGCATGGTGATAGACGTCCGTGCTGAAGGGACGCGCGGTCTGACCCCCCGGCGCGTGCACGGAGGCAACGTGCGCGCGGCAGAAGGCAGAGGAGGAGCGCGCTGGGAAGCCGCCCGTCGGAAGGGGGGGAAGATTGGAGGCGCGCGCCGGAGCTGGCAGGCAAGAGGGACCCGGAGCGGAAGCAGACGGCGCTGCGGGACCAGCGGTAAGTATGGAGGCGATGGGAGCAGCGGTGCTGACAGCTATACAGTAAACTCACACTGACAGGTTTAATAAAGAAAGAAAGAATAGATATAGACACATAGAATACATATATATATATATATATATATATATCTATATATATGCATTCTATGAGTCTATATCTATTCTTTGCTTTCAGTTATAAAACCTGTCATAGGGCTCCATTATATGTCCATTTTGCAAGGTGACGAGAAAATCTCGCCATACGGATTACATACGGATGCTCACATGCGCAAAATAGGCAACCACACCTTGATTACGGATGACATACGGAGCACTGTTTAGGGGTCTGTCATCCGTATTACGCATGTAAAATACTGACCGTATTTTGCGTCGGTTAGTGTGACCCCGGCCTAAGTGCCAGGAGCTGTCACGGCTCCGGGCACTTTAACCACCTAAATGCTGTGATCGAACGCGATTGCAGCATTCTGGGAGCCGGCAGAGGGATGACAGCCCCTCTGCCCTTGTATCGGAGACACGCCGCGGTGTCCCAGAGACACGCCGTGGTGTCCCAATCATTGCCATGGTGACCCAATGTTTTCATAATGACATCCGGGTCACCAGAGCTAGGAAAGCTGCTTGATCATGCGCAGTGTTAATGCACAGCCAGCAGTTTGTACAGAACAGGAATGCTGCTGCATCCCCAAGCTGTACAAGCAATCAGCCTGTAAAAAATAATAGTTCCATAGTGGGAAAAAGTAAAAAACGTAAAAAAAAATTGTTAAAAAAAATAATTGTAAAAATATATATTTTTTAAAAATCTAAAATAATAAAAAAGCAAAAGATATTGTATCCATAAATATTTGTATGAAAAAATACTAAAAGTACACATATTTGGTCTGCAATGAACCGACCTATAAAACTGTCCCACTAGTTAACTCCTTTAGTGAACACCATAAAAAACAAGGCAAAAAAACAATACTTTATCATCATACCGTTAAACAAAAAGTGGAATAACGCGATCAAAAAGACAGACATAAATAAACATGGTACCGCTGGAAACGTCATGTTGTCCCGCAAAAAAACAAGCCACCATACATCGTCATCAGCAAAAAATAAAAAAGTTAAAGCTGAATAAAGTGATGCAAAACAATTATTTTTTTCTATAAAATAGTTTTTATTATATAACAGAGCCAAAACATAAAAAAAGATATAAATGAGGTATCGCTGTAATCATACTGACCCAAAGAATAAAGCTGCCTTATCAATTTTACCACACATGGAACGATGTAAACGCCTCCTGAAAAAGAAATTCATGAATTGCTGGTTTTTGCTCATTCTGTTTCCCAAAAATCGGAATAGAAAGTGATCAAAAAATGTGATGTGCCCGAAAATTATACCAATAAAAACATCAGCTTGTCCCGCAAAAAACAAGACCTCACGTGACTCTGTGGGCCAAAATATGGAAAAATTATAGCTCTCAAAATGTGGTGATGCAAAAACTATTTTTTGCAATAAAAAGCGTCTTTTAGCGTGCGACATCTGCCAAAGTTAAAAACCTACTATAACTCCTCTTTCACACGTCCTGATATTTCTGGTACCAGCGATGTCAATGTGTGTAATACTTGCGGCACACGTGTGGCATGTGTGCCACATCAGTACAATACGGACGGGCACCAGGGAAGAAGCGTTGAAGTAAGCGCTGTTCCCCTTCGCTGGGTGCTGAACATGGCTCTTATCATGATGAAATGAAAGTTACATTTAACCCCTTAACGACCACAGATATGCCTTTTAACAGCGGCAGTTAAGGGTACTTAAACCACAGCGCTACTTTTTAACGGCTCTGAGATTTAAGGTTATAGCGCCCCCCCCCCCCCAGTGTTGGAATTTTTCGAGGGTAGCCAAGACCCTAGAGAACATGATTCGAGTCGGTTTTTTGCCGTTATTAACTGTATAAAAGTCCGATTTTCCATTTAATTTCTCTCTCCTCAGATGTGATCGAACATCAGAGAAGAGAGAAATGGGGTCCCCCGATCACCCCCTGTACCTCCGTTGTCCTTGCAGCACCCCTGAAGTCCCTGGGCTGCCTGCTTCTTTTGGGAGAAAATGGTGGGTGCATGCGCAGTGCGCCCGCTGAGATCTGCCGGTACCTGGCAACAATAGATTTTTTTTGGGTTCATTTTGATCACTATGATAGACCCTATCACAGTGATCAAAATAAAAAAATTGTAAATCAAACCCCCTTTATCACCCCCTTAGTTAGGGAAAAATAATACAATAAAAAAATGTATTTATTTCAATTTTCCCATTAAGGTTAGAGTTGGGCTAAAGATAAGGTTAGGGTTGGGGCTAAAGTTTGGGTTAGGTTTGGGACTAAAGTTAGGGTTGGGGCTAAAATTAGGGTTTTAATTAGGGTTGGGATTATCATTCGGGTTGGGATTAGGGTTAGGGGTGTGTGAGGGTTAGGTTTGTGGTTAGGGTTATGGTTAGAATGGGATTAGGGTTAGGGGTGTGTTGGGGTTAGGGTTAGAGTTAGAATTGGGGGGTTTCCACTGTTTAGGCACACCAGGGGCTCTCCAAACGCGACATGGTGTTTGTGGAAAAAATATGATTTTTTATGTTCACACCCGGGCATTATAAACTTTAGTGAAACATCTGGGTGTTCAAAGTTCTCACCACACATCTAGATAAGTTCCTTAGGGGGTCTAGTTTCCAAAATGGTGTCATTTGTGGGGGGGTTTCCACTGTTTAGGCACATCAGGGGCTCTCCAAACGTGACATGAAGTCAGATCTTAATTCCAGCCAATTTTGCGTTGCAAAAGTAAAACGGCGCTCCTTCCCTTCCGAGCTCTGCCATGTGCCCAAACAGTGGTTCACCTGCATATATGGAGTATCAGCGTACTCAGGACAAATTGTACAACATCTTTTGGGGTCCAATTTCTCCTGTTACCCTTGGTATATTAAAAAAATGGATCTGAAGTAATTTTTTGTGAAAAAAAGTTATATGTTAATTTTTTTAAAACATTCCGAAACTTCCTGTGAAGCACCTGAAGAGTTAATAAACTTCTTGAATGTTATTTTGAGCACCTTCAGGGGTGCATGTTTTAGAATGGTGTCACTTTTGGGTATTTTCTCTCATATAGACCCCTCAAAGTGACTTCAAATGTAATGTGGTTCCTAAAAGAAATGGTGTTGTAAAAATGAGAAATCGCTCTTTAACTTTAAACCCTTAAAACTTCCTAACAAAAAAAATTTGGGTTCCAAATTTTTGCTGATGTAAAGTAAACATGTGGGAAATATTAAATATTACCGTATATACTCAAGTATAAGTCGACCCGAGTATAAGTCGACCCCCCTAATTTTGCCACAAAAAACTGGGAAAACTTATTGACTCGAGTATAAGCCTAGGGTGGGAAATGCTCCATAGATTATTCCCCCATATGGTGTCCCCATAAGAAGCTCCATAGATTGTTCCCCCATATGCTGACCGCATAAGAAGCTCCATAGATTGTTCCCTATTGTTCCCTCATATGCTGACCCCAGAAGAAGCTCCAGATTATTCCCCCATATGCTGCCCCATAGATTGTCCCCCCATATGCTGACCCCAGAAGAAGCTCCATAGATTGTTCCGCCATATGCTGACCCCAGAAGAAGCTCCATAGATTATTCCCCCATATGCTGCCCCCATGCTGCTGCTGCATGTAAAAATAAAAAAAATGACATACTCACCTCTCCGTCGCTGGGTGTCAGGTGCCAGTGTCACTGCTGGCACCTGAGATACTCACGTGTCCTCCGTCCATGGCTGCTCACCGCTATCTGCCACGTCATCAGTCAGTGACGTTCAGACTGCAGGGGGCGCGGCGCGCACTAATCACATCACCGTGCCCTCTGCTGTCTGAAGTCACTGCTCGATGACAAAAAGCAGCAAGCAGTCATGGACGCAGGACAGGTGAGTATCACTATACTTACCCGTCCTGATGCTGTGTCTTGAGCCCCCAGCTTCTCCCCGTGCTCTCTCTTCCTGCCTTCAGCGGTCATGTGGTACCACTCATTAAAACTCATGAATATGCGCATATTCATGAGTTTTAATGAGCGGCACCACGTTACCGCTGAAGGCAGGAAGAGAGAGCACGGGGAGAAGACACAGCGTCAGGACGGGTACGTATGACCTGACACCCCCGCCCCCCCTCTCCCTCCGACCCCCTTTGTATATGACTCGAATATAAGACGAGAGGGGGACTTTCAGCCCAATTTTTTGGGCTGAAAGTCCAACACCCGACTAGACTTCCGACACCTAGAAATTGTCATGATCCAGGTTGGATGATGACAGTTAAATGCACATGTAACCTTTTTTTTCCTGAAGCTGTGTGCTTTGGTGTGGTTTTTGCCCCCAGTGGCCATTAGGATTATTGCACTGTGGTGTCCTTTGTTCTAAGTTTGCCCCCGGTGGTGGTGAGCGTCATTGCACTCTGTTTCTTTAGTTTAGTGCACATGATTGTAATGCAGGTGTGATTGCTGGCTCTGCTATAAAAGAGTCACAGGTGTTGCAATCAGCATGGGTGATAGTATTCATTTCCAACCATCCCTGGTGGAGGAATGAGATGGAGAGAGCTCCTTGCAGCACGGTCAGAGCCCTGGAGTGGAAGGAGTCAGAGGGGATTTCCTTGCAGCTCTGACAGAGCTTGGTGGCAGCGTTTCAGGAGCAGAGCTGCATTCTGGTGGTGGACTCTGTTGCCAGGAGCTAGGGCAACAGAGTAAAGCTAACTGGTGTTTCCCTGTGTGTGCCTTTCCTTTATGTGTGTTTCAGTGCAGTGGTGGGATTAGTCTCTGCACCGGCCATTTCACTAGTAAGGGGTAGGTGCAGGGCGAGCTAGGGTTTAAAGGTATCCTGAGCGGCGCCCAGTGCGGAACCGGCCTAGGGATCGGTAGGAGTGTAGAGACACTGACTCAGGGGAGTGCAGGAGGTCTCCATATCCCCGTTCCCTATCGCAGGGCCCACATTGTTATTGTGTCCCTGGTGTTTCCCCTTATTATTTAAATTCGCCCTGCTGGAGGCGGTGTATCCGGTTTTACGTGTATTTCTAAAATTCGACTGCTGGAGGCGGTGTATCCGGCTGCACGTCATATTATTTAAATTCGCCCTGCTGGAGGCGGGGTATCCAGTGTCGCGTGTGTCATAAATTTGCCCTGCTGGAGGTGGTGTGTCCAGCCACACGTTGATCGTGACAGAAATGTTTTAACACAGTGGTTTCCCTAAAAATGTTTCTATATAGGCGCTTCTTTTAACAGTAGTTGTTCTTGATACCACACTGTTGGTTGAAAACAAGTTCTAATGTCATCCTGAATGCGTTGTAGAAGCATGAAGACAAAACTTTGCCAAGTTTCAAAAAAGGACTGCCCCCTTCCCTCTTTATGTAAGGAGGCCTAAGCCCAATACATCCAAAGCAGAAAGGACAGTTTGTCCAGAAAGATCTTGAAGGGAGGAGCCTGGTGGTGAATCCTAATCTGCAGAATGGCTTTAATACTGGTTGCCACCACCAAATGTAGTCGTTTACAAGCGCCTGGAGAGCACTTGTATTTATCTGGCTTGAAATATCCAAAGATGGCCCATAGAGGTTCATCAGGAGCAAAGTTTGTCAGATGTGTGGTGATGAACTGTTAAGGTCCCGTTACATTTAGCTATGCACCAGCGATCCCGACAACGATACAACCCGGTCAGGATCGCTGGTGCATTGCTAAATGGTCGCTAGTGAGCTGCCAAACAGGCAGATCTCACCAGCGATGCAGCAGCGGTCTGCGGTCGTCACTTACCTGTCACACGCAATGAGGGTGACGTCTTCCGCCCGCATCCATGGAGTCGCTCGTCGGCGCCAGCAGGAAGCCAGCGATGAGAAATGGACCATCCCATTCTCGCAAGATCAGCGATATCCAGCGGGGAGCCGGGTCGGAGGTAAGTGTCACATGTAGCGAGATCACTAGCGATATCGCTGTTGCGTCACAAAATCGGTGACGCTTTAGCGATATCGCTAGCGTTCTCGCCATGTCTGAAGGGGGCTTTACACTCTAACCCAGAAGTGTCGAATGACTGGACATGTACAAAGGCAGTGGAACAAATTGGCTTCGGGGGAGTGCCACTTAAAACACATGGAGGTTGTGTATAGTCCCATTTTGTGCCCTTTTTGCCACGTTAAATAGAATCTATTACAGATTTTCAGTCTCCTTTCTAGAAAAAGAGCTGAAGGGAATTTGTGGGCTTGATCTAGAACTTTCAGAATGGTGCCACAGGACAAGATGGGGTCCTCGATCTGCCACTTTGTTAGCGGAAATTGAGAGAGCTCATAATCCAAGGCTACATAGATGAATTTGTAATTGGTGGCTATTTGGCAAGATAAAGAATTAGGTTTAGTGAATCATCTAAGCAGGCATGGTCTCCACTCTTGCTCAGGAAGATGTTTTAGTATTTTTGTTAAATAACTCTTAGCTTGTAGGTTTTGGAAAGCGGTGCGCCATGCGCGCCGAAATGCAACATGCTGCGTTCGGCGCGCACGGGCGCACCTTCAAAAGTGCGCAGCGCATGCCAAAATCCTACTAGCGCACGGCCAGCGCACGATCTGCGCACCCTATGCTAAAGATAGGGTGCGCAGATCGCAAGCGTCCATGTGTGATAGTAGGCGGCAATGACCGGATGGGGCGGGCAGGGAGCCGGCAGGGGGCGGGGCTTAGCGGCGCCGTGCGCTGCGTCGAATAAACGCTAGTGTGAAACTAGCCTTACTCCCATTATTCTCAGTCGCTCCAGACAGTGGAGGAATTTTTTCTGGCACTGGGTCATATATACAACGACCCTGACCGCATCTTCAGCAGGGAGACTGCATGGCAGATTAGTATTGCTCCAAGTTCCGGAGGTGGTCCACTGACACTAAGAATGACCTTGCGCTCCATAGCCAGTTCTGTGAAGGGCTATTAGTAAAGGTGAAGGATGCCTTAGCCCTGTATGAGACTCCAGTTTCCCTTGAGGCGGCCATGTCTATCCAGGTGGATCGTAGTCTTTGTTAGAGGCAAAAAGAGACACGCAAATGTGCAGTAGGTCCGGGGACAAGGGATTCCTGGTCTGAGTCATCTGAGGAACCTATGTATTTGGGTGGGGCAACTCGTTCTGGAAAGCAGTCTGTTGTTCGGCCCAAAGTGGGAGCATATTTTCACTGAGGTTGAAAGGGCACGTATCCTTCCCTATCTAATTGTAAACAGCCGCCGGAATACTAAGAGCCCGGGTTGCAGGGAGGTTAGCAACCTTGGTTTACATACGTTATCTCCGTGGGTAGGACACAATTTTTTAACAGTGGGGTCGGTTTAACTTGATTGACGCTAGGTTCGTTCAGGTCCAGGGCCTCAAACCACATACACTGTCCAAACCTATACCCATAATCTCCATCGACTTTTGAGATGGGTATGTTACTGAAGTCGTCCGAGGGCTACATCTACAAGTAGGGGCCATGCACTCAGAAGGTATTGACTGTTATGTGCTAGAGGGTCTGCCCTCTCCTGTGGTTCTTGTACTTCCTCGGCTCACTGTGCACAATACTGTGGTCGATTGGCACGCTCGGGAGGTGGTAAAGTGGAGTGAGTATTGTCAAGGACACTGCTTGGACACTCGGTTCGCAAGGGTGGATACCCAGTCTGTGCCTAAATACCTGTCTGATGTGTGAGTAGGGGTTCCAAGAACTTCCCTATCGTCCTTATGACTGCACCGTTAATCTTGTCCCAGGAGCCAAGCTGACATTGAGCACACTATAATAATAATTTTATTTCTATAGTGCCAACATATTCCGCAGCACTTTACATTTTAGAGGGGACTTGTGCAGACAAAAGACATTACAGCATATCAATAGTCACATAAATCAACAGATACCAAGAGGAAAGATGGCCCTGCTCGCAAGCTTACAATCTATGTGGAAATAGGGGAGACACGAAAGGTGGATGGTAACAATTGCTTTCATTGTTCGGACCATCCATAAATTAAGAAATCAGGTGTTCATGTAATGCTGCATGAATCGGTTATCAGCCTGGAAATGTAACAGTACAGACACAGAGGGCTATTAAATGCATAAAGCATGTGAGAACATGATACGAGGAACCTGGTTATGGTAAAAAAAATTTTTTGAATGGGCATCAAAGGGATAGTTAGATTAATGTGTTGAAGTGGCAGGCCAGGCTAAAGAAATGCATTTTTAGGGCACGCTTAAAACTGTGGGTATTGGGGATTAATCGAATTAACCTGGGTAGTGCATTCCAAAAAATTAGCACAGCACGTGAAAAGTCTTGGAGACGGGAGTGGGAGGTTCTGATAATTGAGTGTTAATCTCAGATTATTAGCAGAACGGAGGGCACAGGTAGGGTGGTAGACTGAGACGAGGGAGGAGCTGTAGGGTGGTGCTAAACCATCGAGTGCTTTGTGGGTGAGGGTAATAAGTTTATACTGAATTCTGGAGTGGATGGGTAACCAATGTAAGGACTGGCACAAGGTAGAGGCATCGGTGTAACGGTTGGTGAGGAATATAATCCTAGCTGCAGCATTTAAGACAGATTGGAAAGGGGAGAGTTTGGTAAGAGGGAGACCAATTAGTAGAAAGTTACAATAGTCACGATGAGAATGAGTAAGAGAAACAGTAAGAGTTTTGCAGAGTTGAACGTAAAAGGTCAAATTCTAGAAATGTTTTTGAGGTGCAGATAACAAGAGCGAGCCAGTGATCGAATGTGGGGGGTGAATGAAAGATCTGAATCAAGTATGACCCCAAGACCACAGGCATGTTGCTGGGGAGTAATGGTAGAACCACACACAGAAATGGCAATGTCGGGCATAGGTAGGTTAGTAGAGAGAGGAAACACAAGGAGTTCACTATATAATATCTCTGCTTCTGAGAGGCAGGCCATGAAGGACTATATTGAGGAAACTTTGGTAAAGTGTCATATCAGATCATCTTCATCCCTCATTGCTGCTGGGTTTTTCTTTGTAAAGAAGAAAGACGGGGGGCTACGCCCCTGCCTAGATTTACGCTAACTCAATCAGATCACGATCCAGGATCCATATCCGCTCCCTCTCATCCTGGACCTCAGATTGTAGGAACAAAATGGTTTTCTAAACTGGATATCAGGGGCGTATAATTTCATTCGTATAAAAGAGGGGGATGAGTGCAGAACATCTTTCAATACGACTGAGGGACACTATGAGAAACTTGTGATGCCATTTGGATTTACATGCTCCCACCGTCTTTCAGCACTTTGTAAATGACATCTTTAGTCACCTGGTAGGTAGATTTGTTGTAACCTATGTTGATGACATATTAATTTATTCACCTGACCTTGAGTCACAGTAGGTACATGTTAGGCAGGTCTTACAGATACTCAGGGACAATAAATTATTTGTCAAACCAGAAAAATGTATGTTCTCGGTTGAGGAGATCCCTTTTCTAGGATGTTATATCGTCCACTGTTTTTTTTTTTCATGTATTTGGCGAAAGTCCGGACAGTACTGTGTTGGGATCGTCCTGAGGATTTGAAGGCGTTACAAAGATTTTTGGGTTTCGCCAACTACTACTGTCAGTTCATCAAAAACTTTTTGGTAGTGGTCAAACTTCTGACAGATATGACCTGGAAAGGGACAGACTTTTCCAAGTGGTCCAGTCCGGCTAGGGAGGCATTTGATACCTTGAAGGAGTATTTTGCATCTACGCCAATTCTCATACAGCCTGACGTCACTCAGCCTTTTATTGTAGAAGTTGATGTGTCTGAAGTGGAGGTGGGGGCTGTATTGTCCCAGGGGGCATCTCCTGGTGAATGGTGTTTGTGTGCATACTTTTCTAAAAAACTGTCATCTTCAGAGAGAAATTATGACATTGGTAACAAGGAACTCTTTGTAATCAAGTAAGCCTTTGAAGAGTGGTGTCATTTTTTTGGAGGGGGCAGTTCATCCGGTTATGGTTATCACGGATCATAAGAATCTCATATATTCAGAGTCTGAAAAACGTCTAATACCTTGATAGGCAAGATGGGCATTGTTCTTCACCAGGTTTAACTTTTTTGTTACATTTAGGCTGCCGAACAAGAACATTAAGGTGGATGCCTTATCTTATTATTTTTCTGGGGGTGGAGATAATTCTGAACCGGTTCCTATACTACAAAATCGTGGTTATTGCGTCTATATGCTCCGATCTTGAGAAAGAGGTTGTTGAGGCTCAGGTGGACGCCCCTGCTGCCTGTCCGTTAGGGAAACTGTTTGTACCTGTGAATCTCCATCTGAGAGTTCTTAGTGAAGATCATGAATCGATCTTGGCTGGACATCCCAGTAATAAAACGACTACAGATCTTCTTACTCTGTGTATTTGGTGGTCAGGGGTACATCAGGATGTCTGGGAGTATGTTGCCGCCTGCATTGTCTGTGCGCATTCTAAAACCTCTCATACTTGTCCGTCTGGGTCTCTCCAACCGTTGGTAATTCCCAGTAGACCTTGGTCTCAATTATCAGTCGATTTTATTACTGATCTACCTGTGTCAGCAGGTAATACTGTAATTTTGGTGATGGTGGACAGATTCAGTAAAATGTCGCATGTTATTGCACTTCCCGCTTTACCTAACGCAAAGGCCTTGGCGCAAATTTTCATCAGTGAGATTGGAAAATTACATGGGATCCCTACCGATATTGTTTATGACCTGTGGTGTTGTTTATTTCCAAATTTTTGAGGACGATTTGCGCTTGTTTGGGGATCCATCTGCCGTTCTCTTCAGCATTTCACCCGCAGTCTGATGGGCAAACTAAATGGGTTACCCAGAATCTTGAGACTTATTTTAGCTATTTTGTGTCTGAGAATCAGGAGGATTGGGTTACCTACTTACCTCTAGCTGAATCCAAGGTAAATAATCGTCATGAGTCATGATTGGTAAGTCCCTGTTTTTCGGGGCATACAGATTTCATCCTCAGTTCAGCTTATTTAATAAGAATCGTTCTTCTGGAATACTTGAAGAACAATATTTATCATCAATTACGTCTGTGTGGCAAGGAGGGTTATTGACAATTTGAGGAAGATAGCATCCAAATATAAGAGTGTGGCTGATCAGAGATGTTTGGTGGGTCCGGACCTGTGTGTTGGTGACTTGGTGTGGTTGTCCTCAAGGAACATTAAGTTGAATGTTCCCTCTTGGAAACTGGGTCCCAGGTTCATCAATGCTTATAAGATTGTGACAGTCATCAATCCCATAGCATTCCGCCTTGCTTTGCTGCCCGCTTTTAGGATCAATAATGTGTTTCATCGATCTCTACTCAAAAAATTTGTTGCGTTCTCTGTACCATCACTGCCACCGCCATCTCCAGTCATTGTGGATGGAAATTTGGAATTTGAAATGGCTAAGATCGCTGATTATTGCTTAGTTCGTTGGTCGCTTTAGTATCTGGTACACTGGGAGGGATAAAGTCCTGAAGAGAGGATGTGGGTGTTACGGTACTGCAGCACAGGACTAGGGTAGGAGGGGGGGAAACTGACCCTGCACTGCGACTAGGCTGATATCCTACGATGGAGTGGGCAACCCATTCCTTGTGAATAGACCAACCGAAGATCCTAGGTTAATCTCAAGCGAAGACCTATAGATAGGGGGAAGGGGGTCCCTGTAAGATCTAAGGACTGGGTACAAAAACGGGTCACCTCCTAATAGAAAACAAAGAGAAGGCTGCAGAAACAAACTGAAAACAGAAACTAAGACTAGCAGAACCAGAGGTCCCAGAACTGCACTAATTAAACACACAGGAGGCAAAGCAAGGATCCAAGCCAGACTTCAAGTGGATTAACACTGTTGTCCAGCAAAGAATGGGAGACAGGTGTAGGTTAATAAAGGGTGATATAATCACCTGACTCAAGACAAACCCAGCACCAGGGGAAAAAGACCAGCAGCCAGAACACTACAAGAAAATGGCTGATAGTCACAAACTGAACAGATTCTAACAGTGGGTACCAGCATCTGACGTCCATGTGGCCATGCTTATCCGGTCTTTTCACGTGGCACAACCTGATAAACCCGGGTCTGAGGTTCCATAGGTCCCTTGTAGAAGGGGGCTACTGTCACGGGTTTATCACAACAGAAAGGAGCCAGAAGACCACAGCGTTTGGTTTCTCCTACTCCTGCACTGATTACAAGCATTTCACCTTTATATTAAATTTTGTAAATTTATTTTAGCAGTGTAGAGGATAATGGTTAGTCTGCTCAGTTGAGAGCTCATGGAAGCTATTTGAATAGTATGAGCATCAGTAATAGGCTGTAAGCCAGATACTGTGTATTGTTTGTTTGTGAACAATGCCCTATACAAGCCTCTTTTGTGCAATCATATACTGAGCAATCACCCCCTCAATGTATTGGTAGGCTGTGAGTGGTTGCCTTATTAGTATTTTGCACCTGTGTTGTCGCCATCTTTACTACATGGGTTTGCTGCATCCTGCATTTGTTCGGAGACCTGGGCAGGTAAGCACTGCTGCCCCTTTTCTGCTTTATTAATTCCTGAGTTTTTGGAGGAACTTTAGTCCTCTTTTTGTGGCTTTGCTATTATGGCTGGTTTCACATTTGCGTCTGTGTGCGCATCGTTTGATCCACATAGATCCGCATGTGTCATGCGTACATATATTTACCATGGTGTACACAGGGACCTACGTTTGCATGCGTTCACATGCTTTTGCATACTCGCGGTGCGCGGCGAACGCATTGCATTTTTGAGGCGTCAAGTATGCGCAGCCATGTGCATGCGGATGAGTGCGTCAAAAAGACACATTACTGTTTATGGGAACGCATGCGTACGCAAGGACAGGCGTACGCATGGGTTCGATTCTTATGCGTTATTCAAAATACATATAGAAATCCCATGAGACATGCCCATTTTTGTCTGGTGTCATCGAACTCATGTGCATAAACAACGCAAATGTATACAAACACATGCACACGCAGCGTTTTTTCCCCGTCATGTGTA
Organism: Dendrobates tinctorius; assembly: GCF_039654945.1. NCBI lineage: Eukaryota > Metazoa > Chordata > Amphibia > Anura > Dendrobatidae > Dendrobates > Dendrobates tinctorius. The sequence goes on from NW_027361675.1 coordinate 43,861,329, forward strand.
AGATGATGCGCATAAAAAACGCTGCGTAAACATGCATTTTGCATGTGTTTTGCATGCGTTTGCGCATGCGGATGATATGCTGCGGACTCAGACGCTAATGTGAACCTAGCCTAAGTTTGTGTGATAATTTCCTTTTTTCTCCTACTTTGGTTTAACCCTATCCTCCTACTTTGGTGTAGCCCTATCCTCCACTCCCCAGTGTTTACTTCTGTTGTTTAAGTGTGTATATTTGTATGACTGGTATGTTCTTTTATCCCTGTTCGTATTACCTTGTTAGTCTGTTTGGTGTATTACGGTACAGATGGAGGTCGGATTCAGGAGCTAAGGCAAGGTACGTGGCCCTGGCATCTTCACCATCAGAAGTAATCCGGGGAACAGGGCAGGCTAGGACGCCCCTATCGTTAGGGACAGGGAAAGAGCCCCTGGTCCTGGGACACCCAACAACAGAGTCATGACAGGTAGCAAATAAATTGCCTTTCTTATTTCCCCAGCAATAAAATTTATTTTGGGTTAATTGGACCTGCCTATGTGATTGTGAATGTATTAAAGAGTCTAGGAGATGTTTGGCCATAGAATAAGCTTGTTGTGCATCAGGGAATGGGGACAAGGAGAGCATCGTCTGAGCCTGAAGGATGGAGGCATGTAAAGTGTCAGATTTCTTTCTGTATGCTTTCTTCCTACATGACAGATAACTGATGATATGTCCTCTCATAACGGCCTTAGAAGTGGACCAGAGCAAAGAGATATTATCAGTATGGGTGATATTGTCATCTAAGAAGTCATTCCAGTGTAATTTAAGAAAGGCTTTGAAATCATCTGATTCTGCCAGGTAGAACCATTAAAGTCAAGAATAGTGAAATAAGAGCATGATCTGAGATCATTTTTGGATGTATGTGGGAATTGTGATGTGTAAATAGTTGTGTGGAAATGAGGAAGTAATTAATATGGGAGAAGGACTGATACGTAAGGGAGTGGCATGTGTACTCTCTAGCTGCAGAATCCGTCATTTTCCATGGGTCATAAAGTGAACGCTGTTCCATGAACTGTATGAGGGAAGCGGTGGCTACTGAGGTCTGTGGAGAGGGTGAGGAGAGGTCTAAGGAAGATATTGTACTAAATTAAAGTCTTGTCCTACTATCAGATGGTAGGGCCCAAGTCCCCAATAGAATCTGGAGAATCGATGTGTAGAAATAATATTGGTCATGGTTGGGAGCATAGAGATTGAGCAAGAAATACAGCTCTGGCAAAAATTAAAAGACCACCACATCAAAACCCTGTCGTGGGCAGCCCATTCTCCAGACCTGAACCCCATTGAAAACCTCTGGAATGTAATCAAGAGGATGATGGATAGTCACAAGCCATCAAACAAAGAACTGCTTAAATTTTTGCGCCAGAAGCAGTGTGAAACACTGGTGGCAAGCATGTCAAGACGCATGAAAGCTGTTTTTAAAAATCATGGTTATTCCACAAAATATTGATTTCTGAACTCTTCCTGAGTTAAAACATTAGTATTGTTGTTTCTAAATGATTATGAACTTGTTTTCTTTGCATTGCTTGAGGTCTGAGAGCACTGTTTTTTTATTTTAACCATTTCTCCTTTTCAGAAAAAAAAACTAAATTTATTGCTTGGAAATTCGGAGACATGTTGTCAGAAGTTTGTAGACTAAAAGAACAATTTACATTTTACTCAAAGAGAAAATCAGACAAACTGAACATTTGGAAGTGGTCTCTTAATTTTTGCCAGAGCTGTATATTTTTCCGGTTTTTTCCAACTTCAGAATCAGATATCTACCCTGGCTGTCACTAATGGAATCTTGAATGGAACATGGCAGGCCCTTCTTATAAGAATGGCTAGTCCCCGTGATGATGAAGTATGCAAGGCAGCATAATAATTGCCTATCCAAGGTGCTATTATTTTACCAGGCTTGTCAGCCCTCCATTGTGTATCCTGAAGAAAGACCACATCTGGTTTGAATTGTCTCAGGTGGATTAAAACATTTTAACGTTTGAGAGGGGTGTTCAGGCCTGCCACATTCCATGACAAAAACCACAATTGTATCGAGGTGTAGGTGGTATTGGAGTTTCGTGTCTGAGGTATAGACATCCTGGGTCCCAGGGTAAGGTCCAAGTAGTATACAGCAACAAGGTGTGTTCATCCCTTTCTGTCCCAGTGAGCCGTAGGTACTGTATGAACAAAAATTAAAGGGTGGGTCCTGTACAGATTAGTACCTAAGCTGAGAAGGGGAAAAGCATAGAAGGATAAAAACAGTAGGAAACAACAGAGAAAACAATATTTCCAACTTTACAAATCAGTGATGGCGGCCTGCCGAGAATATACCAGGCGAGTCATGCCATCACAAAAGAGAACATTCCATTGCGGAAACAACAGTCTCCCTACAATAAAAGATCCCACTGCTACATCTTCATCACGACGGAATCTTCTTTCCACCACCTCTGGGTCTTCATAAATAGTTACACTATCTCAACCTTGGCCTTTCAGTTTAGCTGGGTAGAGTAGCTGAAATCTAATGTTTTCCTCAATCAGTAGACAACAGGTAAGCACAACTGCCTTGCATTTTTGAGCAGATAATTCCTGGAAAATTAAAATCTTAGAATCATGTATAGTTATTTCTTGTTTCTGTCAATATGCTCTTAAGACCTTTTCTTTCACAGTCCAATTGAGATATTTTGCTGTAACCTTTGAAGTCTAGTATTTCCGCTGTCTTGGGTAGAACTTGGGGAACTTAGTCTATGTGCCCGTTCTGTCATCATCAGGTCTTTACCAAGGTCTAACTGAAGGGCAGCAGGGAGATCTTTGGTAAGATATTTCAAAAGGCGTTCATCATCCACTGATTCCGAGATGCTCACAAAATGGAAATTGCTGTGGCGATCTGTATTTTCCAAGTCCTCTAGCCTATCACATATTTCTCGCTCTGAGGCTTGACTTTGTTGGAGAGAGGTCGTCAGTTCTGTAAGCTCAGTTTCATTGGACTGGACTCTGTTTTCCAGTTCTGCAATTTTTTGAGAATTAGTGTTAATTTGTGCCATGACTGTAGTGATGATGGAGAACATCAAACTGTGTGTTAAATAGTGGCATCAGTAACTTGGAGACTTCTTAGGCCAACAAAGTCATGTGTATAGAGTCTTGCACAGAGAATTCAGAGCAGCTCGGTAGTGGAGAAATCTGTGGCGGGGATAAACTGTCATCCATCATTAACACAGGCGAGTTCATCAGCGATGAAGAAGCAAGTTGGTTACCTGAGCTTTTAGCAGGTTGTTCAGGTGGTTTCGAGGTGGGTTTGCTTTTGTACATTGTAGGTGACAATTGTGTATTGAGCGCTAAAGGCACCTGTGTGCCGTTGGATTTCCCTGCTTGGGTTTTTTTATTGGGTATTTGTCCATTACAACTCCCCACTAGAGTTGAGCGACTTTGGTCGGATCGGATTTCATGAAACAAAATTTGAGTCGGATGAAACTGGTCTGACTAGGGCAAAAAAAGTCGGAGTTTCGTCCGAAACCCGACCCAAATGCATTCATCCACTCAATGCCGACTTTTATTCCCCATTGTCTTGCATTGGGGTCGGGTTTCGGACGAACTCTGACTTTTTTTTTGCCCTAGTCGGACCAGTTTCATCCGACTCAAATTTTGTTTTATGAAACCCGATCCAACCAAAGTCGCTCAACTCTACTCCCCACTAGTAGGGGAAAGAAGTAGCAGGTCAGTAGGCAGCAGAGGAGGTTAGCGGATTAACAAGTTAAAAGCCGCAGTGGGACAAGGAGTAGGAAAACTATTGAAGTCCAATTATAATATCATGGTCCTGGGTGGTGGGATCCGCCTTGGTAAGATATGATGCTTATTTGCCGCATATGTCTCCAGAAAATAGGTGAGAGATGATTTGTGTGGCCAAAGTGCGTTTGTCTTTGATCTTAATGTCCTTATAGCTTGCAAAAAGGGTCGCCGGGAAAACCACACCAATAGTTTAGTGTAGTCGACAGGCCCACCCCTCTCTGATGTGTGAACTACCCACAGGGCTACCGGAAAGAGAAAAGGGCTGCAGTTCCTGCAAGTCAGCAGTGTCAGGGGGATAAATCCCCCACACAGTCAGTCAGATTCTTTGCTGTTAGTGGTGGTCTGCAGATTGGGCCGTATAAGCAGGAGCTGGTTTAAAAGGCGGTCATGACTGTATGTACTGCTGCCTTGAATAGTAGTACTATTTAAATCCTAACATGGTGTAACATTTTCTGATTAATTTGCAACCCTTTAACTTTTTTGACTAAGTTTCACTTTCATTTGTTTTCTTAAAATTCAGTGGCAGTGGCATACCTTCCATAGAGTCAGACTACGCCACCAGTCCTCTCTGGCTGAGATTCCTCTGACTTCCCGTAATGCCATGTCAGATTTTCTCTTACTTCCTGGCTCTGTAATCTAACATGACATCACAGTCATGTGACTTTCATGGTGGGTACCTATGAAAGTACATAGTACTTTTGTTAATACTGTGGGTACGGAAAGTATTCAGACCTCTTTAAATTGTTTACTCTTTGTTTCATTGCAGCTATTTGGTAAATTCAAGAAAAGTCATTTTTTTCTCATTAATGTACACTCTGCACCCCATATTGGCTGGAAAAAAAACATAAATGTAGAAATGTGTACAAATTTATTAAAAAAGAAAAGCTGAAATATCACAAGGTCATAAGTATTCAGACCCTTTGCTCAGATACTTGTATTTAAGTCACATGCTGTCCATTTCCTTGTGATCCTCCTTGAGATGGTTCTACTTCTTCATTGGAGTCCAGCTGTGTTTAATTAAACTGATAGGACTTGATTTGGAAAGGCACACACCTGTCTATATAAGACCTCACAGCTCACAGTGCATGTCAGACCAAATGAGAATCATGAGATCAAAGGAACTAACCAAGGAGCTCAGAAACAGAATTGTGGCAAGGCACAGATCTGGCAAAGGTCACAAAAGAATTTCTTCAGTACTCAAGGTTCCTAAGAGCACAGTGGCCTCCATAGTCTTTAAATGGAAGAAGTTTGGGACCACCAGACGTCTTCCTAGACCTGTCCGTCCAGCCAAACGGAGCAATCGTGGGTGAAGAGCCTTGGTGAGAGAGGTAAAGAAGAACCCCAAGATCACTGTGACTGAGCTCCAGAGATGCAATAGGGAGGTTAGGCTATGGATATACTATGAATAAATTGAAGTGTATACCCCTTAATTAGGTCATTGTCCATAGTAAAGGAATTTTTGTGATAATGCAACTGTGAACCTTTTGTTTTCTTTTGTTTGTGAAGCAAACAACAAATGGGACAAAAAAACTGAAATCTTCAGTGTGCATAACTATTCACCCCATAAAGCCAGTACTTTGTAGAGCCTATTTTTGAGGCAATTACAGCTACAAGTCACTTTAGATAACTTTCTTTGAGCTTTCAACATCTTGCCACTGGGATTTGTGCCCAAACCTGAAGTCAAAACTGCTCCAGCTCCTTCAAGTTAAATGGTTTCCTCTGGTGAAGAGCAATATTCAAGTCTGACCACAGATTCTCAATTGGATTAAGGTCTTGGCTTTGACTAGGTCATTCCAAAACATTTACACATTTCCCCTTAAACATCTCAAGTGTTGCTTTAGCAGTATGCTTTGGGTCATTGTGCTTTTGGAAGGTGAATCTTCGTCCCAGTCTCAAATCACTAAATTACTAAAGCAGGTTTTTGCTCAAGAATATCTCTGTATTTTGCGCCATCCATCTTACCCTCAATTCGTATCATTTTCCCTGTCCCTGCTGCCGAAAAACATCCCCACATGATGATGCTGCCACCACATGTTTCACTATGGAGATGGTGTTTTTGGGGTGATGAGCTGTGTTGGTGTTGTGCCAGACATAGCGTTTACCTTTGTGGCCAAATGATTCAATTTTGGCCTCATCTGACTATAGCACCTTCCTCCATACATTTGGGGAGTCTTCCAAATGTCTTTTGGCAAACTTAAAGCTAGCCTTACAATTTTTCTGTGTAAGTAAAGGCTTTTTTCTGCCGACTCTTCCATAAAGGCCACTTCTATGGAGTGTACAAATATTGTGGTTGTCTGGACAGCTACTCCTGTCTCTGCATTGGCATTCTGCAGCTCATTCAAGGTTTCCATTGATTTCTGTGCTGCCTCTCTGATTAATGCCTTCCTTAAGCCCCCTTCACACATAGCCAGATCGCTAGCGATATCACTAAAGCGTCACCGATTTTGTGACACAACAGCGACATCGCTAGCGATCTCGCTATATGTGACACGTATGTTAGGGACGGCGGAACGCACTAAATAATAATAAGAAGTGCGTTCGCCGCCCGAGGTCCACCGTGCAGAAGATGTTAAACTGCTGCTATGTAATGGCAGACGCGCTATATGGCGGTATAACACACGCGGGTTGAACCTCACTTGGAGTGCGCTGGACGATCACTGTTCCTTCACAGAGTCGCCGAGGTATTAAACACAAAGGCTGAGCCTGTTGACATCACAGGACTCAGAGGAATGCACGCACGGTATATGGTCACAGGACTTGACCCAAGACACAGAGTCTGTGACGTCGCAACCGCGGACGCCAAGAGGAGCTGCAGACTGCAGCACGGCGACAGACACTGCTGCTATACGACAATGCCCGGTAGCTGGTGCACTGTCGGACGCTAGCACTGTGGAGGATGCGTATTATGGCCTGTGGCTTGCCACTGACTGGTGCTTACTATAACACTAGTTCCCTATACACATTCGTAATATCAGATGGAGGGGAATCTTAATGAGTTATTTGCAAGTCCATACATCCATCATCATTCACACAGTTAGCAACTAGAGTCTATACTTGCGCATGGCCAAGCGGCCATGCGAACCTTTTATAGCCGGGACCTTCCGGAAGCTTCCAGATCCCTGAGATGGACCAATCAGATCTGGAGAAGGACCTGTGCATGTGACTCCCAATCTCCAATGGGAGATCGTCTCGTGAGCATGCTCAGTGGAGTGACGGAAGGACTTAGCCTCTGAAACGGCTTACTGCTGAGCAGCCTGTGATGCTATTGCTGGCCCAGAGGTGGCAGCAGCAACCAGACCCACAGAGCTGGTCTGAGCAGAGCATCGGGAACGACGGGGCTGCTGAGCAAGCTCCTCTGCGGTCGATGGAGAATGGTAGACCGCTGAATGTGAGGCTCTTGATCCCTGCTGTGCAGTTGCAGGAACCCGACGCCTAACAACGTACCTGCGACCCAGCCCCCCGCTGGATATCGCTGATCACGCGAGATCGTCCTGGTCCATTTCTCATCGTCGGCTTCCTGCTGGTGCCGACAAGCGACGCATGTATGCGGGCAGAAAATGTCATCAGAGCTGTGTGTGACAGGTAAGTAACGACTGCCAAGCATCGCTGCGTTGCTGAAGAGATCTGCCTGTTTGGCAGCTCACTAGCGACCATTTAGCGATTCACCAGCGATCCTGACCGGGTCGTATCGTTGTCGGGATCGCTGGTGCATCGCTAAATGTAACGGGACCTTTAACCGGGCTGATAGTTTTGGTGAGCGGTTCTCTCTTGGCAGGTTTGTTGTAGTACCATGTTCTTTCCATTTGATGATAATGGATTTGTTGGTGCTTCTCGGGGGATCAACAGAGATTGAGATTTTTTTTTTATCACCCAAACCTGACTTGTACTTCTCAACAACTTTATCCCTGACATGTTTGGAGATCTCCTTAATCTCAGTGGTGTTGTTTGGTTAGTGGTGCTTCTTGCTTAAGGGTGCTGCAGCCTATGTGGCCTTTCAGAAAAGGTGTGTATACTGACAGACTATGTGACACTTAGATTGCACACTGGTGATCTTGCTTTTACTAAGCTTGTGATTTGCACCTGAAATTTTTAGGGGCTTCATAGCAAAAGGGGTGAATACATATGCACATTCCAATTTTTAGTTCTTTGATTCCATAAATTGAATTTATGCCTATATTTTTCTCACTTCACCAGTTTAGACGATTTAGTGCTGATGCATCACACACAAATCGGATTACAGAAATATTTAAACACAGGTTGTAATGTAACAAAATAGATAAACCAAGGGGTTGACTACTTTTGCAAGCCCCACTGTACAACTTATGGAAACCCAGATACACTTTGGCTTAACCCTGTGGTTTAACAGAACCAAATTTGAGATTGTTTTTAACATACATTATAGTTATGTCAACTATTTCTCGTCTAACTAGTGATGTATATTAGTTTACATTATCCTTGATAACGAGTCCTAAAGTCCAATTATTTTTGCCAGCAATAACAAGGCTAAGGAATAAAGACTTATGAGCGAACGGCCATACATCAATTGTATATGCGTTATAGATCAATTTCTCTCATCAGTTGCACTGTTTTTTTATTCTAAATCAATTTCATTCTTAAAGTGGTTGTCCGGTCTTAAGCTACAAGTCTGCAGTTACTCTGTGTGATTGCGGACTTGTGAATCCTGCCATCACTTGCACTGCACACTGTGAAGCTTCTCCGCTGCCGGCGTCAGCGGTCACATGACTACAAGTATGTGATTTGCTTACTCCCGGCCATATTCCGACTAGACTGTTTCCAGCCTTGCTCAATGCTCTTACATTGAGGCCGCGCCCATCTCATTGGAATGTGGCCAGGATTATGCATATTGCATACTTGTGGACTCATGATCGCCTGCTAATGACACCGGCCCCAAAGAAGCTTCATGCATGATATGAGGATTCACAAAATTGCAGTCACATTAAGAGTCTGCATACTTGTGGCTTAAGACTGTATAGCCCCTTTAAAATGTACTATTAAAGGGGTTGACCACTACTAGGACAACCACTTCTCATTTCTCATGTTTGGCTCCATTAAATTAAAAATGCCTATACTCCCCTCCTGTGTCGTCGCTGTTAAAGTGGTGTCTGCATTCGTGTTCCCAGGACTCCCATGCGAATGTTATGACACATGAGCCCTGCCCCCAATCAGTACTGGTGTCACTGTCCCACCTTTGGGCAAATCAAACATCCACAGGAAGTCAGAGGACAGCCGCGGCCCTGTCTTCCCATTGATGTTCAATTCGTCTGAAGGTGGGGACAGTGAAGTTGGCTTTGATTGATGCGCCTCACGTGAACGCTGGGAATGTGAGTGCTGACACCGCTGGAATGGAGGCGAATATAGGTGTTTTTATTTGAATGGGGCCAAACACGAGGAATGAGAAGGGGTTGTCCAAGTAGTAGACAACCCCTTTAATTGTGACTAGTCAATTCATAGCTGTGTATTATACTAATAAGGATGGACTGTTTTTACTTACAATTTATGACTGACCGATTTTCTGTTTCTAGAACAGGCAGCAGTGATCCATACTGCATCGTGAAGATTGACGATGAGACAATTATCCGGTAAAACACTTTTCATTTTCTCCTTTTCCATTTGCATTTCTGCCTTTTCGTGCTTGGAAATGTATCTAAAGAGACATCATATTTGACATTTGCCAAATGCCCCAGACAATGTAAATGGCGGCCATCCAATTCTAACATTTGACTTTTGCTATAAAAGTATATTGTTCATAGATAGTATAAGAAGTTCTTCCAACTCCCCCGCTTGTGTCCACTTGGGATTAATAAAACAGACACTGTTTCTAGGAGTCCCATTAGGAACATAACAAGAAAGTTATATATAGATGTTTTAATCCCCCAGCTGACAAAAATAGAAAAGAAACCTAGAAATGTCACATTGCTCTACATTCTGTTTGCCTGGTAACATTTGAATCCCAGAGGATTTCATACATGATATTCTGACAGTGTTGTTGGTGCGTCAGAATGTGACAGGGCTATCGGAAACTATGGGATTAGTGAGCAGATCTTAAAATGTCTAATGTGTAGACGACATCCAATCAGGAGCCCAAGGCTAGGAAAAAGGTTAGTCAGGGAATATGGCTACCTAGGACGAAGCTGTTCAGATCATGCAGTAAGTGTATTCTCGTAAAAGAAATGTGGGCTGCCAGGTAACATGCCACCAGATTCCGAGGACTCGGGCACCAATGTGGTAGGTCCACCTCGGAGTGTTCCTGAATGAAACGAGCTGTGATATTATAGTATATACCTGACTGAAACACAGTTGTGATGTTATAACAGCTGTTCTAACAAGTACCAAAAATGCAGCTCCACTCTGTGTGTGAAGAGGTGCCCAAATATTGAATATGCATTAATTCATTTGAATTGTATGATTGCTTTATTTAGACTAAATTAAATGTGCGGCTCCTAACACACATTTTAATTAAATTCTGTGGTCCCATTTGTATGCGGAGTTCATTTTTTGGGCCTAGCTAGAGGAACGTTAGGTCTGTTCAGTGTAGCCTCCCATGAGGTTACCTTGTCTGTGTCGATGGGCTCACACAATTTGATCGAAATGTGTGCTAAGAAGCTCTAATTTACATTTATAGTTAATATGCATGAGCAAATCGATTCACAGGACACTGGTTCAGCAGCCAGGTCAGTAGTCCGTGGCCACAGGAAGGTGGCCCCCCAAACACACCTGATCACATCTATGGCTCCTCTTTTGATTGACTTAATGCAGTGTCATTGTTGCATTGTGATGCGCATACGACTTTACTCCAGGCCAGGTAACCAAAATAGGAGCCACAGGTGTTGGCAGATAGGAGAAGGCTCTCAGGGCTCCCATCCACCAACCATGAAATATGACCTGGTCACTGGATCAGGGTAATAACAATTTATTCACTGCTCTTTAATAGATAATTTATACGCAATATATATAAAAAAAATAATCCATATATTCAATGTTTGTATATTTCCTAACGCTCCAAAGCTGCCGATTATTGATGAGCGAATGGGTTATCCAAGTATCTTGGGCATGCTCAAATAATATGTTTGAGTCCCTGCGGCTGCATGTCTCATGGCTGTTAGACAGTCGCAACACATGTAGGGATTTAGACAAAATATTTGTCACTCTTAACTTTTGTTAAGACAAAGTGTGTGTTATCAAATAGCAGCTCCTGCAGGGAGAAGAACACATCCCTTATAGATAACACTCTCTTGAACTTAACCAAAGTTAACTCATTAGGTGCCAGATACTTTGATTGCTAATCTCTTCATAATGTAAAGTAAAAACAAACAAATGTTTAATTCCACTCTGCAGTCACTATTACATCATCTATCTAGTTCAATACATAAAATTTGGTGAAAGGTCCTCTTTCAGTACTTTATACTATATGGCAAAATGAATGGTGTCATTTAAGGATATAACTGGTATGTTGATGGAAAAGCAGAGAGGGAAAGACAAATGCACAAAAGTTAAAAATCAGCCGCTCCTTAAAGTGTTTCTTTGTGAGTATGATAAAAAATAGCTGCTGTCTCATATTTCAAGCTGCATCCTAGCCTAGTTTCAGGATGGGTTGCAGTATCATAAATAAGCATCACTGATCTTCTCACTCAGTCATGGAGCAAAGCCATAGCAGGAGAGATGAAAAAAAACCTTCTTGTTTGACTGAGCAGAACGGGCTTTTTTTTCATCAGCTTCAGTCCTCCTCCATTCTCTTTTGTAAACTGATTCTGCGGAGTCAATCTGATTGCTTTGCAGCAAGACACTAGACTGTAGGACTGAAGCTTGAGCAAAAAAAAGTCCATTCTGCTCAGTCAGTTGTGTATTTGTTTTTTTTCTGCTGCTACAGCTGCTTTACCACTGAGTAAGACGATAAGTTATGTTCACTATGCTCCTCCTCTAACAGTTAAGACACATCTTTTGAGGGGTGATTCTTCAGGCTGTAACCTGCCCTGACAAATGACTAGAACTGATTGCAGCTTGAAATATGTGATGACGGCCATTTCTATCACATTCTCGGAGGACTCCTTTAAAAGATTAAAGCACTAGTAAATCAAGTTGACATATATTCTACAGCTTAAAAAAAACAAGGAGTACTTTTTTTAAATGAAGAGATACTATTCAGTAAATATGCATTTCATTGTAAAAAAAAAAAAAAATTAAAGCAAGACTTGTTTTATAGCTAGAATATCTTAGTATTCTGTCAGTGATATGAAAAACCCACAGTAAAGCAAACGTGAATATAGAAAATCTCTAATAATGAGAAATATAATCCTCTTATTTTTAATGGTAAAGCACATTCATGTGACTTATTTTTACAGATTATTCTAAGTACACAATTTGTTTTTCCTTAGGACAGCAACTGTTTGGAAAACCCTTACACCGTTTTGGGGAGAAGAATACAAGGTCCACTTACCACCTAATTTCCATTCAGTTTCCTTTTATGTTATGGATGAAGATGCACTTAGGTAATGCATGAATAATGGAAGGAAGAAAATCACATTTTTCAGCATTTATTGTAAATTATATAAATAGATTGTGTGATCATAAAGTCATTTTCCCACACTACTAAAAAACAACTAGTTAAGTATAAGTACGATTTTTCATGTTGCAGAATTGTTACAAATTTTCAATGTTTGTTTCTTTTAAAAATAACTAAAATCTATGTAAAATGAAAGAAATCTATCTAGATTTTTGCTATGTAATCTGGAAGGGACTGAAACTCTGATTCCAGTGATGTATCACTTAGGGTACTGTCACACTTAGCGATGCACCAGCGATCCCGACATCGATATGGATCGCTGGTGCATCGCTAAGTGGTCGCTAGTGAGCTGCCACACAGGCAGATCTCACTAGCGACATAGCAGCAGTCGGGGGTCGCTACTTACCTGTCAGACGCGGCGATCCTGACGTCCTCCCGCCCGCGTTCACGCGTCGCTCATCAGCTCCACAGGAAACCCAGCAGGAAGCTGACGACAAGAAACGGCCCAGGCCGTTCTCGCGCGATCAGCGATAACCAGCGGGGGAACGGTCGGAGGTAAGTATCACACATAGCGATATCGCTAGCAATATCGCTATAACGTCACAAAAACCAGTGACGTTATAGCGATATTGCTAGTGATATCGCTTAGTGTGACAGGCCCTTTAGTTTACTGGGTTTAGTTGTTATGATTTCTCTTCTGAAGATCTAGCATAGCTCAGTTGTTGAGCTGTATATCCCATCCACACCACAACTTCCTGTGTACATTGTATAGTGACAGAGAGCTATAGTGCTGGGAAAGCGGAGACCCGCACCACTGCTCTTCTGCAAAAGTGTTGCGCACCAGCCCGGGATGGATGTGCAGGGGCTCCGGGATTCCCACAAATGCCGGAAGGAGCCCCTGCACCACCGATCATCTGACAAACTTCGGCGCATTAGCCTGGGATGGATGTGTGAGGGCTTTATCAAAATGGCGGAGCCCCTGCACCACCAAACGTGTTGCACCAGCCTGGGATGAGCCAGACCACTGAACATCTCCTGTCACACCCTACCCCCCAGGTCAGCTGAATAATTCGGACTGTAAGACGGACCCTCATTTGACGCATTATTTTTTTTACCTATTTGTCTTCTAAAAATTTGGGGTGCGTTTTATGGTCCGGAGCGTCTTATTGTCCGAAAAACACTGTAAGTGACACATTTCTGTAATCAGGGTCTCTGCTCCTATATTATGATGCCATCAGAAAAAACCTTGTGAATGATTCCCTTTAAGGGCATGATGCATTTTGTGACCTGCAGCGAGTCAATTCTGCCATGATTTTGTTGTGTATTCACACTGTCTGTTACATTGGAAAATGCTGGTTGCGAACCCAGTCCGTATTTTTTTCCAGAAACCTTCTGTTCTGTTTGAGACGCTGACCAAATATACACTGTGTGAGTGTGGTTTTTGTTGCTTTATATAGTGCCAATGTTACAGAGATTATTCATCACCAGAAATATTTTTATAAACCGCTTTAAATCGTAGAAAATATTTTAAGGGAATCTGTCACCAGGTCTTTGCTACCCCATCTAAAAGCAGCATGTTGTAGGGGCATAGACCTTCATTGCAGTGATGTGTCACTTTCTGTGCCGCTTGCTGTTATTTTGATAAAATCCCTGTTTTCTCTGCACCAGATCTGCCAGTTCTCTGAATGCTGAGTTCTGTATAACCCCGCCCACATCTCTGATTGGCCGCTTTATGCCCATATACAGTGTACATAGAAATACAGTGGTGTGGGCGAAGTTATACAGAGCTCATGAATATAGCAATAGGCTTACTAGTCCGCTAATGATAATCTCCTGCTGATAAAACAGTGATTGTATCACAACTGCAGCAAGCAGCTCACTAAGTTACAGATTGCTTCAATCAGGGTCTCTGTCTCTACATTATACAGTTGTGGCCAAAAGTATTGACACCCCTGCAATTCTGTCAGATAATACTCAGTTTCTTCCTGAAAATGATTGCAAACACAAATTCTTTGGTATTATTATCTTCATTTAATTTGTCTTAAATGAAAAAACACAAAAGAGAATGAAGCAAAAAGCAAAACATTGATCGTTTCACACAAAACTCCGAAAATGGGCCAGACAAAAGTATTGGCACCCTCAGCATAATACTTGGTTGCACAACCTTTAGCCAAAATAACTGCAACCAACCGCTTCCGGTAACCATCAATGAGTTTCTTACAATGCTCTGCTGGAATTTTAGACCATTCTTCTTTGGCAAACTGCTCCAGGTCCCTGATATTTGAAGGGTGCCTTCTCCAAACTGCCATTTTTAGATCTCTCCACAGGTGTTCTATGGGATTCAGGTCTGGACTCATTGCTGGACACCTTAGAAGTCTCCAGTGCTTTCTCTCAAACCATTTTCACGTGCTTTTTGAAGTGTGTTTTGGGTCATTGTCCTGCTGGAAGACCCATGACCTCTGAGGGAGACCCAGCTTGTTGGTAGCCTTCAGACTTCATAATGCCATGCACACGGTCAAGCAGTCCAGTGCCAGAGGCAGCAAAGCAACCCCAAAACATCAGGGAACCTCCGCCATGTTTGACTGTAGGGACTGTGTTCTTTTCTTTGAATGCCTCTTTTTTTCTCCTGTAAACTTTATGTTGATGCCTTTGCCCAAAAAGCTCTACTTTTGTCTCATCTGACCAGAGAACATTCGTCCAAAACGTTTTAGGCTTTTTCAGGTAAGTTTTCGCAAACTCCAGCCTGGCTTTTTTATGTCTCGGGGTAAGAAGTGGGGTCTTCCTGGGTATCCTACCATACAGTCCCTTTTCATTCAGACGCCGACGGATAGTACGGGTTGACACTGTTGTACCCTCGGACTGCAGGGCAGCTTGAACTTGTTTGGATGTTAGTCGAGGTTCTTTATCCAACATCCACACTATCTTGCGTTGAAATCTCTTGTCAATTTTTCTTTTCCATCCACATCTAGGGAGGTTAGCCACAGTGCCATGGGCTTTAAACTTCTTGATGACACTGCGCACGGTAGACACAGGAACATTCAGGTCTTTGGAGATGGACTTGTAGCCTTGAGATTGCTCATGCTTCCTCACAATTTGGTTTCTCAAGTCCTCAGACAGTTCTTTGGTCTTCTTTCTTTTCTCCATGCTCAATGTGGTACACACAAGGACACAGGACAGAGGTTGAGTCAACTTTAATCCATGTCAACTGGCTACAAGTGTGATTTAGTTATTGCCAACACCTGTTAGGTGCCACAGGTAAGTTTCAGGTGCTGTTAATTACACAAATTAGAAAAGCATCACATGATTTTTCGAACAGTGCCAATACTTTTGTCCACCCTCTTTTTTATGTTTGGTGTGGAATTATATCCAATTTGGCTTTAGGACAATTCTTTTTGTGTTTTTTCATTTAAGACAAATTAAATGAAGATAATAATACCAAAGAATTTGTGTTTGCAATCATTTTCAGGAAGAAACTGAGTATTATCTGACAGAATTGCAGGGGTGTCAATACTTTTGGCCACAACTGTATTGCTCTTAGATTAGGTCGCAAAACACCTGCTGACAGATTGTATAACAGTCCCTGTCACGCCTTCTCCAACATGTCCCTAGTCCACCTCCGGACCCAATTTTCCTATTCCAGTAATGTCAACGTGACGTGACCGCTGCAGTCACTCACTGTCCACTGTGGAGACCTCAGTGGTATTAACACATCACCACTAAGACAATCTCGTTCCTCTTGGATATATTAATTGACTATCCATCTAGTATTTCAGTGTATGGAATGAGGTTCATTAGCTTCACCATGAGGGTAACACCAGGCTAAAAAAACTATTATTCTCATGCCCTTGAAATATTTACATAGTGAAATAACTTTTTGTGTTCACATATAGAACTTTTGGTTGCTCTGGACTACTAGTAGTAGCAGTACTGTTAGTTCTTGTATTAACGATTATACATGCTTTTAACGCTTCACAACCTTTGACGTACCTATACATCATGCACCCCGCATCACAATCCCAGGAGGAAGACCAGTGTGACATTCCCTCATCAAGGCCTCTTTATTTCATTGACCATGTGGTCTCGTCAGATAGGAATGTTCCATGGTGATCCATTCCGAACTGCAAGTGACATTAGATGTCACATACCAAGCCTAAGATGTCTAACAGTGTCTACACAAACCATTGCCACATTGCATAGCATGGTGGCAACAGAGGCTGGAGTAGAGGTCTGTTCTCTTCAGCAATGAGTCCCTCTTCTTTGTTGGAAACAATGGTAGCTGGAGTTTAATCAGGAGACGACATGAGCAATGCCATGAAGAAGCCATTAAAAGGGAACAGGAAAGTGTCCCAGGATCTGTTTTTCAACATAAGGATGCCAGCTTGCATGTTGATTGTGCTGCTGTGAGCAGCCTGTGGGTCCTAAACGTCCTACCATGGCATGCAGCGTCTCCAGGCTTGCCTCCCATCAAACACATCTGGGCAATTGAATTGCCCATTGATTGGCTGTTGAAAAGAGTGGCGCCACCAGTGGATCTTGATTATTTACATCACAAGTGCTTGACATATCATTACATTTTTTATGAAACTTAAAGTTGCACAAAAATGTTTAAACTTTTGTGTTTTTACTGATAAGTGTGTGGAGCTCCAGCAAGATTGAGCATTTGCTAAAAAACATCATTCATAACAGAAATAGAAGTACAGTTCAAACATCTGATTTTCTTCTTCTTGTAGCCGCGATGACGTCATTGGGAAGGTCTGTTTAACACGTAATGTTCTGGCTGAATATCCCAAAGGTATGTAATGTGTGTCTTTTATGCTTTCATATCCCATGTTTGAACTATTTTAATGCTCCATTTCTATTCTATTCTAACCATATTCAGGTCCCAGTGGGCGAGAATGATCGCTTTGGAAAGAGAATTAGTTCAGTTATTTTCCAGAAAAATGCAATAGAAACTGGAGCTTTAATTACCAGTATGCGGAAAATGCGGCAAGAGGACGCTGTATTTATAGTGTACGATATAAATGTGAACGTATCATTTTGTGAAATCAGAGTTCTATTAATTTACAACATACTTGAAAAAGCATTGTACATTTTTTTAATTAGATTTTAATGTGCCGTACATTGATATATTAAATACCACACCTGCCTAAGACACTTCAAAAGAAAACGAATCCTCTGATGTACTGACTGTAACCAACATACTATTAGTTTTAGTAACGGATCTGTCCCCTAAGTTGTCTTTGAAGTTTATTCATATTTCAACAGACTTAATTATTAGTACCATTTAAACGTTCTGCATTACTGATCTCATAGGCTCGTACAGAATTACAATTTATATTAGAGCTTTTACCACATGTGGAAATAATGTTCACCGTCATTAGATATAATGTATATATTTAAGACAACCTACACTGAAAAGTATTAGTCATTATCCTCTGACTCAATTGTACATGCTTGGTATGTCAGTAGGAGATAAGCATTATGATATATTTGCAGAACCAGTAGTCGGGGATCTAGATTTCCCCAAGATTCCTTTCAAATAGACTCCCGGAAGTTAGATTGGCTGACTTTACGTATTCCTGTTTTCTGGCCTTCATTTTTATGGAATGATAAGTAGGTTTGGTAGCGAAGCCTGTTATTCCGGGCCTGTTTTTCTCTGTAGCTCCAAGTGTTGAGCTGATTCATAACTGGGTTTTGAAGGGTGTGCAGTGTGGGCACTTTAGTTAGAGGAAAATTGCCTGAAGAAACACAAGGTGTCATTCAAGTAGGGAATACATACAAATTACGGGGTTCCATAGCAAAAGACCTCTCCTGACACACACAAAAAAAATTGGTAGAGCAAGTGGGGTCACTTCTCCTCACTTTTAAAAATAGAGAGATGGACATGTTTTGTGGCGCATACATAGTAATTATGCCTCTAATGAAGACCCTTAGTGTTCTCACTCACTACAATACCCCTTTTTTGACCCTTATATTGTATGATGTCCCCAAAAATGCCCCCCCCCTCCGACACATAGTATGATTTCCCCCAAGGAAACACTCCATTACAATTTTACCCCACAATCCCTTCCCTATGCACAGTATGATGATCCCACAGTGCCTCCTGCAAAGTATGATGCCCTGACAATGCTCCCCACAAATTATGATGCTTCTACAGCTCCCCACACCATATTCTGTCCACAGAGTGACCAACACAGAATACTCTCCACAATCCCCAATACAGTTGGATGCCACTAAAGTGCCCCGACACAGTATTATATCCCCATAGTTACCCTAAGTATCATTTTTCCCGTTGCCCCTCATTCAATATCATGGCACCCATACTGTATAATGGACTTCACAGCACCCCACACAATATGATGGTCTACATAGCCCTCCATAGAGTAATAAGTCCACAAAGCCCCCACACACTATAGTGTATCCACAGTAGCATGTCCCCCACACCTTCCACAGAGTATGATGACCCCCACAAACCCCCACTCAGTAGGAGCCCCCATAGCCTCACACTCAGTATGATGACATTCACAGCCTTCTCACACGGTATCATAGCCCCCACAGCTCCATAGTTAGTGTGATGTCCCCACATCCCCCATACAGAATATGATGGCCTCCAAAGTTCCCCACTCAATGTGATGACCGCCACAAACTCCCACTACCCTCCAAGCCACTCACACAGAATCATGTCCCCTACGAGTACCGACATTAAAAATTGAAAAAAAGTACATTGCCCCATTTCCCTTGTACACTGCTTCACTCTTTGCAGCATGTGGACTGTGACTTCAAGCAGCAGGTGCGATTGAGTGGCTAAGGGCTCATACTCACTGGAGAGAAAATCGGACGAGTGCAATGCGATAAAAAATCGGATTGCACTCGGACCAATGTTAATCAGTAGGTGACCTCTCATTTGCGATTTTTTTTCTCAGCTGAAATCGGATACGGCTACATTACCATTCTGTGTCATAGAACACTGTAAAGGTTCCTGTAAATGACTGTAGAAAAATAGTTGGTGAGAAAAAAAACGCATTGCATACGGATGTAAAACGGATGTAAAACGGATGGTGCAATTAAAAATCGGATATAAATCGCATGACAATCACATAGTTTTGGTTCCTTTTTTTCCGTCCAGAAAACGGGCCGTTTTTTTTTTATCGCAAATGAGTCCTAAGATTTAACGGCTGAATGGTATAAGACAGCACTGACTGCTCCCCGTCCCACCATTCTATTCAATAGTATCTGCATCCTGAGTATGCAGATAGCCCATTAAAATTGTGACTATGGGCGGGGGCTTGGCAATGGACCCACTTGATTCATGGTCCTCATAGTAGATGCGTGGAATGATGCTATGAGCAGAATGCCCCGTTGTTCAAGTGACTCTATTACTGGGGTCGGCCAGCCACCTGTTGGTGATATTGGTGTCGGTAACACTTTTATTTTTCTTTTACAGGTTGTTGGTAGCTCCTATATTGGCAGGAAAAACTGATGTCTAGTTAGTTCTCAGCCGAGCATGGGGTTAATTTGTGATTTGTGTCTCGATGTTAAGCCTTTGCATTTTTTTTGTACACCAACAATAAAAACGTAGGAAGCCCTGTTTGAACCAAACTTTCTGGTCACTGTCTCTGACAGCATTGATCCCAGTTTTGCCATCTGCTGTGTAGCTAACCCAACATAGTAGCTATCTAGTGTTGTGATTGAAGAGGAAAGTTGACCTTGACCTTGTTTCATTGGTTCATTTCCTATTATTAGTAGTACCAGAACATTTGCTTCCATAGTTTTCACATGCATTTTCAGTGGGATTACAGTTCCTAATCTCTGTTGTCCTATATTATGTTATGTAACCATCAAATTCTTCACATATTTTTCCATCGCATCAGTAAGAAAATAAACCAAGATTAACCCTTATGCTCAATCCTTTATCTCTGAAAATTCATATCGCCTCTCAGTTATTTTTAAAACAATAGACATCAAATTAATTATGCAGCTTCAAGAGATTATCTTAGAGTTTGTTTTTCTCACTCCCCTTAAAGAGATCTTTTGTACTTTATAACATTTTTTATCGGTTCCCGCACCATTGGACCCCACTAAGAAAACATGGAAAGAAAGCAACATGATGAAGTGAAGTCCATGTGAAGTAGTGGCTGAGGCTAATCACACATGATGTCACGTCATCACTGTGCTTTAATAATAAGGAGAGCAAGGTCTGTCTGAGACAAGCAACAAGGTAAAGGGAGAAAATTACTTTATAAAAGTTCCACATTTTATCA
Organism: Dendrobates tinctorius; assembly: GCF_039654945.1. Classification (NCBI taxonomy): domain Eukaryota; kingdom Metazoa; phylum Chordata; class Amphibia; order Anura; family Dendrobatidae; genus Dendrobates; species Dendrobates tinctorius. The sequence goes on from NW_027361675.1 coordinate 43,881,901, forward strand.
GGGACTTTCATGCTTTTGCATAATTCTAATTCATTTACATTGTATGTTTTGTAGCGATTTCTGTGTGTTTTATTTTTCGTTTACATAAGTGATAATCAATAGTTTGTAATGGCCCATTAAAGGGGTTGTCCACTACAAGGACGACCCCTTGTTAAACTAATTGTTCAGCCCTGATAAAATAAACCTATACTCACCTCCCGTGCCATCTCTGTTCCAGCGGAGTCGGCATTGGTGTCCTGAGCTTGTGATGTGGTGGAATGACATGTAGTGTCCGATGCCCAGTCAGTGCTCCCATCAATGTCCCTGCCTCCTGTCGAAATGAAAATGAAGAGGAAGTCCGAGATCAGCTGAAGCCTAGACTTCCTCTCCATGTTCAGTTCGTACGAAGGCGAGGACAGTGATGCCAGCGCTGATTGGGCGCCGGGCATCACATGTCATGCAAACGCATCACAGACCAGAGACCGCGAGCGCCAACACTGCCTGAACGGAGCCAGCACGGGAGGTGAGTATAGGTTTGTTTATTTTATCGGAGCCAAACATTTAATTTAAGAAGGGGTTGTCCTAGTAGTGGACAACCCTTTTAAGACCAACCAATAATTGGGGAGATCATTCATAAGAAATTTGTTCCTATCAGCCCATCTAAAGAGGCCAGCAAATACCTGATGAAGGAACAAAACGCTTGTTCTTCAGGTACAATAATTTTTAAGCTATCTTCAAAATTATAGCTATTGGCAGCGCATTGTCCTGTGTAAGCAGGTGATATGCTGCTGATAACATAATACTCTAAGGACAGTGCAGTTGTATTAATGTTCTTTCTGTGCACATAGAATGTTCGTCAGCCTGTCCAAATAGGCCAGTAAGTGACCCCCAACCGTCTTGCAGTCCCAAAACATCATGACATTATAGGGCAACACATGTCACAACATCACTTGAAATGCAGCATAATATGCATCTTCCCCACGTCATGGTATACCTGGGTCTAGTCAGCACCAATTGCTTTTAACACAAATCGAAGTTCCCGTTCTACTCAATTCAAATGTTGTCAGATTCTTTTATATAGTTCTTGCTCTGCTTGCATTTCCAATACATTTCAGTATATTACATATATTCTTTTGTGTAACAATGGTGTCCCATATAGCTGATGAATAACTAAATGTGGGAGAAATAAAGCAGTTTCTAGTTGGCTTTCTATGTGGGAGCTGTGAGTCATTCCATATAGTTATGTATGACTCGTATAGTCCTCATTTTAATATCAGTTCAAGTATTGTTCCAGATTTCTGTTTTCATTAGTTGCTTTTCTTTAGAAGAAGCAGGGAACTTGTAATTTCAGATAGGAAGTGACAACAGGATCTCCACATGACATTTGTTTCATTTCTTCTGTTGGCAAGATAGGGCTCAGACAGAAGAAGTCAGTTGCTGGGAGATAGAGCGAATCTGATGGAGGTGTAAAGTGGTAGACTGGCAAGTAGGAATGAAAGGTTAATGAGATGGGGGAGAATAGAAGTCAATGGAGGTAATAAAGTGTCCTATATGTTTTGCTTTGTTAATTACTTTATGACCTTATAGCTGCAAGGATATTTTTGTTTCAATCTGTGTTTATTTTTGCAGTCTCTATTGAGCAGCATAATAAAAGCTAATTGCCTGTAAAGTACTTTTACTTCATTGTTAGTTCATAGGAAACACATCAAAGACTAACAAACAATGTAGATGTGTAGGAGGCCTGAAAAAGGTAGGATTGCTATAGAACAGTGATCCTCAGTCTTTTTGTATATTGAGAGGCACATTCAGTCATGAGCCTCATTCTATACAAAGAAATTATAGAAGCCGTATTGTGACTAATGGCGGAAAAGTGGTCTTTAGAGAGTTATCAATGATCAAGGAGTACTGGTGAGGTATTGTCACGTCCACAGTTAGCTGCTGAAGACGTACACATTTTGGGATGTATTGTGACATCACCGGTACCACCCACCTCCCTAAGGAAATAAGTGGAGCCAGATAAACCTTACGGCTGTCCAAATGGCACAGAACTTAGAATAAAGTCAGCAGCGGGGTGACGTCACATCTATAGATACGTACATATGTGTCATTAGCAGGTGTTGCACACCTTCCCTGATAAATAGAACAGATGAACAATACCTGCTGATCACACAAGCACCCAAGAAAGTATCTGTAGACATAATGCACCACTCACCTCCCAATAGAGAAGTGGAGCTAGTGTAATCATTAACAATTAATGGTAGTTATGTAAAATCGCCATTCTTATGACCTGCCTTCCTCTTACTAAAAATCTATTGCTTGAATGTGAAAAAAGAGTAGGTTTGGGGAGCCATGTGTATTCTTTGTGCATGCTCATACCTTGGAGTAGGGGACTTTGCAGTCGGTGAGGGGCCTGAGCACCTGCAGTGATGAGGTAGACAACACTTCAAAGCTAGGAAAAGGCAGAGACAGCCGCATGTGCTGAGCGGGATGGCATCACCAACAAGGAGGAGGAGGCAGTTGCAGTGTTTCTACTTTATGGCCTTTGCATGGCTGCTGTCCTCCATTCTCACTCCATCAGTTTGTGTCTATCTGCCATATCCAGCACCAAGGACCTTGGTAGAATCAGTGGCCCAAACCCTGAAAATGTTTTGATGCTACGATCCTCTAACTCCCCCAAAGAAAAATTCAACACTATAGATAACACAGAACCCAAGACTACATATAACGTAATCGGTGTCCAGATGTTACCTGCAGTTCCATGTAATGCCACAGATAACACAATGAGAACTGTACCTCTCTAATAATAACAGTAAGGTACAGACATGGTGAGTGTCTCTTCTGAGGTGACAGGTTGAGCCTCGCGGGAGAGCTGGGAGGAGGGGCAAAGATGGAATGCATGCCGCTGCACCATTCTGAATACAAATTGATAACACCTGATGAAGTCTCCGGTCCGGAGTCAAAAAACGGTTTGTTGTTTTTGAAAATCCAAAAATAAAAGGTATTCATTTATAATTACCGCATCCTCACTAATTCTATAGGCAGCGCACCAACATTACCTCTGTTGTTTTAGATTTTTTGTGGTGTTATTGTTGAGTACTCTAGGGTTCAGTACAGTACAACCCCATTATTTGTAGCAATGACACATAGGCTGGAATTACATGGCAAACCGTGTGGCGTCCAAAGTCATTGTGTATGCCCAGCCCAATTTTCAAAAAAGAGAGACCTAATGAGATTCTGGACATGGCACTTATCAAGTGCGCAAGTACTTAGTAATACCCTTGGTTTATATTATACTTTTATGTATTGTTTATGGGCTTTTATTTTCTGTATTTACAGTATATAATACACAGATACAGTACATATTGCTTCCCTGTTGGGGGAGAGCTCCTTGGTCACTGGTCGATGCTGTGTGCAGATGATAAACCTGATCCTCCTCCGATCATACAGTATGGAGTATCGGACTCACAATCACAAAATAGCTGCTTGTAATGTTACTGTTCTGCCTAATGGTCTGATTAATCTGACAGCCAGCTGTTGTCAGTTGTAAGCCAGTTCATCTCCTCCTGCTTTGGATTGGACCCCAATGCCTCTTCCTTTGATCTAGCACTGTGTACATACGCCATTTTGCTCAGACTAGAAGTAGGAGCAGAGAGCAGGAGAGGACCATTTGAGCGGAGGAGCTACACAGGATAAAGACGCCAGCCGCGACAAATGCAGCTTGTGAGCATGCACTGAGCTTGTGTAAAATAAAATAAACTTTATTTAAAATTGCCAAAAACGCAGTATCAGAGATTGGATGTGAATCAAAGTGCCTAGCAATGATCCGGCCTACACCAATGCATCAAGATAGCAGATCGCTGTGAACCACAAATCAAGGGCATGCAATTCACAATGGCTCAACAGCCATGGGCTGGGGACCCCTGCTATAGAAAAGTAATGTTTAAATTAGATTTTTTTTTATTAATAGAACATGGAGTTTTACCATCAATTTGCTAGAACGTTGCTTAAATTTGAAACCCAATATGGCAGCATTTTTTCTTAATGCGACCATTTTTGCAAAATTTTCTTTAACAAAATAGAAAAAAAAATGAACGCCATGATACAAATAGATCTTATTATATTATTACTATGTTTGATCCAACATGTTTTTTTTTTCATTTGTTTTTTTATTTACATGGAAGAATAGTACAATAGACTATATTTTTATTACTTTCGAGTTGGAAAAGAAATCCAACTAAACAAAGCCTAGCTCTAGGATGTACATGGCCTTACACTTGTGGAAAGTTAGAGAGTTTCTGGCATTTACTATGTCCTGGAAGCTGCTGTCATAAAACCAAACTAAAGAGAAGTAACAAAGAGCAGACTGTATTCCCAGAATGTTACACATTGCCAGAACCTGTTTGCTTTATTGAGCAGTCTTCAGTGTTATTAAGACCAGCACACTTTGTTCATAGTGGTTGGCTGTAAAGGTTAATCTGTCAAATACAATACATATTGTAACATTCTACAAATAGGTGTCTGTAAAGTCATAGAAGCAAAGCAATGTCCCTTTGGTTTGTTTTCTTACATTTGACATAGAACATATCACTGAATTTGACCCTGACATCTTAAAATACACATATTACAAGATACCAAGCCAGTAATAACTGCATTTCTTATGCAAGGGATACATACAACAAATTAAAAAAGAATTCTTGGCAGTGATCATCCTTATTTAAAAAGCTTGCCTGCCTCATGATCTAATGCAGGAGCGCCCTTCTCCCCAACCATCCAGTTTACTCCGAAGCACTCCTGATTGACAGTTTGGGCCAGTGACATTGTTGCGCCTCTGTCCAGAACTGTGCGCACTCAGGTGCTACAAATAAAGGCTACTTTGTACAGTGGCAATGACGATGACTGGATCTTCAGCTAAGAGGACTCTGTCTATAGAAGGATTGAGGAATGTATTGTCCAGGTACCTATGTAAGCATAGAATGGGGCTTAGGATTTAATCAGTTCTACCCCGAAAACCAAATGGTTTTTCTATTTTAGGCACAGTCTTGTGTCCAGTAATCATACTGAGGCCACATTGTCCGTATTTCTGAACACACAGAAGAATCAGTGCAATAAAATTTGATGTGTGTTTCTCAATCTGTAAAAAAACGAATCATTAAAGTGACTGAATTGTAAAAAAATTGTAATTTTTCAAACTTGTATTAACTTTGTAAAAAATGATGGTATCTTCCCTAGATACGTAAATACATTAGAGAGTATAATTTTCAAAATAGAGTTATTTATGGGAGATTTTCTGATGTTCCTGAACCTTGGGGACACTGCAAATGTGACAACCTGTTTCAAATGGAGCCAAGTTTGCTCTCCGAAAGTCCAATAGCTATCCTTCCCTTCTGCTGCCTGCTGTTTCACCTAACAGTAGTTTCTGACCCCAAGTGAGGTGTCACTCTGTTAAAAAAGTAAACTAAATTATGGGGTCCATTTTTTTCTGTTTCTTATTGAGAAAATTTAAATTTTGGGGCTAAATCAGCATTTTATTTTGAAAAAAAAGTATTATTTCAATTTGACGGCCACTGTTATAAAAACCTGAAAAGTATCTGTGGGTTCAAAATGATCACTAAACATCTAAACATTAGTTCATGTTTTCGCACCCCAGGAACCTGGCTATTATGAAATGACTTCTGCAACCTATTCTTTACAAATAGCGCTCCTTCCCTTCCGATCCCTGCCATTTCTACAAACTTGCCCACATGTGGGTATCACCACATTCTGAAGAATGCAATTTCTCCTGATACTCTTTGTGAACATGACAAATGGTGGGCTAAAGCAACATTTTAGAGGATTTTTTTTTTTCATTTTTCTTTGTATGTATTCCTGTGAAGCATCTGCAGTGTTAACAAATTTCCTCACAACAGTTTTGAATACTTTTAGAATATAGTAAATGTTATTTATTAGCCCTTTCGTGTAGTATGACTATCTGGTTTAGGCTGGAGTCACCCTAGCGAGAAAAACAGACGAGTGCAATGCGATAAAAAATTGCATCATCCCATCATCCGATTTTTTTTTCGCCGATTTCAAACGGGCTGAGAAAATCGCAAGACTCGTCAATGCAAGTCTATAGGTGTGAGAAAAAAATCGGATTACACACGGACCACAAGTGTGACTTGCGAGAAATACGCACCGGTGTCCTTTAGCAAAAGCCAGCAATTCATTTTGCGATACAGTAAAATCACACTGACATGGCATCTTATAGATGCGCCTTTTCTGGGGTGGCTGGGGGGCAGATTTTTTTAGCCAGGGGGGCCAAAAACAATAGTCCCTCTCTAAGCTATTAAAGGGAATCTGTCACCCTTTTTTTCGACTTTGAGCTGCCGCCACTAACAACAGGGGCTTATCTACAGCATTCTGTAATGCTGTAGATAAGCCCCCGATGTAACCTGAAAGATAAGAAAAAAGAGTAAGATTATACTCACCCCGGCGTTCAGTCCGGTCCGATGGGTGTCGCCGTCTGGTCGGAGCCTCCCATCTTCATATGATGCCGTCCTCTTCTTTCCTTCCTGTTGCGGCTCCTGTGCAGGCGCACTACTCTGGCCTGTTGAGGGCAGAGAAGAGTCCTGCGGTGCACAGGCGCCGGGAGAGGTCAGGCGCCTGCGCACTGCAGCATTCTGCTCTGCCCTCAACAGGGCAGAGCAGTGCGCCTGCGCCGGAGCCATGACAGGAAGGAAAGAAGAGGACGTCACTGTTAGAAGATGGGAGGCGCCGGATCACAACACTCATCAGACCAAAACCGGACCGCCCCCCAGTGAGTATAATCTAACTCTTTTTTCTTATCTTTCAGGTTACATGGGGGGCTTATCTACAGCATTATAGAATGCTGTAGATAAGCCCCTGATGTCAGTGACGGCAGCTCATAGTTGAAAAAAAGGGTGACAGATTCCCTTTAATATCTGCCCTCACTCACTGGCTTTCCCTCTGTGGCGGAGAAATTACTGCGGGAGCCCACGCAATTTTTTTTCAACGAATTAACCCCTTAATTTAACACCTACATGTCCCAAATTTTACGCACATACCTTAATCTAATTATTAATCAAAGACATATAAAAAAATAATGAAATTAAATGGTTTACTGTATTTAAACCATGTGTCATTTCATGTCGGGTTTTGTAATAATTTTACAGAAGCCGACAATTGATTTAGCGGCTATTCTGCTATGTAGAACTCTATGAACTACATATATATATATTTATATGTGTGTCTCATTGACATGTATGTATGTATATGTATATATATATATATATATATGTATATATATTGTGATAAAACACTCCGGGGTCGCCTTTGCTGGGGTCAAAGGTCACGTGCATTCAGCATGAAACTCAGGCGCAGAGCTGGGATTCGGGTGTAACTGACCCTGGGTCAGGTTTATTAACGGTGAAAGCAATGCAAAAGGAAATAAAACATAAAACAAATCCTTGCCTGTCCGGCACTAACTAAACAATGGACAACCTAACTACCAACTGGTGGGCTTCTCCCGTCCAGCCAAACCACAGTTGCAGTGGGCACTGCTTCCACTCACGTGTGTCTCTCACACAGACAGGATCTCTGTGTTCCCAGGCTGAGACACTCACACAACCACCTGGCATCCTTTTATATCCACCTCCCATTATTCATTAGCAAGCAGGTGCGATACTGACCAGACTAGGCCACATAGGAAAGGAATCTGGGCGAGATATACCTGCCCTCATCCACTATTCCCACATAATTCTCACATATCCCCCCCTTCTGCTCAGACCACTCCGGTCGAGCAATGACACCCGCCAAACAGTGCACTCGGGACAGGGCATCTGCATTTCCCATCTGTACCCCTGGGCAGTGCTCCACCGTAAAAGTGTAGGCCTGCAGGGCAAGGAACCACCGGGTCACCCGGCTATTCCGTTCCTTGTTCAAGTGCATCCACTTGAGAGGGGCATGGTCAGTGATCAGCCTGAACTTTCGGCCCACCAGGTAATATTTGAGGGCCTCTAGAGCCCACTTAATGGCGAGGCACTCTTTTTCTACGACTGCATACCTTTGCTCGTGTTTATTCAGCTTCCTGCTGAGATAGAGGACTGGGTGTTCCACTCCGTCCCTCACTTGTGAGAGTACGGCCCCGATACCGGTATCAGAGGCATCCGTTTGTACCACAAACTCACTGCGGAAGTCCGGAGTCACCAGTACGGGCTGAGATCAAAGTGCCCGTTTTAGGCTATGGAAGGCTTCTTCAGCCGTTAAACTCCATTTAATCATGACGGAGTCTTTCCCTTTTGTAAGATCCGTCAGGGGGGTAGCGATGGCTGCAAAATTGGGTATGAACCGGCGATAATAACCGGCGATCCCCAGGAAGGCTTGCACCTGCTTCTTGTTGACAGGTTGTGGCCAGTCCTGAACCGCCTGAATCTTATCAACCTGGGGTTTAACAACACCCCTCCCAATTACATACCCCAAATACCGGGCTTCTTCTAGCCCGATGTGACATTTCTTGGGGTTCGCGGTTAGACCTGCCTCCCACAGGTCGTCAATCACAGCTTGTACTTTCTGGAGATGAGTCTCCCAGTCCAAGCTGTAAATGACAATGTCGTCCAAATAGGCCGAAGCGTACTGCCTATGTGGCCTCAGGACTCGATCCATTAGTCTCTGGAAGGTCGCCGGTGCTCTGTGCAGACCAAACGGCATATACACATACTGAAATAGACCTTCTGGGGTAGCAAATGCTGTCTTTTCTCTGGCAGCCTCCACCAGAGGGATCTGCCAATACCCCTTTGTTAGGTCTAGGGTCGTAATATACCGGGCTTTTCCTAACCGATCTATCAACTCGTCGACCCGGGGCATGGGGTAGGCATCAAATTTTGAGACCGCATTCAGTTTCCTGAAGTCATTGCAGAACCGGATGGTGCCGTCCGGTTTAGGAATTAGCACAATCGGGCTGGACCAAGCACTGTGCGATTCCTCAATGACACCTAACTCTAACATTGCCTTCACTTCTCGGGAAACGGCTTCACGGCGCGCTTCCGGGATTCGGTAGGGCTTTACGTGAACTGTGACACCAGGTTCCGTTACGATGTCATGTTTTATTAGCGTAGTCTGCCCGGGTTTTTCTGAGAAAAACTTTTGGTTGTGAAGTAGAAACTGCCTGACCTCAGTCTTTTGCCGCTCCGAGAGAGTCTCTGCAACCCGTACCTCCGGTACGGTATGCGAGCAGACAGGACGGGCCAGCTCCGCTGACAAAGCAGACCGATCTTTCCAGGGCTTTATCAGATTTACATGATAAATCTGTTCAGGTTTCCGTTTACCTGCCTGGTATACTTTGTAGTTTACTTCACCAACTCTTTCCTTGATCTCAAAGGGGCCCTGCCACTTTACAAGGAACTTACTGTCCACCGTGGGGACCAGGATCAACACCCTATCTCCGGGTGCAAACGTACGGATCTTGGCGCCCCTATCATAGATTCTTTTTTGGGCTCCTTGAGCCTGTATCATGTGTTCTTTGACGATAGGCATAACAGCCGCAATACGGTCCTGCATTTGTGTGACGTGATCTATCACTGTTTTAAACGGAGTGACCTGACCCTCCCAGGTTTCTTTTGCAACGTCTAACAGTCCGCGAGGACGTCGGGCGTACAATAACTCGAAAGGCGAGAATCCCGTGGAAGACTGGGGTACTTCCCTGATGGCAACAAGCAAATACGGAAGTAAATAGTCCCAGTTCTTCCCATCCTTGTCTATCACCTTTCTCAGCATCTGCTTCAGAGTTTTATTGAACCGTTCGACCAACCCGTCTGTTTGAGGGTGATACACGGATGTGCGTAACGATTCGATTTGTAACAATCGGCAGAGCTCCTTCATTACCCTGGACATAAAGGGGGTCCCCTGGTCGGTGAGTATCTGTTTTGGTATACCGACCCGACTAAACACATGCACCAGTTCCTTGGCAATCGTCTTGGTGGCCGTGTTACGCAAAGGGATGGCCTCCGGGTAACTAGTGGCATAATCCAAGATGACCAGGATATGTTGGTGTCCACGTGCAGACCGTGGAAGGGGCCCAACTAAATCCATCCCAATCCTCTCAAACGGGACTTCAATAATAGGTAGGGGTACCAAAGGGCTACAGAACCGGGGCTTAGGTGCAGAGGCTTGGCAGTCAGGACAAGACTCACAATATACACGGATATCGTGATGCATGCCTGGCCAAACAAAACAGTGTAATATCCTTTCGGTGGTTTTCTGGACTCCCAGGTGACCTCCCATCACATGTCCGTGGGCCAGGTCCAGCACCTGCCGCCGGTAGGGTTTTGGCACGACTAATAGTTGCACCGTATCTTCCCCCTTTTTCTCTATCTGATAGAGTAAATCATTCTCCAGAACCATGTAAGGATATGCCAGCCTAGAGCCAGGTACTACGGGTACCCCATTTATCACTTTTACATTTGTCCTAGCCTGAGAAAGGGTAGGATCCTTTATTTGCTCGCTTTGGAAGTCATCTTTCTGAACTTCTAAATCCGGCAAACGGGGAGGTGGATGGCTGTCAGCCTCCTCCTCTTCCCCGGTCTCCTCCGTATCACCCGCCATGTCTAAAAACGGGAACTGCAGGTAATTTCCCGCAGACTCTTCCCCCGAGTCTTCCGGGGAGACCTCTTCCCGGGGTTCGGGACCCACACGCGCCCTGGGAGAAGAATCATGTACACTATTACCCAAAGGCATCAACTGATTCTCCCACAATTGCCAGAAGTGGGGAAAATCCCGGCCCAGGATAACATCATGCAATAACGCCGGGACGAGTCCCACTTTATGTTGCACAGACCCATAGGAAGTTGTAATGCATATGACCGTGGTGAGGTACGAACAGGTGTCTCCATGCACACACGTTACAGAAAATTTGTCTGATGGTCCAGTCGGGGCTGACACCAGACTGGCCTTCACCAGAGTCACCACACTTCCCGAGTCTAACAATGCCACCACATTTTTGCCATCAACAGTTAAATCACACAAGTGTTTTTCCACATCCTTTTGACCAGCATTCACACTCACTACCCGTGCAACCATAGACATGCGGTTTTTAGAGTCTGTGACGTCGCACTGCATGGGTTCAGTAGTGAGCGGACAGTTCGCAGCAATATGTCCCATCTCTTGGCAGCGGAAACACCTAACGGGCCCCTTGCTTAGACCATAGTTCGTTACTCTCGGCCTCGCAGTGCGGGCAGTCCCGTTTTCCTCCCCCACTGTCTTAGGGATTTTTCCATCTCCCCTACTCCCTGGAACAGTCTTACCGGTTCCACGTGGAGATGATGAAGAACGAGGTGGGGTAGCGTCGTCTCGGAGTCCTTCCGCCACGGAGTAACGTTCAACCAGATCCACCAGTTGATCTGCCGTCGTAGGATTTCCATGGCTTACCCACTTCCTCAGGGCTGGCGGTAGAGCTCTCAGGTACTTGTCCATGACGACTCTCTGGATTATCTCTGGCGCTGTCAGCACCTCGGGTTGTAGCCACTTCTTCGTCACGTGGATCAGGTCGAACATCTGTGACCGCGGTGGTTTATCCGGCTGATAAGTCCATTGATGCACTCTCTGTGCACGGACAGCGGTCGTCACTCCCAACCGGGCCAAGATCTCGGCTTTCAGTTTGTCAAAGTCCTGCGCAGCTTCAGGCTCTAAGTCATAATAAGCCTTTTGGGCCTCACCGGAAAGAAACGGGGCAATCAGGCCGGCCCATCGTGCCTTCGGCCATTTTTCTCGCACCGCCGTCCGTTCAAACGTGGTCAGGTATGCCTCGACGTCATCTTCGGTCGTCATTTTCTGCCTGTACCGACTCACGTGAATCACTCTCGACTCGGCTTCCAGGTTAAGCTCAGGTAAGCTTGCCAAGCGCTGCGCCACCTGCTGGAGAAGCGAACGATCGGTAACTGTCATGTCCACCAACTTCTTCAGCTGGGCCATCATCACCCGATTAGCTTCTTGCTGGACGGCGGTGGACTGTACCAGCACTTTCACCACGTCCTCCATGCTCATGCTTGCAACGTGATGCCCGCGTTCTCCACCACAATGTGATAAAACACTCCGGGGTCGCCTTTGCTGGGGTCAAAGGTCACGTGCATTCAGCATGAAACTCAGGCGCAGAGCTGGGATTCGGGTGTAACTGACCCTGGGTCAGGTTTATTAACGGTGAAAGCAATGCAAAAGGAAATAAAACATAAAACAAATCCTTGCCTGTCCGGCACTAACTAAACAATGGACAACCTAACTACCAACTGGCGGGCTTCTCCCGTCCAGCCAAACCACAGTTGCAGTGGGCACTGCTTCCACTCACGTGTGTCTCTCACACAGACAGGCTCTCTGTGTTCCCAGGCTGAGACACTCACACAACCACCTGGCATCCTTTTATATCCACCTCCCATTATTCATTAGCAAGCAGGTGCGATACTGACCAGACTAGGCCACATAGGAAAGGAATCTGGGCGAGATATACCTGCCCTCATCCACTATTCCCACATGATTCTCACAATATATATATATATATATATACTGTATGTCTATATCTATTCTTTCATTTGTGTTTTAACCTGTCATTGGGCTCCATTATATGTCCGTTTTGCAAGCTGGCAAAAAAATCTCGTCATACGGATGTCACACGGATGCTTAGATGCGACAAAATCGCATCCTCGCATGACAATAGGATGACATACAGATCACTGTTCATGAAACATTTGTACGATTCTGGTCCGTTAAAAACGGACCTATTTTTTATAGCTTGTGTGTGACTCCAGCCTAAACGGTATCAAACTTCAAAGCTTGATAAGGTGAATTTTTCTAAATTTTCTCCAAATATCTGATAACTTCATAAATCAAAGCAAAACATAGCAAACTAAATTTACAACTAACATAAAATAGTCATAAAAAAACAGTCTCAGAATCATTGGGATATGTTGAAGTATTTCAGAGTTTTTACAACATAAAGGTACATGTCAGCGTTGAAAAATAGGGCTTGGTCATTAAGGGCAAAATTGTCTCTTTTATTAATGGTTTAAACCCAAAAGCACAACCTAGCTGCTGAAAACCAGAGTGAAGAATGTAATTAATACCTGATATTTCATCTTCAGTTTATGAATCAAAATTATCAATAAAAAAGACAATGGCATGCACATTGTGACGTACTGCTTATATTGGTTTCATGGTCATGAAGATTCTGGTGATTAAGTAAACAAACTGGAGTAAAAAATATGCATGAATCTGTATCCACACCATTTGGAGAATTTTACACCTTAGTTTAAATATTCGTGTTCGCCTTCTATGAATAGCAGAAAAAACACTTGTGTATCAGTATCTAGTGTATGCAGTTTAATAGTCCACTCACTACTTTGTGGAAACTCGCATTATATGAAACATTGCATTCATATAATTATCATATAAATGTTGTTATAAATGTCATAACATTTTTCCTTAGGATATAATGGGTGGCTGAATCTAACAGAAATTGATCCTGACGAAGAAGTTCAAGGGGAAATTCATCTTAAGATTGAAATATTTGGCAATGATTTGTCCAGAAAACTTCGGTGTACAGTGTTTGAGGCAAGGTACGATGATATGATATTTATTATTTTACACAACTAACAATAAAAAGACTCCAAAACGAAATTTATTTTTTTCACTATTGACGGCAGCCAACTGTTAAATGTTTCACGAGGATCCGTTCATTACAGCTGGACTCCTATAGCATTCCCACAGCATAGCTCATCTTGATATAAATGTATATCAAGTTGTGGGAAGGTGACAGCATAACTCGCCATAATGTACATGTGTATCAATTGTGGGAAGGAGTTAGAGAGACTGAGATTAGAACTGATGTAACGCACACAGCTTCTATCTTCACCCCATGATGACTGTTCATATGAGGGCATTGCTAGAAGCTGTTGTCACTCCTGACATCTTGGTTCAGTTAAAAGCTGCTTGAGTGATGCATATATATATATCACTCAAGCAGTTTACCAAAAGACATGTGGGCGACTCCCCAAATATATGGAGGAAAGTGCTTTGGTCAGATGAGACTAAAATTTAACTTTTTGGCATCAAAGGTAAACACTATGTTTGGCGCCAAGCCAACACAGTTCATAACCCCAAAAATATCATCCCCACAGTGAAACATGGTGGTGGTGACAGCATCATGCTGTGGGGATGTTTTTCTGCAGGAGGGACAGGGAAAATAGTCCCAGTTGAGGGGTAGATGGATGGTGCAAAATGCAGGGATGTTCTTGAGCAAAACCTGTTTCAGTCTGTCAGTGATTTGATGTGAAGTATAGCGTGTCACTACCGTGAGGTGCTCAAGTAGGTTACCAAAACCAATGTGCAATAAAATAAAGAACTTGGCACTCAACTTAGTATGTCATTGCAATAGGATTTTTTATTGCTGCAGTCTGTACACGTTTCGGTCTTATCTAGACCTTCATCAGTCTGCAGTTAAACATAAAACAGTAAAGGACAAAAATAAATAAAGCAATATACAAGCCCTCATAAAAAGATAGAGAAGCAATATCAACATTTCATGATATAGCATAGTGACATAACGGGTGAACGTACAGAACCCTTGATTATCCATAACAATAACAATAGTGATAAAGTAGCAGGGAGTGGGAGAAAGAGGAGGAAGCGGGAGGAGGAGCGAGGAGACCTACCCGACTGCTTGTCACAGAAGGATTAAGGTGTAAAATTGTATACACAGGATTGGAGTAATGGGCTCTTAAATAGGAGGAATATGTATACATGGAGTTATAATATGAAGGGCACGTATATGTAAGAAGACATTAATGTATAGCTACCTCAAAATGTTTATGAAGTTCGGTAAAGGAGTTGCTCCTATCAGAATTCATGTGTAGAGAATAGATATAACTAAAGTAAAAATAGAAAAAATGGAGGAAAAGCCAATACATGATATGAGCCAATGTAGTCCATAATAATTATAATATGAACATATGTGGTAGCTACCTGTAGCAAGATAACATACAGTAGACCTTATTGGGTTGCAGCCTTGGTACTGGCATAGAATGTGCCTATAATAGGATTACAGTCCTGGTGCCACAGGGGCTGGAACAGAGAATTAAATATAAATTTGTAAAAAGGAATATAGCAGAGATATATATAAATGGATCTCTAGGTATCTGTAGTATTACCTTAATGTGCTCCGTATAAAGGGTCCCTGCTGTGGAAATAAGGTGAGGGCACAGTCCACCTATAAATATATGTCTGTCCTCCAGAGGCTGCTGTTGAATAGAAAGGAGGCAGATACGTACAATTGTGGACAATAAAAAGAGAGCGCTTAGTCAGAGGGACTTGCCAGTGGTGGTCAGGGTTAATGTGGGCCAAAGAGACTCGGTATCCGCCGCTCATCTGATCATATGGCAAGGCTGGTATTATTATTATGTTTATATGTATATACATATAGGTAGGTAAGGAATAGGCTACCTGGTGTGGTACAAATGTATTCGAGTAGGGGATGATGCATGGGTCCAAGGAGGATAGGGAAAGCCAGGTGGGATCAATAGAGACGACTCTGTGTAGAGAATACAGCGTATTAGTATACAGACATAAATATAGAAAACATATCATGCATAAAATAAGTGTCTAGATAAGACCGAAACGTTTACAGACTGCAGCAATAAAAAATCCTTTTGCAATGACATACTAAGTTGAGTGCCAAGTTCTTTATTTAATGGCAGTGATTAGAGACTTTGACGGAGGTTCACCTTCCAAGAAGACAATGACACAAAGCATTCTGCTAAAGAAACACTCGAATGCTTTAATGGGAAATATGTAAATATTTTAGAGTGGCCTAGCCAAGTCCAGACCTTAATCCAACTGAGAATCTGTGGTCAGACTTGAATATTCCCGTTCCTGGCCTTGAGGAATGGGGCACAAATCCCAGTGGCAAGATGTGGAAAGCTCATAGAAACTTATCCAAAGCAACTTACAGCTGTAATTTCCACAAAAGGTGGCTCTACAAACTACTGACTTTAGGGAGATGAATAGTTAATGCACACTGAAGTTTTCAGTTATTTTGTCTTAACTGTTGTTTGCGTCACAATAAAAAATCAAATGTTTACAGTTGTGGGCATGTTCTTTTTATGAATTGTTCCAAAACCTTAAAAAAAATAGTGAAATTCCAGATTATGAGGTGGCAGAACACGAAAAATGCTTAGGGAGGTGAATACCTTTTATGATGCATAAAATAAATGTGGGCAGCATAAACTTTACAAAGTGACACAAAACCTCTAAGGACTTGTACACACACTATGTTTTTTCTGTGTGTTTTTCAAGGGTAAAAAACTATGCAATCTAACATCAGCAAAGTGAATGAGAATTCTGAAATCTCATATACATCCTGCTTATTTTTTCATTGCGGAATTGAACTTTCAGCACCGTTTTTCTAATGTGCTGTATGTCAATTCTTTCAGCATTTTTAATGAACTGAAAAAAAATTCAAATGAATGGGGAAAAAAACTAAATAAAATGAATAAAAAAATGCACGTAAAAAAGTACAACAAAACTTCGCACAGTGTTTTTCCTCCCACAACTGGTTTTTGGTGCTGAAAAATCTTCTGCAAACACTCAGTGTGTGTGCATACTTTAAAGAAGCCCTTCCATGAAGTTGGTTATTTTCTAAATCTGCGTATATGTGCATATACTGTGTGCGTGATAATATACTCATCTACTACTGCTCTGTCCGGTGTCCAGTGCCGTTCTGCTCCTCTTCTCAGTGATGTCACCGTTCTGCAGACTTTCCAAGTCATAGTTTGCCCTGCGTGACCCAGAAGTGACGTTACAGTGTAATCCTTTGGAGTGTCAGGACAAGGCATCATTGGCTTATGTTGTAAAAGAGGCTTTCTGGTCACGCATAGAGCTTAGCATGAGCTGAATAGTTGAATAGTGGTCACTTCACTAAGAAGAGAAGCAGAGGGGCGCCTTTAATATATCAGCTTGGCCTCATTTACAGCAGTGGCTGGCTGCTGTGCAGACCACGATTCATACACCATTTATTATCTTCATACGTATTATAAACAGCAAAGAAAAAAACTCATTTTCTATGAAGTGATTTGCTGCTAATATTTTAGCCATACTACATAAAACTCAGTAAGTAGCACTAACAGAAGGTCAGTCATGTAGCATCCTACAAATTGTGACGTCGTTAAGGCAAAGCCCCCATTGCATTTATAAAGTATTCTGGCGCTATGCCGTATGTATAATATATTGTACCAGTCTCCACGTGTGATAATTCTTCTTACTTATTGCACTTCTCTATAAATACCTTAAAACCTTTCACTAAATATGACGTTTGGGTGGAATTGAAAACAGTGGATGTGTGGTGTTTTCTCTTGTGACCTAGATAATAAGATATCATTTCATGAAGCACCCTGAAGGGAGCATTTAATTCATCCGGCCATCGTGGCGAACAGGTCACCTTAGATTAAATGTCAGGGAAGACAAGTCAGATCAGACCTTTAATGCATTTTAATTCCCAAGTGAATTACATTGACATTTATTTCCTTAAAAACTATAGCATATCGAATGTTATTCCTTCACAATCTCCATTACCCTTATAATGATAAGTAGTGAAAAGTGTTCTTTATTACTGTTGCATGAAAGGTTGTACGATCAGGCCAGTCTGATAACCTCATATTTAGGTAGTAGTTTTAAACCCACAAGAAAGTTAGCTACAGTAAGCGTGACCTTAGACTCAGGCTTGAACTGGCCCACAGGAGAACAGGACAATCTTCTGGTGGGCCCCCGTGGCAGAGTGGGCCACCACCCTCTTATATGAGCAGTATTTGGCACTCTATGCTTGAATCACTATGTACAGAAAAAGGCAGCATCTTATTTATTTAGTAATAAATTATTTTACCCAGTTCATTGTTATTTAAATTTGTGATTGAGGGTAATGTCAGATTTGCATGTAGATGAAAAGTGGGGCCCTGGAGTTGGTTACTGGTCGGCCCTTGGCACCCCAATCCGACATTGCTTAGATTGCATGGTGTTCTGTGCAAAATGCTGTACACTGCACTATATTTCTTACTCAGCTTCCCCAGAACACCTGCATAACAACAATAGCCACAGGCTCATTCAAGTAGTCTAGTGCAAACCATAGACCAGCATCAAGACCCTGTAAGTGTGCATGTGATGTGATGCTGCTAGACTGCATCAGGGTCCATTTTTAACTGAAGAGGAGCCCTGAACCAGAGTATTACTGTATAAATTTAATAGATAACGACCAGTTATGAAAAGCAAAAAGCTCCCATGCTAGACGGCCCTCCGAGCATCTGCCCATTAGAACAGGATATCAGTCCATTCCTGACCTCCTGCAGACTGTTATCTGATGGCATTGTAAGGGTTAACAGGTTAACTTCACAGTAATATAATAATATTTATCACATTGTACATATACATTGTTTTTGAATATACAATATTTTTGAACTACACCAATAAATAACTAGTATGTTTAAGGAAATATTCAGACATTTAAACTATAACATATACAGTTGAAACTAGAAGTTTACATACACTATATAAAAATGCCTTAAAACATTCTCCCTCCCTCTCATTCTGGCATTTGGCAAATATTAATAATTAAGGTTTATTCTGATTTTATGTCAGATATTGAGAAAAACATGCATATGTGTCTTTTTATATAGTGTATGTAAACTTCTGGATTCAACTGTGTGTATATATATATACTGTATACCTATTATATATACACACACGCACACCTTTATACAGCACACTAGGATATAATGCTACATGCATATTACTCACACTATTGTCACTCATGCTGCAAACATACCACTCATAACCTGCCTATACTTTATATCACATACTAGATGAATACTGCATCAAGCACTCACACACTAGACATACACTGCATGAGGCACTCATACAGTGGATACAGTTGTGCTCCAAAGTTTACATACCCAGCAGAATTTTTGCTTTCTTGGCCTTTTTTCAGAGAATATGAATGATAACACCAAAACTTTTTCTCCACTCTTGGTTAGTGGTTGGGTGAAGCCATGTATTGTCAAACTACTGTGTTTTCTCTTTTTAAATCATAATGACAACCCAAAACATCCAAATGACCCTGATCAAAAGTTTACATACCCCATTTCTTAATACCGTGTATTGCCCCCTCAAAAATCAATGACAGCTTGAAGTCTTTTGCGGTAGTTGTAGATGAAGTTCTTTATTTTCTCAGATAGTAAAGCTGCCCACTCTTCTTGGCAAAAAGCCTCGAGTTCTTGTAAATTCCTGGGCTGTCTAGCATGAACTGTGCGCTTGAGATCTCCCCAGAGTGGCTCAATGATATTTAGGTCAGGAGACTGAGATGGCCACTCCAGAACCTTCACTTTGCTCTGCTGTAGCCAATGACAGGTCAACTTACCTTGTGTTTTGGATCGTTGTCACGTTGGAGTGTCCAAGTATGTCCCATGCTCAGCTTTCGGGCTGATGATTGCAAATTTGCCTCCAGTATTTGCTGATAAAATGCTGTATTCATCTTTTCTTCAACTTTGACTAAGTTTCCTGTGGCTTTTTAGCTCACACATCCCCAAAACATCATTGATCAACCTTCATGCTTTACAGTAGGAATGGTGTTCCTTTTATCATAGGCCTTGTTGACCTCTCACCAAATGTAACGTTTATGGTTGTGGCCAAAAAGTTAAATTTTAGTCTCATCATTCCAAATTACCTTGTTCCAGAAGTTTTGAGACTTGTATCTGTGCTGTTTTGCATATTGTAGGTGAGATACTTTGTGGCATTTGCACAGTAATGGCTTTCTTCTGGCAACTCGACCATGCAGACCATTTTTCTTCAAGTGCCTCCTTATTGTGCTTCTTGAAACAGCCACACCGCTAGTTTTCAGAGAGTCCAGTAGTTCAGCTGATGTTATTTGTGGGTTTTTCTTTGCATCCTGAACAATTTTCCTAGCAGTTGTGGATGAAATTTTTGTTGGTCTACCTGACTGTGGTTTTGGTTTTACAGAGCCCCTGATTTTCCATTTGTTAATCACAGTTTGAACGCTGCTGACTTGCATTATCAATTCCTTGGATATCTTTTTGTATCCCTTTCCTGTTTTATACAGTTCAACTACCTTTTCCCGTAGATCCATTGACAATTTCTTTGCTTTTCCATTGACTCACAATCCAGAAACGTCAGTGGCTGGATGAAAGATGCAAGAGTCTGTCTGGATCCCAGAAACTCACTCAGCTTTTATCCACACACTGATTACAAGCAAACAGGTCACAAGTGCGGATGTTACCTTTCAAGCCCATTTGTTTCAACTTCTGTGCATGTTATCAGGTTATCAGACCAAAATCACCAAGGTATGTGAACTTTTGATCAGGGTCATTTGGATGATTTGGGTTATCATTACGATTTCAAAAGAGAAAACATAGTAGTTTGATAATCAGTGGCTTCACCCAACCACTAACCATGAGTGAAGAAATTTTTTTGGTGATATCATTCATATTCTCTGAAAAAAGGCCAAGAAAGCAAACATTCTGCCAGGGTATATAAACTTTTCAGCACAACTGTATAAACTGCATACAGCACTCACAATGGACGTATGCTACATACAACATTCACACACTGGATATATACTGCATACAGCACTCATACACTAGATGTATACTGCATATGGCACTCACACACTGGAGATATACTGCATACAGCACTCACACATTGGACATATACTGCATACGGCTCTCACACACTGGATGTATACTGCATACGGCACTCACACACTGGGCGTATACTGCAACCAGCACTCACACTGGATGTATACTTGCATACGGCACTCACACGCTGGATGTATACTGCATAGGGCACGCACACGCTGGATATATACTGCATAAAGCACTCACACAATGGATGTTTAGTGCATACGGCACTCACACACTGGACATATACTGCATACGGCACTCACACACTGGATGTATGCTGCATACAGCACTCACTGGATGTATACTGCATACAGCATTCACACGCAGGATGTATACTGCATGCGGCATTCACACGCTGGATGTGTACTGCATATGGCACTCAAATACTGGGCATATACTGCATACAACACTCACACTGGATGTATACTGCATACAGCATTCACACGCTGGATGTATACTGCATACAGCACTCATGCACTGGATGTGTACAGAATACAGCACTCACACAATTGATGTTTACTGCATACGGCATTCACACAATTGATGTTTACTGCATACGGCATTCACGCACTGGGCGTATGCTGCATACAGCACTCACACTGGATGTATACTGCATACAACATTTCACACACAGGATGTATACTGTATACAGCACTCACACTGGATGTATACTGCATACAGCAGTCACACGCTGGATGTATACTTCATACAGCACACACACTGGACGTATACTGCATACGGCACGCACACACTGGACGT
Organism: Dendrobates tinctorius; assembly: GCF_039654945.1. Taxonomy (NCBI): domain Eukaryota; kingdom Metazoa; phylum Chordata; class Amphibia; order Anura; family Dendrobatidae; genus Dendrobates; species Dendrobates tinctorius. The sequence continues at coordinate 43,903,356 of NW_027361675.1, forward strand.
ATACTGCATGCGGCACTCACACACTGGACGTATACTGCATGCGGCACTCACACACTGGACGTATACTGCATGCAGCACTCACACACTGGACGTATACTGCATACGTCACTCACAATGGGCGTATAGTGCATACGGCACTCACACACTGGACGTATACTGCATACGGCACTCACCCACTGGACGTATGCTGCATATGGCACTCACCCACTGGACATATACTGCATACGGCACTCACACACTGGACATATATTGCATACGGCACTCACACACTGGACGTATGCTGCATGCGGAACTCACACACTGGACGTGTACTGTATACAGTACTCACACACTGGACTTTTACTGCATATGGCACTCACCCACTGGACGTATACTGCATACGGCACTCATCCACTGGACGTATACTGCATACGTCACTCACAATGGGCGTATAGTGCATACGGCACTCACACACTGGACGTATACTGCATACGGCACTCACCCACTGGACGTATGCTGCATATGGCACTCACCCACTGGACATATACTGCATACGGCACTCACACACTGGACATATATTGCATACGGCACTCACACACTGGACGTATGCTGCATGCGGAACTCACACACTGGACGTGTACTGTATACAGTACTCACACACTGGACTTTTACTGCATATGGCACTCACCCACTGGACGTATACTGCATACGGCACTCATCCACTGGACGTATACTGCATACGGCACTCACACACTGGACGTATACTGCATGTGGCACTCACACACTGGACGTATACTGCATACGGCACTCGTCCACTGGACGTATACTGCATACGGCACTCACACACTGGACATATACTGCATACGGCACTCACACACTGGACGTATACTGCATGTGGCACTCACACACTGGATATATACTGTATACGGTACTCACAAACTGGGCGTATATGGTAGACTAATGCCATTAATGCTTTATACATGTGATACATACAGTACATAGCTCAGACAAAAGTGCATATTTCACACTGTAAACATGAATAACACACAGTGGAACAGCACATCATTCACTCTGTTACACCAACCTGGTTTTATGTGTAGACTGCTGATTCTTACCAACCTGGTTCTAGCAGGCCCTGAGTATCTGTGCTTGAGGCTCTCCTCCTGCACCTACTAAGTTATGCTCTTTAGCTATGCTCTGTTCATATTCTCCATGGTCTATCCCCTTACCGACATCCGCTGTACATGTACAGTGCAAGTCGCTAGTGGGTGTATCAAGGGCTTTCAGGGGTTGAGCTCTACCCAAATGCAGCAGGTGAAGGCTGGCAGCCGCTAGTGGAGTAGAGCTCTACCTGTGACTGTTAACCAATTAAATGCATGCAGCCGGCAAACTTTTACAGTGGAATTATCAGAGTATAAGCATGGGGGATGTCATTCTATGTGTAACAAGGGTGACCGGAGGGAGGGGGCTATTGTGGCCGGGTTATTTAAAGGCACAGTACATAGACAGAGTCCACTGAGCTAATGATCAGCGAGCACCCCCGGTCCCCCGTACATGAATAGATGAGACGGACACAGTTTTTCCCCACAGGTTACCTTCTTTTTCTCTGGTCACAGCAGTCCAGGCAATTAAGGGTCCAGGAATACAGCTGTTCTCCAACCGGGAAAAATAACTTTATTTGAACAATGATGAAGGATGGACGAAAAGACAATTTCAACACTGGCCTCCTGCTCTCTCCCTGACACTTGCTGTGGCCGTACCCACAAAGGCCGTAGCAGCCGAAGTTCGCAGTAATCCAATCGCTGGCATCTGGGCTTCAGAGGAGAACTTAATTATTACTATATGCAGCATTGCTATGGTATTGTTTTATATAGTAGAAGTGATCAGATGATCACAGGTTCAAGTCCTCTGTGAGGCCTAATAAATAAGGTGAAAAGTAAAAAGAGAAAAATTGTTTTAAAAAATATGAAAACAATAAAAAAACAAACATTCAAATAGACCCCTTAAATTGAAGATAATAGAACAACACATGTGGTATTGATGCTTCCAGAAATGTCAGATCTATCAAAATATAAAAATAGATAGCCTGATCAATAAACATGATAAGCAGAAAATATTCAAAATGCCAACATCTTTTTTGCTGCAGTGTCTCAAAAAATGCTGTAGGAAGCGATTAAAATGTTATATCTATCCCAAAATGGTATCACTAAAAACATAATCTCACCCCACAAAAAATAAGCCCTTACATAGCTCTGTCAATCAAAATATGAAAATATTACGGGTCTCGGAAAATGGCGACACAATAAAAAAAATGTAAAAAAAAAAATATTTTTTTTCCCACTAAAATTTTAAAAAAATGGCCCTGATTGGTATCGCCATAATTGTACTGATGAGGTTTTTACCACAAAATGTACACTGTAAAGAACTGGGGACGATTATGCAAAGGACACTCGGCTCAAACTCTTGTCAGAGTTTGAGCCGAGTGTGAGTGTATTGGGCTCCGATTCTCTAGCATGAGAAAATCACAGCTCATCCATTGCCGGCGTCCTCGTTGACATCTATCTGAGTGCAGTCCGATGATTCACACGCACCCATAGACTTGTATGGGTGCGTGTGATCCAATTCTCGGATGCACTCGCAGCATGCTGCCATTGTTTTCTCATGCGGAATTGGCATGAGGAAATAATCGCATATCTACTGTACATTGCCTCATAGTATAACATTGGGCCGTGTGGTATCTGATAAAACATCTTATAGCACTCAGCTGTGCTATACGCTCGTGTGAGTGAGCCTTGTCCGCTGTAAATAAATAACTCATTTTTCATTTACCCTGCAGAGATTTAGCAAGAAAAGATCGGAATGGAGCCTCAGACCCCTTTGTCAGGGTACAATACAATGGCAAAATACAAGAGAGCACGGTACATTTATAATATTACATATTTATTTGTCATGTTTGTATCTATTTATTTATCCAGTTTACCCATCCATACAGATATTGTATTGTAGCTTCTTCTAATGCTAAGCTGCTGTCAGTCAGTGCCGGGGGCACGTTTACAGCCACCACTCTCTATACACAGAGTGGTGACTAAACCCACTCCGGCTCCGCCCCTGTGACGGAAACCCAAATGCTACCCAGGAGAATAAAGTTAATTTCCTTCTGGCAACGGCGGACTCAGTGCTATTAATCTGCAGATTAACCTCATATCTGCAGGTCAATGGAATTTTTTCACATAACAGATTCCCAGAGGACCTTTCATCACATTTTTCTTGTTGACCTGGACACAAGATGCAATAGGCATTGCAGTATAGAATAAAACTTTTTATGTTTTATGATTTCACTGGCAGCATGTACGTTTTTCTTTTTCTGATGCTGACCAATCATAAGCCGGAAGCAACACACTCAGGGAAGAATAACATGCTTAGAACAAGCTCAGTGTGAGACATGTGTTGACAATCAGTGTGCTCTCCTCACTTCTGTTTTATGACTTGTGCTGGAGCACAGCAGACCTGAATGTGATTAAAGAGAATCTGTCACCCCTTTTTTGAGATATCATATAATGATATCATTCAATTGTGTGTCACATAAGGATTCTCTTAGTACTTTTGCTTCCCCCTGACCCCGCACCTTTCATGCATAAATACCTTTTTTATATCGGTTCAGATGTATGTAAACTGCCGCTGTCCGGTCCAATGGGCGGGGCTTATTCAACTGCTCCCCCCTCCCTGTCTTGCTCTACACAAGAAGAAATGCGTAGAGCAATACAGGGAGGGGGGAACAGTTGAATAAGCCCCGCCCATTGGACCGGACAGCGGCAGTTTACATACATCTGATCCGATATAAAAAAAGGTATTTATGCATGAAAGGTGCGGGGTCAGGGGGAAGCAAAAGTACTAAGAGAATCCTTATGTGACACACAATTGAACAATATCATTATATGATAACTCAAAAAAGGGGTGACAGATTCCCTTTAACTGATTGCTCTCAGCTATGGCAGTCAGCGTGGGGGGAAGAGGCAGTGCTGTAGAGTTGAGTCTCGATGCAACAATTCTAGTAGCTCTCCTCTCCTAGTGCTATCAGCTCTGCTAGTCATAAGGGTATGTGCACATGCTGCGGATTTTTCCGTGTGGATTTGCAGGTAATCCGCAGGTAAAATGACTTGCGTTTTACCTGCGGATTTGCCTTTGTTTTGACACCTGTACAATGGAACAGGTGTCAAAACGCAGTGGAATCCGCAGAAAGAATTGACATGCTGCGGATTTGAACCCGCAGCAAATCCGCGCGGAAAAATCTGCAGCATGTGCACAGCGTTTTTGAAAATAAGTAGACTTGAATGGAAATGTAAACACAGCAGAACCTGCTGCGGATCCACAGGGCCAGATCCGCTGCGGATCCGCAGCAGAATCCGCAGCGTGTGCACATACCCTTAGTAGGCGCCCACTCACAAGGGGAAAAGAACACCTCCCCACTATAGTTTAGAACTGGCTGTATGTGAGACATAATGACCCAGTCTACTCTCATCACTGCAGAGTGATGAAATGCTGGAGCACAGCAGACCTGAGTGTGATTAACAGATTTCACCTTTCATCTCCAGAAGTCAGTGTGGGGAAGATACATTATAGCACTGTCGGTAGAACTACACTTGCTTTGGCAATGCTAATGTGTGCTTGGTCCTGCCAATAAAACTCATTTTGGTTTTGAAATGAGCGCTATTAAATGTTTTTAATGAGAGTCAGCTTCAGCTATACTGCCCCTTCCTCCCAAACTGACTGCTGGAGATGAGATCTATAAGTTGTCAGTTAATCACACTCAAGTCTGCTGTGCTCCAGCACTTGTCATCACTCTGTAATGAGGAGATCAGACTATTTGTCACTATTATTGTGGTGGCTTGATGTTCTCTCCCCAGTGTGTTGCTGCCTGCTTATGATTAGCATCAGAAAGTGGAAGAAGTACATGCCCCCAGTGAAATCTCTCTGGTAGTGCCCCCTTGGATCATTTAGGTGCTGAAATGCTGTACTTTGATCGCTAAGCTAATCTCTCCATATTAGAGAGGTGACATTAAAAAAAAAAAAAGAAAAAATTGTTTCATTCTGCATCACCTTTTATATGGTTTTCCAGTTCAGCAGGAAAAATTTGTTGAAAGATCCTTTTTAAGCAAAGAGTAGTGTAGTATATCCACCTACGAAGTAGCCAGAAGCTGAGTCTTTGTCTAATGAGAAGCTCAGTCTTTTGCTTCTTTACTAGGCATTATGCTACTTACTGTATGAATAGCACCATGTGTATGCTGCAAATGGCAACGATTAAGTTATCATATTGGATGCTGGATCTCTTTGCAGGAAACAACTGGTTGTGAAGGTTCTGCGTAAGATAACACCATTTGGCACTGACTTTGGAGCCAGTCACTTGCCACTAGGGTCTATTTCTTTTGGGTTGTATCACACAAAAACACATTGACCTTATTGATAATATATCATGTGTGTCAGAAAAAATGGTTTATGCTGTATTTTAACCCCATTCAAGACATTGAATTTACTGATAGATTCAATGTTGGGTTCAGTGAATGATACCAGCTAAAAAGCTGAGCCTACATCATACTCAGCAGATGACAGCTACTAAAGTGTGTATCCAGGGGGGCATGCTGATCTATGAGCCAACTGGACCCGCATGACAGGATGGTGGGGTGCTGATGAGTTGCCATGGCCGCCTAGAGCCTGCCAGAGGCCCCTGTGCCTGCCATGACTGTGTTCCTTTGTAGACAGATCTATGGCTTGGCTTCACAGGCGACAGTGATTTTTACTATATACTGCAATAACGTGGTACTGCAGTATATATAGTACAAGTGGTCATATGATTGCAAGTTCGAGTCCCCTAAGCAGATTTAAAAAGTTTAAAAAGATTTTGTGTTAAAAAAAATATATAAATTTGAATCTCTTCCTTTTCCCCATAAATAAACATATTTTATTTTGCTACACCTGTATAAATTCAATCTTTCAAAATATAAAACTAATGATTATATCCGATATAGAACAAGACTCAAATCAAAATATAATAGTTTATTGGATCACAATGTAATTATACAATTTGTTAAAAACATAAAGTTTGAGAATAACATACCGAGCATGATACAAAAAACAAGATAAGATAGCGTGCTGCAATGTGTTTGAATGGTTACATGTGTATACCTGATCTGTCAAACTAACTGTATAACATATAGATCATATACTTCATATACTAATCGCCAAATAAGAAAAGGTCCATGATCGTAGGAGCTAGATAAGCAGAATGCTTGTGAACAGCAAGGATATGGATGTCCCGTTACTCTACATAGTGAAAAAAATTGACAATCTCACAACTTACACAAAATGTAAAGCGCTGCGGAATATGTTAGCGCTATATAAAAATAAAGATTATTATTATTATTAACTGGAAAAAAGTGTATACTGTGATATAAACAACCGTGTCAGAGGAACATAAAGCATGGCAACCTCAGTGATAAGATTGATCACTATGATGTATAGAAGTCCCGGCTTAATCATCACATAGTTATATATAAACCAGTGGGAATAATGATTCATTAAATATCATATAGATGCTGCATTCCTCCACGCAGTACATGAGATAATAATAATCTACCAAATGGGAAAAAGTGCTAAGTGCAATAATAGTTGACCCACTGGAGAAAAGTGCTAAGTGCAAAATATGAGTCACAGTGTGGAGGAAATATGCAGCATACTGTATGTAAAAAGATTCAGTAAGAATAAATCATGTTACCATGCAGCATAAACACCTCCGACGTGTGTTTCGCATTGGCTTCCTCAGAAGGTTCCTTTCTAAAGTGATTACAGAAAGTGTTAGGCGTCAGATTTCTGCGTTTACTCTGCAGGGATCCAGACCCTCACATTCTGCAGTCGCCTGCTGTTTATCTACTGCAGAAGAGATTGCAGAGGAGATTGCCTTGCAGCAAATCTCTCCTGAGGCTAAAGGGCCCGTTACACATAGCAATATCGCTAGCAATATCGCTGTAACGTCACTGGTTTTGTGACGTTATAGCGATATTGCTGGCGATATCGCTACATAGAATCATAGAATCGTAGAGTTGGAAGGGACCTCCTGGGCCATCTGGTCCAACCCCCTGCTCAAAGCAGGATTCGCTAAATCATCCCAGTCAGATGTCTGTCCAGCCTCTGTTTGAAGACTTCCATTGAAGGAGAACTCACCACTTCTCGTGGCAGCCTGTTCCACTCATTGATCACTCTAACTGTCAAAAAGTTTTTTCTAATATCTAATCTGTGTCTCTTCCCATTCAGTTTCATCCCATTGCTTCTAGTCTTTCCTTGTGCAAATGAGAATAAAGTTGATCCTTCTACAATGTGACAGCCCTTTAGATATTTGTAGACAGCTATTAAGTCTCCTCTCAGTCTTCTCTTTTGCAAACTAAACATTCCCAAATCCTGCAACCTTTCCTCATAAGACAGGGTTTGCAGACCGGTCACCATTCTGGTCGCTCTTTTCTGAACTTGCTCCAGTTTGTTGATGTCTTTTTTAAAATGTGGTGCCCAAAACTGGACACAATATTCCAGATGAGGTCTGACCAAAGAGGAGTAGAGGGAAATAATGACTTCACGTGATCTAGACTGTATGCTTCTGTTAATACATCCTAGAATTGCATTTGCCTTTTTTGCTGCTGCATCACACTGTTGACTCATATTCAGTCTGTGATCTATTAGTATACCCAAGTCTTTTTCACATGTGCTGTCACTTAGCCCTATTCCTCCCATTCTATATACAGTGGGGAAAAAAAGTATTTAGTCAGTCAGCAATAGTGCAAGTTCCACCACTTAAAAAGATGAGAGGCGTCTGTAATTTACATCATAGGTAGACCTCAACTATGGGAGACAAACTGAGAAAAAAAAATCCAGAAAATCACATTGTCTGTTTTTTTTTCATTTTATTTGCATATTATGGTGGAAAATAAGTATTTGGTCAGAAACAAAATTTCATCTCAATACTTTGTGATATATCCTTTGTTGGCAATGACAGAGGTCAAACGTTTTCTGTAGGTCTTCACAAGGTTGCCACACACTGTTGTTGGTATGTTGGCCCATTCCTCCATGCAGATCTCCTCTAGAGCAGTGATGTTTTTGGCTTTTCGCTTGGCAACACGGACTTTCAACTCCCTCCAAAGGTTTTCTATAGGGTTGAGATCTGGAGACTGGCTAGGCCACTCCAGGACCTTGAAATGCTTCTTACAAAGCCACTCCTTCGTTGCCCTGGTGGTGTGCTTTGGATCATTGTCATGTTGAAAGACCCAGCCACGTTTCATCTTCAATGCCCTTGCTGATGGAAGGAGGTTTGCACTCAAAATCTCCCGATACATGGCCCCATTCATTCTTTCATGTACCCGGATCAGTCGTCCTGGCCCCTTTGCAGAGAAACAGCCCCAAGGCATGATGTTTCCACCACCATGCTTTACAGTTGGTATGGTGTTTGATGGATGCAACTCAGTATTCTTTTTCCTCCAAACACGACAAGTTGTGTTTCTACCAAACAGTTCCAGTTTGGTTTCATCAGACCATAGGACATTCTCCCAAAACTCCTCTGGATCATCCAAATGCTCTCTAGCAAACTTCAGACGGGCCCGGACATGTACAGGCTTAAGCAGTGGGACACGTCTGGCACTGCAGGATCTGAGTCCATGGTGGCGTAGTGTGTTACTTATGGTAGGCCTTGTTACATTGGTCCCAGCTTTCTGCAGTTCATTCACTAGGTCCCCCCGCGTGGTTCTGGGATTTTTGCTCACCGTTCTTGTGATCATTCTGACCCCACGGGGTGGGATTTTGCGTGGAGCACCAGATCGAGGGAGATTATCAGTGGTCTTGTATGTCTTCCATTTTCTAATTATTGCTCCCACAGTTGATTTCTTCACTCCAAGCTGGTTGGCTATTGCAGATTCAGTCTTCCCAGCCTGGTGCAGGGCTACAATTTTGTTTCTGGTGTCCTTTGACAGCTCTTTGGTCTTCACCATAGTGGAGTTTGGAGTCAGACTGTTTGAGGGTGTGCACAGGTGTCTTTTTATACTGATAACAAGTTTAAACAGGTGCCATTACTACAGGTAATGAGTGGAGGAAAGAGGAGACTCTTAAAGAAGAAGTTACAGGTCTGTGAGAACCAGAAATCTTGATTGCTTGTTTCTGACCAAATACTTATTTTCCACCATAATATGCAAATAAAATGAAAAAAAAAACAGACAATGTGATTTTCTGGATTTTTTTTTCTCAGTTTGTCTCCCATAGTTGAGGTCTACCTATGATGTAAATTACAGACGCCTCTCATCTTTTTAAGTGGTGGAACTTGCACTATTGCTGACTGACTAAATACTTTTTTTCCCCACTGTATGCTTTTTTCATTTTTATTGCCCAGATGTAGTACTTTGCATTTCTCCCTGTTAAAAACCATTCTGTTAGTTGCTGCCCACTTCTCCAGTTTATTTAAATCTTTTTGAATCCTCTCTCTCTCTTCTCTAGTATTAGCTATCCCTCCTAGCTTTGTGTCATCAGCAAATTTAATCAGTTTACCCTCGATTCCTTCATCTAAATCATTGATAAAGATGTTGAACAATACAGGGCCCAGGACAGAGCCCTGTGGTACCCCACTTGAGACATTCTTCCAACTGGATGTGTAGCCATTTACGACCACTCTTTGGGTCCGATCACTAAGCCAGTTATGAATCCACCTAACAGTTGCCTTGTCCATTCCATACTTAGTCATTTTTTCAATAAGGATTGTATGAGAGACTTTGTCAAATGCTTTGCTGAAGTCAAGATATACTATATCTACAGCATTTCCTTGATCCACCCAATCAGTGATACCGTCATAGAAGGAAATTAAGTTAGTCTGACATGACTTATTAGTTAGAAACCCATGCTGACTCTGTTTAATCACTTCATTCTTATCCAGGTATTGACATACATGTTGTTTAATAATTTGTTCAAAGATCTTTCCTGACATGTGACACTTACCTCCGACCGGCTCCCCCGCGATGATCGCTGATTGCGCGAGAATGGCCTGGGCCATTTCTCGTCGGGCGATTCCTGCTGGGCTTCCTGTGGCGCCGACGTGCGACGCGTGGACGCGGGCGGGAGGACGTCAGGATCGCCTCGTCTGACAGGTAAGTAGCGACCCACGACCACTGCTATGTCGCTGGTGAGATCTGCCTGTGTGGCAGCTCACTAGCGACCACTTAGCGATGCACCAGCGATCCATATCGTTGTCGGGATCGCTGGTGCATCGCTACGTGTAACGGTACCCTAAGTCCTTCTGTCCTCCTACAGAGCATGCTCATGGGACGGGAGTCATGTGCTTAGGTCCCGCTCCAGATATCATTGGTCCATCTCAGAGATCTGGAAGCTTGCAGAAGGTCCCGGCTGCTATAAAAGGCGCGCATGGCTGTTACGCCATGCGCTAGTATAGACTTACTTGCTGCTGTGTGTATGAGGACGGATGCATGATTCTGGTGAATGACTCATTAAAAACCCCTTCCCCCTGATATTACGTATGTGGTTAGGGACTGAGTTAGAATCAGCGCCAGCGCTCCTGTGCTGCAACATACACAGCTGCTAGCGTCCGACACTGCGCTTGCGCCTTAGCCTTGTCGTTTAGCGGCAGTGTCCACGCCTCGCTGCAGTAGCAGTCCCTTTGCGTCCGCAGTTGCGACGCTCCGCACACGGTAGGTCTAGATGGATGTAGTGCCGCCGTCTTGGGCTACTCCTGTGACCTGATACCGTGTGTGCGTTTTTACTGAGTACTGTGACCTCAACAGGCTCAGTCTTTTGTGTTTGTACTTATTTGGCATCTCTGTGAATTAACTGAGATTGCTCTGTGCACCTGGGTGAAGTTTAACCCTGTGCGCATTTCTGCCATATTGCTTCTGCCACCACTTAGCAGCGGTTATATCACCTACTGCATGGCTGACTCCGAGCAGCGAACGCACTTTATTATTATTTTTATTTAATGCGTTCCGCCGTTCCTAACAGAAAGTCTGTGTGTACAGGTTAACTTTGTTTATTTTTTGCACTACTGTTAACAGGTTTGTGAAAGCAACTAACACAAAAATATCTTTTAAATTTGCTCCTTTATTATTTATCTGTAGTTAATCATTGCGAATGCATTTTGTAAACTAATAATTACAATTTTATGAGTAAAGAGGAGGTGAACAAAAACTGAACAGAAATTGAGACAATTATTGATCTTCCTCCACTCCACATAATTGTTATTAAAGCTTAATGTTTTATTGATTAAAGATCACGCTTAATGATAAACTCCCTGAACAGTGTTAGTCCTGTACATGAATCATCCAGAAGCCCAAAGAAATACTCATCACTGCACTTCAACAATGATTGGTCAGGAATAAATATTACATTTCGTTATTTTTTTTCTTATTTCAGACATACATTTTTCCAAGTCAGAAACATGTACTTCTACAATTCTGAATCATGTTATTTTTTCTTATTTCAAACCTATGTTTTTCCAAGTCAAAGACATGTACATCTCCAATTCTGAATCCTTATATTCACAGGTTGTGAAGAAGTCATGCTATCCCCGATGGAACGAAGTGTTTGAGTTTGATTTGGATGAATCTTTCAGTGAAAAGTTAACAATAGAGGTTTGGGACTGGGACCTTGTCAGTAAAAATGATTTTCTTGGCAAGGTAAGCTAGCTCAAGTGCATCAATAAATAATTATTTCAGATTGATTATAAATAAAATTAAAAATTAATAATTGTTAGTTAACTTTTGTTGAGAAAAGTGCACTAAGTGTCAGTCTGCATTCTTCATTCCCACATTCATTTTCAGACCTCCTGGTAGAGTTTGTAGCATAATTGGAGTTTTAGATTTTCCTATTGTGTGTCCATCCCTGTAATATAAATTACATAAATGCCTATAAATTGTAGGCTTAGCCCAGTAGTGACATGTTTGTCCAAAATTGAAGGCTGGTGACCCAGAAGTGGCTTATGTACAGTAGAACAGGGACCCATCAGAGGGAGGTCACCTTGCCGTGGTTGATGGGCTTACATGAATTGGCCATTTTGTGCACTAAGAACCTTAATATTCATCTATTACTGTAAGGTTAAAAAAAATTAGTGAAAAAAATATTTTTGAGGATTATTATCTAAATTGAATGGTTTTAATGTTTTTCTGTGTTTTCACATGGCCTAGATTCATTCACATGTGCTGCTGTATTCTTTTTGTCTATATTGTGCAGTTTTTGCAGCTTGCACTTGTTCACACTAGGAGGTGCTGGTCATTTTTTATGTCTATGTAATATAAATTGGATATGAACTCTTCGTGTACATCCATTAATTAGCTCAGATATAATAAGCATAGCTAAAATTGTGTATTTTGTTCTTCTTCTTGTGCTTTATTCCTTTTAAGTAGACTGTTTTCTCTGTCCTCTCTGAAACTGTACATTCTATCTTCCCTCTCCACTCTGTCTAACACTGAAGGAAAGGGGAGTGCAAAGAGAGCTGTCATAAGTAGAAGCAGGGGGTCTGACTTATTTGTATCAGTTTTAAAAAAAACTAACCTCAATAAAATCTGGCTCACCCCTTTTGGCACAACTTCTCCAGCTGCCTTTTCGTATGGTGGATTCCACCTTTCCCACAACCCCCGCCCCAGCAGCAAGCATGATGGAGGAGTTCATTTTCTCCTGTCAGATAACTGCTCCTTCACCCAAATCCCACTGCCACCCTCTGTTACTCTCCCTTCTTTCCAGGTGTACTGTGTGTGCATCTTCTCCCCCTCCAATCTCCAACGAGCTGTCATTTACCGCCCCCAGGCCCAGCCACCACCTTCTTTGACCACTTCACTACCTGGTTACTTCATTTCCTTTCAGCTGACATCTCCTTTATCATTATGGGTGACTTCAACATCTCCATTGACACATCCAACTCAGCTGTCGCTAAAGGCCCCTTTACATTTAGCGATGCACCAGCGATCCCGACAACGATACGACCCGGTCAGGATCGCTGGTGCATCGCTAAGTGGTCGCTAGTGAGCTGCCACACAGGCAGATCTCACAGTGACGTAGCGACACAGCAGCGGTCGTTGCTTACTTTTCAGACACGGCGATCCTGACGTCCTCCCGCCCGCGTCCACACGTCGCTCGTCGGCGCCAGCAGGAAGCGCCCGACGAGAAATGGACGTGAACGATCTCGCGCGATCAGCGACAGACAGCGGGGGAGCCGGTCGGAGGTAAGTATCACACATAGCGATATCGCTAGCGATATCGCTGCTGCGTCACAAAATCGGTGACGCTTTAGCGATATCGCTAGCGATATCGCTACGTGTAAAGGCCCCTTAAGCTTCTAACACTTCCTCCTTCGGCCTTGCTCAGTGGTCTTCCGCAGCCACTCACAAAGATGGCCACACACTAGACCTTGTCTTCATCCGTCTCTGTTCCCTATCTAACGTTTCTGATTCGCCCCTCCCTCTGTCTGACTACAACCTACTCACATTCTCTTCCCTCTCCTCTTCAGGTGTACAATCCCCACTCCACAAACATGCACACCCTCGCAGAAATCTCAAACACCTCGACCTACACTCACTCTCTGAATTCCTTTGCCATCTTACACAGATAACTTTCTTACACAATGCAAGTGCTGCTGGCACTTTATATAATATGAGCTGCAGCTCTCAAATCATTAGCCAACCCTCACACATACCAAAGCTCGCACACTCAACAGGCAACCCTGGTACACCAGCCTGACTAAAGAACTGAGGCAGGCTTCCAAGGTTGCTGAGCGGAGATAGAAAAGATCCCACTCCAATGAGCACTTCATTGCATTTAAACAGTCCCTCATTACTTTCAAGTCCACGATCAATGCAGCAAAACAAACATGCTTCTCATCTCTTCTATCCTCCCTGTCTCACAACCCTAAACACCTATTGAACACTTTCAATTCTCTCCTCTGTCCCCCAGCGCCTCCTCCATTGCCTCTCATCTCAGTTGAAGACTTTGCTTCATTCTTCAAGCAGAACACCGATAACATCAGATAAAGCTTTGGCCTACAGCTCTCAAAGCCCCTCCTCATAATCAATCAGCCCTCCTCCTCCAAAGCCCACTTCTCCACAGCTCATAGAGTCTCACGGCTTTCAGTATCATCTGTATGCTGATGACACACAGATCTACTTCTTTGGACCCGATATCACCTCCTTACTAACCAAAATCCCACAATGTCTGTCTGCTATTTCATATTTCTTCTCTGCTAGATTTCTAAATCTTAACATGGATAAAACAGAATTCATCATCTTTCCACCCTCTCACTCAACCCTCCCAACAGACATCAAAGTCAAAGGCTGCCAACACTCCCCAGTCCCGCAAGCTCACTGTCTTGGGGTAACCTTTGACTCTGATCTCTCCTTAAAACCACATATCCAAACCCTTTCCACTTCCTGCCGACGCCAAATCAAAAATATCTCCCGAATCTGCACATTCCTCAACCAAGAATCTGCAAAAGCACTAGTACATGCCCTCATCATCTCCCACCTCGACTACTGCAACCTCCTGCTCTGTGGCCTCCCCTCTAACACTCTCACACTCCTCCAATCTATCCTAAACTCTGCCATCCGACAAATCCACCTGTCTCCCTGCTATTCCCCGGTCTCTACTCTCTGTCAATCCCTTCATTGGCTCCCCATTGTGCAGATACTCCAGTTCAAAACCCTAACCTTGGCATACAAAGCCATCCACAACATCTCCTGCATGCATCTGTGACCTAGTCTTCCAATATTTACCTGCATGCAACCTCTGATCCTCACAAGATTTCCTTCTCTACTCCCCTCTTCTTTCCTCTTTCCATAATCGCATACAAGCTTTTTCCCAAGTATACCCTCTACTTTGGAACACTCGACCCCTCAGACTCTCACCTACCGTGGAAACCTTCTAAAGGAACCTGAAGACCTTCCTCTTCTGACAAGCCTACAGCCTGCATTAACCCTCGTTCTACCAGACCACTGCACGACCAGCTCTACGCTCATCTACTATACCCTCACATGTAAAACGCCATAGAATAAATGGAGCTATAATAATAATAATAATAGTAATAAAAGGACTTACCAACACTAGAGAAGCAAAATTGCAGAAAAATTTTAATGAAGATTATTTAGAAAGTTGCTTAACTTCACAGTTAGGAAATAAAAGAACAAAAAATATATTCTGTTCGAAGGTGTACAAAGACTTAACCCCTTAACGACCAGGGGTATTTCAGTTTTTGAATTTCTGTTATTTACTCCCCTTCTTCCCAGAGCCATAACTTTTCTATTTTTCAGTCAATATGGCCATGTGAGGGCATGTTTTTTGTGGGACAAGTTGTACTTTTGAACAACACCATTGGTTTTAACATATCGTGTACTGGAAAACAGAAAAAAAATCAGTGTGTTGAAATTGCAAAAAAAGTGCAATTCCACAGTTGTTGATTTTTTTTTTTATCATGTTCAGTAAATGCTAAAATTGACCTGTCATAATGATTCTCCAGGTCATTACAAGTTCATAGACACCAATCATATATACAGTTGTGGCCAAAAGTATTGACACCCCTGCAATTCTGTCAGATAATACTCAGTTTCTTCCTGAAAATGATTGCAAACACAAATTCTTTGTTATTATTATCTTCATTTAATTTATCTTAAATGAAAAAACACAAAAAGAATTGTCCTAAAGCCAAATTGGATATAATTCCACACCAAACATAAAAAAGAGGGTGGACAAAAGTATTGGCACTGTTCGAAAAATCATGTGATGCTTCTCTAATTTGTGTAATTAACAGCACCTGTAACTTACCTGTAGCACCTAGCAGGTGTTGGCAATAACTAAATTACACTTGCAGCCAGTTGACATGGATTAAAGTTGACTCAACCTCTGTCCTGTGTCCTTGTGCGTACCACATTGAGCATGGAGAAAAGAAAGACCAAAGAACTGTCTGAGGACTTGAGAAACCAAATTGTGAGGAAGCATGAGCAATCTCAAGGCTACAAGTCCATCTCCAAAGACATGAATGTTCCTGTGTCTAACGTGCGCAGTGTCATCAAGAGGTTTAAAGCCCATGGCACTGTAGCTAACCTCCCTAGATGTGGACGGAAAAGAAAAATTGACAAGAGATTTCAACGCAAGATTGTGCGGATGTTGGATAAAGAACCTCGACTAACATCCAAACAAGTTCAAGCTGCCCTGCAGTCCGAGGATACAACAGTGTCAACCCGTACTATCCGTCGGCATCTGAATGAAAAGGGACTGTATGGTAGGAGACCCAGGAAGACCCCACTTCTTACCCCGAGACATAAAAAAGCCAGGCTGGAGTTTGCCAAAACTTACCTGAAAAAGCCTAAAACGTTTTGGAAGAACGTTCTCTGGTCAGATGAGACAAAAGTAGAGCTTTTTGGGCAAAGGAGTCAACATAGAGTTTACAGGAGAAAAAAAGAGGCATTCAAAGAAAAAAACACGGTCCATACAGTCAAACATGGCGGAGGTTCCCTGATGTTTTGGGGTTGCTTTGCTGCCTCTGGCACTGGACTGCTTGACCGTGTGCATGGCATTATGAAGTCTGAAGACTACCAACAAATTTTGCAGCATAATGTAGGGCTCAGTGTGAGAAAGCTGGGTCTCCCTCAGAGGTCATGGGTCTTCCAGCAGGACAATGACCCAAAACACACTTCAAAAAGCACTAGAAAATCGTTTGAGAGAAAGCACTGGAGACTTCTAAGGTGGCCAGCAATGAGTCCAGACCTGAATCCCATAGAACACCAGTGGAGAGATCTAAAAATGGCAGTTTGGAGAAGGCACCCTTCAAATATCAGGGACCTGGAGCAGTTTGTCAAAGAAGAATGGTCTAAAATTCCAGCAGAGCATTGTAAGAAACTCATTGATGGTTACCGGAAGCGGTTGGTCGCAGTTATTTTGACTAAAGGTTGTGCAACCAAGTATTAGGCTGAGGGTGCCAATACTTTTGTCTGGCCCATTTTTGGAGTTTTGTGTGAAATGATCAATGTTTTGCTTTTTGCTTCATTCTCTTTTGTGTTTTTTCATTTAAGACAAATTACTGTAAATGAAGATAATAATACCAAAGAATTTGTGATTGCAATCATTTTCAGGAAGAAACTGAGTATTATCTGACAGAATTGCAGGGGTGTCAATACTTTTGGCCACAACTGTAGATTTTTTTTCTTTCAGTGGTGAAAAAAAATTCAAATATTTGTTTAAGAGAAAAAGGCACCATTTTCCGAGACCTTTAGAGTCTTCATTTTTCATGATCTGCGGCTGGGTGAGGGCTTATTTTTTGTGCGCCGAGCTGATATTTTTATTGATAGCATTTTGGTGTAGATCCGATCTTTTGATTGCCCATTATTGCATTTTATTGCAATGTAGTGACAACAAAAAAAAAACGTAATTCTGGCTTTTTTTTATCGTTACATTGTTTAGCGATTGGGTTAATTATTTTTTTATATTGATAGATCTGGCGATTCTGAATGCGGTGATACCAAATATGTGGCGACGCTCATAGCAGTCTGGCATAGACCATAGAGGTCTGCTGCAGACCTTTGGTTTTCATACCTACCCAACGGTGACCCGTGATCATGTGACAGGGGCACCTATGGAAGGGATTAGCGATGCGCTTCCGGTAAGCACAAGATAAATGCCGCTGTCGGAGATTGACAGCAGCATTTAACTCGTTAACAGGCGCTGGTGGATCGCGATTCCACCTGCGGCTGTTGTGGGCACATGTCATCTGTATAGATCAGCTGTCATGTGCCTGGAAAGGTGCGGGCTCAGCGCCGGAGATTGCAGCAAACAGGAGGAGTCTGACGTGGGCGTTCTACTACTCTCAATGTCAGAAAGGGGTTTTAAACTACTTTCTAGATAGGCCATAGACTATAAACATCTAGGCAGGCCACACATTACTCTGAAGTGACATTCTAAAAAGTCAATGCAGTTTAAAGGAGCACTCCCATCAAACTTTTTATTCTCTTAAAGAGGTTGTCCGGCATAAATTGATAAGTCTGTAGTCACTTTGTGACTGCAAACTTACGAATTCCCCCAACGCATGCATCGTTTCTGAGCTGGGACCAGCGGGTACATATGTGTTACTCCTGGCTAGGGCTCAGTCAGGTTGGCATGGCCTCGCTTCACACACTTGTATTGTATTGTACTTATCAATTTAGACCGAACAACCTCTGTAATATTTTGCAATCATCATAATACTTCAGTCCTTAATTAGCCTATTAGGGTTATGGCTTATTCACTATCGTCATTAGGAAAAGCCAGGTGATGCAAATTTCCCAACTTCGGGCCAAAAACATCAGCCATGGGTTCTTCTAAGCAGCTGCCTAGCACTCAGAAAATGAAAATGGTGAAGACCCACAAAGTAGGAAAGACTATAAGAATATAGCAAAACATTTTCAAGTTGCCCTTTCCTCAATTTGTAATGTAATTAAGAAATGGCAGTTAACAGGAACAGTTGAGATCAAGATAAAGTATGGAAGCAAAATTTCAGTGAGCGCTGCTCATAGGATTGCTAGAGAGGCAAATCAAAACCTCCACTTGACTGCAAAAGACCTTCGGAAAAATTTAGTAGACTCTGGAGTTATGGTACATTGTTCTACTGTTCAGACACGTGCACAAATATAGCTTTCATGGAAGAATCATCAGAAGAAAACCTCTTCTGTGTGTTCACTATAAATTTCAGCATCACAAGTATGCGAAAGAACATCTAAGCGAGACTGATGCATTTTGGAAATAAGTCTTGTGGACCGAGGAGGTTAAAATAGAACTCTTTATCCACAATGATCAAAGGTATGTGTGGAGAAAAAAAGGGCACAGAATTTCAGGAAAAGAACATCTCGCCAAATATTAACCATGGGGGTGGATCAGTCATGCTTTGGGGTTGTGTTGCAGCCAATGGCCTGGGGAACAATTCACGGGTAGAGGGAAGAATGACACCAGCTGTAAAAAAGCTGAAGCTGAAAAGAGGATGGCTTCTACAAATGAATAATGATCCTAAATACACGTCAAAATCCATGATAGACTACCTCAAAAGGCAAAAGCTGAAGGTTTTTACAATGACCCTCACAGTCCCCTATTCTGAACATCATTGAAAATGTGTGGATAGACCTCAAAAGAGCAGTACATGCAAGATAACCCAGAAATCTTGTAGAACTGGAAGAATTTTCCAAGGAAGAATGGATGAAATATATATAAAATATTTTTTTTTGCCTAAAATACAAAAGAAATGTGTCATCTTTAACTTTAGGCCTTTGAGAGAACATTTCATCTTCAACTTGCTTAACTGTTCACAATAACAGTAATTTTTGACCAGGGCTGCTCAAACTTTTACATGCCACTGTATTTATGGTCGAGTGTTAAGTATACCCGGAAGATTAGAATGTGGAAAGTGGCAAAGTTTTTTAATCAGGAGCTATTTAATCTATTTCTCAGACACCCTTAACAGAAATTAAACATGTGCATGTTAGTAACCCAGAGGCTAAAGATAGAATCACAAGCGTTGATCAGTCTTCATTAAATCACCTTAGTTCCAGAAACACTGCTGCTATAGATGAAGAAGAACAAGAAATAATTGGCTGTTTAGCAATGTTTTGTTCCTGTTGAACAGAAATGGGTTTGGTATAGCGCAGCAAGAGAAATTAAAAATGATTAGAAAAGGAAAAGTGATTTCTCAGCTGGTGAATTTTACAATGCGGTGCGACTGCTTTTGTGCATTACCAGCGGGGGGTTAGTTGCTTCATATTGCTGTTCTAGCTAGAGAAAATGAGATGCTATATTTAGACATGTGTCTATCCAGTAATATTGCTATTTTCTTTTCCCTGTTCAATGTACGTTTTGTCTGATACTGAATAGGACCATTGTACCAGCATGCAGATTTTATGATACTCACCTTTAGATACAAAATTGTAATAATTACCTGAAAGCTAATAAATGCAAGGTCATTTTGGTGGCATGTGTAATCTCACTGAATAGATATATGATAAATAACCAGTTTTGTTTAATCCCTTTACCCCCAAGGGTGGTTTGCACGTTCATGACCGGGCCAATTTTTACAATTCTGATCACTGTCCCTTTATGAGTTACTAACTCTGGAACGCTTCCATGGATCCCGGTGATTCTGACATTGTTTTCTCGTGACATATTGTACTTCATGATAGCGGTAAAATTTCATTCATATAACTTGCGTTTATTTGTGAAAAAAACGGAAATTTGGCGAAAATTTCGCAATTTTCCAACTTTTAATTTTTATACCCTTAAATCACAGAGATATGGCACACAAAAAACTTAAGTAACATTTCCCACATACACAGGGGAAGAGTCTTGAGGAGATCATTTGCATATTCCCAGTGCCTTCTGGGATAAGTGAAGAGTCTCTGCGAGCTCAACGATCACTGGGTTTTGGCCGTTGCAGCTGAAAAGAGGAAATCGGAAAACCAGGGGAAGAGTCTTGAGGAGATCATTTGCATATTCCCAGTGCCTTCTGGGATAAGTGAAGAGTCTCCGCGAGCTCAACGATCACTGGGTTTTGGCCGTTGCAGCTGAAAAGAGGAAATCGGAAAACCAGGGGAAGAGTCTTGAGGAGATCATTTGCATATTCCCAGTGCCTTCTGGGATAAGTGAAGAGTCTCCGCGAGCTCAACGATCACTGGGTTTTGGCCGTTGCAGCTGAAAAGAGGAAATCGGAAAACCAGGGGAAGAGTCTTGAGGAGATCATTTGCATATTCCCAGTGCCTTCTGGGATAAGTGAAGAGTCTCCTGTTACCCTTATTTTACTAAGGGTAACAGGAGAAATTTGACCCCAAAAGTTGTTGTCCAATTTGTTCTGAGTACGCTGATACCCCATATGTAGGAGAAAGCTACTGTATGGGCACACGTCGGGGCTCGGAAGGGAAGTAGTGACGTTTTGGAATGCAGACTTTGATGGAATGGTCTGCGGGTGTCATGTTGCTTTTGGAGAGCCCCTGATGTGCCTAAACTGTGGAAAACCCCCACAAGTGACCCCATTTTGGAAACTAGATCCCCCAAGGAACTTATCTACATGTGTGGTGAGCACTTTGAACTCCCGAGTGCCTCACAGAAGTTTATAACGCCCGGGCGTGAAAATAAAAAAATCATATTTTTTCCACAAGCATGATCTTTTAGTCCCTAATTTTTTTATTTTCCCAAGTGTAACAGTATAAACTGGACCCCAAAAGTTGTTTTCCAATTTGTCCTGAGTATGCTGATATCCCATATGTGGGAGAAAACTACTGTATGGGCACACGACGGGGCTCGGAAGGGAAGTAGTGACGTTTTGGAATGCAGACTTTGATGGAATGGTCTGCGGGTGTCATGTTGCCTTTGGAAAGCCCCTGATGTGCCTAAACTGTGGAAACCTCCCACAAGTGACCCCATTTTGGATACTAGACCCCCCAAGGAACTTATCTAGATGTGCGGTGAGCACTTTGAACCCCCAAGTGCTTCACAGAAGTTTACAACGTAGAGCCATAAAAATAAAAAAAATCATTTTTTTTCAACAAAAATGATATTTTTGCCCCCATTTTTTTATTTTCCAAAGGGTAGCAGGAGAAATTGTACCCCAAAAGTTGTTGTGCAATTTGTCCTGAGTAGGCTGATACCCCATATGTTGGGGTAAACTACTGTTTGGGTGCTGGCAGAGCTTGGAAGGGAAGGAGCACCGTTTGACTTTTTCAACGCAGAATTGGCTGGAATTGAGATCAGACGGCATGTTGTGTTTGGAGAGCACCTGATGTGCCTAAACAGTGGAAGCCCCCCAATTCTATCTCCAACCCTAACCCCAGCACACCCTTAACCCTAATCTCAGCCCTAATCATAGCTCTAACCATAGCCCTAACCCTAATGAGAAAATGGAAATTTCTTAATTTTATTATTTTTCCCTAACTAAGGGGGTGATAAAGGGGGGTTTGATTTACTATTTGTGGCGGGTTTTTATGTTTGTCAGCTGTCACACGCTAAAAGACACTTTTTTTGTAAAAATAGTTTTTGCATCACCACATTTTGAGAGCTATAATTTTTCCATATTTTGACCCACAGAATCATGTGAAGTCTTATTTTTTGCGGGACGAGTTGACATTTTTTATTGGTAGCATTTTCGGGCATGTAAAATTTTTTGATCGCTTTTTATTCTGATTTTTGGGACGCAGAATGAACAAAAACCAGCGTTTCATGAATTTGTTTTGGGGGGGGGGGCGTTTACACCGTTCCACATGTGGTAAAATTGATAAAGGGTCAGTAAGATTACAGCAATACCTCATTTACATCATTTTTTTATGATTTGGCGGTTTTATACAATAAAATTTTTTTTATATAAAAAGTAATTATATTTGCATTGCTTTATTCTGTGAGCTATAACTTTTTATTTTTTTGCTGATGATGCTGTATGGCAGCTCGTTTTTTGCGGGAAAAGATGACGTTTTCAGCGGTACCATGGTTATTTATTTTTTGAAGGGGTTCACTAAAGGGGTTAACTAGTGGGACAATTTTATAGGGCAGGTCGCTACAGACGCGGCGATACTAAATATGTGTATTTATATTGTTTGTTTTTTTATTTACAAAAAAAAAGAATTTATTAGGGAATTTTTTTTATTTTTTATTTATTTAGGAATTTTTTTATAAATTATTTTTATAATTACTTTGTCCCAGGTGGGTAAATCAGTATGTAGTGTCAGATCGCTGTAAATCTTTACAAGGTTGGCATACACTGTTGGTGGTATGTTGGCCCATTCCTCCATGCAGATCTCCTCTAGAGCAGGGATGTTTTGGACCTGTCGCTGGGCAACACAGATTTTCCCCACTGTATACCAGGATGGGGGGGTGTCCCAGTCCAAATCTTGCATCGGGGCCCATCAGACTGAAATTACACCACTGAATGCTAAGCATAACAGAGAACAACCTGTCTGAAAATGGTATTTTACTAAATATCTCGCTGAACACAAGAACAGTTTCCAAAATTTTGATAAGACTGAGCTTCATAGAACATTTTTTTAACCTAAAACTTAAAAGTAAGGGGTGATAATATAACTTTCATTACATAATTTTCAGTTATACTCAAATTAGTTAGTGCAAAAATAAATATACCAGACATCAAAAACTACTACATCTAGTATTTTGTATGACCTCTATGATTTTGTATGACAGCATCAAGTCTTCCTGGCATGGAATGAACAAGTTAATGACATATTACATCTATCTTTTTCAATTCTGTAAGAGCGACCTCTCTTAGAGCCTGGATGCTGGACAGAGAGTGATGGCGATTTGTCTCTGTAGAATTACCCATAGTTGTTCAATTGAGTTCAGATTAGGAGCAATAACTTGGCCACTGAATCACCATTTTCTTGTGTAGAAATGCAACAGCGATCTTAGACGTGTGTTTTGGACTGATGAAGGGAATGTATTATCCCTGAAACGTACTGTGTGTTGAATAAGTCGACTTTTCTTATCTGTCCTGGGTGGTTCCTTACTCAGACCGTGGTGCCCTGTGGATCTCCACTTCCCACCTTTCATTATTTATCACTACATTAGAGGTGCTGCCTTTCAAGCAAAACAAAAGTGAGTTGAACACCTCTTTCCCTACCTCAGACAGTTGTGGCCAAAAGTATTGACACCCCTGCAATTCTGTCAGATAATATTCAGTTTCTTCCTGAAAATGATTGCAAACACAAATTCTTTGGTATTATTATCTTCATTTAATTTGTCTTAAAAGAAAAAACACAAAAAGAATTGTCCTAAAGCCAAATTGGATATAATTCCACACCAAACATAAAAAACAGGGTGGACAAAAGTATTGGCACTGTTCGAAAAATGATGTGATGCTTCTCTAATTTGTGTAATTAACAGCACCTGCAACTTACCTGTGGCACCTAACAGGTGTTGGCAATAACTAAATCACACTTGCAGCCAGTTGACATGGATTAAAGTTGACTCAACCTCTGTCCTGTGTCCTTGTGTATACCACATTGAGCATGGAGAAAAGAAAGAAGACCAAAGAACTGTCTGAGGACTTGAGAAACCAAATTGTGAGGATGCATGAGCAATCTCAAAGCTACAAGTCCATCTCCAAAGACCTGAATGTTCCTGTGTCTACCGTGCGCAGTGTCATCAAGAAGTTTAAAGCCCATGGCACTGTGGCTAACCTCCCTAGATGTGGACGGAAAAGAAAAATTGACAAGAGATTTCAACGCAAGATTGTGCCGATGTTGAATAAAGAACCTCAACTAACATCCAAACAAGTTCAAGCTGCCCTGCAGTCCGAGGGTACAACAGTGTCAACCCGTACTATCCGTCGACGTCTGAATGAAAAGGGACTGTATGGTAGGAGACCCAGGAAGACCCCCACTTCTTACCCCGAGACATAAAAAAGCCAGACTGGAGTTAGCCAGAACTTACCTGAAAAAGCCTAAAACATTTTGGAAGAATGTTCTCTGGTCAGATGAGACAAAAGTAGAGCTTTTTGGGCAAAGGCATCAACATAGAGTTTACAGGAGAAAAAAAGAGGCATTCAAAGAAAAGAACACTGTCCCTACAGTCAAACATGGCGGAGGTTCCCTGATGTTTTGGGGATGCTTTGCTGCCTCTGGCACTGGACTGCTTGACCGTGTGCATGGCATTATGAAGTCAGAAGACTACCAACAAATTTTGCAGCATAATGTAGGGCCCAGTGTGAGAAAGCTGGGTCTCCCTCAGAGGTCATGGGTCTTCCAGCAGGACAATGACCCAAAACACACTTCAAAAAGCATTAGAAAATGGTTTGAGAGAAAGCACTGGAGACTTCTAAGGTGGCCAGCAATGAGTCCAGACCTGAATCCCATAGAACACCTGTGGAGAGATCTAAAAATGGCAGTTTGGAGAAGGCACCCTTCAAATATCAGGGACCTGGAGCAGTTTGCCAAAGAAGAATGGTCTAAAATTCCAGCAGAGCATTGTAAGAAACTCATTGATGGTTACCGGAAGCGGTTGTTTGCAGTTATTTTGGCTAAAGGTTGTGCAACCAAGTGTTAGGCTGAGGGTGCCAATACTTTTGTCTGGCCCATTTTTGGAGTTTTGTGTGAAATGATCAATGTTTTGCTTTTTGCTTCATTCTCTTTTGTGTTTTTTCATTTAAGACAAATTAAATGAAGATAATAATACCAAAGAATTTGTGTTTGCAATCATTTTCAGGAAGAAACTGAGTATTATCTGACAGAATTGCAGGGGTGTCAATACTTTTGGCCACAACTGTATGTGCTGTGACATTATTCACATGGAGTTATTTGTATAAAAAAAAAAAAAAAAATTATACTCACTTTACCTCCGCTCCCCTGCCGCGTGGTGTCCTTTTCTGAAGCTGGCAGCTGACTTCACCATGCAAGCGATGTGACCGCATGACCTCTCTGCCATGTGACCCCAGTCACATGCACGCCGACATCTGATGCTGGCCTCTGACTGGCCAGCAGCGTGCGTTGCCGTGCACAGACCCAACGGATCTCTGTGCAGCAATACATTTCAGTTGAATATACGAGGGGCGATCCAAAAGTAATGATAATCGGTTATTTCTATTGCACACAGAAATTAAAATAAAATGTTTTCTTCTCTCTTAGGTACCCACTAGTCCAGGAAAAAAAAATCACTTAAATAGGCCACGATTCCCGGGAGCTACATTCATTTGAATATGAACTGCCAAGGAGTGAACATCAAAATGGATAAAAACGAGCTCAGAGCTGTCATCAAATACCTCTGCTTGATAAAAATGTCTACCAAAGACATACACAGCGACTTGGTGGAAACATTGGGGGACTCTTCTCCATATTCCACAGTTGCACGCTGGGCCAAGGAATTTAAGCTGGGAAGAACATTGACGGAAGATGAACATCGCGAAGGACGCCGATCCACGTCCCTCAATGAAGAAAACGTGAAAAAAGTTGAAGAAGTTGTGTTGACAGATCGAAGAGTGACTATCAGGCATGTAGCTGAGGTCACAGAGATGTCATATGGCAGTATTCAAAGAATCCTTGCAAAAGAATTGCATATGAGAAAGGTCTCCGCGCGTTGGGTGCCAAAAATGTTATCCGACGAGCAAAAGAAGAAACGAGTTGACATTTGAATAGCAAATCTCGAAAAGTTCCAAGCAGACAAGGAGAATTTTTTGTCACGTTTTTTGACCATGGATGAGACCTGGATCCACCACTTTGATCCCGAAATTAAACAACAATCGATGACATAGAAACGAGCCGACGAACCGACGCTGAAGAAATTCAAACTGTCAAGCTCAGCAGGGAATGTTATGGCGTCCGTTTTTTTGGGACGCTGAAGGAATTATTATGGTGGACTATTTGGAGAAGGGAGCCACTATTACGGGCTCCTACTACGCAGAACAAATAAGAAGATTGCGGGAGGCTATCAAGGAGAAAAGGCGCGGCAAACTGCGGGCTGGAGTGCTGTTTCACCAAGATAACGCACCGGCTCACAAAGCTGCAGTTGCCATGGCAACCATTCAAGAAGTGGGCTTTGAACTGGTGGAACACCCCCCCTATTCGCCAGATCTAGCCCCCAGTGACTTCTTTCTCTTTCCTCGGCTCAAGGAACACCTCCGGGGCAAGAAATTTGATGACAATAGCGACGTGATAACCGCTGTTGGGGAGTTTTTTGAGGGTCAAGATCAAGAATTTTTTTTGAAGGGAGTTCTAAGTTTAGAAAAGAGATGGACTAAATGTATAGACTTGTTAGGAGACTATGTAGAAAAATAATTTTTTTTTTTTTTACTATATTCATTGTGTTTTTTATTGATTATCGTTACTTTTGGACCGCCCCTCATCAGCGGGCCCCCTCACCCACATAGGCCTGGTGTAGGTCGCGACCTCTGAGACCATGGTTCTTACGTCCCCGTTAGCACTGCATAACGTAAGATTTGGCTATTGAAATTTATTGAAACTATCATAGCCTAACTATGTAAAACCTGGTCCACACTTACAATATCTGTCTACTGTATTAGAGGGATACATGTCGCCTAGCCACACTTCGCTGCAAGGTGTTAACTGGGTCTAAGGCTATGTGCACACGTTGCATACTTTGTTGCGGATCCGCAGCATTATTAGATGGGCGGATCCGCAATGTAGTGCACAACCAATGTTAATCAATGGGAATTACAGAATTGGTGTGCACATGCTGCGGAAAAATCTGCATGGATTCGCATGTCAATTCTTTTTGCAGATTTGCAGCGTTTCTGCACCCATCGACTACCCCTGAGTCAGTCAAATCTGCAGCAAAACCGCAGGTGTAAAAAAGTTTGTGGTTTTGCTGCGGAGTTGTGTGCCAAAAATGTTGCAGAAAGGCAGGAGGAAGGGTGTGTGGGCGGAGACTGTGTGTGTGGGCAGAGAGTATGTGTGAGCGGAGAAGACGGGTGTCTGTCTGTGGGTGTCTGTGTGTATCTGTGTGTGTGTTTGGGTCTGTGTGTGCGGGTCTGTGTAACCAGGCATCGTCTAATGGGACTACTGCTCCCATCTGGCTATGTCTGCTGTCACATATAACAGTGATAGCATTAGCCGATGAGCCGGACAGTAGTCTTATCAGACGATGCCTGTGTTCAATTGTAAAAAAAAAACAAAAAACATTACAGTACTTACTCACCAAACACCTAGTCCCCGACGCCCTCACACTTGCCAGAAACTTGCACCAGTCTCGCATCTCAATACCTGGCACTGCCGCCGGCACTGGGGACCGGAGGTGCAAGACTCATGCGAGTTTCTCGCAAGAGTGACCCCGACCTAACGCAGATTTTGTGTGTGTCTTTATTTAACTCTTTATGTACCATTTTATTATGTTCTTTACTAAACATCAGGACATCAGGCTTGGGATTATCTATCTATCTATAGATATATCTAGCTTTCTAACCTATAGCTATCTATAGATATATCTGTCTATATATAGATTTTCACTTATATTTGTTTTGTGTGTGTAAACATTATAATTGAACATGGTATGCGATGATATTATGGTATTCAATGGAGAATGTAATAGAAGAGGTTGGACAAGGAAATGACATCACAATTCCCTTTTTTTTTTTTGTTAAATAATATCTTTATTTAGCTTACAAAAAAACGCATATAAATCCGCATGAAAATCCTCATCAAATCCGCATAAAAAACGCATCAAATCCGCACAGATTTTCAACTGCGTTTTCTGCCAAGAGAGGAAGAATCCGAGAAGAAGAATCCTGGTTTGGGTGAGCTGGACCGCAGAGTGAAGGCAAAAAGGGCCAACAAGTGCTAAGCATCTCTGGGAACTCCTTCAAGACTGTTGGAAGACCATTTCCGGTGACTACCTCTTGAAGCTCATCAAGAGAATGCCAAGAGTGTGCAAAGCAGTAATCAAAGCAAAAGGTGCCTTCTTTGAAGTGCCTATAATATAAGACATTCCGTATTTTCAGTTGTTTCACACTTTTTTGTTAATTATATAATTCCACATGTGTTAATTCATAGTTTTGATGCCTTCAGAGTGAATCTACAATTTTCATAGTCATGAAAATAAAGAAAACTCTTTGAATGAGAAGGTGTGTCCAAACTTTTGGTCTGTACAGTACATTCATTTGGAAACAGAAAAGTATACCAATTTTAACCCCTTCCCTATATTGGACGTACTATTCCGTCCATGTGACCTGGGACCCAAGTCCCAAGGACGGAATAGTACGTCCAAAGCGATCATCGGCGCTCACGGGGTGAGCGCCGCTGATCGCGGCCGGGTGTCAGCTGATTATCACAGCTGACACCCAGCACTATGTCACGGACCGCCCCTGGCACATTAACCCCCGGCACACTGCGATCAAACATGATCGCAGTGTACCGGGGGCACAGGGAAGAATCGCACAGGGAGAGGGCTCCCTGCAAGCTTCCCTGAGACCCTCGGAGCAGCACGATGTGCTCGCGCAGCACCGAGGGTCTCCTCCCTGCAGGCGCCCGGATCCAATATGGCCGCGGGGGCCCACGGGGTCCTGCAGGGAGGCAGGTTCCTCAGTGCCTGCTGTGAGCAGGCACTGACAAAGCCTGCTTCATTGCCTGTCAGATTGCTGATCTGACAGTGTGACCTCTGTCATTGCCAACAAAGGATATATAACAAAATATTGAGATGAACTTTTGTTTATGACCAAATTCTTATTTTCCACCATAATTTGAAAAATAAATGTTGCCAAATCAGACAAGGTGATTTTCTGGATTTGTTTTCTCATTTTGACTCTCATAGTTGTGGTCTACCTATGATGTCAATTTACAGGCCTCTCTCATCTTTTTAAGTGAGAGAACTGGCACAATTGGTGGCTGACTAAATACTTTTTTTCTCCACTGTATATACAGTGGGGCAAAAAAGTATTTAGTCAGTCAGCAATAGTGCAAGTTCCACCACTTAAAAAGATGAGAGGCGTCTGTAATTTACATCATAGGTAGACCTCAACTATGGGAGACAAACTGAGAAAAAAAAATCCAGAAAATCACATTGTCTGTTTTTTTTTCATTTTATTTGCATATTATGGTGGAAAATAAGTATTTGGTCAGAAACAAAATTTCATCTCAATACTTTGTGATATATCCTTTGTTGGCAATGACAGAGGTCAAACGTTTTCTGTAAGTCTTCACAAGGTTGCCACACACTGTTGTTGGTATGTTGGCCCATTCCTCCATGCAGATCTCCTCTAGAGCAGTGATGTTTTTTGCTTTTCGCTTGGCAACACGGACTTTCTACTCCTTCCAAAGGTTTTCTATAGGGTTGAGATCTGGAGACTGGCTAGGCCACTCCAGGACCTTGAAATGCTTCTTACGAAGCAACTCCTTCGTTGCCCTGGCGGTGTGCTTTGGATCATTGTCATGTTGAAAGACCCAGCCATGTTTCATCTTCAATGACCTTGCTGATGGAAGGAGGTTTTCACTCAAAATCTCACGATACATGGCCCCATTCATTCTTTCATGTACCCGGATCAGTCGTCCTGGCCCCTTTGCAGAGAAACAGCCCCAAAGCATGATGTTTCCACCACCATGCTTTACAGTAGGTATGGTGTTTGATGGATGCAACTCAGTATTCTTTTTCCTCCAAACACGACAAGTTGTGTTTCTACTTCTACCAAACAGTTCCAGTTTGGTTTCATCAGACCATAGGACATTCTCCCAAAACTCCTCTGGATCATCCAAATGCTCTCTAGCAAACTTCAGACGGGCCCGGACATGTACAGGCTTAAGCAGTGGGACACGTCTGGCACTGCAGGATCTGAGTCCATGGTGGCGTAGTGTGTTACTTATGGTAGGCCTTGTTACATTGGTCCCAGCAGACTCTGCAGTTCATTCACTAGGTCCCCCCGCGTGGTTCTGGGATTTTTGCTCACCGTTCTTGTGATCATTCTGACCCCACGGGGTGGGATTTTGCGTGGAGCACCAGATCGAGGGAGATTATCAGTGGTCTTGTATGTCTTCCATTTTCTAATTATTGCTCCCACAGTTGATTTCTTCACTCCAAGCTGGTTGGCTATTGCAGATTCAGTCTTCCCAGCCTGGTGCAGGGCTACAATTTTGTTTCTGGTGTCCTTTGACAGCTCTTTGGTCTTCACCATAGTGGAGTTTGGAGTCAGACTGTTTGAGGGTGTGCACAGGTGTCTTTTTATACTGATAACAAGTTAAACAGGTGCCATTACTACAGGTAATGAGTGGAGGAAAGAGGAGACTCTTAAAGAAGAAGTTACAGGTCTGTGAGAGCCAGAAATCTTGATTGCTTGTTTCTGACCAAATACTTATTTTCCACCATAATATGCAAATAAAATGAAAAAAAACAGACAATGTGATTTTCTGGATTTTTTTTTCTCAGTTTGTCTCCCATAGTTGAGGTCTACCTATGATGTAAATTACAGACGCCTCTCATCTTTTTAAGTGGTGGAACTTGCACTATTGCTGACTGACTAAATACTTTTTTGCCCCACTGTACATGCCCTCCATTATGGTATATATGTCCCTCATCCTTGTATGTAAATAAATAAATAAAAAAAATATATATATGTTTCCCTTTCTGGCTTATAGATCATTGTTATGAAGGAAAAGTGCACATTTACCTAAGGTAGCATCCTTTCTTTCAATATAGCACAGTACATCTTTTGCCTTACATCTGGGAATTCATGATACCATCAGAGAAATGTAGATCCTCGACACAGGAGCACTCATGTAGCCCCACATAAATACACTGCCACTACCATGTATCAATGTAGGCGCCATGCATTTTTCTTATTCTCCTCACCTTTGCGACTCCATTCAGTTTGAAACCATCATTTCCAAAAATGTCTCCTCACTCCAGAGTAGAGTTCCAGTAGTCTTTATATTTTTCAACGTTGGCCCTGGCCAATTGTATGCGGGCTTTTATGTGCATGGATTTTAGGAGAGGCTTCCTTCGTGAACAACACCCATGCATGCCATTACTCTGCAGTGTATGCCCTATCGTTTCACGGGAAACAGTCACCCCAGTTTGGCTTTATAATTTTTTAGCAAACTGCAGTGAACTTGCATGTCAATTTTCTTCGACCCTTGTTATCAGAATACGCTTCTGTTTAGTTGTTAACTTCCGTGGTCAGCTTGGATGTCTTTGTATGAGATGATTGCACTTCCAGCTTTGTAAATTTTTGCATAAATATTGATAGTTTTCTGACTGATAATTAAAGGTTTGCTGATCGTGTAGCTTTCAACTCTCTTGTGTAAAGAAATTATTTTCTTTCTCAGGTCTTGTGACATTCCTCCTCCATGTGGTGGCATTGCCGACAGCATGAAATGGGAAGGGAAGCCTATTATAGTCGTCTGTCTGCTAGATATCTGTTTTATGAATATTTAGATTTATCTGTGGTTGAATTCTTGTTGTTTCAAATTTTGTAGTGTAAACTTTAGCTTTGCTCTTTCATTAGGGAGTACTAACTCTTGCAACATGGTCTTGAATGAACTTGTTAGGAAAATTTATTTTTTTTGGTGTAAAAAATAACAAATCTTGCTTGCAATCAATGGCCTACATTTGTGGGAGTATTTTGTAGTATGGTATACCATAGAAAATGTTGATTCTGAAAGGAAACTAATGGTTTTCTAACAAATCTGTTGGGCTATACTCATTTATGCAATGATATAGCTGTTCTTTGTACGATGCTTTGTAACTGATGCTTAATTAATTTATAGCACCATAGGGTATGAATATAGAGGAAGAGTGCTGCTGCTCCATTCTAAGTGTGGATAACGGGGATAAGTGTCCCATTTTGCCAATGAGTGTGAGTCCCAGCAGTCGGATACCCCTAATTTATAATTTGTCAACTATCCTTCACTGGAAAACCATTTTAGTTGAAAAGCATAGTCAATTAAGTGTTTTGTTTATTTATAGGAGGAGTTGATGGAAGATATTTGCATCGCTAAAGAGTTAAACCTACACTTTTTTACAGCATTCATTTACCCATACTTTTTCTTAATCCTTTAGAGGAAGTCAAGCTAAAACTTAGTTATTTTTTGCCCAAAGGGTTAAAAATTGTTTCCTGAACCTACACCTAACTATTGAAAATCCCTAGTGTTTTAGGTCCTGCTACCTTTTTTGTGATTGTTTTTTTTCCTACTGACTTTTTAGTGGTTAAAACACACCAATATTAAAAATATGCAATGCTTACTGAATGTTTTATTTAATTGTGTAAGCCACTATTTCTTTATGTGAAACACAAAACCTAAATGAATGTAATTAATTTAGGTAATGATCAACTTAAATGGACTTCAGCAAGACTTACAAGAAGAGGGATGGTTCAGACTGAGTCCCGGAAAGTCCAAAGCCAATGTAGATGAGTAAGTTGATGTCAGGACAATAATTATTATTAATTACTACGATTAATTATTATATTATTATTAATTATTATTAAAATAATTATTTTTTTATTGACACTGTGAGTTTGCAATGTGGATTTTTTTAGATATATTCTTTTCCTTCACTTTAGGCTATAAATGTACAAGTAAAACTGTCTACTGAGTCACGAAGTGTTTGGCTAAATCAGCCAAGAAAATGTCAGCCCCTTAGGAAACCTTAAGTAGCACTTAAACAGTTCATGAAGCATTCAAAATCCTTACATTAGGTTCTTTTTTTATTGTGTATTCATTTACTTTCTAGAAAAAATACAAGGGTCTCTTTGAGATTTGCAACCTGCCTTAAGTAAGGATTCTGTACTATATAACAAAGCATTGTGGAATCCAGTAGAGAAGATTGATTCTTGGTGCGTTAATCCCCTTAGTATGAGACATTTTGACTTTTAGTTGAAGTGATTATGGAGTGATGTTCTGTGACGTTCCAAGCAATGGGCGATCTTTTTCAGTTTGTGTAGTTCAGGAAGACCTCCGTGCTGTGTTTCTATTTTGCATCATTTTTATAAGTAGCACCTAAAAGTACATGCTGAGCCCTGATGGAGTCACATTGAAAAACAAAGTTATCCCTGTCAATTGTAGGTAAACTATCGCTACAAAGTATGTTAGTTTATGATAGGATCAGAAATTTATAGACTCAATCTCCACTATAGAATAAATGATACATTACTAGAGAACACATACAATTTTTGTATCGGCAAAGTCGTTTTCCTGCCAAAATATCTTGTGTAGACCCCTGTTAAACAAAAAAGATCACCTATGTATGATCACTGGGCTCCCGATCATAGGTGCCCCCACTGACCACAAGACCAAGGGCGGCCAAAGCTCCCTTTGTGAATGGAACCATAGTGAGCATGTGCAACCTATGTTCCATTCATTGTCCATAGGACTTCTGGTTGCATATACTCTCTACCATTGCAATCACACAAGGGAGTTTAGGGCTCTGCTTTTGGTAGTGGTCTTAGAAGCTAGACTCTTAGCAATCATCTTTCCTGTGGATAGGTTATGGAACAATATTTTTAAGTCTAAGGTATTGGCTATTGCTGGCAAGAAAAATAAGGTAATGCCAGTTCTCCATTGAAGTAAATGAAGATCCAATGTGCACGTAACCACGAGCCGACTACTCGTGTTAGCAACGTAGAAAAAGTAAAGCCATGTAGAAAAGCAATGTAGAAATGCAATGTAGAAAAGTCAAATGTTGCTTTTATTTCATCAAAGTTAAAAAATCAAAGACAGGATGGTCAGCAAATGGCGCGTTTTGAACACGTGTTCAAAATGCGTTGCTTGCTGACCATCCTGTCTTTGATCTTTTTCCATTCCTTTTTCTACATTGGCTAGTGCTGCTGTCTACATAACTTGGCAGTAGCTACCTCTCCTATATATGGATGTGATAGGGGATTGTGTGATCTAGAATGATGGGGCCACCCAGTGTCGGACTGGGGTGGCAAGGGCCTACCAGTAACAATGACTTTGAGGGGCCCACTTTTCACCTGTATACAAAGATTACACTACCCTCATTCACAAATTTACCTATACCTCTATATAATAGGCTAGGTAGTTTGGTTAATGAATGATGAGATGCTGCTTTTTTCTGTATAGAGTAAATCAAGTGAATTATGCCAAGTATTATCCATAGGGTGGGGTTGGGGCCCAGATCTGCACAGGAGCCCACCGGGGGATTCCCCTGTTACCCTGTGGGCCAGTCCGAGCCTGGGGCCACCAATACATTTTCTGCTTAGTGACCATTACCAATCTTGAATCATGCTTCACAAGTGTGATGGTTTCTTGAGCATATACATGAAGGACCCAATTCATCAAGACCGGCGTTGTTCACGCTGATCTTGAGAGAGCATACTAGATTTAGATGCTCCTAATTCATGATTAGGTAAATGGATATATAGATAGATAGATAGATAGATAGATAGAAAGATAGAATATCCAGTTACTGTGTTCACAGAAATTGATGTCACTTCTATTTAGGGGAAACCTTGGCTCTCTGCAGCTACAAGTGCGTCTGCGTGATGAGACTGTTCTACCATCAGATTACTACAAACCTCTGGTGCAGTTGCTGTGTCAAGAGGTTAAGCCCTCTCATAAGGTAATAAAAATACAATAGAAATAATAAAAGTAACGTTCAATTCGATTTTGGTGTTAGGTTTCCGTTAAGTTTATTGTTGGAGGATATCTAAATTCTGTCATTGGGAAAAATGGCCCCTGGAGGCGGCACACGCGCAGATTGAGGACGTTTTCCTGAAGCCCACTGCAGGGATAGCAATAAGAAAATGTACTCAACTCACCAGCGCTGACACCTGAAGTCCCAGGCACCGCAGCATTACCCTGTTTCTGTTGCTGCTGACTACTATAGGTCCCATACCTTAAGTGGTATTCACACTTTCCAGATGCATTTTATCCTGTATAGCGTCAGCATTGAGTCCTATATTCTTCTGTGGCAGTCCGTATATCTGAAGAAGGTCTGAACTGAGACTGAAACGTCATAAATAATTACTGTGGATGCAAATAAATAATCTTTTTTATACATTAAAAATTGCCTCTTCAGAGAAAAAGAGGACTTGAACTCTTTAGCGCCACCTGTTGGAAGAGGTGATCCTACACGTTCTCCATAGTTATTCTTATAATATCTTATCTTATAATAATCCACAAAATACGGTAATCATTATATAATGTCAAATGTCAGTAAAAAAAACTGACACCATGGTAGGTCTATTTGATTATCCAAAAAAAAAAAACTTCTTGACAGTAAACAAAACATTTTTTAATTTACTAAAAATTCTTTAAAAGAAACTAAAATAAAACGTCCGTGTATAAAATTATTAAAAAAGAAACAGCTGTTATCTATTTACATTAGATTATAGTCAACAGATCCCTCTGGTTTTGAAAGTTTCAGTGGGATTTATACAGCCACACGTTTTGTTTCAGAATTCATGTTACTTAAACGTGAGGACCATTCAGTGTAATTGAACCTAATAGAATTAGTGATTCATAGAATCTCCCACTGAGTGAGTTACAGGTACAAGACTCAGCCATTATCCCCATTGCCAATGGGTTAAAGTTTGCAGACAAAATCCTGTGTTATGTGGTGGCATCTGGACAGACAAAATTTACCTGGGGTCGAAATCCCACATTTGGTGCTTCTTTCCTTATTTGTCTGTGGCGAGTTAATACCCGCATACATATTACCGTAGATTGCTATTGCTGTATAATAATTTACTGGATGCTTTGATTTACCCAAATCTCAAATGTAACTTGTTTTAACTAGGAAAAAAGTGGTGATTTAATAACTTTGATCGATGAGACCACATCAGCTGAATGTAGACAAGAAGTGGCGGCCAACCTAGTAAAAATCTTTTTGGGGCAAGGGCTAGCGAAGGAGTTCTTGGATCTGCTCTTCAGACTAGAACTTGATAAAACAAGTAAGTGGAATTTTATTTTAATGGTACCCTTTTGCAGATGTGAAAAAAAATTGTGCTGTAAAGAATTTTAGCCATTTGAAACACTTCTTTTGGAGTACTGGTGCACATCCAAAGTCACAGACCGGCATTTACGTCAGTGTCTCCTCATATCTGCTCACTTCTTGCCGTTTAATGATTCAGGCTGTGTGCCCACGTAGCGATTTTTAAGCGTTTTTGCCGCGATTTTCGGCGCGAAAACGCAGCGAAAACGTTTAAAAATCATGCACAGAACGCCCCCCATGCATTCCTATGGCATTCCGCACATGCTGTGTTAATGCTGCGCTTTTTTCCGCGGCGGAATCGCATCGCGGAAAAAATCGCAGCATGCTCATTCTTTTGTGCGGAATCGCAAAGAATTGCTGCGATTCCACACCCTTAGGAATGCATGAGAATCGCTTACTTCCCGCATGTGGCTATGCCCACCATGCGGGAAGTTAAGCGTCTCATGTGCGGTTGGTACCCACGGTGTGGAGGAGAGGAGACTGTCCTCCAGGCCCTGGGTACCATACCCCTGTAAAAAAAAGAATAAAAAATACAAAATCGGTGTATATTTACCTTCCGGCGTCCCGCGCTGCATTCCCGGCCTCAGCGTTCCCAGTAATGCCTTGCGGCACGGTCCAGTGATGACGTAGTCTCGCGTGACTCTAGCGGTCTCGCGAGATCGCTATAGCAACGCGAGACTACGTCATCACAGGTCTCGCAAGGCAGTACTGGGAACGCTGTGGCCCGGGAATGCAGTGCGGGACGCCGGAAGGTAAATATACACCGATTTTTTTATTTTTTTTAGTATTTTAACATTCTATCTTTTACTATTGATGCCACATAGGCGGCCTCAATAGTAAAACCTGGTCACACTTGTCAAACACTATGTTTGACGAGTGTGACCAACCTGTCAATCACTTTCCAAGCGATGCTTCAAATCGCTTGGAAAGTGCTTGAATATCGCACACCAAAATCGCGGCAAAATCGCGATCATAATCGCGGTAAAATCGCGCGTAAAAAAATTAAAAAACGCGCGATTTCTGGGAAGGAGTCCGGTTTTTGGTGTGCGTTTTAACACGCACCGTGGGCACATAGCCTAAAGGTTATCAAGAAGTCTGAGACACATTGAAAGGAGTATAACTGCAGGGACAGACTACACATGGTTTGTTTGTAGTCTGTAACCATGGAGATAAATAGGCCCACAGATGAATTACTATATAAACACTATTAAGTAAGGAATCTGTAGCCAAGATAATAGGTAAAACCACCATAAAAATGGAGTGTTTTATAAGTGTATTTTTGTCCACAACTGCAATCGCAATTTTTCTGATTTTTACTAAAAAAATAAATAGTTAAACCTCTAATAAAACACATTCGAAAAAGCTTAAAGCATTTTTGTTATTTTAGCTCTGGAATGGTGTCACTAATGAAATCCTATTATCATACTTACCAGCCGCCATCTTCAGCTGTTCCCGGCACTGCTCCAGTCCTGTGCTGCCATTTTGTGTCTGCAACTTCTGACTGACTGGAAGTCAAAGGTAATGGGCATAAACTCTCAATTCAAGTCCATGAGAGCCTTGTTCTGACCCTCAAAGACTTATATTGAGTTGTCACCTCGACACCCATCCGGGAGGTCACGGTCTGCTGGAGACCGACTGGAGCGGTGCCAGTAGCAGAGGAAAATGGCGACTGGTGAGTATAATACAAGGTGCCAGGAACTTAGTGTAGTGGCAGCGCTCCACCACTTCAATGAAAGAAAACCCTTGAGCGATGCTTTAAAGGAATATAATCAAGTTTTGATGTTATTTGCTATCTATGGGATGGAAGATATCCTCCCATGGACTAGGAGTCTGACTGCTGGGACCCCTGCCAATCCCAAGAACCCAAGCTCAAAAGAGCGCCCTGTGAATAGAGTGGTGGTCAATCTTGCACACTGCAGCGCCATTTATCCTTAATGGGACCATTGGAGATAGTGGCAATGCGCATGATCAATTACTTCTCCATTTACACCCCCCCCCCCCCCCCCGGGTTCTAGGAATCCGCAGAAGTCCCAGCAGTCGGATCCCCAGGGACTGGGAAGTTAATCCCTATACAGTGGACAGGGGATAACTTCCAAACTGGAAGATACCCCTTTAACAGAGCTAGTGATGC
Source organism: Dendrobates tinctorius (assembly GCF_039654945.1). NCBI lineage: Eukaryota > Metazoa > Chordata > Amphibia > Anura > Dendrobatidae > Dendrobates > Dendrobates tinctorius. Next base: position 43,941,877 of record NW_027361675.1, read on the forward strand.
AGTCCTTGTTCTGTATAGTGTGTGGTGTGAAGAATGTGAAAAACAAATCACATGCGTAAACATTGACACAACAAGGGCTGTTGGGTTATTCCAGCTCTGAAGTTTTCAGTTCTGTGACCCTTATTCTGGATTATTTAGGTTGTTAGTCAGGATTATAAAAAGATATGTATTAGATTGTATGCAAAAAGTTTGCAGCTGCTTTTTATATTGATTTTCTAGTCTTTGTGTAAACAAGGAGTATATGACATAATGAAACGTTATCTTCTTTAACTACAACTTTTAGTGGTTTCCCTTGAAAAAATTGCACAATAAAGGGACTTGAGTGACTTTAAATTTTACAGTTCAGCTAGGGAACATAATTGTAAGGATTCCGGATGTTCCATGGAGCCTGTTTTGCCCTTGTCCAAGATGGAGTCTGGTACTTCGTCCTGCTCTTGAACTGCCTGTCTGTCCTGTTATTTAAGTCCGGGTTGGGTGTTCCTCCTTGCCTGAGTATTTTGTGTGTGCAGCTGGCTCCTGAGCTTCCTCCTGGCTTGCTTCTGTAGTTCCTACTGCTGCTCATTACTCGGTGCTCTGCCTCACCACTTCCAGCTGCCTTCAGTCATCTGTGCTGCTTCCTGATCCTGGCTGTGGTTACCTTTTGTTCGGATGTCTAAGTGAGGAGTTATACATTTCTGGAACTTTTGTGTACGTAAGAACCTTTGACATTATTATTATCAGTGTACTCATTCTTGAACTGTGTCTGTGCGGGCTGCGGTGCTGGACTTAGTGGGACTTTTTCAGCCCTAAAGTAGTACACTGGAAATCCTCCTCACAGCTGAACATCACCTGCATATTTCTGGACAGCCATGAAAGTTGCTGGACATTTTTCTTACGTATAATTGCCGGTCGCACTCTGCTTCATATAGTATAGTTGCTGGATATTTTCGTTACATATACCGTACATACTCGAATATAAGCTGAGATTTTCAGCCCATTTTTTGGGCTGAAAGTCCCCCTCTCGGCTTATATTCAAGTCATATACACCGGGGGGTCGGAGGGGGGGGCGGGGGTGTCGGGTCATACTTACCCATCCTGACGCTGTCTCTTGAGCCCCCAGCTTCTCCGCCATCTCTCTTCCTGCCTTCAGCGGTCACGTGGTACCGCTCATTAAAACTCATGAATATGCGCATATTCATGAGTTTTAATGAGCGGTATCACATGACCGCTGAACGCAGGAAGAGAGAGCGCGGAGTAGCTGGGGGTTCAAGAGACAGCGTCAGGACGGGTAAGTATAGCGATACTCACCTGTCCTGCGTCCATGGCTGCTTGCTGCTGTCTGTCATCGGTCAGTGACTTCAGACAGCAGAGGACGTGGTGACGTGATTAGTGCGTGCCGCGCCCCCTGCAGTTTGAACGTCACTGACCAATGACGTGGCAGATAGCGGTGAGCAGCCATGGACGCAGGACAGGTGAGTATCTGACACCCAGCGATGGAGAGGTGAGTATGTCATTTTTTTTATTTTTACATGCAGCAGCGGCAGCACATGGGGGAATAATCTAAGGAGCTTCTAATGGGGTCAGCATATGGGGGAATAATCTAAGGAGCTTATGGGGTCAGCATATGGGGGAATAATCTATGGAGCTTCTTCTGGGGACACCATATGGGGGAATAATCTATGGAGCATTTCCCACCCTAGGCTTATACTCGAGTCAATAAGTTTTCCCAGTTTTTTGTGGCAAAATTGGGGGGGGTCGGCTTATACTCGGGTCGGCTTATACTCGAGTATATACGGTAAGTGCCAGTCGCACTCAGCTTCATTTAACGTAGTTGCTGGACATTTTCGATTTGTGCTGTTTGCACTTCGCTCTAATCTCAGGATAATCTCTGTTAGTTTATGTTGTATACCTTCCTTGTTAGGCTACTTTCAGACTAGCGTTCTAAGATGCAGCGCAGGGCCACCGCTAAGCTCCGCCCCCGGCCATGCCTCCTCCGATCAGCTCCTCCTATGATCGCATGACGCTGCATGCGATCAGCGTACCCTATATTTAGTGTTGGGTATGCTGGCCATGCGATGGTATGATTTTGCCGGTGCTTGCGCCTGTCACGTGCCCCGTTCTGAGTGACACGGCCAGCAGGCCGGTAACTGATACAACAGGACGCGGCACGTGTAATTGTCCTATGTGATAACTAATACAATAAGACAGGGGAATAGGGAAAACCTGGGTAACAATAACAATGGCGACCCTGCGATAGGGAACGGGGAAGTGGAGACCTCCTGCACTCCCCTGAGTCAGTGTCTCTACACTCCTAACGTTCCCTAGGCCGGTTCCGCACAGGGCGCCGATCAGGAACCTAAAAACCCTGACTCGCCCTGCACCTAAACCCTCGCTAGGGAATTGGTCGGTGTGGAAACTAATCCCACCACTGCACCAAACACACATAAGGAAAAGTGACAAAACAGGGGAACACCACTTGGCTTTCCTCTGTTGCTCACACTCCCAGCAACAGAGCCCACCACCTGCGTGCATCTTTTCCTCCACCGTGTCCAACATCAGGGTGCACTGTCCAGCAACGGAGTCCAGCACCTGAGTGCAGCTGTCCAGCAACGGGGTTCAGCACCAGAGTGCAGCTTCAGCAAAAGAGTCCAGCAACTGAGTGCAGCTCTACACCATAGCTGCCACTCCACTAAGCTTTGCAAGAATTCTTCACTGACACCATAGCTGCTGCTCCACCATGCTTGCCATGAACTCCTCGCTGACACCATAGCTGCCACTCCAGGACTCTAACTGAGTTGTCCTGGACTTTTCTCAGCACCATAGTGCAGCCTTGGAGCAAACAGAGTCCACCTGCGTGCAGCTGTCCAGAAACAGAGTCCAGCAAATGAGTCCAGCTTTTCTGCCAAAGAGTCCAACATTTTGAGTCCAGCTTTCCGCAACCGAGTCCAGCATTCTGAGTGCAGCTCTACACCATAGCTGCCACTCCACCAAGCAATTCCAGCCCTCCTTGCAGACACCATAGCTGCCAATCCAGCACTCTGACTGGGCTGCCCGTGACTCTCCTTCAGCTCCATTCTTTACCGAGGCTTGCTTGCAAATGAGGAACTATCACCCACCAGGGATTAACACACCTGATACTCTTTTATAGAGCAATCACACCTGTTACATAATCACGTGCACAAACTAAGGTAACCAGAGTGCAATGACCCTAATGGCCACCGGGGGGGAAAACTACTGAAATCACCACAGTGCAGTGACCCTAATGGCCACCGGGGGCAAAACCACCTTTGGCACACAGCCAAAGGGAAAAAAAAGGTTACTTTGTGCATTTAATCTGTCAGATCCACCCTGGATCATGACAACGCCCTTTTGATGCTGCGCCGAGCGCACAAAAATGCAACACGGTGCGTTGTTGTGCGCTCGGCGGAGCGCCAAAAGGGCGCAAGCGCCGGCAAAATCATACCAGCGCACGGCCACCGTACCCAACGCTAAATAGAGAGTACGCTGATCGCATGCAGCGTCATGCGCCTATAGGAGGATCTGACCGGAGGAGGCGTGGCCAGGGGCAGAGCTTAGCGGCAGCCCTGCGCTGCGCCTCAGAACGCTAGTTTGAAAGTAGCCTTAATACAGTTTATTTTGTCACAGCTTTGGTCTCATATTCGTTCTTATCCTATGCAGTCAGATTCCATAGTATCTTCATAATTGTTACAATTATTAGTTGGTAAAGGTTTTCTGTATGTAGGTGTTCTGCTGTCTCATATAACAAAGCTTTCCTTTTTATTTATCTTATTACGACAGATGAACCAAACACATTATTCAGAAGTAACTCTTTGGCTTCTAAGTCTATGGAATCATTTCTTAAGGTAAGCTGTCTGTTTCTCTTCAGTTTGTATTGTACCTGCCTAATGTGTTTGTTAGCAGGTGACAACTCACAATGAATACTTTTATCATCATGATTTTTGGTCTAATTCATTACTTCAGACATTTTATAGTAGTCACAGCTCAGTTTTCGGGAAGAGAACTATGCAACTTCTGCATCTACTATGAACAATAATTACAATTCTGACTGATTGCAGCTGCCACTTGGGGAAATTATGACCCTTCTATACACTGTATTATTATTGAATTCCATGGCTGGTAGCCAACCCCTAATCTCAAAGTAGTGGCTGAAGGCTGTCAGAATGTATCATTTGTGTTTTGTGTTCAGTAGGTTTCTAACATTATATCAATTTCTGCAACTTTGTGCTGGTAAAATACTCCTGTCCATTACTGCAAATTTATGGGTGCCATTTACTGCAAAGTTACTTCACAAAATTAAGTACGGTACATGAGGCTATTGCTCAGAATGGCTGTATAATCATATTAAAATAAACAGCCTTAGTCCAGCTAAATAGTGAAAGAACTCATGCGTCCAAGTGTATTCATGAGCTAAAGTCAACCTACAGCCCATACCCTAACTGACAAGCTCCTCAGTGTCCCTCCTCCCTGCTGTTGCTTCTGAAATCTCACAGTGGTCAGTCAGACTATCTGAGCATATATCAAGATTAAACTTTCAAAAATGGTTATACAGCCATTCTAATGTGGATCGTTGAATTTTTTACACTTGCCTCATCAGGTCTAAGATCTCTTTAGTAATACAATGGCATGTAAAAGTTTGGACACCCCCTGTCAATATTACTGTGATTGGGAACAGTTAAGCAAGTTAAATATTACACATTTCCCTTGTGTTTTAATGCTATATATATATATTTTTTTTTTTCTTCTTTTACATTTTAAAAATTGCAAAACGGAAAATGGGCCAATAAAAAGTTTGGGCTCCATGCATGGTTAGTACCTAGTGGCACCCCCTTTTGAAAGTATCACAGCTTGTAAACACTTTTTGTAGCCAGCCAAGAGATCTCGGGAGACGAGATTCAAATCTCGGCAACGAGATCTGAATCTGAGCATTCGCCGTCCCCGGACTGGCGGTCATCTTCCCGGCATTCATGTTCCCGGAGGCCACCGCAACCTGGCGGCAGCCAGCAACGGATGTGCGGGGGCTTCCGGGCTTTGAAGAAATGCCGGTGGAGCCGCTGCTCCTGCATCGGAGCCGCCACCCCTGCACCGGAGCACAGCCCGCCACCACCTCCACACCACAGTGCCCACCTGCCCCAGCACAGCCCAGCTTCCCCAGTACAGAACACCTGCCCCAGCACAGCCCACCTGCCCCAGCACAGCCCACCTGCCCCAGCACAGCCCAGCTGCCCCAGCACAGTCCACCTGCCCCAGCACAGCACACCTGCCCCAGCACAGCACACCTGCCCCAGCACAGCCCTACTGCCCCAGCACAGAGCCGCCTCCACCGCACCAGCCTGGACCACTGAATGAGCCCTGTGACCACTCCTCCACCTGTGCCAGATCCCTTCCCTGGTAAGCTGAATTCGGACTGTAAGACGGACCCCCATTTGACACATTATTATTTTTTCTCTATTTTCCTTCTGAAAATTCGGGGCGCGTCTTATGGTCCAGTGCGTCTTATAGTGCGAAAAATACGGTAGATATTTGCATTATACAAAAATGTAGCTAAAAGAAGCACAAATACAGGACATATGACCCTAGTGACAAAACATGAGTCCAAAGCATACAAATACATAGAAATAAAATAAAGTCACAGAAATATATCCATGCAACCTGTCAGCTAGATATAATTATAATCAAACTAGAAATAGGCCCGATGCTATCGCATCGAGAATGCGGTGAAATTAACGCCGCATCGTTACCGCATATTCGCGGGTAGAGTGCGCAGTTGTGGCTGTTACTGCGCATGCATGGGAATAGCGGTGACGTGTATGTCACTTGCGCAGTCACAGTTCGTGGCCTTGCAGGTGCGCGGTTTACCGATGTCCTCCTTTCAGCTGCAACGACCAAAATCCAGTGTTCTTTAAGCTGGCAGAGACTCTTCAGTTATCCCAGAATGCACTGGGAATATGCACAGTATCTCCCCTGGTTTTAGGACCATTATCCATTTGTAGAAGCTATCCTCTTTTTCAACTTCAACTTTTTTACAGTTGGTGATTTGTTTGCATCAAAAATTTGTTGATATTTCATTGAACTCATTCTTCCCTCTACTTGTGAAATGTTCCTTGTGCCATTGGCTGCAACACATTCCCAAAGCATGATTGATCCACCCTCATGCTTAATGGTTGGTTTCCTGATCATTGTGGCCAAAGAGTTTTATTTTAACCTCATTGGTCCACAGGACTTGTTTCCAAAATGCATCAGGCTTCTTTAGATGTTCTTTTGCATACTTCAGACTTTGAATTTTATGATGAGGATGCAGGAAAGGTTTTCTTCTGATGATTTTTCCATGAATCCATATTTGTGCAGGTGTCTCTGAACACTAGAACAATGTACACACAACTCCAGAGTCTGTTAAATCTTTCTGAAGGTCTTTTGCAGTCAAGTGGAGTTTCTGATTTCTCTCTCTAGCAATCCACTGAGCAGTTCTCACTGACATTTTGCTTAGTTCTCCAGACCTTATATTGACCTCCACTATTCCTGTTACCTGCCATTTCTTAATTACAGTTTGGACTGAGGAAAGGGCAACTTGAAAACACTTTGCTTTCTTCTTATAGCCTTCTCCTGCTTTGTAGGCCTCCACCATTTTCATTTTGAGAGTGCTAGGCAGCTGCTTAGAAAAACCCATGGCTAGAGATGAGCGACTTTGCCTTTTTTCAGGTCGAGTCGGGTTTCACAAAACCCGACTTTTGCAAAAGTCGGGTCGAACAAAATTAGCCGATGATTGTGAAAAGTCGATGTCCGACTGAAACACGAAACCCAATGTAAGTCAATGGGGAAGAAAAGTTGGCAGTGAGTGGAGGACAGGAAACACACCTAGAGTGCCCATTTTAATGCCAAAAACATCAATTCTTATTCCTTAAGCTTGTCAACCTTAATTTACTTTATAATAATAGTTAGGCATTGAAAACTGGGGGTTATTTGGCTAAAGTTGTGGGGGGGGGGGTAGTGCTGGCTCCAGATTTTCGTGGGCCCAGGGCCAAAGAGTGTCACTGGGCTCCTTTAACACATGACACAATTCATGATCCTTTGATACAGCAGAGAAATAGCGGTACAGTACAATGAAAAATACTTCAGTTCTTACATCACATGACTGATATCCATTTTAAATTCTTCAATAGCTCCAAAAACAGACAGTATATTCCTCCATACAGTATTATGGCCACCGCATAGTGTGCCATACAGAGTAATGAGGCCCATATATTTCTCCATACAGAATCATTGGTTCCATATAATGTTCCATACAGTATATGATGAGCTCCACATAATGCTTCAGTATATGTTGTTCACCATGGATGAAGCTCGAGTGTCTTATAGGCCCAAATAATGCTCCATATATAATGGGCCCCATTTCTAATGCTCCAGTGTATAATGGGCCCTGTAAATGCTGCTCCAGTGACTGATGTCCACCTTTGGAATGCTCCAGTGTATGGTGGGCCCCAGATAACATTCTCCAGAGTATCGTGCTCTCCAAAAATTGCTCCCAACCTTTAAAACAATTAAATAAGTCTCCTCGCTAGGGAATCCCTGTACTCTGGACTCCTCGTCATCCCCATCTTCCATCTCTCTGCACTTGGACTGTTTAGGCAGAGGGAGTGCAGACGTGATGTCATCGCGCTCTTTGACCAGAATGTCACTGTCAGGAAAAGTGTTTGGTTTCCGGGGGCAGTATGGTTGCAAAGCTGAACCTTAAAGGAATGTCCAGAAGGGCACCACCAGGAGTGGAGCCTGCGGCTTAATTGGACTCAACACGGGCAACCTCAACCATGCCATCCACAAAAAAGCTGCACAGATTGCAAGCTTAATTCTGTTAACGAACGAGACTCAGGCATGCCCCCGCGGTCTGCGTCCAGCTTACTAGAGGGACACGCGAGGCTCTGGCACGCGAGATCGGCCAATAACAGATCTGTCATGCCCTTACATGTCCGGGGCTGCACGCGTGCTACAATGAAAGGACCAGCGTGTATCGCTTACAGGTACGGATAACACACCGAACCCCGTTAGTGATGGGGATCTGGGATTACAATTCTTCCCCGCGAACAAGTTTTCCCAGTAAGTGCAGGTCAACTGTAATTCCGGAATTAGACCTAAACAGCATTCCAGAAAGAATGTGAAAAAATTAAGTGTCCAAACCACAGGTGCTGTAGCTTGCTTAACAGCTGGGCTCCTCTGCTGAGTAGCACACAGTTCTTACATAAACAGGCGGCATAACTTGGTTCACGGGTGGCCAACTCTGCTAAGTAGCATACACAGTTACTAGGCCCAAAGTATTAAGTGGTGTAAACGCAGTCAAAAACTGGTTCTTTCATAAACAGGCGGCATAGCTCGGTTCACGGGTGGGCTCCTCTTCTGAGTAGCAGACACAGTTACTAGGCCCAAAAGGATTTTCAGGACAATATGCGGTAAAAAATTATTAGAAACACACACGGTGTAGCTACTTCACAGGTGTACTACACAGCTGGCTACCAGACACCGCTACTATGCCCTAAAACTGTCTATTATCATTGAAAACCATTATTAATGTGAGAAAAAAGATACGCTTTTGTTTAACGGAACGTTCTCGAACGGAAACTCGAACAGCCGAATTTTAATCAAAGAGTTGTAGTTCGACGAATGGATCTAACACCGCCCAAAACAGCTAGAATTTGAACTTGGCCAACAGTTCCACTCAAACACCACTCATCTGTAATCAGGAGGCAGACTCAGACGGCCTCAGGCACAGTATGAATTCGACAAGATTGCAGAAAGTTGAGAAAGGTTACAATTTCACCGGATAACAGGTATATAGCTTAGTTTAAACATTTAAAATCACCGTGTTTATTTCCGAAGTCCAGCAAAGACACTCACAGCCTCAGTATGGATTAGAAAACAATCTAAAAAGTAGAAAAAAGGAAATGTTTTTGAAGCGTACACCAGTAAATACTGTTGGGGTATTTTTAAATCTTCATATATATTTCTGTCTCAGTAAGACAGTCCAGACTCTCCGCAAGAGGAAACGAGATGGATAAAAGTACAGACATAAAGTCGAGTGATTGCAGAAATTTAGGAATTACTAATCACGGGAAAAACTCCCGGGAGAATTCTCAGAGGTGATGCTGACCCTCAATTACTTTGTGTGTGGAGACAGCGAAAACAGTTCTTTGTGAAGAAAGGGTTGCTGTATCGCAGTACCGTTGATCCCATCACCGTTACTCATCTCCATCAAATTTTGATCACAGGGAGAGATGTAGACATGGTCCTCACTGCCTATCATGATCTGTCAGGTAACTTTGGAGTGAAAAAGACAGAAGCCACAGGCTATAAGCGATTCTATTGGATTGGCATGAGAGGGCACATTTAAAAATGTGGGCAGGAATGTCACACGTCTGTGAGTAGGAAAACTGTGAAAGCTGATGATAAACCACCACTGCATCTCATTGTGAGTCGACGTCCATAAGAAATGGAAGCCATTGATCATCTGAAACTAGAGCCCGGCCAGCAGGACAGGGCATAGCTACGTCTTAACAATCATCTATCAGTTCACCAAATTTGTAGTGGCAGTCTCAGGGAAGGATTTGACAGCCCAGACTACACAGCGGAGGTGCAGGGAGAGGTAAATATTGCAAATGCTGGGGCCCTGCCCAAGCAAGGGGGGCCCACTCGTGGGCGTCGGTACTGGCACTGGGCCCCTCATAGTACGCCGGTGTGTCTGACGGAGACACTTGATTGCACTATGAGGGACCCTGTGCCAGTGCCGGCGCCCAAGAGTCGGCCCACCCACCTGTCCAGGGCAATGGCACTCGCACGGTTGCGTGCGCTAGGTGGTGACCCCGGCCATGTGGGGGGAGGCAGCCCAGTTAGGGAGGTTTAAAAAATGGCATATGTTGATGTTGGACATTCAGCCGCTGCAAATTTAGGAATTGGAGAAGTCCGAGGAAGAGGAGGACAAAAGCGAGCCATTTTTATGGCAACCTATGTGTCATCAGGGGAAGGTGGGACAAAATCCTTTGAAACCCATGCATGGTTCATTTTAATGAAGGTTAGATCATCAACATTTTGGGTCAACAGATGGGTCCTTTTTTCTTTCAGGATTGAGCCAGCAGCACTGAAGACTCTTTCCGATAGCACACTAGCAGCAGGGCAAGCGAGCTCCTGTAAGGCATATTGTGCCAATTCAGGCCAGGCGTCCAGTTTAGAGGCCCAATAGTCAAAGGGGAATGACCTGTGAGGGAGAACATCGATATGGGACGAGAAATAGTTTCAAACCATAGTTGACAACTGCTGTCTCCTGTCACTTTCAATCGATGCAGTATTACCAGTCGTGTGAGCGGAACTTGAAAAATCAGTCCACAACATGGTCATGAAACCCCTGTCTCCAACGCCACTTCTGATGTGTGCACCACGAAAACCTCTTCCATGTTGCCCCCTACTGCTCGTTGGAGAACCATCACCGCTGCTGTGTGCTGGGAATGCCTCAAACAAACGGTTTGCCAGAGTTGCTTGTTTGTTAGCCAATATTAGGTCAAGGTTCTCCTGTGGCATGATGTTTTGGAATTTGCCTTTATAGCATGGATCCAGGATGCTGGCCAACCAGTAGTCATCGTTCATCATTTTGGCAATGCGGGGGTCCCTTTCTAGGATCTGCAAGGCATAATCTGACATGTGGGCCAATGTTCCATGTGTCAATGATGCACTGCCAGTGCTGGGTGGAGGAGCACTTTCTGGCAAATCCACATCCCTCCAGTTACACACAAACCATGTACCAGACCTTGCCACACCAACATTTTCTCTTGCCCCACGAGAAGCATCCTCCCCTAAATAATAATCCCCATCATCCTCCTCCTCCTCTTATTCCTCTACCTCGTCCAGGAGAGGTCCCGGAGCAGACAATGGCTGACTGTCATCAAGGCTTCCCTCCTCCTTTTCCTCATCCTCCTCGGCTGTAGACACCTGCTCCTTAATGTACGTCAAAGTTTGCATGAGCGGACACATAAGTGGGATGCTCATGCTTATGATGGCATCGTCTGCGCTTACCAGTCGTGTGCATTCCTCAAAACACTGAAGGACTTTACAGAGGTCTTTTAGCTTCGACCACTGCACACCCGACAACTCCATGTCTGCTCTCAAAGTGCCTGGCCGTGTATCCTCCCACAAATGCATTACAGCCTTCCTCTGTTCGCACAGCCTCTCAACCATGTGCAGGGTGGAGTTCCACCTTGTTGCAACGTCGATAATTAGGCGGTGCTTGGGAAGTTGGAGCAATCGCTGCAGCTTCTGCATACGACCGGAGTTTACGGGCGACCGGCGGATGTGCGAGCACTGTCTTCGGACCTTCTGGAGCAGGCCTGTTAACTCCGGATAATTATTGAGGAAGCACTGCACCACCAGGTTCAAGGTGTGAGCCAGGTAAGGTATGTGTCGGAGTTTTGAAAGGGCTATGGCTGCCACAAAATTCCGGCCGTTATCACTAACTACCTTGCCTGCCTCAAGATGTAGGCCGCCCAGCCATGACTCAGTTTGTCGCTGCAAGTAGTCGGCCAGTACCTCTGCGGTGTGTCTGTTGTCGCCCAAACACATCATCTTCAACACAGCCTACTGACGCTTACCACTAGCTGTTTGATAGTGGGACACCTCGTGTGCAACACTGGCAGCTGCGGATGGAGTGCTCGTGCGACTGCGCTCTGTGGACGAGCTTTCGCTTCTGGAGGAGGAGGAGGGTCGAACGCCTACAGCCAACTGTTTCCTATACCGTGGGATAGGCAGCACTGTCCCACCGCCGCTGTCCCCTGTGGACCCTGCATCCACCACATTAACCCAGTGCGCAGTGATGGACACGTAACGGCCCTGGCCATGCCTGCTGGACCATGCATCTGTTGAGAGGTGTACCTTTCCACTCACTGATTGCTTGAGTGCATGGACAATGCAGTCTTTCACATGAAGGTGGAGGGCTGGGATGGCTTTGCGAGAAAAGTGCCGACTGGGTAGGTCATGGCGTGGTACTGCGTAGGCCAAGAGTTCATGGAAAGCTTCGCTTTCAACCAACCGGTAGGGCATCATCTCTAACGAGATTAGTTTGGTAATGTGGGCGTTCAAACCCAGTGTACGCGGATGAGAGGATGAGTACTTTCTTGTCCTACTCAGTCTCTGGTAGGGTGAGCTGGACTTGAGAGCGGCATATGGTGGAACTAGCGGTGGACATGGCGGACTGAGAGAGGGTTGATGATGGTGATGGAGTTTGTGTTCTTTCTGATGGCCTAGATTCAGTCTTTCGTAGCAATAACATTGTGATTCCCTGACTGCTTTCGCCTTGCAACGACACCTCAACATTTGCTGCTGGTGGTGTGCTAAACGGTGGGCGTACAGTGGGGGAAACGATGTAGCGTTGCTGACTACCTTCATTGGGAGCAGTTGCACAGGTGGTACGTGAGGTTTGGTAGTCCATCCACGCTTGCAAGTGCATGTGGTTAAATGTCTAAGCATGCAACTGGTATTCAAATTTGCGCACTTCTTACAGATAACCTTTGCCTGATCATTAGGATTTTGTTCAAAAAAGTGCCACACTGCACTCTTCCTACTATGGAAGACATTTTGAGGCCTTGCACACTGTGCTAATTTGACCGTCTGGCCTAGCTGTCCTGCAACTCTTTTGGTTTTTGTAACCCGTTTTTGGACTGCTCCGGGCCTGCCAGATAACAGCTGTTGCGATGTCGATGCCTGCTGCGGATGCTCCTCCTCCTCTTCTGAGCTATTGGCAGCGGCACCCTCTTCCCCCAATGGATGCCAATCTGGGTCAACAACTGGGTCATCCATCACCTCCTCTTCAATGTCATGTGCACCTTTCTCTGTGTCACCATGCAAGGTGGTATAGTATGCGGGAAGGGGCACCTGAGTTTCATCAGGGTCAGATTCTGGCTCAGTACACTGCGAGGACAATGTAGTACTCTGAGTGAATGTACCAGCAGATAAATCTAGCAGTGGCTGTGCATCAGTGCGCTCCATTTCAAATTATTCTTGGACTGGGTAATTCATGATTTGACTTGATAACTCAGGCATGGTATATTGAAAAGAGCTCCATGGAGTAATCTGTAGTGTGGCCTGTCGCATCCTTTACTTTTGGTAGGGGTGAAGGACACAAGGAAAGGTGTGATTCCTGACCATGAGCCTCCAATGACGACTCAGTGCTTTTATTTTTTGAAAGTTCAGAAGAGGAGGCGATAGAGCTGGAGGCTGTGTCAGCAATGTAAGCCAAAACTTGTTCCTGAAGCTCTGGCTTTAAAAGCGGTTTACCTACTCCCAGAAAAGGGAGCCTTCGAGGCCTTGTGGAGCCAGACGATGACGCAGGCTCAACACCTCCTGCATTAGGTGCTATTGTGCTTTTGCCACTACCAGCAGATCCACCACCACCAACATCATCATTACCAGCTGGCAACCCCTGCCCACTTCCACGGCCTCTTCCAACACACTGCCTCCAGCAATATGGTACTGTAAAACAAGGTACAAGGTGTATATAGTATTGGGGAGAATTTGAATCTCCCTACAGACTTGAGGACACTGAACTATTATCTCAGGCCCAGTGTAGATTACACCCCAATATAACTGGCGGAAATTGGATGGTGTATAAAATGTCTATATAGGACTGGGGAGAATTTGAATCTCCCTATAGACTTGATGACACTGAACTAATATCTCAGGCCTAGTGTAGATTACACCTCAATATAACAGGCTGAAATTGGATGGTGTATAAAATGTCTATATAGGACTGGGGAGAATTTGAATCTCCCTACAGACTTGAGGACACTGAACTATTATCTCAGGCCCAGTGTAGATTACACCTCAATATAACAGGCTGAAATTGGATGGTGTATAAAATGTCTATATAGGACTAGGGAGAATTTGAATCGCCCTACAGACTTGAGGACACTGAACTATTATCTCAGGCCCAGTGTAGATTACACCTCAATATAACTGGTGGAAATTGGATGGTGTATAAAATGTCTATATAGGACTGGGGAGAATTTGAATCTCCCTACAGACTTGATGACACTGAACTAATATCTCAGGCCCAGTGTAGATTACACCTCAATATAACAGGCTGAAATTGGATGGTGTATAAAATGTCTATATAGGACTGGGAAGAATTTGAATCTCCCTACAGACTTGAGGACACTGAAATAATATCTCAGGCCCAGTGTAGATTACACCTCAATATAACAGGCTGAAATTGGATGGTGTATAAAATGTCTATATAGGACTGGGGAGACTTTGAATCTCCCTAGAGATTTTAGGAAGCTGACAGTGATGCTCTCAGTCCCAAGTATGGCAGCAGGCAGCCTAATAAGCAGGACTGCTGCACACAAAAGTGTGGAAAAATGAACGCTTGGTAACTGGGCAAAAAAGAAGATGAAAAGTATTTTTGCTTTTAAAAAAGCAGTGTGCACAGCAGTGTGCAAACAGAAATGCAGCTATCAGGGAGCCTTATAAGGCAGCCTAATAACCAACAGAGCTGATGCACCAAAATATAGCCTCCCCTTGCACTGCACACTAACTGGTGTGTTGTACAGGCAAAATCGCTAGCAGCAGAAGCAGTTTTTTGTATCTTCTTCCCTGCCTAACGCTCTCCCTACAGAATCAGCAGCAGCAGCAGCTCTCCGTATTCTGAGATCAGCAGAAGTAAGATGGCGGTTGGCGTGCATGCCCTTTTATAGCCCCTGTGACGCCACACAAAGCAAGCCAATCACTTGCATGCCCTTCTCAAAGATGGGGGTGACCGCTGCCTATGTCATCGCGTTGCCCACAGTGTGCATCCTCCATCATTGGTTGAAAAAGGGCGCTGAAGCATCATTTGAAACGCGACTTTGGCGCCATGGTCGACGACCTCGTGGCCGACCTCACGCTGTGGTCAGGTTTCGTTTCATGAAACCCGACTTTTGCGAAAGTCGGCGTCTTTTGAAATTGATCGACCCGTTTCGCTCCACTCTACCCATGGCTGTTGTTTTTATAAAGCTTAGGTTAGAGGAGGCTGGGTTTTTATAAAGCTGAGAAATTTGTATCTCCTGGCCTTTCATGATGATAGTGAACAAGCCAAAACCCTTACAGGCTAATTATTGTCTGAATCCTTGGTCAAAGTCATCTGAGCACAAAAATCTCCAAGGGTACCTAAACTTTTGTACTGGCTCATTTCCATTTTTGTAGTTTGTAAAATTAACAAAAATTACATTTTTTTGCCTAAAATAAAAAGAAATGTACAATCTTTAACTAGACTTTTTAGATATAATTTCATGTTCAACTTGCTTAACTGTTCGCAATAACAGTAATTTTGACCAATTGTGCCCAAAGTTTTACATGCCTTGCCACTGTATATGCAGATTATGTAGTGAAATGTGTTGACAGTTTCTCTTGAAATATATTTGTTTGTTATTTTCTTCTTAATTTGAGATGTTATTTTGTTCATAGGTGGCAGGAACCCAATATCTGCACAGTGTTGTTGGACCAACAATAAATCGTATCTTTGAAGAGAAAAAATATATTGAACTTGATCCCAGTAAAGTAGAGATAAAAGAAGCAGGGTAAGTTGTGCAAAAAGATTTTAGAAATGAGTGTAAAATGGGGTTAACGAATGGGCCCATATAATAATTTATCACCTTTGCAAAAAATAGGTGATAAGTTGCTGATTGCTGGAAATCACTGATCAGAGAATGGGACTCTAGAGACTTCAGGTTGAATAGAAGGATGGTCAAGCATGCACAACATCACTTCATTTATTATGTATATGACAGATGAAATAGCCGACCTCCATTCTCAGAACTGGTGGGGAATCAGTGGTCCAACCCCTAGTCATCAAAAGTTTATCACTTAGTGGACAATAATGCAAGAAGAATGCAAAAATAACAAAATTGATGATACAACTAGGGTATAAATAACATGTGGACGAAGTCTCTCTTACCCTCTGGATACCCTAAATTTATAAACCTTCCTGGCTGTGGAGTTTGGCACCCTAGCTTGAGCGCAATGTGGCGCCCTGCTCACCGACGGTTGTCCCGACTCCCTATGTTCCCTAGTGCACCCTATTGCTGGATAGCTTAACCGACAGAACACCAATAATACAGAACACCATTTTACATGAATGTACTAATGTTAAACAGTATACAAGAGAGTAAATAAATCGATCACAATTAATCCAGATACCTAAAAACAATTTGGTAAAACAATCTAAACGACTAGCGCCTACACCAGTGCCAGCTATATAAATATATAATATTAGGTGTATGGTCCGAAATAACACTTGAACAAGGTCACAGATGTACAATTATCCCCGTCAAGTGGGTGTCAAGTTGTCATATAGTACCACTGCAGCTGTCTAGTTTGTAAGCACTGTGCTGAAGCAGCCTAGGATTAAGAGGAAACAGCGCACTCCAGCAATCCCAGCCTCAAAGCTGTGCTTACAAGCTCCAAAGAAAAGAGCTTGTAGCCACTGTTAATTTTCTGCTGTCTGGCAGAGGTGGTTGGTCTCCAAGACAACGAGCTGTAAACTAAAGACAAATGGTATCTTGAAAAAATTAATAAGCAGTAAATGGCAAAATTGATTGTTTTTAAAAGCCCTATCCAAAAATCCCAATTTATGAACATGGGAATAAACCTTTACAGGAGTTTTCCACTTCTGTGATTTCAGAACCATGTGTAAATGATCAGGACTTCCTGAGATTCATATTGTGAAGGACATTCTGACCTGCTAGGAAACGGCGCATTACTTCTGTATCATCGATCTGTGCATACATACAGATGTAACAGAGCGGAGTTTGTTTCTGTAGCAGAGCTCATCGGCTCATTGTTCTGTAATAACAAATGGTGTTATCTGTGGTTTTCTATGGCGCTGCAGATAAACCTGTATTATTAAAAGAGTGTACAAAAAAATGATTTGCTTCAGCCATACATCAGAAACACTACTGTGATAACACGCATATACTCCACCTCGAGGCCTTGTATTTTACATATCACTTTAATACGACATGCACTACTGGTCTCTAGGAGTCTTATTGCATACAGTTCTGTGTAAACCTTAACAATGAGCTAATGACAACAGGTTGCATGTTTCACCTTCCGCTGACTGTTTGGAAAATATCAATTTAAGAGCAAAGGGAAGTATATTTCTTGGTCTTAAACTAACAGCAAAGCTTATTAAGTCTGCCAGTAAATTACTAAACACATCCAATAAACTGAGGGTTTGGCCCATCCTTAACCTGCAGTTGACTTCAAGTAAATTGTGTTATGTTGCTAAAGCATTATTTATTAGGAAATGTGTTAGAGTGGTCAGACAATGCTTACTTACTGCAGCTTCCTGTAAAAGGTTCTGATTTAGTAGGTAATTGTAAGTTGTGTTGTGAAGTTGCACGTAGCTTGTATGTAAAAAAAAAATCTTGTTTCTTCTAATTAATAATAACCATTTAAAAAATTATTAGTATATTGTCCCTCCCACAATGGCGACTGTAATAGGAAATTCATCCACTGAAGGGCAGTTTTACTGTAATCTATATATACACACGTGGTCAAATTGTTGGTACTCCTCGTTTAATGACAGAAAAATCCACAATGGTCACAGGAATAACTTGAATCTGACAAAAGTAATAATAAATAAAAAATCTATGAAAACGAACAAAGTCAGACAATGCTTTTCAACCATGCTTCCACAGAATTTAAAAAAATAAAACTCATGAAATAGGCCTGGACAGAAATGATGGTACCCCTAACTTAATATTTTGTTGCACAACATTTTGAGGCAATCAAACGATTCCTGTAACTGTCAATGAGACTTCTGCAGCTCTCGACAGGTATTTTGGCCCACTCCTCAAGAGCAAACCGCTCCAGTTGTCTCGTGTTTGAAGGTTGCCTTTACCAGACGGCATGTTTCAGCTCTTTCCAAAGATACTCAATAGGATTTAGGTCAGGGCTCATAGAAGGCCACTTCAGAATAGTCCAGTGTTTTCCTCTTAGCCATTCTTGGGTGTTTTTAGCTGTGTGTTTTGGGTCATTATCCTGTTGCAAGACCCATGACCTGTGACTGAGACCAAGCTTTCTGACACTGGGCAGCACATTTCTCTCTAGAATCCCTCGATAGTCTTGAGATTTCATTGTACCCTGCGCAGATTCTAGACACCCTGTGCCAGATGCAGCAAAGCAGCCCCAGAACATAACAGAGCCTCCTCCATGTTTCACAATAGGGACAGTGTTCTTTTCTTGATATGCTTAATTTTTCCATTTGTGAACATAGAGCTGATGTGACTTGCCAAAAAAATCCATTTTTGTCTCATCTGTCGATAGTACATTCTCCCAGAAGCTTTATGGCTACCTCTGGCGAGCACATGGAGGGCTGTGCGGTCCTCCAAAGAAATGCTACCCCCACACCATTACTGACCCACTGCCAAATCAGTCATGCTGAAGGATGTTGCAGGCAGCAGATCGCTCTCCATGGCATCTCCAGACTGTCATGTCTGTCACATGTGCTCAGTGTGAACCTGCTTTTATCTGTGAAGAGCACAGGGCGCCAGTGGTGGATTTGCCAATCATGGTGTTCTGTGGCAAATGCCAAGCGTCTTGCACGGTGTTGGGCTATGTGCTCAACCCCCATCTGTGGACGTCGGGCCCTCAGACCAGCCTCATGGAGTAGATTTCTAACCGTTTGTGCAGACATATGCACATTTTTGGCCTGCTGGAGGTCATTTTGCAGGGCTCTGGCAGTGCTCCTCCTGTTCCTCCTTGCACAAAGGCTGAGGTAGCGGTCTTGCAGCTGGGTTGTTGCCCTCCTACGGCCCCCTCCACATCTCCTGGTGTACTGGCCTGTCTCCTGGAAGCATCTCAATCCTATGGACACTATGCTGACAAACACAGCAAACCTTCTTGCCACAGCTCACATTGATGTGCCATCCTGGATGAGCTGCACTAACTGAGCCACTTGTGTGGGTTGTAGAGTCCGTCTCATGCTACCACGAGTGTGAAAGCACAACCAACATTCAAATTGACCAAAACATCAGCCAGAAAGCATTGGTACTGAGATGTGGTGTTAGGCGTTGGGTTTCTGCCATTGCACATCAGGAATCCCGAGCCTTGCACTCGGCGGTCTCCCATTCTCCTTTGGCCGCAGAGGAGCCTGCTCAGCAGACTCGTCGTTCCCAGTGCTCTGCTCAGACCAGCACTGTGGGCTTGCTTGCTGCTGCCACCTCTGGTCCACCTTTAGCAATGCAGGCTGGCTGTCACGTCCACCATGTCTGTTTTGCCTCATGAACCCCTGGAGCGGTGTGCACGCGCACCTTGTGTCTGCTATCCTGCTTGTTCCCTAGAGCAGTGTGCACACTCACCTCATGTCTGCTGAGCTGCAAGATGCCTGCGTTTCTGCTTTGCCTTCTGTGATCTTCTCGTCATGTCTAGAATCCCTGATCATGTGACGTTTCCTAGGATCCTGCACTGTCTGGTTCTGCAATCATCTCGTCATGTCTGAAACCTTGATCATGTGACGTTTCCTAAGGTCCTGCACTGTCTGGTTCTGCAATCACCTCGTCATGTCTGAAACTCTGATCATGTGACCTTTCCTAGGATCCTGCACTGTCTGGTTCAGTGATCATCTCGTCTTGTCTGAAACCCTGATCATGTGACTGCTCTCTGTGATTCTGGAGCATCTGAACTATGAAGTTCTCCCCTGGTCCTGACCCGGAAGAGGAGGTGCTGTGCCCTATATCAGGCCGCCCCTTCCTTTGCTCAGGGCCTGATTATTGTGTTGCTTCCCTGCACGGGTCTTGGTCTGTGGGGTTGCGCCCTCTACTCTGTGCCCTTGCACTTTGCTCTGTAGTGCGTCTCTGCACACGCTCCGTGCTCGTATTCCATCTCTTGTCTTGTGTCATGTCTTATGTTGTCTCTCGTGCCATGTTTGTCTTTGCCTTGCTTTGCCTTGTAGTCCTTCCGCTGTTCTCTGCTTTAGTTTGTTTTGCTATGTCTCGCCTTAGCTATTCTTTGACTTGTAGTCCTTCCTCTGTTCTCTGCCTTGCCTGTTTCGCCATGTCTGGTCTTTGCTATTCTGAGCCTTGTAGTACTTCTCATGTTCTTGTCTCAGCCTGGTTTTCCACACTCTGTCCTCTGGTGCTCTCTTGCACATTTCCAAGTCTAGTCCCAAGGTTCTCCCTTGGCCCGGCTCTGGGTTTCGGCCTACGCTCCGCTGCTAGACTCTGTCCTCGCTCTGACCTGGCTTTGTTTCTGCCTATGTTCCTCTCCATGTTCCGTACCTTGTTTCTTGCCTAGTCTTGCCTTGTTCCTTGCCTTGTCCTTGCCTTGAACCCCGGCGTGGGTTCCCCTTGCCCGCCTCCTGTGCCAAGGTCGTGCCTCGTGCTGGCGTTACAGCCGTGTGCACTGGCCAGTGAGGTGTGCATCCCGCGTGGCTCCTAGCACGCAGCCCTTCCTTGAACCCGGGCGTGGCTCCTAGCACGCACCCTGCTTTGAACCCTGGCGTGGCTCCTAGCACGCACCCTGTCCTGAACCTGGCGTGGCTCCTAGCACCAAGGTTCCTTTGCCCGCCTCCTGTGCCAAGGTCGTGCCTTGTGCTGGCGTTACAGCCGTGTGCACTGGCCAGTGAGGTGTGCGTCCCGCGTGGCTCCTAGCACGCGTCCTGCCTTGAACCCTGGCGTGGCTCCTAGCACGCACCCTGCCTTGAACCCTGGCGTGGCTCCTAGCACGCACCCTGCCTTGAACCCTGACCTTGGCGTGTCTCTACACACGCACTCTGTCTTGTACCTTGTGCCTTGGTGTGTCTCTACACACGCACTCTGTCTAGTACCTTGTGCTTTGGCGTGTCTCTACACACGCACTCTGTCTTGTACCTTGTGCTTTGGCGTGTCTCTACACATGCACCCTGTCTCGTTTTGTGAACCCTGGCGTGTCCCCTACACACGCACCTTGCCTTGCACCTCGCTTTGAACCCTGGCGTGTCCCCTACACATGCACCTCGCTTTGAACCCTGGCGTGTCCCCTACACATGCACCTCGCTTTGAACCCTGGCGTGTCCCCTACACACGCACCTTGCCTTGCACCTAGCCTTGGATCTTGGCGTGTTCCCTAACACGCACCATGCCTGGATATCTGTCATGCCTCCTTGCCTGAACCCTGGTTTGCCTGCCGGATCCCGGAACCTGCCGATCGCTGCCAGAGATCGTAAGCTGGATGACTGCGGCCTGATGTCCGGAGCTGATGTCCGCAGCCTGATGCCTTGATCATCTCGATCGTTACCAGCGGTCCGGAGTCCGATGCCATTGTGCCTTTACCTGTACCTAGGCGTGCCACCTGGCACATACTATGCTATGGAACTTGGCGTGCCCGCACGCGCACCTTGCACGTTTTGCTTGTTTTCACGTTTGCACTGAATGTAATCCTGAAGATCTTAATGAAGATACCTTGCACTTACGTTTTGTCTTGTCTTGCTTCCTGCTTGTCCCTGGTCATCAGACACTGCCATAGTGTCCCCCTGAGCCGGCCGCATGTGTTGTGCAGCCTAGCCTGTTAAGCGCCCAGGCTTAGGTGTAGGTAGGTCAGAGTCAGTGACAGGCATTGGTCTCCACCAGTGGCTCGGCACGCCACAGTGCACGTGCTCTACACACTGAAGTCAGCATCTATACCGGCGTCCGCAGTTGCGACACCGCGCGCTCAGAAGGTCTAGTGGGACTCTCACCCCGTGTCCTTGGGGCAGGGTTCTGTGACCGCTTTCTGTGCGCTCCTTGGCCGGGCTCTGTGAGTTTACCGATGTTTATGTTCAGCGGTAGTACGGCTCTGTGACTTAACAGAGTCGCTGCTGTTCACACTGGGTGTCGTTAACTCACATGTGACCTTCCCACACCGCTTTATACTTCCACCTTTACTTTGCAGCAGTGTACCACCTCTGCACGGTGGACCCCAGGCTGCGAACGCACCTACTATTATTTTATAATTTGGTGCGTTCTGCCAGCCCTAACATGTGGTCTGTGGTCCCCACTTGCAGATCCACTGCTTTATTGAGGGTGTCTTAATAATTGCCAATAATTTCCATCTGTTGTCTATTCCATTTGCACAACAGCATGTGAAATTGTCAATCAGTGTTGCTTCCTAAGTGGACAGTTTGATTTCACAGAAGTTTGATTTACTTGCAGTTGTATTCTGTTTATTAAGTGTTCCCTTTATTTTTTTGAGCAGTGTATATATAAAGCTTGCAAATATATTTTTCCGGTCAGCCAATAAAGGTTAGATATGAGCGAATATGTTCGGTTCCCTCTTTGTTCGGCAAGCTATAACGCTTACCAAAGAAGCTGCAGAGGGCACCCTCCTTTTTCTCCTCTCGCTTCCTCAAACTCAATGTGGATAAATCTGAACTGATCATCTTAACCCCATCTCACAGATCTTCCTTACCCGACCTTTCTATAACAATTGACAACATCACGCTTTCCCCCGTACCAGAGGTCCGCTGCCTCGGAGTAACCCTTGACTCTGCCCTGTCCTTCAAACCGCACATCCAAGCTCTCTCCACCTCCTGTCGCCTCCAGCTCAAAAATATTTCCAGAATCCGTCCCTTCCTCAATCTACTAAAATGCTTGTGCATGCCCTCATCGTCCCCACCTCGGCTATTGCAACATCATTTTCTGTGGCCTCCCTGCTAACACCCTTGCACCTCTCCAGTCCATCCTCAACTCTGCCGCCCGACTAACTCATCTCTCACCTCGCTACTCCTCCACTTCTTCCCTCTGCAAATCTCTTCACTGGCTCTCATTCCCTCAGCGTATCCAATTCAAATTACTAATACTGACCTACAAGGCCATATACAACCTGTCTCCTCCATACATCTCTGAACTAATCTCCCGATACCTTCCCTCACGTAATCTCCGGTCCTCCCAAGACCTCCTTCTCTCCTCCACGCTTATTTGCTCCTCACCCAACCGCCTCCAAGACTTTTCCTGAATAACCCCCATCCTATGGAATTCCCTGCCCCAACACGTCCGGCTATCAACCGCACTCGGATCCTTCAGACGGAACCTGAAAACCCATCTCTTCAAGAAAGCTTACAGCCTGCAATGATCCCCGCTGCCTCCTCACCACTACTGGAGCTACCTCCTCACCATCCCTGGAGCTGCTGCAACCCCCCAACCTACTGTCTCCTTCCCCACCATCCTGTAGCATGTAAGCCCGAAAGGGCAGGGTCCTCTCTCCCCTCTATATCAGTCTGTGATTGTTAGTTTGTTTAATGTAAGTGATATCTTTAATTTGTATGTAACCCCTTCTCATGTACAGCACCATGGAACCAATGGTGCTTTATAAATAAATAATAATAATAATAAATAATTATATGGCCCAAAATATATTGACATCTGAATATATTCTCAATATGTGCTTCCTGCATATCTAATACCTAAACTGCTGAAATACCATCGGCACCCCAGAAAAGGTATTTATGTGATTTTATAGGGCTGCAGATATGTCTTTCTATACTGCCACAAGAGCTTGGGTGGGTGGCACAGACGGCTTGTGAATCATTATACTTCAGACCACGGTTATGTACAAATCTGATAACTTTTTCAGCATCAAATGTGTCAAAAAATTCTTATGGCCATTAAACAGGGTCATTATCATGGTGAAACAGGAGAAGGCCATCTTGTAGAATAATGGCATATCACAAGTATATATATGCTGACGCTTTTTCAGCGGTAATGGTCTGATCTCTGCGGTTACCTGCACAGCCGGGTGGCCTGAGGCATCACTGTGCAATCAGAACTGTCCATGCTGTTACTTGATGCAAATCCACCAAGTATGACCGGGACACATGGTATCAATAATTGGCTGTAACTATACTTGCCATGTATCCACAAGGAATTTAACGCCTATCATCAACTACCATAAAGGTTCAAAAATAACAAAAAGATGATCAGAAGGCAACTTTTACAAAAAATAGAAGATTTTATTAGAAAAAATATTACTTTAAAATACATAACACCAATGGAGGGACAAGGGGAAATAGAAAAAACACATATGTATAGTGCGATCACACACACAAAATGACGCACACATCCAGGCACATAGAACATTTATAACAATATATATCTAATAGATAAGTGTCCCAAAATGATCTCTGATTAACAATAAATAAGCCGCAGGTGGCACAATATAATTATATTGCCATATCACATATATATATAACCACACCAAAATGTCACCTGGGAATGCAAATTATAGCAGCTTATACATGCATATGCAAAGACCGCAGAAACCCGCCTATCCACATTGCTTACACACCACTATGTCTGCCATAATGACCGCTATACTAACAAGGGACACTGCCCAATAAATTGTAATAATTACCAGTGGGTGACTGTCAGGGGGTTGCTCCAGTGCCTAGATAGCGCATCCGCCCCGACGCGCGTTTCGGACCTGCCTTTTTCAAGGGGCCTCTTTTTTTTCATCCCATTTCCCATTCTGCTTTATGTTGGACCCTTCTCCCCCAAAATATTGTTCGATATGTGAGAGCCAAACTTTCTCCTTGGTCTGGAAATCCATATCAAACAAGAATCCTGTGCAAAACACAGCAAAGATTAGACAAATCCACTAAGTATGACCGGGACACATGGTATCAATAATTGGCTGTAACTATACTTGCCATGTATCCACAAGGAATTTAACGCCTATCATCAACTACCATAAAGGTTCAAAAATAACAGTGACCAAGATCATGTTAGCACAATGGTGGAAGAAAGCAGAGGTTCCCAAGTTTTCAGACATACTTGACAAGATAGGCCAACACAGCGATTTAGAACACAGATTTGCGATTAACAACAAACACATCCACAAATATACTAAAAAATAGAAGACCTGGAACAACAAATTTCATATCAAATAGACTTAACAAGAGGCAGTATATTTTGAAGTTTAAACTTGGGCGCTCTAGTACTGAGATGCTGTATCTCCTTCCAAGAATGTTACCCCATAATAAGGATTGTCGATTTTTTTTTTTCTTTCCTTTTATGTTGTTATTCGATATATGTTATTTTATGCCTATTTGTGGGTTCTCTAGTTTTTAAATTTTTTTCCGTACCTGTACAAGGTTGTTTATTACCCACTCCCTTCCCTCCCTTCCTACCTTCCTTACTCTACCCTGTTTATTTCTAAAAAGCCAATAAAATTATTTGAAAACAAAAAAAATAAAAAAATAAAAATAACAAAAAGATGATCAGAAGGCAACTTTTACCAAAAAATAGAAAATTTTATATTACTTTAAAATACATAGCACCAATGGAGGGACATATGCTGACGCTTTTTCAGCGGTAAAGGTCTGATCTCTGCGGTTACCTGCACAGCCGGGTGGCCTGAAGCATCACTGTGCAATCAGAACTGTCCATGCTCTTACTTGATGCAGCATACAATTCTTTAGCGTGTCACTGAGCACTATAGCATTAAGATTTCTCTTCACAGGAGGTCCAACCAAAATCACAAAAAAACAGCTCTCGCCTAGTACTTCTCATACAGACTGGAAGGATTTTCTTAGCATTCATAAATTCAGATCTGTTCGTTATACTGCCAAGTGGTACATTAGTATAATAGTGGTACGCTTCACGGTTTATACTACTCAATCTGACGTTGGGCATGAGGAACTCAGGTTCTCTCCTGAAGCTCAACGGTGGAAACAGAATGTATGCACAGTTGTACTGACATTGCTTCTGAGATACAGTGATATCAGATCTGGCTCATGAAATCACTTAGGTTACATACTGTATTTGTATCATTGTATGAATCTGCAGACTATGTCTTCATGCAAATCAGATGCAAAGTGCACTTTGTAGTATCGGAGGATGTCAAGAAGCTTTCCTCTAGAAAGGAGAAAACTGACTCTGTAGTGTCACATAGTTCAGTAAGGTACCTTCACACTTCAGTGATTTTTCTTGTACACAAAAGAATAGTCTAGGTTTCATTAGTGTTTGTGATCCGAGTTTCATCAGAGCTTGGTCACTTTCATCAGTTTTTAGGCTTGGTCATACTGTCGTATAGTCTCTCATGCAAGAGAATCGGGCCGATTAGGCTAATGACACTCGGCTCAAACTCTGCCAGAGTTTGATCCAATTGTCACCTTACTGTGATCTAATTCTCTCGCATGAGAGAATCACATAACAGCTGTGGAGAAGATAGAGAACTTAATCCATCTTCTCCATTGTCTCTATGCATGTACATCGGACATTACTTCCTCCCCTGCCCAGGAGACGTGGTATGATCAGACCATGTCCCTGCATGGTCAGACCCAACCATTACACAGTACATAGCAGGGGCACATTTATAAGATTATCTCAGCACAGGAACAATTTTTTTCGGCTTGTTTCACACTAGCATATGGAGGAGCTGTGGAGGGCTGTGAGCTTCCTCCGTGAAGCTCCGCCCACGGCCGCACCTCCTCCGGTCAGCTCCGCCTCTGTCGGCATGAGGCCTGTGTACCCTATCTTTAGCATTAGGTACGCAGGCCATGCCAATGTATACAGATGCCTCTGCATGCGTCGTTTTGACGGTGCGGTGGCAATGCAACATGTTGCGTTCGGCGCAGG
This sequence comes from Dendrobates tinctorius, assembly GCF_039654945.1. Classification (NCBI taxonomy): domain Eukaryota; kingdom Metazoa; phylum Chordata; class Amphibia; order Anura; family Dendrobatidae; genus Dendrobates; species Dendrobates tinctorius. The sequence goes on from NW_027361675.1 coordinate 43,968,471, forward strand.
TCGGCGCACCGTCAAAACGATGCATGCGGAGGCATCCGCATACATCGGCACAGCCTGCGTACCTAATGCTAAAGATAGGGTATGCAGGCTGCATGCGGAAAACCCCTTTAAATTTAAAATGATTCTGTTACATCACTTTTATTTCTAGTTGGGCATTACTGATGCTATGTTTTTCTCTCTCAGTTGCTCAGGTTTACATCGGATCCAGACAGAGAGTGAAATAATCCTTCAGAGTGCTCAGCATCTTCAGTCTTATCTTACTGAACTCCTAATAGCAATAGCCAAGTCAGTGAAGATCTGTCCTGTAACCATACGGGCCACATTTCGACAGCTGTTCAAGAGGGTGGAGGAACGCTTTCCAGAAAATAAACACATGGTTTGTTTAGGATGCATTAATTATGCACTATTACACACTGAATATTGTTCTCGGGGTCATCCGCTGTCTTTGAGGTGCTACTTTGATCTCATTAGTATATGTGGAGTTACAGTTGGTACGGAAAGTATTCACACCCCTTTAAATTTTTAACTCTTTGTTGCATTGCAGCCATTTGGTAAATTCGAAAAAGTTCATTTTTTTCTCTTTAATGTACACTCTGCAGCCAATCTTGATGGAAAAAAAACACAGAAATGTAGAAATTTTTGCAAATTTATTACAAAAGAAAAATTGAAATATCACAGGGTCATAAGTATTTACACCCTTTGCTAAGTATTGAGTAGAAGCACCCTTTTGAGCTAGTACAGCCATGAGTCTTCTTGGGAATGATGCAACAAGTTTTTCACACCTGGATTTGGGGATCCTCTGCCATTCTTCCTTGCAGATCCTCTCCAGTTCCGTCAGGTGGGATGGTGACCGTTGGTGGACAGCCATTTTCACGTCTCTCCAGAGATGCTCAATTGGGTTTAGGTCAGGGCTCTGGCTGGGCCAGTCAAGAATGGTCACTGTTGTGTGAGAGAGTTGTAAGAGTTGTTCTGAAGCAACTCCTTTGTTATTTTAGCTGTGTGCTTAGGGTCATTGTCTTGTTGGAAGGTGAACCTTCAGCCAAATCTGAGGTCCAGAGCACTCTGGAAGAAGTTTTCATCCAGGATATCTCTGTACTTGGCCGCATTCATGCTTTCTTCTATTGCAACCAGTCGTCCTGTCCCTGCAGCTGAAAAACACCCCCATAGCATGATGCTGCCACCACCATGTTTCACTGTTGGGATTTTATTGGGCAGGTGATGAGCAGTGCCTTGTTTTTCCACACATACCGCTTAGAATTATCACCAAAAAGTTCTATCTTTGTCTCATCAGACCAGGGAATCTTATTTTTCATAGTCTGGGAGTCCTTCATGTGTTTATTAGCAAACTCTTTGCGGGCTTTCATATGTCTGGCACTGAAAAGAGGCTTCCGTCGAGCCACTCTGCTATAAAAGCCCGACTGGTGGAGGACTGAAGTGATAGTTGACTTTGTAGAACTTTTTTCCATCTTCCTACTGCATCTGTGAACTTGTTGAATATGCCAAATGACTGCAATGAAACAAAGAGTGAAAAATTTAAAGGGGTCTGAATACTTTCTGTAGATCCTTGTTTATTAACTGGATTTAAAGGGAACCTGTCACCATGAATATGCTATCCAATCTGCAAGCACCATGTTATAGAGCACGGGGAGCTGACCAGAATGATATATAGTTATGTGAGAAAAGATTCAGTAAAACCTGTGTTTCATCACATAAATTTAAACATCTGCACTTTCTGAGATTTTCGGCACAGTGGGCGGTGTTATCAGTGACTGACAGCTGTCTCTATTTAAGTGCATACAGAAGTCATTGTCAGTAACTGAAAGACCACCTACTGGACCAAAAATCCCAGAAAAAGCAGAGGTTTAACTTATTAAAATATAGGTTGTATGGAATAATTTCTCACTAAACAACATATTAGTCCTCGCCGCTCCCCCTGCTCAGATTGGACTGCATGTTTATTGTGACAGGCGGTTTTTTGTTGTTTTTTTTATTTCACCACCGGAGTGGTATCACTAATGTAAGCTCCCTTCCTTTAGTAAAATACTCACCAACTGCTGTTCTCTGCTCTTGCCGGTGACTGACTGGTCCAATTCCACCATCTTGTGACCGCAGCTCCTGACTGATCAGAAGTCACAGCTAATGGTCACAAGCTCTCAGTGTCAGTCTATGAGAACCTTGTAATGGCCTCGTTCTGGCTCTCATAGACTTACATAGAAAACATTGGAGAGATGCAGCAGGTCACATCACCTACAAAAGATGACCAGAGTGGTGACGAGAACAGCAGAAGTCGGCAGCCAGTAACTTTATTGCTATGGACAGGGAACATAGATTATACACTCCGGGGGTGAAATAGAAAGGAAAAAAAACGCTGGAGTGGTGCTTTAAGTAGAAAAAACTTGCCATTTGTTAAAAGAAAAACCTATAAAGAAAAGGAAGCCCAATGTCCAATCAAATCAAATACAAACAACCTTTATTGATTCAAAAAAGACAATAAACACACATATAGATTAAAAGGAAAACAAATGCAAAGTATGCTAAGTCACTCAGAAAAATAGTAATACAGATCTTTTATAAGAATCTGCTTCCAGAGCTTTATTATAAATAAAAGGAGAGTTATCAAGATATCATGGAGTCATTTTATTCCCCTTCCTATGGCCTGCTTGCCCATATACATGGCTTAAGAGGCTCCATCCTACTGACAGATTCCCTTTTAAGCTGTTGTCCCCCTCTCTGTGTTGGCTTTGCGTCTTTCTCAATCACTGCTGCTTCATCGTTATAGCATGTACTTAGTTTAGCTGTTGTAACGAGCCAGTCAGCCAGCCCCCTTCATACAAGTCACCCAAACAAAGGTGGGAGGAAGCTCTCTTTTTTTTAGTCAAAATGAAACGTGAAGCGGAAAAGCCAAACTATGTCAACAGAGTCTGGAATCAGGGCTTCGGGGCAGTATGAATGAAAGAAGATATATTATTAAATTGTGTTCAATTTCCTTTAGGCTATGGCCATTTTTTTTTATTCTTGAACAACCACTTTATCATTTCATGGTTGGGGTTGTTGTGGGCAGGCGAATCCTTGAGTATTGCATTCTCAATATTTTTTAGGGGGTAGACACATAGGGATTCTTACTGTTAAAATTGAAATTGATGTCCTTTTATTGAAGGTTTTACATAGATAAAATTGATGATTTTTTTCTTACTTTATTTTACATTGTACTCATTTGTACTGATTTTTTTATACCCATAGACCCAAGAAAGATCTATATTTTTGCAACAAATGCTATAACTGATTGTCATTTGTCTGTAGGGGATTGGGCAGTCAATGTGACACCGTGATAGTGCTGGTTGTATTTTATAGAGCATCGGTTACATTCTAATCATTTTCAATGATTTCTTTAAACAATAGCTAACCATAATGCTACTAACCTCTATTCGTTCTGTGTGTTTTTCAGAATGTGAAGTTCATTGCAGTGACAAGTTTCTTGTGTCTTCGGTTTTTCTCCCCTGCAATAATGTCACCTAAGCTCTTCCATCTCAGAGAAAAGCATGCTGATGCTCGCACAAGTCGGATATTGCTTCTCTTAGCTAAGGTGACAAAGCTTTACGTATGTGTGGTTTGCAAAGAGCAAAATGGGAAGATCAACACATGTTCCATTGCAGTTGTTTTGCCACCTAATGTAGTTCCTAGTTCGATTCTTGATTATTTTTCCTGAGAGAAAATCAAGACCATTTTGGGTTACAGAGGAAAATATTTTCTATGCAATCTGATCCATCCAGTCATCATAAATGCATCACATGTTTCCCATCACATGTACCTTAACCTTTTCTCCTTCGCCTCATTGGGGGACACAGACCATGGGTGTTATGCTGTGGCCAGTAGGAGGCTGACAATAATTTGAGACAAAAAAAGAGTTAGCGCCTCCTCCGCAGCTTACACCCTCCTGCTGGCCCCAAGTGAACCAGTTCTTGCTAAGTGTCTGTAGGAGGCACACTGGCCTGGTCTTCAGACCATTTGTTATTTTCACTTTTGAATTTTACTTTTTTCATTTTTTAATCCGGATGAAGGGGCAATGGAGCCTTTCAAGGTATCGATTTCCCCAAACCATCAACAGGCGAGCACGTGCGAGTGTCGCCTCCACGTTGCCTCTCCTGCGACGTGGGATGCCATGCCTGAGCTGATTCAAGGGCGACGGGTCTCTTAAAGGGCACCGATCTCCCCGCACCGACTTTCGGATGAGCACATGGGGGGTCGCCTTCATGTATCCTCTTCCGCAGCCAGACCTATGCCGGGCAACCTGCCCATCCTTAGGGATTGAACCCATAGGATGCTCAGAGGCCTCTACATGGCGTCCATGCAGCCCCCACTGCTTCACCACTTTTTAAAAGCGGATGATCCTTCACCACTTCCCTTCTAAGGGATGTTGGATTGAGGCATTCACTTACCCCGTACCATCCTAAAGATTACTCATGGCCCCTAAAGCGACCAGATAAGTGACCGAACAGTCCAAGTGTCGCCTGGGGAACGCGCGCCTCTGCGCTTAAGTCCCATTGCGGCGGCTCCATGCCGGGACGCGCACCGTGGTGAGTGCCAGGCCATCGGCCATTCTAGGCTGAGCATGACTGCTCTCGTGAAGCCACGCACTACAAGTTCTGCCACAGCCTGACATAGCCCTGTGAAATCCTAGTGGAGCGAACCTTTAGGATACACAGAGGCCCCCCCACGGCGTCCGTGCTGCTCCCTCTGCACCACCACTGATGAAACAGCAGTGCTGCAGGGAGCTGGACGGTCCCTCTCCACCTCCCCCTCAGAGGGAATGGTGGATTGAGGTTTCCTGCACCGTCCCTGTCACAGCACTGGCCTGCAGGCAGAGGCTCTGCTCTCACTCCCCCTGGCGTGACGGTAAGGAGGCTTCGGGGTGCGTCGCGGGCCTGGTCGTTCTTTCCGGCCGGGCACCACTAATTTAGCCCCCGGCTTCAGCCCTTACTAGGTCGCAGGCGGTTTCTTCGCCCACCAGCCGCACGTCATGTTGGAGGTCCCGCCGATCTGCCTGACGTTTCTTACAGGTACACTGGGCATGGCAGAGCGGGAGTGTCAGCGCCTCCCTCGGTGTGCGCCGGGAAGCGCTTGGTCCACGGACTCCTTCTCTGGAGACACGCCAGTCAATAATCTAGGCCCTGGCTTTGGCCTACTTCAGAGGAGCCACCCTCTCCCGGAGTGACGCGGCGGTGGTTCTCTGGGGAACGCCTGCTTCCACGCTGAATTCCCATCGCGGAGGCTCCATACCGGGACGCGCACCGCGGTGAGTGTCAGACGCCCCCCCTGGCCAGGGGAAGAGGGGGATCTAATCCCGGCGACCATATTCCTTGCCGGGGTGCTTTACGTACATTGACGTGTTGGCTGTGGGACCATGACCCTCGAGGAGTTATGGTCCGCAGAAGATGACTATCTCTCATCCTCCACTGGAGTGCGCCGCCGGTCGCTCCATCCTTCAGGTGGCAGCTGCTAATCAGCGTGAGGCTGGGCAAGTACCACTGTCCTGCAGACCAAGGTATGGGCACCCTTATATGACTTAAAGGGTCATACAACACTGAGGGCAAGGTTAGTGCCCATTCAGCAAAAGAGAATGAAGCAAAAAGCAAAACATTGATCATTTCACACAAAACTCCAAAAATGGGCCAGACAAAAGTATTGGCACCCTCAGCCTAATAATTGGTTGCACAACCTTTAGCCAAAATAACTGCGACCAACCGCTTCCGGTAACCATCAATGAGTTTCTTACAATGCTCTGCTGGAATTTTATACCATTCTTCTTTGGCAAACTGCTCCAGGTCCCTGATATTTGAAGGGTGCCTTCTCCAAACTGCCATTTTTAGATCTCTCCACCGGTGTTCTATGGGATTCAGGTCTGGACTCATTGCTGGCCACCTTAGAAGTCTCCAGTGCTTTCTCCCAAACGATTTTCTAGTGCTTTTTGAAGTGTGTTTTGGGTCATTGTCCTGCTGGAAGACCCATGACCTCTGAGGGAGACCCAGCTTTCTCACACTGGGCCCTACATTATGCTGCAAAATTTGTTGGTAGTCTTCTGACTTCATAATGTCATGCACACGGTCAAGCAGTCCAGTGCCAGAGGCAGCAAAGCAACCCCAAAACATCAGGGAACCTCCGCCATGTTTGACTGTAGGGACCGTGTTCTTTTCTTTGAATGCCTCTTTTTTTCTCCTGTAAACTCTATGTTGATGCCTTTGCCCAAAAAGCTCTACTTTTGTCTCATCTGACCAGAGAACATTCTTCCAAAACGTTTTAGGCTTTTTCAGGTAAGTTTTGGCAAACGCCAGCCTGGCTTTTTTATGTCTCAGGGTAAGAAGTGGGGTCTTCCTGGTTCTCCTACCATACAGTCCCTTTTCATTCAGACGCCGACGGATAGTACGGATTGACACCGTTGTACCCTCGGACTGCAGAGCAGCTTGAACTTGTTTGGATGTTAGTCAAGGTTCTTTATCCAACATCCGCACAATCTTGCGTTGAAATCTCATGTCAATTTTTCTTTTCCGTCCACATCTAGGGAGGTTAGCCACAGTGCCATGGGCTTTAAACTTCTTGATGACACTGCGCACAGTAGACACAGGAAAATTCAGGTCTTTGGAGATGGACTTGTAGCCTTGAAATTGCTCATGCTTCCTCACGATTTGGTTTCTCAAGTCCTCAGACAGTTCTTTGGTCTTCTTTCTTTTCTCCATGCTCAATGTGGTACACACAAGGACACAGGACAGAGGTTGAGTCAACTTTAATCCATGTCAACTGGCTGCAAGTGTGATTTAGTTATTGCCAACACGTGTTAGGTGCCACAGGTAAGTTACAGGTGCTGTTAATTACACAAATTAGAGAAGCATCACATGATTTTTCGAACTGTGCCAATACTTTTGTCCACCCTCTTTTTTATGTTTGGTGTGGAATTATATCCAATTTGGCTTTAGGACAATTATTTTTGTGTTTTTTCTTTTAAGACAAATTAAATGAAGATAATAATACCAAAGAATTTGTGTTTGCAATCATTTTCAGGAAGAAACTGAGTATTATCTGACAGAATTGCAGGGGTGTCAATACTTTTGGCCACAACTGTATATATATATATATATAGAGAGAGAGAGATATATGTGTGTGTTCTTTGACCCTCTATATCCCCGGCCAGCCTGCATTCCAGAGGATTAGAATGCTAGTTTTCGGACCACCGGCCCTTCTAGGCTGAGCGTTACTGCTCTCATCGGGTGTCACCCACTAAGCAGCTTGAGGCCGGGCCAGAACCAAAATGGGAGACCAGCTGGAAATCGCAGGTCACCGGCAGTATTTATTTTGGAATTATGCTTTCCCTTCGCATGCCCAAAAAGTTGATTCATGGAGATCCATAGGCCATCTCACCACGCCAGTGTTAGACTCCGTTAACACGGGGCCCGACTTATGAACACCCCCCCCTTCTCCGGGCAGGCTTCTCCTCTGGCTCAGGTTATCCTCGATTCCTCTGTGCATCAGAGCGTTCACAGGATCACAGCAGTCGTCGATTAGCAGCCGCAGGCATTCTACAAATGCGCAGATATCTAGAGAAAGGGCTCACAGTACGCTATTCGACCAACTACGGGCTTAAATGTCCGTATGCTCTGTGTCTCACTTCCCCTTCACCACAGGTTTACAGAGTACATGACTCTGTGTATCAGCTTAATGTTTTGCCTTGATTTTTGATTCTCTAAGGATTAAAAAAAAAAAAGGGAAAGAACTGGAAGATTTGTCTTTTTCATGGCACTCACACAGTTTTCTGAGGGTCAATTCCTGGTCTGTCCCAAATCATAACGTTCTTCCGGTGAACTATACCCCATAATACAGCGTTTACCACACTCCGGGTGGCTCGCAGCATAGTTGACCGGCAAAGGGAGCGATGGGATAACCAAAATCAGAAGTCTCCGGAAAGGTGGAATCCCCCTTGCTTTCGGCTGGTTAGCGGAAATATTGGGTTGAATCCCTGGGCCATCCAGGCCAGGTGGATAGTCAATTAAAGGTCCCGCAGACCGACAAAGAGTCTGATTCGTTCAATTCTGTGAGCCTCTAAACCAGCTCTCTTCTCTTTTTAGCTGGACGCCCTTTTCACATGCGGCCGGCTGCACCACAGCGGCAAATGCCATCACACTCAATAAGGCATTATGGCTCACGGAATGGAGGGAGGGCTGCACCCACAGAAGGAACTGCGACATCCCTTTCTTACCAGAGTGGGTTTACTTGGGCAGTAGTGGGTTCAGCTTATCTGTAAGGCCATAGAAGGAAGGACAAATGTCGTCCCCGACAGGGCTGAGAGCATCTTCCCCATTGCCTTCAGCAACAAATCTGATATTGGTCCTCTCGCATATATCCGGTGCTCCCATCGGCAAGGGATCCCAGTCTTCCCATGCATCCAGCCAGCAATGTAAGGGTCCTCCCCAAAGTGTCTGGGCCTGAGAGAGATAGGTCTCAAAGCCTGGGCTCTAATCGACTCTCCTCAGGGGTCTCCATTATGGTTGGTGCCCAGAGGCTAACGTCAGGTTGCATCTTTCACCTCTCCTGAACACCTTCTGTCGCATGGTGCTAGGACCACGGTCGTTCTCTTCGCGTCTTCACCGCTCCAGTTCTTTTGAGAGTTTTCTCCAGACTGACTTAGGACTCAAGTTCTTGGCTCTACCTGTCTCTGTTTCAGCGCAGGATTGCTTCCAAGACGTAATTCATGACTTTCATTCTCAGGACTTCTCAGGGGGAACCCCCTACAAAGGTCCGTTAGAAGCCTGGAACGTTAATTCGGTCCTGGGTGCGCTTTAAGAGACGCCTTTCAAACCGTTCCAGGATGTCTTGTGGGCAGTTCTGTCTTGGGAAGTCGCCCTTCTTGTCGCAGTGTCACTTATTATGCGACGCTTGGAGCTGACAGCCATGTCCTGTTTAGCTGATCTGTTTTTTTTTCTCTCTGCTTTCCAACCTGGATACAATTGTCCTCAGATCGTTTCTGCCCTTTTTTCCAGCGTTGGTTGACCCTTCTATTTTAAGCAATGATTTTGTCTCGCCCTCTTTTGGGCCCGACACTGGTACTTCAGATGGATGTAGTTGCGCACGCCCTGCATGCAATGACGGCTGTCAGGACGTATGTCCTGAGGACTGCACTCTCTTGTAAGCCACTTCAGGGTCACAATAGCCAAAGAAATTAATTTGGCTAGTCAGGAGTTATACTACTTTAGAAGCGGCCCATCCCAGGAGGGATTAGGGCGCATTCTACGGGGTCGTTGTCTGCCCTCTGGGCCATTCGGATTCACATGCCGACTGAACAAGTCTGCAGGTCTGGAAGGCTACGTTTTAGCTCAGCATTTACACATTCTTGAAGCATTACTCATACTCAGACTTCCGCAGTACGGTCCTCGGCAGATTATTCTGCAACAGGCGGTAGGGCACCTTTACTCAGCCACTGCATGGGTTTTTATCTGTTATATTGTTGCCCACCCATGGACTGCTTTGGGACGTCCCATGGTCTGTGTTCCCCTGTGAGGTGAAGGAGAAACAGGGATTTTTGTAATAACTCACCGTAAAATCCTTTTCTCCGAGACGCTCATTGGGGGACACAGCACCCACCCTGTTAGCCTGATGGCTTCTGCTTCTTGTCTCCCATTCAGTGGGTTATACTCTGATATGAGGTTGACAACTGTACTCTAATATGATATTAATGATCTCCTACTGCTTTTGCACTGAACTGGTTCACTTGGGGCCAGCAGGAAGGTGTATGCTGCGGAGGAGGAGCTAACTCTTTTTTGTCTCAACTTAGTGTCAGCCTCCTATTTACCACAGCATAACACCCATGGTCTGTGTCCCCCAATGAGCATCTCAGAGAAAAGGATTTTGTGGTGCGTTATCACAAAAATCCCTGTGTTTTCTATTTTGTATTTCTTTTTCAAGAATATACAAATTATTGATTCTAAATTTTGCAGACAAAATAAGTATGAATGGAAATATGACCCAATTAAAAGCACTACTGTCTAGTACTGATGGCTCACCTTAAATGCAAACTGTTGGGTTCTTAGCCCAATAATAGCATGTAATCCGTTACTGATATACAATTATAGAATATATCATACAGAAATGGTGAGCTAAGATGAGCTGATGGGGCTACCAGCATATGTGTCCATTTTTTGCTTCCTGTATCTATTTCCATTTTTAGATAGTTCCTCTATAAATCTTCATAAAAACTTAAAATCAGTTTTTTGCTTCCACATTTCCTACTTCTTAATAATCCTATACTTTGTATTATAGGCTATACAGAATGTTGGTAATATGGATGCTCCAGCAAGCAGAGCCAAGGAGTCCTGGATGGCTCCACTGCAGCCAACCATCCAACAAGGAGTTTCTCAGCTGAAGGAATTCATCGTCAAACTTATAGACATTGAGGAGAAGGAAGGTAACAAGGGAACTCAAAATCTCATTTTACTAATCCTGAATCTTGTCAGTGCTGGGTTGTCACTATTAAAATCACTGTATGTACACTGTTCCCACAAAGCTTGGCACTATAGTTTCAAAGTCTAGTATCCAGATTAATTACAAATGTTCCAGCTTGATCCAAATCCACAGCCCCAATCTCACACTGTGGCAGCCTCCTTGGCAACAAAGTATGTGCACACAACGTCTATAAGACGCCAGTGGAGCTGCCAACATTTTCCTAGTCAAGGGTCTTTTTCCTGAAGTGACTTGCTGGCAATTTTGACATCGCTTTTATGGCACCTCCTCTGTTGGCATCTTCCTAGCAGAAGCTGCCCAGAGAATGAACATGTTGCTTCTTTTGAATGCTTCACGGTTCACTGAAGCAGTTAAAAGAAGTGACGAAAGACGGAGCATGTGCACAGTAATGCAGTTTTTACATTGCTGTGCAGTATGTTAATTTTTTTTTGCTGTAGTTTTGCATTGCTTTTTAGGTGGAATTCGTTTGAAAAAGACGTCCTGTCCACATATGTTAATAGAGACGTTGACTCTGTATTGCATTTCCATTCAAGTAAAAAATATCCCAATGTACTTATGATACTTATACTTATGTCTGCAATCCTGCTCCTTAAAGGGAGTCCGTCAGCCCAGAATGACTGTACATACAAAGTTAGTCGCTCAGTGTACCCTTGTCGTGCACCTTCCCACCTACTTATATTCCCTCTATCTCCATCCCCCTCTTTATTTCATTGACAGATTTGTCTGGCTTCATAGAGTTAAAGGAGGGTGGAAATGGATGGAATACAAGTAGGTGGGAAGGTGCACTTAAATGATTGGCCACGGCAAGGGTGCTTCAAGCAACTTACTTGGTATGTGCAGTCATTCTGGGCTGACAGACTCCCTTTAACAGTTTATGTCATGTAATAGAGGAGGTCTGTTAATTTCTCTTATATCAGATTGCTGTAAAGGATGCAAATCAGCATATTTCTAAGACAGCCAGAAGTGCTATGAGATGTCAGCTTTGAAGCCAGCGCAATGGTGAATGCTGTTGTAGCCTGTTCAGGATCAGTATGAGAGAAGCAATGACATGCATTCACTAAGTGACTCGACTTTGTTTAATTGTTAAATCTAATATATAAAGCTGAATGTGTTTTTTTTATTTTGTATGTATGTATGTATGTCCGGGATTGGCATCCGCACCGTCGCAGCTACAGCCACAAAATTTTGCACAGTCACAGGTCAGGACCCCGAGAGCGTCATAGGCTATGTTGTGAGGCGAAATTTTAACCCCACACGTTCCAATTCACCAAACAATTTTGCCCCTATCTACATAATGGGGAAAAAGTGAAAGGAAAAGTGTTGGAGGCAAATTGACAGCTGCCAGATGTGAAAATGGGGGACTTAAAGAATGAGAGCGATGGCGCCAAAGAGTATATACCATACAGTTGCTAAGGTGGGGCCCCGACATGGGATACTCACCACACACGGGGATATGAACACACACACAAAATGCGCCACACACTACCACGTGCTTCAACACATATACCACCCTCAGCACACATTTCACCACACATACAACAACCTCGCCACATAAAAGTCGAAACACAAAAGTCGCCACTCAAAACTCGCCACGCTCTCCCAGAGCTGTTTAAAAGATGAAAAATGAGCTGTGATTGGTTGCTATCAGCAATAGTTTTCGTTGTAGACAGTTGTGGTAACTGAGGCCTATTATTCTTATTTCTATGGTGATATCGTCCTTCTGTAAAGCTGGAAATAACAAAATTTATTACCGTGCCAAGACAGACCACCCTCTGACACAGACTGCAGGGGGAGCCCAGTATCACACAGGATAGGATTAGATACACGGCTCAGCAGTCAGTATCACACAGGATAGGATTAGATACACAGCTCAGCAGTCAGTATCACACAGGAGAGGATTAGACACATGGCTCAGCAGGCAGTATCACACAGGATAGGATTAGATACAGAGCTCAGCAGTCAGTATGACACAGGATAGGATTAGATACACAGCTCAGCAGTCAGTATCACACAGGATAGGAATAGATACATGGCTCAGCAGTCAATATCACACAGGATAGGATTAGATACGCAGCTCAGCACACAATATCACACAGAATAGTATTAGATACATGTCTCAGCAGACAGTATCACACAGAATAGGATTAGATACACGGCTCAGCAGTCAGTATCACACAGGATAGGATTAGATACACAGCTCAGCAGTCAGTATCACAGGACAGGAATAGATACACGGCTCAGCAGTCAATATCACACAGGATAGGATTAGATACGCAGCTCAGCACACAATATCACACAGAATAGTATTAGATACATGGCTCAGCAGACAGTATCACACAGAATAGGATTAGATACACGGCTCAGCAGTCAGTATCACACAGGATAGGATTAGATGCACGGTTTTTATGTGCAATATAATCATTATAATTTGTTATAACTAACCACAGTTGGTTACTATGCCCAGGCAACGCCGGGCTCTTCAGCTAATCTAATATATAAAGCTCAATGTGTGTGTGTATGTTTGTATGTATGTGTGTATGTCCGGGATTGGCATATGCACCGTTGCAGATACAGCCACAAAATTTGGCACAGTCACACGTCTGGACCCCGAGAGCGTCATAGGCTATGTTGTGAGGTGAAATTTTATGTGTGCAAACTGTAAAGCGCTGCGGAATATGAGCCACCGTGCTGCCCACATCTGCACCGTCATAGCTACAGCCACAACATTTTGCACAGTCACACGTCTGAACCCCGAGAGCGTCATTGGCTATGTTGTGAGGCAAAATTTTAACCCCGTGCGTTCCAATTCACCAAACAATTTTGCCCCTATCTACATAATGGGGAAAAAGTGAAAGGAAAAGTGTTGGAGGCAAATTGACAGCTGCAAGATGTGAACAAGGGGGACTTAAAGAATGAGAGCGATGGCGCCAAAGAGTATATACCGTACAGTTGCTAAGGTGGGGCCCTGACATGGGATACTCACCACACACGGGGATATGAACACACATGCAAAATGCGCCACACACTACCACATGCTTCAACACATATACCACCCTCAGCACACATTTCACCACACATACAACAACCTCACCACATAAAAGTCCAAACACAAAAGTTGCCACTCAAAACTTGCCACACTTTGTAGACAGTTGTGGTAATTGAGGCCTATTATTCTTATCATTTCTATGGTGTTATCGTCCTTCTGTAAAGCTGGAAATAACAAAATTTATTACCGTGCTAATACAGACAACACTCTGACACAGACTGCAGGGGGAGCCCAGTATCACACAGGATAGGATTAGATACACGGCTCAGCAGTCAGTATCACACAGGATAGGATTAGACACATGGATCAGCAGTCAGTATCACACAGGATAGGATTAGATACACTGCTCAGCAGTCAGTATCACACAGGATAGGATTAGATACCCGGCTGAGCAGTCAGTAACACACGATAGGATTAGATACACAGCTCAGCAGAAAGTATCACACAGTAGAGGATTAGGTACTGTCACAGTCCAATTCTTGGATCTGTGTCAGATTCTGTTCCCTCAATAAAACCTTTATTTTCAGGCTTGTGGGGGCTTAATATGGGTTTTTGCCCCCGGTGGCCACAAGTGTCATTACATCTGATAGTTTATTTGTTTTACCTTTTGCCCCCCGTGGTCACTGGGGTTATTACATGTTTTTGGGCCCTGCTGATGTGACTGCACCTCCTTTGCTATATGAGGTCAGCTGGTCTATCAGCAGGTGTTGGTGATAGCATTTCCTTTGTGGATTCCAACCACAGTGAAGTGAGCAGCTTGCTCTGAGGTGTTGAGCCACTGCTGAAACCTGGTGAAGTTAGCAGCTGGCTCTGAGGTGTCTAGCCACTGCTGAAAGTCTGGTGCTAAACTCTGCTGCCTGGTGTTTGCAGCAGAGAAAGGGGAGCAGCTGACTCTGAGGTGTTGAGCCACTGCTCAAGATGGCGTAGGTAGCAGCTGGCTCTGAGGGTTCGAGCCACTGCTGAAAGCTGATCTGGTGCTGCACTCTGCTGCCTGGTGACTGCAGCAGAGATAGATAAGTGTTTCGTTGTATTCCCCGTTTTGTGTATTTTTCCTTGTGTGTATTAGTGCAGCGGTGGGACCAGTGTCTGCACCACCCAGTTCCCTAGCAAGGGGTAGGTGTAGGGCGAGTGAGGGTTCAGGTATCCTGGTCGGCGACAGGTGAGGAGCCTGTATAGGAAACGCTAGGAGGGCTTAGGGACACTGCCTCAGGGGAGTGCAGGAGGTCTCCACGTCCCTGTTCCCTATTGCAGGGCCCACCGTTGTAACTGTTTCCCCTTCCCCTTTGTCTTGTTGTTTCAGTTACCGGCCTGCGGGTTGTCACACAGGACAGGTACACGTGTTGGTTTTGTTGTTTCAGTTACTGGCCTGCGGGTCATGTCACACAGGACTGTACACGTGACAGATTCACAGCTCAACAGACATTATCACACAGGATAGGATTAGATACACAGCTCAGCAGAAAGTATCACACAGGAGAGGATTAGGTACACAGCTCAGCAGACATTATCACACAGGATAGGGTTAGATACACAGCTCAGAAACAGGATGTGCCAAAGGAGAGGACATTTTCATTCCAAGAATTCCACTTATTCCATCTGATTTGTTTTTTGATTTTAAACGCCCCCAGTTTCCAGTTCAACTGCTATTTGCAATGTTCATTAACAATGCTCAGGGGCAGTCCTTGAAAGTAGTAGGGATCAATTTAAGTAATAGGGATCGATTTGCAATCTTCATGCTTTTCTCATGGTCAACTTTGCATGATTTGTTCAAGAGTTGGAACTGCCAAAAATCTGTTCATCTTTGCACCAAAAGGAAAAACCAAACATGTTGTTTATCAAAAGGCTCTTGAATGAGTTGAAAATAAAATACTATCAATACTTGGGTAATCGTTTAGTTAATTTGTGTTGCAAATCTGTAGTGTTGAATATATGATGTGAAATGTTTTTATGTGCAATATAATCATTATAATTTGTTATAACTAACCACAGTTGGTTACTATGCCCAGGCAAAGCCGTGCTCTTCAGCTAGTAGTGTTTTAAATTCAAATATATCCTCTGCGGTGACTGTAAAATAATTGTATTTAATATTGACAGTATTGTGTTAAAAAGGTATTCCCATAATAATAATAATAATAATAATAAATCTTTATTTATATAGCGCCAACATATTCCGCAGCGCTTTACAGTTTAACAGTTTCAAAACACAAGTCATAAGTAACAACGTTAACAATACAATAATTAAAGCAAAATAAGACGACCCTGCTTGTGAGAGCTTACAATCTACAATGAGGTGGGGGAGATACAAAGTACAGGTGTGTATTTACAATGGTGTATTTACAATGATGGTCTAGTCATCTTGAGGGAGTGAGGGATAGATTGAGATAGTGAATGGGCTACACACGCACATTTACACATAAAATTACTGATTAGTGAACGTGATAGGCCGCTCTGAACAAATGTGTTTTGAGGGAGCGCCTAAAGCTGTGTAAATTGTGGATGGTCCTAATTTCTTGGGGTAGGGCATTCCAGAGGATTGGCGCAGCACGGAAGAAATCTTGGAGTCGGGAGTGGGAGGTGCGGATTAGTGCAGAGGTTAGTCGAAAGCTGTTTGCAGAGCGCAGCGGTCGGTTAGGCCGATAGACAGAAATGAGGGAGGAGATGTAGGGGAGTGCTGCACTGTGGAGTGCTTTGTGGGTGAGAACAAGTACTTTGAATTAGATCCTATAATGAATGGGCAGCCAGTGTAACGATTGGCAAAGAGCGGACGCGTCCGAGTACCGATTAGCCAGATGGAGAACCCTGGCCGCTATATTAAGTATGGACTGGAGAGGGGAAAGTCGAGTAACAGGGAGGCCAATTAATAGAGCATTGCAGTAGTCCAGGCGGGAGTGGATCAATGCGACAGTGAGGGTTTTTGTTGTTTCCATGGTGAGAAAAGGGCGGATTCTAGAGATGTTCTTTAGGTGTAAGCTGCAAGAGTGGGCAAGAGATTGTATATGGAATGTGAAGGAGAGATTGGTGTCAAACATAATACCCAGACGGCGCGCCTGCTGCCGGGGTGTTATTATGGTGCCACCCATGGAGAGGGAAATGTCAGATTTAGGGAGGTTAGTAGATGGTGGGAGCAGAAGAAGTTCAGTTTTTGAGAGGTTAAGTTTCAGATAGAGAGCGGACATGATGTTGGAGACTGCGGACAGACAGTCACTGGCATTCTGTAGTACCGCAGGGGTAAGGTCGTGTATAGTTGTGTGTCATCAGCATAAAGATGGTACTGAAAGCCAAATCTGCTGATGGTCTGTCCAACTGGGGCCGTGTAGAGAGAGAAGAGAAGGAGGCCCTGAGGTTCCCCTGACAGCGAGACGAAGAGGAGATGAAGTGGAGCCAGCGAACAAAACACTGAAGGAGCGGTCAGAAAGGTAGGAAGAGAACCAGGAGACAGTAGTGTCCTTAATGCCTAGTGACTGGAGGCTAGAGAGGAGGAGACAGTGGTCAACAGTGTCGAAAGCTGCAGAAAGGTCGAGAAGAATGAGTAGAGAGTGGTCACCGTTACATTTTGCTGTCAGAAGGTCGTTGGTCACTTTGATGAGTGCAGTTTCAGTCCAATGTAGGGGGCGGAAGCCGGACTATGAAGGGTCTAGGAGAGAATGAGAGGAGAGGTAACGGGTAAGGTGGGAGTAGACTAGGCGCTCCAAAAATTTAGAGATAAAGGGGAGATTGGAGACTGGTCTGTAGTTATTTGTGCTGAAT
Source organism: Dendrobates tinctorius (assembly GCF_039654945.1). Classification (NCBI taxonomy): domain Eukaryota; kingdom Metazoa; phylum Chordata; class Amphibia; order Anura; family Dendrobatidae; genus Dendrobates; species Dendrobates tinctorius. The sequence goes on from NW_027361675.1 coordinate 43,985,767, forward strand.
GGGTCGAGAGTGTGTTTCTTTAGTAATGGAGTAATGATAGAGTGTTTGAAGGAGGATGGGAAAATGCCCGAGGAGAGGGAGAGATTAAAGATAGTAATTAGGTGAGTCGTGACGACTGGAGAGAGAGACTGGAGGGAATGGGGTCAGTAGTGCATGTAGTCGGACAAGAAGAAGAGAGGAGTCTGGAGATTTCTTCTTCTGTGATGGGATCAAATGTGGAAACTGAGCCAGGGGAAATGTAGGGAGGGATAGGAGTCACAGCAGTTGGTAGTTGGGAGCCGATTTCCTGACGGATGTTATCTATTTTCTCTATAAAGTGGGAGGCCAGGTCATCCGCACAAATGTCTGTGACAGAGGCTTGTGCTTTTGGCCTGAGGAGGGAGTGAAAGGTGTCAAAAAGTTTCTTGGGGTTGTTGGCTAGTGAGGAGATCAGGGTGGTGAAGTAGGTCTGTTTGGCGAGGTGAAGGGCAGAGTTATAGGTTCTGAACATAAATTTGAAGTGGATGAAGTCTTCTGGTGTGCGGGTTTTTCTCCATCGGCGTTCAGCACTTCTAGAGCAACGCTGGAGAAGTCGAGTTTGCGATGTGAGCCAGGGCTGTTTTACTCTGTGTTTGGAGGTTCTGAGGGTGAGGGGCGCTACTTGGTCAAGGGTGCTTCTAAGAGTGTCGTTGTAGTGATGTACAGCCAGATCAGGACAGGAAAAAGAGGAGATGGGGGACAGTGATGAGTGTAGGGAGTCTGAAAGTGTCTGAGGGTTAATGGCTTGGAGATTTCTGAATGTGTGGTAGGTAGGAGTGTGCTGGGGTGGGCGAGGATTTGTGAGCGTGAAGGAGAGAATGTTTTGGTCAGAGAGGGGAAGCGGTGAGTTATTTAGGTAGGTGATTGAGCAGAGCTGGACAAAGACCAGGTCAAGGGTGTTACCGTCTGTGTGTCGCAGAGGTTGAGAGCTGTGAGAGGCCAAGAGAAGTGGTTAGTGTTAGAAGCTGGGATGCAGCTGTGAAAGTGGGGCTGTTAATGGGGATGTTGAAGTCTCCCAAGATAAGGGTTGGTAGTCCTGAGGACATTAAGTGCGGCAGCCAGGCTGAGAAGTGGTCAAGGAAGTGGGTGGGTGCCGGTAAATGGGGACGAAAGAGCATAATGGTGTGGACCTCAAAAGAAGGGAATGAGAGTGATGGAACTGGGGGGATGACCTGGAAAGTGCATTGTGGGGACAGGAGTATGCCGACTCCACCACCAGGTCTGTTTGTGGGTCTCGGGGAATGGGTGAATTGTAAGCCACCATGGGAAATGGCAGCAGGGGAGACAGTGTCAGAGTCCTGAATCCAGGTTTCAGTGAAGGCCAACAGATTCAGAGAGTTGTTCAGAAAATAATTGTGCAGGAAAGGAAGTTTGTTACATACAGACCATGGATTCCAGAGGGCACAATTAAATGAAGGAGATGAGGGAGCGCAAGTTATGTTAATAAGATTATTATGGTTTTGATATGGGGTAGGGTAGGGGTTGAGGTTGGGGGATGGTGGACCCGGGGTTGGGGGAGATGTCCCCTGAAATCAGAAGGAGTAGGAACATAAAAAGCAAGTAGTTCTTTGAAAAGTAAATCTTTTTTTGGGCAATGTGTTTGGGCAAGATGGACTGAGATTTTTCAGGAAGGTGAGAAGTGCATGGGAGCTGTACATGGGAGAGGGAAGTATAGAGGGGCTGATGTGTATGAGTCGTGATGGTGGGGGGATGGGGTGGTGAATGTGGATGGCAAGGGAGCACAGGAGGATAGAAATAAAGTACATGGTTAAAAGGGAGAGCAAAGTGTGATTTACCTGGCTCCTGTCCTGACTAAAGCCCCCGTCACACACAGCGATCTCGCTAGCGAGATCGCTTCTGAGTCACAAGTTTTGTGACGCAACAGCGATCTCACCAGCGAGATTGCTGTGTGTGACACTTATCAGCGACCGGCGCCCCTGCTGGGTATCGCTGATCGTGCTCGAATGGCCTGGTCATTTTTTTGATCGTTGGTCTCCCGCTGGCCAGCACACATCGCTACGTGTGGCAGGCGGGAGACCAGCGATCAGCGAGCTGGAGCTGGTAACCAAGGTAAACAGCGGGTTTCTAAGCGCCGCGCGGCGCTTAGAAACCCGATGTTTACCTTGGTTATCAGCCCCCTGCACCAGCGAGCTGGTATCTTAACGTACACTGCGGGTAACTAAGCGACGTGCGTCGCTTGTTACCCGCGTGTCGCTGTCCTGATCGCTGCTGTGATCTGCCTGTTTGGCGGCTCACCAGGGATCATGTAGCGACACACCAGCGATCCTGACAAGTTCATATCGTTGTCGGGATCGCTGGTGAGTCACTATGTGTGACGGGGCCCTAACTGTCATGGAGTAACTGTCTTTTGCTGGATGCTTAGCTAATGCGATGCTTTGCTTAATGCGTGCGACCCCTCACTTGCGTGTTCCCCTTAGGATTAGTCTTAATTTATACACCCCAATACAGGGCCAGGAGAGAGGGATTGTGGGAGCTGCTTAGTTACAAATTAGCAACAGCTGCTCCACACTTCCTGGTGTGCAAAACACGATCAAAGACGCAGTCCTGATACCATCTCTATGCTATAGCACCTCTACTGAGATAACATCTACAGAGTGCCCCCCCCATGGATATACAACAGTAAGTACTGAGAACAATGTAACAGATGAATTATAGTAAAGAAATTGAATGACATGGTTACCATTCACACTGCTTGCTAATATTGAAGAGAGTGAAATATATGCAGGCTGGTGCAGATCAGAAGTTGAATGACATGGTTACCATTCACACTGCTTGCTAACATTGAATGGCGTGAAATACATGCATCTCCATGATCCAATCCCAATATGAAGTAGGTGTAAAAATAATAATATTAGCAAATACCTCCAATTAGAAATGTAGTATAGTTCGTCTGATTCGCTATGTCACTTATCCCATGTGCAGGGCATTTCAGTAGCTTAGGTATCCATGATTACGACCTCTCATATAGTGACATTTACTTGGTTAGTTAACTGTTAGTGGTTGTAACCTTGGATACCTTAGCTACTCCAAGCCCTGCACATGGGGTAAGCGACATAGCGTATAAGAACTATATTACATTTGTAATTGGAGGTATTTGCTAATATTATTATTATTACACCTACTACATATTGGGATAGGATCTTGGAGATAAGACTACCCCTTTAACCTCATATTCTTTCTATTTTAGAGCTTGATCTGCAGAAAGCACTAAATCTTCAGAGCCTGACGGTCAAAGAAGGTCAACTGATGGTCTATAAAACTAAATGTAAAGGATACCTGCTCTCATCGTCTTTCAAAAAACTCTTCCTCTCATTAACTGTTGACGCATTAAGTTTTGCAAAAACTCAATTTTCCAAGGTTAGAAAATTTAGTGGATTTTATTCTGTTTTTCTTAATCCTAAATAAATGGCCCTATATATGTTGTTTATGAGATGAGCCTACAGCAAATCTAGAATTAAAATGCCCAGTGTTAAAGAGAATCTGTCACCCCTTTTTTGAGATATCATATAATGATATCATTCAATTGTGTGTCACGTAAGGATTCTCTTAGTACTTTTGCTTCCCCCTGACCCCGCACCTTTCATGCATAAATAAATTTTTTATATCGGTTCAGATGTATGTAAACTGCCACGGTCCGGTCCGTTGGGCGGGGCTTATTCACCTGCTTCCCCCTCCCTGTCTTGCTCTACACAAGAAGAAATGCGTAGAGCAAGACAGGGAGGGAGCCGTTGAATAAGCCCCGCCCAGCGGACCGGACCGTGGCAGTTTACATACATCTGAACCGTTATAAAAAAAGGTATTTATGCATGAAAGGTGCGGGGTCAGGGGGAAGCAAAAGTACTAAGAGAATCCTTATGTGACACACAATTGAATGACATCATTATATGATATCTCAAAAAAGGGGTGACAGATTCCCTTTAAAGGATCTGTTCAAATTAGTCAAATTTTGACCCCATCTTTTGAGATGCTTGGAACCAGATTCTAAATTGACATACTGTTTCCCATATATAAAATTCTATAAGGAAGTTCATATATTAATGCTCAGATCACCACAGGTCCAACTCCAAGGTTCCCAGTTAGTTTAACCAGGGAAAGTCACCATTGAATACTTATTTCTCCGCAGCAACCACTACCAGGCAAATGTAGTACGGTACTACATGTAAATGGCCGTTTAGCTAATATTTAGAACAAATGCCTGTTAGCAGCTCTCCACTCTAGCTCATAGAGGTGGTCCTAAGCTGAAGTCCATGTGCTTAAATAGGGGATCAGGCAATGTTTAATGTATGTTATTTCTTTCTGTCTTGGAGCAGAAAAGTTCATTTATACCCCTATCAAGTGTCCGAGCCCTGGAAAAAGTGGAAGAGAAAAGCTTTGGAAATTCAAATGTAATGCAAATTATTTACACAGATGAGAATGGCGGCCTGGAAGCATTATATTTGCAGTGTAAGGTACTGATAATATTATCAATATAGAACAATAACATTTCATTTTGCCTCACTATTAACAATGGGGGGTAGAACAGAGGATTTGTTATTTTTAAAGGCTTTATTTTCTATTTTTTTAACTATAAAGAAAATATTAACAATAGCCACCATTAGAATCAATAAGAAACAACCAATGTCTACTGAAGCCAGTTCAATGTCTGACTTTAGATCAGTATAAATATTATGCAGTTGCCTAGAAAGAATCAACAACCAAAGAACCATGTCCAGATACTCAATACATACAATCTGTGATAGATGACACCGGAGAGATCCCTCCGCTGCCACCACATGTGAAGAACCCGCACCTCGCCACCCCGCCTGATGTCACTATTACATCAGCAAGATCACATGGTGTGGTCTCCTCACTTGCACAAACATGACTTTCCGCACCCCCTGGAGGCACGTAAGGTCAGCTTGGCACAGTTTTACACACACGCCCTGATCACGTGTCCAGGGAGGAACGGGGAGTGAGAGGATGTGGGCCAGGCAATCATTAACGTGGCTTCACACTCGCTCACAACCCTGACAGACATGAGAGGCCTTTTTCACTACCACCAGAGAAATAGAGCCCTGGCAGCGCGGTAGGACTTCCACAAGTTCCTTGTTAGATATTAGCCCAGTCCATTAACGGAATAATATCGGGCCAGAAACCTGCCCCGGTAGCATGGAAAGTTAAGCTGAGAAACGGAGGTTTGGATTCGTAGAAAAAAGAGCAGCCTAAGGTTAAATTATATATTTAATCGCATTAAGTGTACACTAGACAATACATTCTATACACGATGGTTACACATATACGACATATGGACAGATATGCAAATAGAGATACTTGCAGGACAAAAGATATAAGCAGAATGTATGTCAATTACCAGTAGATGAAAGGCCTGGCTTGCGGGGGAGGTGCTACCACATGAGAGGCTTGTGGTCCCCTCTGTTACTAGACTTCTCCCCACAAGATATGTCTTTGAAATCTCCCCAGAGAAAAAGCAGTAGGCCATGCTTTACGCGAGCATTTAACCCCTTTGGGTCACTCTCCTCCTGCCCTCTGGGCTGAATTTACATTCCCTCCGCTTGTCTCTGGCAGCTAAAAACTCCAAAACCTAAGATGAGTCAATCTACTAAAATGCTTGTGCATGTCCACCATCATCTCCCGCCTCAACTACTGCAACATCCTTTTCTGTGGCCTCCCTGCTAACACCCTCGCACTTCTCCAGTCCATCCTTAACTCTGCTGCCCGACTAATCTCTCTCCTCGCTACTCCTCCGCTTCTCCCCTCTTCAAATCTCTTCACTGGCTCCCATTCCCTCAGCGTATCCAGTTCAAATTACTAATACTGACCTACAAAGCCATCTATAACCTGTCTCCTCCTTAAGTCTCTGAACTAATCTCCCGATATCTTCCCTCACGTAATCTCCGGTCCTTCCAAGACCTCCTTCTCTCCTCTCTCTTATTCGCTCCTCACCCAACTGCCTCCACGATTTCTCCCGAATATCACCCATCCTCTGGAATTCTCTGCCCCAGCACGTCCGACTATCAACCACATTCGGATTCTTCAGACGGAACCTGAAAACCCACCTCTTCAGGAAAGCTTACAGCCTGCAATGACCCCGCTGCCTCCTCACCACTACCGGAGCTCCCGCCTCAACCAACATCAGAGCTGCTGCCACCCCCCAACCTACTGTCTCCTTCCCCACCATCCTGTCCTGTAGAATGTAAACCGATAGGGCAGGGTACCCCTCTGTATCAGTATGTCATTGTTAGTTTGTTTACTGTAAGTGATATCTGTAATTTGTATGTAACCCCTTCTCATGTGCAGCACCATGGAATTAATGGTACTATATAAATAAATAATAATAATAATTCCTTAATAGATGGCCCTAGGGAGGCAGTTTTGGTGCCATCGGATCCGGCCGGGCCCCTGCTACGCGTTAAGACCAAACACAGCATTGCTATCTGGTGTCTATTTGCTGTTTTATATAGCTTTATACCCCGGGTGCTAGAAAAGGTCAAAACCCAGCTGGGCATTCGCTGTGTTCTGAAGATCTCGGAAATATACACGATGTATGGCTAAAACGTATAGTATCTCCATAACTCCTTATGCCAGTGGAGCATACAGGGGACTTCTGTGGAATTTCCATGCCATTATAATAAGCTTTCCAACACAGAAAAACAGAAATCTAAAAAAGAGTCTCGTGTTAGACCCATTAATAGGCTCATCTATAATACTCAGCAGGCAGACTTTAGTATACAACATCCTAGAGAATTTAAAGTGTTCATGAAGAAACAGATGTAGCTCAGATCATAATGGAAGAATTTTTGGACAGGACCAAATTGAGTGCAGAAAGGAGCCAACCACTGCTTGAAAATGAAAGCACTATCCCAATCTTCCTCAAAGAGAACCTGTCATCAGGATCAGCCATTATAAACTAAAGGTATGTGCATAAAAGCATGGGTAATAGGTTAACACTTATGCACCAAAACTTCTACAGGTGATTAGAGAATAACCAGGCTGCTGATTTCTACAGTTAAGGTGCATAATTACAGTAAATCAGAAGCACGGTGCCTTTATGCACATACCTTTAGTTTATAATGCCTGATTCTGTCGACAGGTTCTCTTTAACATTTCCAGAGTACAACAAACTCTGGTTAGAAATTTTGTCTGGATCAAACAGTCACTAGCACTCACCACTGAGGACTATATGTATCTTCCCTCTTTCCCCATTCCTCCACAGTAGAGTCTGGTATATCCGCCACCCATTTCTGATAAGTCTTATCATAAAGCCTGACAACAGATGACTGGAGAAGAGTGTATGCTTGTGGTAGCGGTTTAGGTAAATCACAGATCCCCAAGAGCCCTTCCAATTTAGAAAAACTCAGGGACACTGACACTTCCCGATACTGTGCACGCACACACTTCATGATGAGGTTGTATGTATAGGGACTTAGTAGTATCAAGAACCCTATATCTAGCTTGGAAATCCTCAAATGTAAGCAATTCAGAAGTATGAGAAAATATGAAAGGTGAATTTGATACCACACCTCACCCAGAGGACCACATCAGGCAGAGAATATAAATATGGAACGTGAGGATCAAACCAGAGTGGCACCCAAGGTGAAACTAGTGGCGTATCTGAGCCCCTCAATATATTCTGTGCTATTGCCCATACTCTAGCAACTGTTTTATGAGAGATTGTTGCTCATGATGCCACATTACATCTGTAGGTTAGGTTGGTTTAACGCCGGATTTATAATAATTACAATGGATGTCCATACACAGGCTCTTTGGTTATTTGCACATTCAACTTTGATGTGGTGTGTGATCATAGAACAACTGAAAATAGCTCTGAAAGAGACAGATTACAGAGTTACAAACTCTTTAAAAGAAGCTCACTGTTCTGCAGACAGCTATAGAATAGATGATAGCTAAACAAAAGTTATTGAAGGCATACAGCGTAAAATTGATAACAAGTCCCAATTGTAAAAATGGTTATTAGTCCCATATACAGTACATGCATTTCAGTAAAAAAAAAAAAAAGTCTCCAAAAAGAGAACTCTTTTAACTATTCCAAGAAAAAGAGTAACATATTTCAGTAATTTTAAACTTTATATGGTGCAATGATAATTACTGAAACTGGAACGGTAATAGATAAAGGGAATGTGTTACCACATTTGACCTTTCTAAACTATTAATATGTTCATACAGGTTATAGAATGCTGAAAACAGTCCTCACTATATGCCTCATATCAGATGCCTTGTTGTTGATAAATTATCTTTTATCACTTTATGTAAATGACCTCTTCCAGGCTATGGGGAGGATGGTGCCTGGAGATAACTCTGCCCAGAGATTATTTTACATGAAGGGGGAGTTACCAGTGTGATATGTAATGGTTACCAGTAGAGATGAGCGACTTTGACTTCTTTTGGGTCGAGTCGGGTTTCATGAAACCCGACTTTCTCAAAAGTCTAGTCGAATGAAATCAGCCGACTATCGGGAAAAGTCGAAGGTCCGACTGAAACACGAAACCCAATGCAAGTCAATGGGGAAGCAAAGTCGGCAGGGAGTGGAGTACAGTAAACACACCTACATGCCGGACCGCTTTTTTAAAGTGCGCGAAAACTCTCTCTCTCCGCTGCACATGTCATCTCGTTGCCCACAGTGTACGTCCTTGCTCAGTGGCTGAAAAAAGTCATGTGCAAGTATTCTGGGAACTCCGACTTTGGCGCTTGTTTTGCTGACCGCATGGCCGACTTCACGCTGTGGTCGGGTTTCAGTCGGCGAAACCCGACTTTGCCATAAGTCGGCGACTTATGAATCTGACCGACCTGTTTCGCTCAACTCTAGCTACCAGTGTTACCAGTGTGATGTGTAATGGTTACCAGTGTGATGTGTAATGGCCTGATCTCACTGCAGAGCTGTGTGTGATTATAACTGACGCATCTGCAGCTTCCTCTCAGCTTCCATCTCACCGGCAGACAGGGCTGCAATATTGTTGCAATACAGTAGAGCAGAGAGAGGAGCAAAAAATGTGTTCTCCCGTTCTGTGTTAGTTACTTGTCTCACACTGGTAACTCCCCCTTTTATTTAAAATAAGCTCTGGAGGCAGAGTTATCTTCTAGGCAGTGTCCACCCCTTTGATTGGAAGAAGTCATTTACATATAAGAAAAATGTGGAATTCTCTGGAATAAGACATCAGATCACGGATATCAAGGGATTATTTTATTTAGCTTCCTATAACCTGCCCATATAGACGGCTTATGGGGTTGATCCTAGTGACAGATTCCCTTTAATGACCAAAATAGTTAAGGTCCATTTCAGTAGATGATATTGCGACGATCAACAACTGCCGATCAATAATTATTTACAGATTGACAGTCATTTAATAGCCTGTTTATTCATGCAGACCACGATTCAGATGTGCACTGAACACATAGGACAAGACAAACAATACAAAAAATCTCATTACATTTCTTTTTAGACAGTATAAGACAAAGTAATTAAACAATACAGTTGATAATTCACCCTACATCCTACCTAGCCGCAGAGGTTAGCACCCTATGAAAGCGCAAATGGCGCTGCCGCTCACCAACAGCTGTCCCTAGTATGCCCTATGGAGATCTGATATGGTATATTCAATATCTCATATATGTATACACAATATAATACACAGGGAGGTAGAATCTGGAGCTAACTCAATACCATCGAGAAAATAGGGAGATTAGATATTTTCATTTTAGCAGTGTGTGTCTAGTGTACTTAGCCATCCACACACTGGGCCTCAACACGATTCCCTTCCACACTATAAACCTGGAATTTAATGGATGGATATCTACTACTTAAGTTCTCCATGGGCTTCCTGAAGAACCTTTTTCCTAGAGAAGTAATGTGTGGAGGTCCGGTCAGATGGGTGAATTCGCGTCTCCTCTCTCCCTTCTGCGCAGGCACTGTGTGGATGATGTAGAGACTTCTTCCACTTCCACCCAGATAGAAGAGGCGGCGTATCAAGGGACTGGGGTGGTACCGATTACAATCTAGAGTCTCCAATCAGACAATTTACATACAGCATAGGACCTGCATAAGACACATTTTCAGAGGTATTCTGGAGCGCCTATGGTGATATAAAGGGTTGTAGAAACCCCAATTACATAATTTTAAAGGTGATGGGTAGGGGAGAAAACTTGCATCTTTGTCGTTAACCATCATTCTTTATTGTCACAGATATAGAGTGGCTTGCAAAAGTATTCACCCCCTTGGTATTTTTTCATTTTTTTGCCACCTCTTAACTTGCAATTTCAGTTTTTTGAGAGTTTGCATCAGCTCATGTAAAGAACATGCCTACAGCTGTGAACATTTGTTTTTTATTAATATTCTGATTATCGTATAAGATAACTTGTTCACAAAAGAGTTCCTTTAACCCCTTGTTTATATTTCAGTGCGTTAATGAACTAAATCAGTGGCTGTCTGCATTGAGAAAGATATGTGTTAACAACAGTGATTTGCTTGGCTCCTATCATCCTGGTGTCTACAAAGGAGAGAAGTGGAGCTGCTGCCACCAGAAGGACAAAGGAGGTATTGCATCATCCATAAATAATGTTTTTTTTAGCATGCTAAAGAGTTTACATTTAGAAATGTTTTTAGTGTCTATATATACACGTCCTCATACCACCTTATATACAATCGTATGCTACCTCTCCTCAAACAATATACAAAGGAAAGCTACATCAAAACTGCTTCAAGTTGAGCAGCTGTCGATGACAACCTATCAGAATTCACTTCTCAGTTCTCAATGGCCTTTTGGAAAATGAAATTATAGACCTGATTGGTGGCCATGGGCACTTTTCTTTTTGTCATTTTTATATACATAGAAAGTACTGCTGTCAGCATTGTTATCAACTGACGTAAATTAAACAGGGGCGGACACAGACTGTAGTGGGCCTCTGTGCAAGAAATTTTTCGGGCCCCCCTACTAGGAGCAGATCCAGCAGACTTCCGCACCTCTGCCGCCTAACGGGCGACTTGTGGCACCGATCCGGCATGCCCCATTCATTCTCTACTGGGCTTGCGGCCAGCTGCGGCAAGCGCAGTTGTGCTAGATCCGCGTTACATGATGCCACTAAAATATATAGCGGATATGCTGCGTTTTTTAGAGCGGGAAAATCTATACCATGTCAATTTTTGCTGCAGATTTTCCCAACCGTAAATGTACTGTATATCTAATATTGAGGCTATGCAGGGCTAGATATAATATCTGTAGGGTGCTGCTGGGCTGTATTTATTATTTGCCAGTTGCAGCCTCCAAATTATATATACAGGCCAGCACAGCCTCCAAATAACATATATAGCCCACTAGCCCAGCATTGCCTCTAGTTGTTAATATATACAGCCCAGCACAGCCTCCAAATAAAATATGGTACACAGCCCAGCATATCCTTCAGTTAATATATACAGCCCAGCACAGCATCCAAACAATATATACAGCCCAGCATAGCCTCCAGCTAAAATATACAGTCCAGCAACAGCCTTCAGGTAATATATACAGCGCCCAGCACAGACTCCATGTAATATATACAGCCCAGCACCGCCTCCAGTTAATATATACAGCCCAGCACAGCCTCCAGTTAATATATACAGCCCAGCACAGCCTTCAGGTAATATATACAGCCCACAACAGCCTCCAGGTGCTATATACAGCCCAGCATAGCCTCCAAATAAAATATGGTATACAGCCCAGCATAGCCTTCAGTTACCGTATTTTTCGGACCATAAGACGCACTTTTTTCCCCAAAAATGTTTGTGGAAAGTGGGGGGTGCGTCTTATGGTCGCAATATACTTACATCCGTCCATGGCTGGTGGTTGGTGCAGGTGCCGCGGGGCTCTGTGGTGCGGTGGTGGCAGCAAGCTGTGCTCCGATGCAGGGGTAGCGGCTCTTTGGCTCCATGGGGGGCTCCGCCGGCATTTCCTCGAAGCCCGGAGGCCCCCACACATCCGTTGCTGGCTGCTGCCATGTTGCAGTGGCCTCCGGGAACATGGACGCCGGGAAGATGGCCGCTGGTCCGGGGACGGCGCATGCGCAGGTTCAGATCTCGTCCCGAGATCTCGGGAGACGAGATTCATATCTCCGCAACGAGATTTTGTTCCCCGAGATCTCGGGACGAGATCTGAACCTGCGCATGCGCCTATTACTACACCTGATACCCCAATACTGAGCAGCTTCTGCCGTATGTGTCCCTATTACTGCACCTGATACCCCAATGCTGAGCCGCTCCTGCCGTATGTGTCCCTATTACTGCACCTGATACCCCCTATACACACATGGCTCCGCTCCACATCCCCTATACACACACGGCTCCGCTCTGTACACCTTGTACATACACGGCTCTGCTCCGTGCACCTTGTACACACGTGGCTGTGCTCCGTGCACCTTGTACACATACGGCTCTGCTCTGTTCACCTTGTACACACGCACTGTGCTCCGTGCACCTTGTACACACGCAGCTCTGCTCCGTACACCTTGTACATACGAAGCTCTGCTCCGTACACGCTGTACACACGTGACTCCGCTCCGTACACCTTGTACACACCTGGCTCCGCTCTGTACACCTTGTACACATGCAGCTCCGCTCCGCACACCCCGTACACACGCGGCACCGCTCCATACACCTCGTACACATACTGCTCCGCTCCATACACCTTGCACACACGGCTCCGCTCCGTACACCCTGTACACACACATGACTCTGCTCCGTACACCCCGTACACACACGACTCCGCTCCGTACACACACACGGCTCCACTCTGTACACACACGCCTCCGCTCCATACACCTTGTACACATACACGGCTCTGCTCACAGCATACACACGCCCTCACTCTGCTGCCTCCTGCAGCGCTGCTCTCCTCTCCTCTCCTCCTTGCAGCGCTCCACATGGCTAATTTGAATTGAATTATTAGCCATGTGGGTGCAGGAGGCTGGTGGGGCCCCCGTTCAATGAACCGGCTGTACGGGCGGTGGGTCCGCCCCTGAATTTAAATAAAATATGGCTTATATGGGGTAATATGGAAAATGCAAAATCTGAAATGGAAAATACCATAATGTTCATGGGATGAGGGTTCATAAGGAGCCTACTTCTGGAGATCTGAATTGGTCCAGACGTTTATGTGGAAATCCTGTAAATGTCTAGAATATGGTTACCCTATCCAAGGTGTTATATAGAATTAGACAAACATGACGGCTGTGTTGCAAAACTATCCTGCCTGTAGTGTTGGAGGGATCAGTCAGGTCAGTTCATCTGAACTGCAGTGCCATGTATAACCCATGAGCAGGTATGGAAATGTTTATGGAAGAAATAACCCATGTTTTCCTAATTCTGTCCAGCCTCTTACAAAGGAGTATAGCCCAAATCACAGTGTGTTCTACTATTAATGTACAGATATATTTATTCATTTGTGCCAATCTCATTATTAAAATGACCCTGGCACGATGTACTTGTAATCTGATCTGAGAGCAGCATGGTATAAAAGCTTGATATGAATGAATCATGTGCAGGTTTGTTGGAAGAGATTCAGTATTAGGCTATGTGCACAAGGTGCGTATTCTGTGCATGCATTTTCTGTGCAGAATTCACCAAATCCGCAGGTCAAATGACCTGTATTTTTCCTGCGGATTTCTTCCTGTTTTTTTGCGGTTTTTGTGCGGTTTTCCACCTGCGGATTCCTATAGTGGAGTAGGTGGAAAACTGCAGGAAAACCGCACAAAAGAAGTCACATGCTGCTTTTTTTTTCCGCACGAAAACCGCACGGAAAAATCCGCAGCATGTGCACAGCAGGTTTTTTTTTCATAGTGTTTAATGGTACTGTACATCACCTGCAGTTCTGCTGCAGATCCGCAGTGGCAAAACCGCTGCGGATCCGCGGCAGAATCCGCGCCGTGTGCACAGGGCCTAACTTGGTATTTGTAAGTAGAGATGAGCGAATTTGTTTGGATTTTGGCCCTGAATCTGATTTTGACATATTCGGGCCATATTCGAACACTATTTGTGCCGAATGTATGTCTTTTGATCGGTTCCAAACATATTCGGTAATTTCTACTCCCATTGACTATAATGACGTTTGTCTGTGTTCGACGAATATTGCAAAAACAATATTCGTTGCCGATCGTATTCGGAACCGAATCCGAACAATTTCGCTCATCTCTATTTGTAAGCCCATGACTCCAGTGGGCGATACTACTCCGTGATTGACAGATATCTCTGTATGCACAGTCATGCAGGGACGACTGTCAATCACTGAATCGTACTGACTCACTTGCTTACAAACACCAGGGATTTTAATTATTAAAATGCAAGGTTTACTGAAATGTTTCCCCTAATCCAATCAGCTCCTCCTGCGCTATAACATCCTGCCTGTAGATGAGATACCGTTTTTAACATGACAGGTTCCCTTTAAATGTGCCATATTTTGCACATAAAGGATGGAATCTCCAGCGCTGGACTTCAGTTAAAAATACATCATTTATTGTAAATTCTTAAAATCGAACAGAAAAAAGTATGGATAAGGACATACAGGCAGATGGGGTCTCTGGTGGTCTCCAACCAACGCGTTTCGACCTAGAGGGTCTTACTCATGGTTCCATGAGTAAGACCCTCTAGGTCGAAACGCGTTGGTTGGAGACCACCAGAGACCCCATCTGCCTGTATGTCCTTATCCATACTTTTTTCTGTTCGATTTTAAGAATTTACAATAAATGATGTATTTTTAACTGAAGTCCAGCGCTGGAGATTCCATCCTTTATTTTGCTTCAGTCAACACCCCTGATCAAGGTGACTCCGTGCGCAGGAGGATTATGGATCGCAACCGAGACTGGTGAGCTGACCTCCCTTCATTTTCCCTATCCTTCTATAATTATATTTTGCACATATTACCACCAAAGATGCCTCTTTAGGCTTTATTTATCCTCCAGTACTAATTTGAGTCATCTTTTTGTGGTTCTAGTGCTTTTGGTCAATCATACGCAGTGCAGTCTTTCTCAGCTGTCTTCCAGCATAGCTCTGCTGTGCATCCGCCACCAACATAATGTATTCTACAGTGTGGGCCATTTATATGGATACACCTGGTTGGATTCAAAATGGCTGACTTCAAAATGGCCGCCATGGTCACCACCCATTTTGAAAATTTTTCCCCCTCCCATACACTAATGTGCCACAAACAGGAAGTTGATATCACCAACCATTCCCATTTTATTTAGGTGTATCCATATACATAGCCCACCCAGGTGTATCCATATAAATGGCCCACCCTGTACACTCTATTCCTCTGTACACTGTATGGTCTTGTGCACTAGTCTGCCATACTAATTTTATTTTTGCCATACACGATATAGCTGCATTTGTGTTTTTACATCATTGATCTGTTAGTTGGTTTGTAGCAGAAATCAACAGTTCTGCATTCCGCTCTGCCTCCACAACACAGCTTGAGATAACAATTGCAGAAGCACAGCAAAGCTGAGACCAGCTGTGCTGAGCTGTGTTGATGCCAAATGTTGACGGATCAGTGTTATGAATTTGGAAATGCTGCTTTCAGGATTATCTTCTGCGATATGCACCAACAGAGGGGCATTGGCAACTTTCATCCTTGATCTGTCTGCAGTAGATTGTTTTGCAAGATAGCAGCCATGTTTTTCTAATTCTGCACAAATCCTTTAAAAGGGTAATACTATCCTAACCATTTAGACAACATCACATTTCTGGAACAGGGCATATCTCCAGAAGTAGGCTCACTCTGAATATAAATTTAGCTTAATGGCACTAACATATCTGTGGTGGAGTGAACACATCCTAGCAGAGCTGTGCTGGAAGTCAATGCTTTTTTACATATTCCTCGGCCAGTCAGCTTCCAGCACAGCTCTGAGACCTAAACCCACAGGGGTGAACCTAGCCTCTCTGCTGCCTGAGGCGAACAGCAAAATGACACCCCCCCCCCCCCCCCCCGCACACAAAGTAAATTTTTATACTGTATCTATATTGTAAAACTGAGTACAATAGTGGACATTTTGATTTAGAAAAATAGAAAAAAAAAGGTGTCCAAACACAAGGATGTCAGCGCCATCACACGCACATACAAGAACAACACAGAAGTATCCAGAACAAGGGTCATTAATGGCAATGGTAGGCCTGGCACAGGGCCGGACTGGGACGAAAATGCAGCCCTACCACACAAATCCCACCAGCCCACAAACTATAACACTGATCAGCACCAATCAGTGAATTTTTGCTATACTTTGTCGTCCCCTCATCACTCTCTTAAAGGAGTTATTTGAAGAGCCACATGTGAATAGCACCACAGTGCATATGATTGACCACAGTTCCATTTAAATGGTGCTCTTCAAAGCTACATTTGCCAGGATCATGGTGGTCCCAGCAGTCAGATCCACAACAAACAGAAAGTCATCCCCTATCCCCACATAATTCTCCATACAGTATTATGGGCCCCATATAATGCTCCATACAGTATAATGGGCCCCATATATTACTTCATACAGTATATTGGGCCCAATATATTACTTCATACAGCATAATGGGCCCCATATATTACTTCATACAGTATAATGGGCACCATATATTAGTTCATACAGCATAATGGGCCCCATATAATTCTTCTCCCCAAACCCCGCTGCTCTGCTCTCCTCAGTGTATTCTGATCCTCCGCACTGCTTGGCACAGGGACATCATTAACTTTACGTATATAATTGTCCACTTGGACTGATAGTAATAGTGATTTGTTTGTACCCTGTTGTCTGGGGCTTGCCCACTTTATGGGGGTGCTCACGGCATATGATTATACACCAGTAAAAAGTATCAGAGGCTCAATGTGACCATTGCCACCTAGTTTCCTACCCCTCTTATTCTACTGGTACTGTGGGCACACTGACTGGTACTGAGGAAAAGAAAGAAAGAACAGAGAGAGAAAGAAAGAGGAGAAAAAAAGAAAGAAGAGAGAAAGAAAGAGGGGAAAGAAAGAACAGAGAGAAAGAAAGAAGAAAGAAAGAAACAAACAGAGAGAAAGAAAGAACAGAGAGAGAAAGAAAGAGGGGACAGAAAAAAGAACAGAGAAAAAAGAAAGAGGGGAAAGAAAGAAAGAACAGAGAGAAAGAAAGAGGGGAAAGAAAGAAACAACAGAGAGAGAAAGAAAAAAGGGGAAAGAAAGAAACAACAGAGAGATAGAAAAAGAAACAGAAAGAAAGAACGAAAGAGGGGACAGAAAAAAGAACAGAGAGAGAGAAAAAAAAACAGAGAAAGAAAGAACAGAGAGAACGAAAGAGGGGACAGAAAAAAGAACAGAGAGAGAGAAAAATAGAAAAAGGGGAAAGAAAGAACAGAGAGAGAGAAAGAGAGAGAAAGAAAGAACAGAGAGAGAACGGATAGAAAGAAATAAAGAAAGAGGGGAAAGAAAGAGAACAGAGAGAGAAAGAAAGATTAGAAAGAAAGATTAGAGAAAGAAAGAGGGGAAAGAAAGAGAAAGAAAGAACAGGGGGAAAGAAAGAAAGAAGAAAAAAAGAACATAGAGAGAGAAAGAAAGAGTGGACAGAAAAAAGAAGAGAAAAAAAGAAAGAGGAGAGAGAAAGAAAGAACAGAGAGGGAGAGAGAAAGAAAGAGGGGAAAGAAATAAAAAACAGAGAACAGAGAGAGAAAGAGAGGAAAGAAAGAAAGAGGGGAAAGAAAGAGAACAGAGTGAGAGAAAGAAAGAAAAGAGAGAGAGAAAGGAAGAACAGAGAGAAAGAAAATAGAGAGAGAGAAAGAGAGGAAAGAAAGAAATAACAGAGAGAGAGAGAAAGAAAAAAGAAAGATTAGAGGGAGAAAGAAAGAACAGCGAGAGAGAAAGAAACAGAGAGACAAAAAAAGAAAAATTCTATAAAGATACTATAGCAGCCCGACTCCCATTGTAGTGCTCACCTGAGCCTCCCGATGCAGGACATGTCATGATCCGCTCACATGGCCGGCATCCCCGAGTTCAAGGCGATCCCGCTGTCCACGCTGTCGGAGGAGGACACGGTGATGGATCTGAAGCATTCCCTGAAGTGCCTCCATGGTTCCGTCACAATCTCCCGAAATTACCTCATTTCCGGTCAGCTTCTAGCACGTCACTTCCGGTGGAACGTTACGTGCAAATTTTAAAGTGCTCCTCGGGTCTCCGCCGTGTACTCCTGTGTCTGCGGGAAAAGTAAGCTCCCGGTCGGGGCAGTGGGGCAGACTCTCTATCAAAATATGGACTGTCCCGCTGGGAGGTATGAATGCTCCACACCATGCACCTTGTACATGTATGGCTCCGAACACCTCATACACACATGGCTCCGCTCTGTACACCTCGCACACACACGGCTCCACTCAGTATACACATGGCTCCACTCCGTAAACCTCGTACACATGCGGCTCTGCTCCATACACCTTTTACACACATGGCCACTCTCTGTACACGTTGTACACACATGGCTCCACTCCGTAAACCTCGTACACACACGGCTCTGCTCCGCTCCGTACACGTCGTACACACAGGGCTCCATTTTGTACGCCCCAAACACACACAGCTCCACTACGCACAACCCGTACACATGAGGCTCCACTCTGTACACCCCGTACACACGCAGCGCCGCACACCTCGTACACACGCGGCTCCGCTCTGTACATCTCGCGCACACACACGGCTCCACTCCGTAAACCTTGTACACATGCGGCTCTGCTCCGTACACCTTTTACACACGTGGCCACGCTCTGTACACCTTGTACACACATGGCTCCACTCCGTAAACCTTGTACACATGCGGCTTTGCTCCATACACCTCGTACACACGCGGCTCTGCTCTGGACACCTCGCACACGTGCGGCTCCACTCTGGACACCTCGCACACTAGCGGCTCCGCTCCGTACACCTCGTACACGCGCGGCTCCGCTCCGTACACCTCGCACACACACGGCTCTGCTCCGTACACATGCTGCTCCACTCTGGACACCTTGCACACACACGGCTCCGCTCAGTACACCTCGAACACTCGCGGCTCTGTACACCTTGTACACACATGGCTCTGCTCCGTACACTTCGTACACACATGGCTCTGCTCCGTACACCTTGTACACACACAGCTCTGCTCCGTACACCTCATATACACACACGGCTCTGCTCTGTACACCTCGTACACACACGGCTCCGCTCCGTACACCTCGAACACACGTGGCTCCATACACCTTGTACACATGGCTCTGCTCCGTACACTTTGTACACACACGGCTCTGCTCTGTATACCTCATACACGCAAGGCTCTGCTACATCCACACTGTAAACCCCTCCTGACCCCACACAGAAACTACCCACCTCCAGACCAGCACCATGACAACCAGCACAGCAGAGTCCTGCATACACGCACAGGACCTGTGATGAGGTCACAGGAGGGGAGGAGTCAGGGGTCACATGATCAGGGGGCCCTAACTCCTTCCCTCCTGTGACCTCATCAATTACAAGCCTCTGCATGATACCAGCAGGCTCACACACAAACACAATGAGTGACTCACCGTCACCGCAAACAGCATTGCAGAAGCATGGCGTCGGCACCGCACTACATTATCTGATTGAAGGGGACGGTGACGCTCTGCGACCCCCTGTATTCAGAGACTGATTGCCGCCTGAGCTGAATTCTCAGATTGACTCATGGATGATGCAGCCCTGTAAACCCAGATAGGTGGGAAACACAGGAGAGGGACAGAAGGGTCTGCAGCACTGGAGGAAAGTATTATGCTGCTGGGAAATGTGGTTTTAGCAGTATAACAATTGGACAGCCCATCTGAGGCTAGATGAACAGTGGAGCATATAAAGATAAAAAAAGACAGAAAGGTACAAGGAACAATCTTTATGCTCAATTTGGTCTATATATTACAATAAGTATGCATTTACTATGCCTTGTGAAAAATAATGTGATTGTGGGAATAATCCTTTAATTGTTAAAAACTGGACCAGGTACTGTACATAAGCTGTCTCCTTTATTTTCAGTTGCTGGCTGTGACAAAACTCGGCATGAAGTCACATTACAGGAATGGAACGATCTCTTAAATCCTGATCTAGAGGCACAGCTTATTTTCAGACATTTGATTGGCGTGAGAGAGATAATGAGGTAAACTGTCTGTTTGCCATCCATATGACAGTGTGGGAATATTTCAGTGTTATACATGGTTACAAAAAGGTGAAGCTGATATCACACACTAATAAATATTTCTGATGTAACACAGTGGAATGTCGTTTTGTTGCACAACCACGTACTCTTTAAAGGGGTTCTCTAAGACTGTAATAAAAAAGGGCCCCATCACATAATTCAAACTGCAGCCTGTCCTGCTCATGTGTCAAAATGGGCTGCAGTCTGAAGAATACTGCCCCTGAAACCTCTATGTCAAATGATAAGTGCTTTATCATAAGCAAACGTGCCTCCGTGAACTAAGAAGAGGTGTGTGGCATGAGGAGAAATATATCTTCACTTTAGTTGACTAGACCTGGAGGAGTGAGACAGGATAAAATAATCCTTAGTGCTCAGTCAGCTGAGAAAATGTATTTCTTCTGTCACACACTTCTCAGTTAATGGATTTATGTTTGCTTTCAATACAGTTTCTGTCAATTGACACACAGGTCTCTGAAGCAGTGTTTCTTCAGACTGCAATCCATCTTGACACATGAGTAGGATGGGCTACTTTTCAATCATGTGACGGTGGCCATTTTATTACATTTTTGAGAAATTCCTTTAAGACCACGTTAACACGTTCAGTATTTGGTCAGTATTTTACATCAGTATTTGTAAGCCAAAATCAGGGGTGGGTGATAAATGCAGAAGTGGTGACATGTTTCTATTATACTTCTCCTCTGATTGTTCAACTCCTGATTTTCGCTTACAGCAGAGGCGTAGCTAGGGTTTTGGTTGAGGGGGGGCGAAACTTCTGAGTGGGCCCCTAACTAGGTAACTGTGATTACAACTCGGTGACGCACCCTAATAGTGGATGTAGGAGACGACTGCACTGTTACTGAAAATAATCCCTATATAAAGACCAACATGGATATTACCGCAATATGATCAGTGGTAAATACCAGTCCTACAAAACATATCTGATTACTGCACAGGTATAGTTGGTGTCTTACCGCTGACGTTCTTTCTGATGGAATCGGTCACTCTTCACGTCCATCTGGCCCAGACCGACATGACAACTCCTACAGCCAGGACTCGGCTACAGAGAATACAACAACGACACGTTTCACTTCTCATATTCCAGCCCCATCACCATGTATCCCCAACCTGTACAAACCACTCATCCTGCTGATACCCCAATGCTGAGCAGCTGCTGCTGTATGTGTCCCTATTACTGCACCTGATACCCCAATGCTGAACCGCTGCTGCCATATGTGTCCCTATTACTGCACCTGATACCCCAATACTGAGCCGCTGCTGCCGTATGTGTCCCTATTACTACACCTGATACCCCAATACTGAGCCTCTGCTGCTGCCGTACGTGTCCCTATTACTGCACCTGATACCCCAATACTGAACCTCTGCTGCTGCCATATGTGTCCCTATTACTGCACCTGATACCCCAATGATGAGCCGCCGCTGCCGTATATGTCCCTATTACTGCACCTGATACCCCAATACTGAGCCTCTGCTGCTGCCGTATGTGTCCCTATTACTGCACCTGATACCCCAATACTGAGCCGCTGCTGCCGTATGTGTCCCTATTACTGCACTTGACACCCCAATACTGAGCCTCTGCTGCCGTATGTGTCCCTATTACTGCACCTGATACCCCAATGCTGAGCCGCTGCTGCCGTATGTGTCCCTATTACTGCACCTGATACCCCAATGCTGAGCCGCTGCTGCCGTATGTGCCCCTATTACTGCACCTGATACTCCAATACAGTGCCGTTGCTGCCGTATGTGTCCCTATTACTGCCCTTGATACCCCAATACTGAGCCGCTGCTGCCGTATGTGTCCCTATTACTGCACCAGATACCCCCTATACACACACGGCTCTGCTCCACACCCCCTATACACACACAGCTCTGCTCCGTACACCTTGTACACACGCGACTCTGTTCCATACACCTTGTACACATGCGGCTCTATTCCGTACACCTTGTACACACGCAGCTCTGTTCTGTACACCTTGTACACACGCACCTCTGCCACGTACACGCTGTACACACGCGCATCTGCTACATACACGCTGTACAAACGCGGCTCCGCTCCGTGCACTTGTACACATGTGGCTCTGCTCCGTACACCTTGTACACATGCAGCTCTGCTCCCTACACCCCATATACACTCGGCTCTGCTCCGTACACGCTGTACACATGCGGCTCTTCTCCGTACACGCTGTACACATGCGGTTCCGCTCCGTACACCTTGTTCACACAGGCTCTGCTCCGCACACCCCGTACACACGCGGCTCCGCACCATACACCTTGTACACATACGGCTCCAATCCATACACATTGCACACACGGCTCCACTCCGTACACCCCGCACACACGGCTCTGCTCCGTACACCCTGTACACACACGGCTTTGCTTTGTACACCCCGACCCGTACACACTTGGCTCTGCTCCGTACACAAACGGCTCCGCTCACCCCATACACACGCGGCTCCGCTCCTCTGTACACCTCATACATGCATATCTCTGCTCCGTACACCTTCTACACACACGGCTCCGCTCTGTACACTTCATACACAGCTCTGCTACATCCACCCTGTAAACCCCTCCTGAGCCCACACAGAAACTTACTTTACCTCATCCAGCACCAAGACAACCAGCACAGCAGAGCCCTGCATGTGACCCCTTGACTCCACCCCTCCCGTGACCTCATCACAGGGCCTGTGCGCACAGTATAGCCCAGGATGACATTGCTGGCTGTGAGTGGGGGGCGCGCTGCTGGCATCGGGGCCCCCCACCGCCTTCTTAGGGGCCCATAGCGGCTGGGCGGCAGAGTAGGGAGATCGATTCTCCCTGCTCTGCCGCAGAATGTAACTGTATGGGCGCACTGTGCACACCGATACAGTTACAGTAGCGTAGCTCTGGTGGGCCCCCTCAGAGCTCGGGCCCGGGGCGACCACCCCCTCTGCCCCCCCCGTTAGCTACGCTACTGGCTTACAGATACTGGGGTCAAATACTGACCAAATAATGAACATGTGAACGTGGCCTAACAATGAGAGTGTTTTATCTGCATGCGTTGAAAGTAGATGACAGCTCACCTGTTGCGGTTCTATACAGTAGAGCACAGAGATTCATCCTCCTGACCAGATGTGGAATATTCAAAGAAAAATTAGTGGTTTCCAGCTCCAATAAAAACATTTTGTTTATGTAAAAATCTTTAAAATGACAATTCCATGGAAAGAAAGGAGGTAAGTAAAAATTTGATGGACAAGTGCAACAATAAATTTTTTAATTGGAACTGGAAACTACTATATTTGCTTTATCTTCATGATAGTTTGGTTTATGGTCACATTGTGCTAACAATATATGTAGGGTACCCATGGAAATTACCGC
Organism: Dendrobates tinctorius; assembly: GCF_039654945.1. Classification (NCBI taxonomy): domain Eukaryota; kingdom Metazoa; phylum Chordata; class Amphibia; order Anura; family Dendrobatidae; genus Dendrobates; species Dendrobates tinctorius. The sequence continues at coordinate 44,009,353 of NW_027361675.1, forward strand.
ATCTGCATATAATTATTGCTTCAACATTTCGCTTGATACATACCCCACTCTTGTGGTCTATGGACTGTTAGGAACACCTGAACGTTGCACAGAAAGTATGTCCCCACTGTCGCCATGTAATTTACTGACATTTATTAGAAATGTCTGGAATAGCAGTATGTAGAATTTCTAACGGAACAAATCAATAATTTCTTGACAGGGTCTAAAGCAGGGGTGGGGAATCTTTTTTCTGCCAGGGGCCATTTGGATATTTATACCGTCCTTCGGGGGCCGTACAAACTCCGCTCACAAAGTAGATCCTGACTCTGGCACTGGTTTCATGACTTAATATTTCATTGCATGCCCTTCAGTGTTCAGTAGTGAACACTGCGTGTGTGTGCTAACAGAGCAAGAAGAAATTAATGAGCTTGTGGCAATCAAACTACAGTTCCCTGCCCAAGAATGCGGTCCCTGAGAATCTGCTCGGGGGCTTGATAAAAGGTCATCGAGGGCCGTAAATGGCCCTGGGGCCTGAGGTTCCCCACCCCTGGTCTAAAGTGTAAGTCCTTGTTTGGTAGGATGTCTCACTGTGACTGTATGTAAATAGGGAAAAGGGCCCTGCACCGTCCTTAGGTCTGGGACCCTAACTATTCCTGCTCCCAAAGGTACCTCTAAAGGTGAGGAGGTTTGGGCCACCAGCCTTACTGTTCTCCTGTTATACCTTAAGCTACTCCCCCCCGCCCCAGGAGACCTGGTACGGAAATGCTAGTATATAAACATCATAAAACCAATTACTGCCATTCCAAACTCCACTGCCAGAGAGTAAATGGACAGATAAAACACAAGAACCAAAAAATATTGTCCAAGTAAATTGCAATTTTATTCTATATACTATAAAAATTATATATATATAAGTTTTATAGTATATTGAATAAAATTGCAATTTATTTGGAAAATATTTTTGGTTCTTGTGTTTTTAATCTGTTCACTTACTCTCTGGCAGTAGAGATTGGAGTGGCAGTAATTGGTTTTATGACGTTTTATATAGCACAAGTTATTATTGGATCTATGGTTGATTTCATTATATAAACATGTAAGATAAACAGTGATAACAAAAAGCAACTAACATACAAAACACTCACCAAAGGTCGAGAGGTACACGTGCTTCTCACTAAATTAGAATATCATCAAAAACTTAATTTATTAAAGTTCTTCAATACAAAAAGTGAAACTCACATATTATATAGAGTCATTACAAACAGAGTGATCTATTTCAAGTGTTTATTTCTGTTAATGTTGATGATTATGGCTTACAGACAATGAAAACCCAAAAGTCACTATCTCAGTAAATTAGAATACTTTATAACACCAGCTTGAAAAATGATTTTAAAATTAGAAATGTTGTCCTACTGAAATGTATGTTCAGTAAATGCATTCAATACTTAGTCGAGGCTCCTTTTGCATCAATTACTACATCAATGCGACATGGCATGGAGGTGATCGGCCTGTGGCACTGCTGAGGTGTTATGGAAGCCCAAGTTGCTTTGATAGCAGCCTTCAGCTCGTCTGCATTGTTGGGTCTGTTGTCTCTCATCTTCCTCTTGACAATACCCCATAGATTCTCCATGAAGTTAAGGTCAGGTGAGTTTGCTGGTCAGTCAAGCACAGTGATACTGTTGTTTTTAAACCAGGTATTGGTACTTTTGGCAGTGTGGACAGGTGCCAAGTCCTGCTGGAGAATGAAATTTCCATCTCCAAAAAGCTTGTCCGTAGAGGGCAGCATGAAGTGCGCTAAAATTTCTTGGCAGATGGCTGTGCTGACTGGTCTTGACAAAACACAGTGGACCTACACCAGCAGATGACATGGCTCCCCAAATCATCATGGATTGTGGAAACTTCACACTAGACCTCAAGCAGCTTAGATTGTGTGCCTGTCCACTCTTCCTCCAGACTCTGGAACCTTGATTTCCAAATGAAATGCAAAATTTACTTTAATTTGTAAGACATGTAAGACACTTCTGGCATTGTCTATTGGTCATGAGTGTCTTGACACAAGGAATGTGACACTTGTAGCCCACGTCCTGGATACGTCTGTGTGTGATGGCTCTTGAAGAAATGACTCCAGCAGCAGTCCACTCCTTGTGAATCTCCCCCAAATTTTAGAATGGCCTTTTCTTAACAATCCTTTCAAGGCTGCGGTTATCCCGGTTGCTTGTGCACCTTTTTCTACCACACTCTTTCCTTCCACTCAACTTTCCATTAATATGCTTGGATACAGCACTCTGTGAACAGCCAGGTTCTTTAGCAATTACCTTTTGTGGTTTACTCTCCTTGTGTAGTGTGTCATTCACTACCTTCTGGACATCTGTGAAGTCAGCAGTCTTCCCCATGATTGTAGAGCCTACTGAAACAGACAAAGGAATCTTTTTAACGGCTTAGGAAGCATTTGCAGGTTTTTGTTAATTATTCTAGTTTACTAAGATAATTACCTTTGGTTTTTTCATTGACTGTAAGTCATATTCATCAACATTAACAGAAATAAACACTTGAAATAGATCACTTTGTTTGTAATAACTCTATGTAATATAGGAGTTTCACTTTTTGCATTGAAGAACTGAAATAAATTAACTAACTTTTTGATGATATTCTAATTTTGTGAGAAGCACCTGTATATAGGGAAGGGTAGGAAAGTACAAACCAAATGGTAATAGGACAATGAAGAAAGCATACACCCAAAAACAGCATGCAACAATCTCCAGCAGCAACAACGATCTCCAAGGAGCTAGGAAGTAAATCTATCACTGGCGAGGAAGATAAGTTCTGGCCAGATTTTATAGGGAGAGGAAATAACTAGGTCTGGAACAGGTGTGAGATGGAGCTGCAAGTTTCTAATCAGCATAAAAAGGGCCATTACCTCTTCAGCACCAAAGGAAAGTAAATCCCTTTAATTTGAAACACAAACATGCATACTAAATGAAATATGTGCGATTTACAATACGTAGAGATTTTCTGACCCCAGATCTCCCAGGAGGACGTGACCCACTCATGACAGTGTCCCCCCCCCTTCTACGAGGGATCACAGGACCCTTGGGGCCGGGTTTATCCGGATGGGCCAAATGAAAGGACTGCATCGTATCAACCTACTGGAATTAACCTTAGATCCTGTCCTTCAGACCATAGCCCTTCCAATGTAACAGGTACTGTACAGAGTGGTGGAATCAATGACTTTCGCCACTTTAAATTTTAAATTGCCATCAATAATATCTTGTGGTGGTTGTAAAGCTGACAGTTCTACAGACACAACTATTTTTTTGAGCAAAGACCTATGGAAAACATGGATATGGAGAGTCAGAGGAGGCTTCAGATGAAAAGCTACATGGTTGATTACAGCGTTCACTATATAATAACTAATAAACCAATAATTTCCAAGAAGGAACTTTCAATTTAATATTTTTAGTAGATAGCTATACTAAATCATTCAATCCTAGATCTGAACCTGACAATCGTTTCTTATCAATGAATGGGTTAATGTTGATATAATCTGCGCTGCTGAATAATTGTAGGTCCAGACGTATATCACATAAAGAATGGTGGATTATTCAACGCGTTTCAAAGTCTAAGCGACTTCGTCATCAGGAAATATCACACGAATACAGTGTCAGAACAAGGATACTGTCTTATATATATACAGAATTTCATATAACGGCACCAATGGGATCACCTGACAAACAGTGTCAGAGTTCACTGATACAGCACATGACGTGTTTGTGAATTGATGTATATGTGAGTAAAATAAATATTTAAACATTAAAATTTCATGGTATTAACCAAATTTTCACATTCCATTGTGCAAAGGTGAAAAAAGAAAAAAAGAAAATCAATACTTCAAAGATACAAACTTGTTTTGATTTTCTTTTGTCAGGTGATCCCATTGGTGCCGTTATATGAAATTCTGTATATACATGACAGTATCCTTGTTCTGACTCTGTATTCATGTGGTATTTCCTGATGAAGTCGCTTAGACTTTGAAACACGTTGAATAAACCATCATTCTTTATGTGATATATGTCTGGACCTACAATTATTCAGCAGCACAGATTATATCCACATTAACCCGTTCATTCATCTACAGCATGGTCACTTGCTGACCCGTGGATCTGCTGCAGCAGATAACTTTATATGCTTTATCAAAAGCTCCATCTGGTGAGTAGAATTTGATTATATCAATTTGCTTTACGTTGGATAAGACCCTATTTACGCTGTTCTCTCAAATAGCATTATTTGAATCGTTTCTTATCAGCCATACATTTGTATTAGTCCTCGATGATCTTTAAATTATTCTGAACCCCTTCTCACACAGATGAGAGCAAAGAAGAAAATTGTTCCTCCCCATGAACTCCCAAAAACTCATCTTTACTTAAGGTACAGAACTGTGAATGGAAGCCATTTGCGCCCAAAAATGGTGACTTACCAGTGGACTTGCTACGACGATTGCTTAAAGCAAACTCAGCCAATGGTAAAAAAGAATATCAAAAGACTGACCGTCAGTTCAAGACAGAAATCAGGTGCTTACTAAAAGTAGCCATCTCCATATATAATAAACAAATAAAGTAGCACTCTGTAGTGCTATAGCATGCAAACATGAAATATATGAAATTTGAATTGCAATACTGCTCTTGAAAATTTGAAAAATTGTGAACACTTAGCGCATAAATTGGCCAATACATGTTTACCCGGAAGCCACAATAAGGCGATTCTCGTTGAGGGGAACCTGCCTAATGTGAATCCTCTCTTAGCCTTAGAGGAGGTTCCCAACAACATAAATAATAATAATAAATAATCTTTATTTTTATATAGCGCTAACATATTCCGCAGCGCTTTACAGTTTGCACATATTATCATCACTGTCCCCGATGGGGCTCACAATATAAATTCCCTATCAGTATGTCTTTAGAATGTGGGAGGAAACCGGAGTACCCGGAGGAAACCCACGCAAACACGGGGAGAACATACAAACTCCTTGCAGATGTTGTCCTTGGTGGGATTCGAACCCAGGACCTCAGCGCTGCAGCGCTAATCACTGAGCCACCGTGCCGCCCATATAATGCAACAACATAATGCAAATTTCATATATTTCATGTTTGCATGCTATATCGCTCAGAGTGGTACTTTTATTTGTTATTGGTAAAAGTGAAGGCCAATCCTCCTGATTATCTGACATAATACATCTAAGGTACGCCAAGAAAAAGGATAGATGCATCCCTAAATGGGTAAAAAAAACATCCTCCAAATTTAGATACAAATTGGGTCCCCCGGAGGGAACGCCGTGAAGCTTCACAATGTCAGTGACAAACACCTGAGCCAGTGTCTTGGCGTTAACAAGAGCAGGTAAAGCAATAAAGTGCCCCATTGGAAAAATGAGTCCATGGACGATCAGGAATGGTTAATGGTAAAAGAGCCCCAGACGGACGAGTATGCGGGATTTTGGCATGCACACAGACACTACATGAGGACACAAAGTCAACTACATCCTTGTGCAACCTTGGCCACTAAAAACGACGAGGAAGGAGGTCCAGGGTCACCTTACTACCAGCCAAAGTCAAGTTATGATGTGCCTCTAAAATTTTAAGACACAGATGTACAGGTAGAAACAATTTCCCTGAAGGACCAGCAGGGGCGTCTCCCTGAGCCTTCAATAACTCACCATCAAATTCAGAACACAATGCGGTGACGACCACCCCTTCTTGTAAAATAGGAACAGCATCATCAGTACTCCCAACCCCAAGGAAACTCTGAGACAAAGCATCCACTTTGACATTCTTAATCCCAGGACTGTAAGTGAACACAAAAGACCATCTAGCTTGCCTTGGGGTTAAGATGTTTAGCAGATTCAATGTACATTAAGTTTTTGTGATCAGAGATGACTGTGACCGGGTGAACTGTCCCCTCCAAAAAATGGCGCTTCTCCTCAAATGCCAACTTAATGGTCAAAAGTTTCCTATTGCCTACTTCATAGCTTCTTTCAGTCAATGTATCAACAAAAAGGGGGTCCAAAAAATGAATAGGGCACTTCACATAAATGTAACAATTAGTCCCCCATATTCAAATGGAGGGTAAAAGAAAAGATCCCACAATAATGATCAATTTTAAAAGGTATATCGTTGTGTTACCTTGCACACTGGGCCCTGCTTCCTCCTGTGCTCTCTACAGTCTCTCGGGCCATCCTCAGTGTTTCCTGCAGCAGCCTCGCAACCTGTCTTCCATGTTCGCTAACAGTTATTCTTAGTCCTGCTCCAGTGTTCCTGTTTACTCTAGTCCTGCCTCCGGTGTTCCTGATCCATCCTGCTCCAGTCCTGCTGTCCTACTCAAGTCCTGCCTCCGGTGTTCCTGTTCCGTCCTGTTCCAGTCCTGCCGTCCTACTCCAGTCCAGCCTCCGGTGTTTCTGTTCCATCTTGTTCCAGTCCTGCCGTCCTACTTTATTCCTGTCTCCTGTGTTCCAACTCTGTCCTGTCATCTACACTTCAGTTCCTCCACGTTCCAGTCTAGTCTTACTCCATTCCTGTTTCCTGTTTGCCAGCCCTGTTCTGTCATCTATACTTCAATCCCACTGTCCTACTCCAGTCCATCCTGAGCCGCCCCTCTCGGTACCGGCTACCATGGTACTCGAACCCCTGGGCCTGCTCCTAACGGTCCCTGTATAGGGGTTGGTTCCACCTGGCAGCTCGCCCAGAGCCCCTCGGTGCCACGGTCCAGAGGGTCCACTCCTGGAGATTCCAGCTCCTGACCACCCATGCTAACACAACTAACAGACCTGGGATCCTAATAAGAATAATCTCCTAGTACAATGGCTATAATGAACTGCGATCCCAAAAGGTGTGCTGCATATATTATATGAGCCATACATATGTAAACAAAGCTTACTAGGTACTGACAGACCTCACAAATTGATCAGCACAAATGCTGTATAAATAAATCAATCAGTGAATGCATCGGTAATTGGATATATACAAGAGATAAAGGAGGTATGTACCTGTGGCTGTATATCTCCTGGTGTCCCCTCACCCCGACGCGCATTTTGCCGCCAGCTTCTTCCGCCCCCGGAAAAAAATGCCTGCTGCCCGTAGTTGGACCACCTCAAGAAGTCCGTACCTTTCCTAGTTATGTCAGGGAGAGGTTTGACAATGGATGAGAAGTTTATGATAAATTTCCAATAATAATTTGCAAACCCCAAAAAGCGTTGTAATGCCTTCAGATTTTCTGGGAGGTCCCATTCCAGAACCGCTTGGACCTTACCAGGATCCATAAAGAAACCTGCAGCTGACACTAGGAAACCTAAGAAATGAATCTCTTGTCCAGCGAATACACACTTCTCCAACTTGGCATACAGTTTATTATCTTGTAGAACCTGTAACACCTGCCTGACATGTACCTGATGAGAATTGGGATCGGGCAAGTAGATCAAAATATCATCAAGATACACTTCTACAAATCTACCCACGAGGTGACGGAAGATGTCATAAACGAAATGTTTGAACACGGCGGAATCATTAGTCAAGCTAAAAGGCATGAAAAGATTTTCATAATACCCTTCTGGGGTGTTAAAAGCGGTCTTCCACTCATCCCCCTCCTTTATCCTAATCAGATTATAAGCTGCCCTGAGATCCAACTTGGAGAACCATTTTGCCCCAATAATCTGAACAAATCAGGAATGAGTGGTAGGGGATATGGGTCCCGGATAGTAATCCGATTTAACTCATGGAAGTCTAAACAGGGACGCAGGCCCCCATCTTTCTTCTTAATGAAGAATCCAGCTACTACAGACAAAGATAAGGGTCTAATATGTCCCTTGGAAAGACCCTCAGAGATATAGTCATTCATGGTGTGTCTCTCAGGACCTGACAGATTGTATAATCTGGTCTTGGGAAACTTTGCACCCGGAAGCAAGTTCATAGGACAATCATATACACGATGGGGAGGCAGTTCCAGACACTCCTTCTCCAAGAATATTCCCTCAAAATCAGACAGAAAAGATAGAATGTTTTTAGTAGAGACAATAGCGATAATAGAACCTAGGCAATTATACTTGCAAAAATCAATCCAATTAATTATCTCTCTCGCCTGTTAGCCTATGACTCGATTATGCTTAGTCAGCCAGGGAAGACCCAACACAAAAGGGGTAGGTACCCTATATATGTTGCTTGAACAATGCGACCATAAACCCCACTGACATGTAGATAAAGAAAAAGCAGTGGTTTCCAGTTCCAATAAAAACATTTATTGTTGCATTTGTCCTTCAAATTTTTACTTACCTCCTTTCCTTCCATGGAATTGACATTTTAAAGATTTTTAAATAAATAGTGTTTTTATTGGAGCTGGAAACCACTATTTTCTTTTTGAATATTCTACATCTGGTCAGGATGGTGACTTTTGGTTGTCTGATTGCATTGAAAACGTGATCATGGACAGTGGTCCAGTGTTTCCTATGGTGTGTGACTGCGCTGTTCAGAAATAAAACAAAGAGAAAAACAATCCCGAACAAACCTTTATCTAATGATAGGCATAATATTACAATAAACATTGTTATATCTGCAGGGAAAAGCACTTGGAACTTACAAAACATGATAACAGCCGCAAATCTCACCTATCAGGTAATGTGCTTTTATTTAAGGTTGGCCATGGGATTTCACCAGCAGTATTCACAGATCTTATGTCCTGTTTAACGCCTTCTTACCGAGGCTAACTTTCATTCTTGTGCTTTCATTTATTTCTCTCTTACTTCCAAGAGCCATATTTTTTTTTTGTGCACATAAATGTAAAAAGGATTGTTTTTTTGTGAGACGGAGTTGTACTTTTGAATGACACTTCATTTTACCATATTATATACTCCATACACTTATATTGAGCGAGGCCATGCCCACTAGTTTGGTTATGGCCGGGAGTATGTATAACTCATACGTACCCGCTGGTCCCAACTCCGAAACCGGCGAATCCTCACCGCGCAGAGTGACTGCAAATTTATCGATTTGGGATACATCTTGATCACACCATATGTTGTCGTTTTGCAGCATTGCTACAGCCAAAAAAATGTAATTTTGAAGATTGTATTTGTTTCTGTTTACGGGGCTTACCGATCTGTTGAATAATTTTGATAGATTGGACTTTTATGAATGCAGTGATACAACATATGTGTATTTTTGTAATGCTCTTATTGGTAATGTGGGAAAAGGTGTGTGATTCAAATCAGAATTTATTTTTTTATATATCTTCTAAAACTTTTTTTTTTCTGTATTTGTCATTCCCATGAGGGGACTTGTGCCTGTGATCATCCAATTGCTTGTACTATATACTTGCTCCAGACTTGCACCGCTCACGTACGGCAGATGTCGGGAAAGGGTTGAAGACGACCTTCCACCAGGTCAAAAGTGGTACAGTTTTTGCTTAGATTTTTTTCCCAATTGCTCCTCAGATTATTCTGTTTTTTGTTTTATGGTCTTTACAAGGGGACGTGGCTAACAGCATAATAACACACAGTAGCCCCCAGAGAATCCCGTGAGCCATGGCCCCTTGGTTAACACCATAAAAACTAGCACTAAACAGGTCCATATCTCTGAACCCGTATGTGAGATTTTTAAAAAATAAATAAGCTAAAAACTAAGGGGTGCAGCAGGAATTAACCACTTCTGACCTGGTGACACCTGTACAATAATATTGTCTTGTTCATAAACTGTTTAGAATGACGAGCGTCGGACCCCAAACCCATCAATAAAGACAAAGCAAAAAGGATCTGGCTCTGTCAGTTTTTCATGCTACCTATATGCGTGCAGATAATGAAGGCGTAATGGTTGAGCTTAGGGATATATATATATATGGTTTTCTTTTTTACTCTATGGGACCAATTCATCATTTGCATTTTATTCAAGTCACTTTTCTTTTTATTCTTGTTTTATGTTATGCTTTGAAATTTTTTGTGCCAAAATGTTGGAATGAGATGTGCCATAAAATTCAACAATTGATAAAAGTCCCATTTCATCCATCTGTCTAAAACTTCTGGATAAGCAAACTTGTTGAGGGACAAAAAAAACTTAAAAATGTTATGGAGGACTTAGGCTGGTTTCACATTTGCGTTTTTTTTCGCGGTAATTTAGCGCTAAATAGCGCATGCGTTTTTTTTTCCTATACTTTGCATGGGATGCGCTTATGTGCGCATACACATGCGTTTGTACGCGTTTTACCGCGCATGCGTTTTTTTGCGGTATGCGCTCGGGCGCACAAAATGCAACTTGTTGCATTTTTTGTGCGTCCGATTTGCCTCAAAAAAACGCATGCGCGCGCAATGCGTTTTTTTACAGCAAGACACCCATTATAAGTCTATGGTGAGCATATGTGCGCATTGGCATGCTTATGTATGCGTTTTTTTGCACATGCGTTTTTTTTTTTACCATTAGTTTAGACAATGGAATTTAGGGGTTTGGGTAAAGTTAGGGTTAGTTAAGGGGGTTTAGGGTTAGGGTCAGGGTTAGGGTTAGGGTCAGGGTTAGGGTTAAGTATGGTTTGGTTAAGGGTTAGGGTTAGGGTCAGGGTTAGGGTCAGGGTTAGGGTTAAGTATGGTTTGGTTAAGGGTTAGGGTCAGGGTTAGGGTCAGGGTTAGGGTTAAGTATGGTTTGGTTAAGGGTTAGGGTCAGGGTTAGGGTCAGGGTTAGGGTTAGGGTTAAGGTTAAGTATGGTTTGGTTAAGGGTTAGGGTCAGGGTTAGGGTTAAGTATGGTTTGGTTAAGGGTTAGGGTTAGGGTCAGGGTCAGGGTTAGGGTTAAGGTTAAGTATGGTTTGGTTAAGGGTTAGGGTCAGGGTTAGGGTTAAGTATGGTTTGGTTAAGGGTTAGGGTCAGGGTTAGGGTTAAGGTTAAGTATGGTTTGGTTAAGGGTTAGGGTCAGGGTTAGGGTTAAGGTTAAGTATGGTTTGGTTAAGGGTTATGGTCAGGGTTAGGGTCAGGGTTAGGGTTAAGGTTAAGTATGGTTTGGTTAAGGGTTAGGGTCAGGGTTAGGGTCAGGGTTAGGGTTAAGTATGGTTTGGTTAAGGGTTAGGGTTAGGGTCAGGGTTAGGGTCAGGGTTAGGGTTAGTAAAGTCATGGTTTGGGTTAGTGTGAGTGGCCACCTAATGTTGGAAAAAAACGCAAACGCGGTAAAAACGCACTAAAAACGCATACAAACGCTTAAAAACGCTGCGTTTTTTTCATGCATGCTCATAAAAATGCTTGAAAAAAACGCAGCAGTTGTATGCTTTTGTATGCGTTTTTCAATGCGTTTTTTTGCGGGAAAAACGCGCTGCAAAAAAAAGCAAGTGTGAAACAGGCCTAAATTATTTTTTTTACTATAAAACAAAAAACTAACAGGCATTTCTATGTGGGGCTGGCGCAAAACAGTCACCGACAGCTGCTGCCAGCGATTCAGCTGCTCCACGTAAAAAGATTAGCTCTTCTTCCTCCTGGCTACTCTGTCGATGGGGTGTGACTGCCGACGTCATGCTGATTGACAGCCGACTTTCCTCAGTTATCATCAGCAGTCACGCCCCATCAACAGAGCGGAAGAGAAGCCGTTGCTCTGTTGACTTGACGTCGCAGGAAGTCACTGATTCACCAGTAGTAGTGAACATTGTGAGCCAGCAGAGACAAGCGCCGGGCACAACAGGTAGGTAGTTAGCAACTACCTGCGTATTAGTTCATAGGCCCATATTAAAAAAAAAATGCTATAGCCCTGGACAGCTTATAAAGTGGTGCAAAACCTATAGAGAATAAGGCTCAAATACTAAAGACACTAAAAAGGAGCAAATAACATCAGAGAACTGGAGAAACTTGAATGATGAATCGGCCTATACTTTTTTGTTTAACAGGAAAAAAAATGACTTCAGCTTTTCTCACCCAGCAATCGACAGACCTTCTGTGAGGCATCAGGTTCCTTCAACTGCACAGCAGGAATCCAGAGCCTTGCATCCAGCGGTCTCCCATTCTCCACCAACCACTCAGGAGCCTGCATAGCAATCTGTGCGTCCCAGATGCTCTGCTCAGACCAGCTCTGTAGGACTTTGTTGCTGCCACCTCTGGGTCAGCAATAGCAACGCAGGCTGTCCTGCAGCCAGCCACTCCAGAGGCTAAGTCCTCTCATCGCGCTACTGGGCATACTCACGAGACGATCTCTCATTGGAGATCGGGAGTCACGTGCTCAGGTCCTTCTCCGGATCTGATTGGTCCATCTCAGAGATCTGGAAGGTCCCGGAAGCGCACGGTTTATAAAAGGCCTGCATGGCCGCCCGGCCATGCGCTAGTATAGACTCTAATTGCTATCTGTGTGAATGATGATGAATGCATGTGCCTGCGAATGACTCATTAAGATCCCCTCCCTCATATTACGTGTGTGGATAGGGACTTAGTCATAGAGTCAGCGCCAGTCAGTGGCGCGCTACAGGCCACAGTTCACATCTTACAGCACTAGCGTCTGACAGTGTGCCCCCTCTTGGGCATTGTCGTGTGGCGGCTGAGTCGGTCGCCGCGCTGCAGTCAGCAACACTTGTTGGCGTCCGCGGTAGCGACGCCGCACGCAAGGTGGGTCTAGACGGACATTGACCCTGAGTCTTGGCCTAGTCCTGTGACCGTATACCGTGTGTGCACACTGCTGAGACCTGTGAGGTCAACAGGCTCGGCATTTATGTTTATAACTTAGGCGTCTCTGTGAGGTTAACAGAGCTCGCCAGCGCACATCGGGTGACGTATAACCCGTGTGTGCTATACCGCCATATAGCGCGTCTGCCATTATATAGCAGCAGTTTAACACCTCTGCACGGTGGACCCCGGGCAGCGAACGCTCTTTCTGTTTAATATTTAGTGCGTTCCGCCATCCCTAACATTATACTAGCGCCAGGGTCTGGCTAGTAATGGCAGATCAGCAGCAACTATTACAGTACATTCGGCAGCTGGAGGGCAGGTTGGCGGCTCTCGAGACTCCCACCTCAGCTGCGAATGCTACTGCGGCCGCTGTTCAGGCAGTCGCAGAGGCTGTCTCACGTATGCCCACGCTCACACCAGCACTGACATTATCCTGCCTCCCACTGCCCGACAAGTTTTCGGGTGACAGCGCCACCTGTAGGGGATTCATGAGCCAGTGCTCTATTCAGCATGAGCTACTGGCCGCCTGGTTCCCTACAGAGCGGGCTAAGGTGGGGTTTATTGTCTCTCTCCTGTCGGGCAGGGTGTTAGAGTGGGCTACGCCATTGTGGGAGCGTGATGACCCCGTGGTTCTGAGCGCCGCTCAGTTTCTCACATCCATTAAGCAGGTCTTATTGGGACCACGGGTCACTCACGACACCTCTCTCCAACTATTAGCCCTAACACAGGGGTCCCTCTCGGTCAGCCATTACGCCGTCCGATTCCGGACTTTGGCTTCTGAGCTGGAGTGGCCTGATAAGACACTCCTCCCTGTTTTGGAGAGGGTTAGCGGAGCATGTCAAGGATGCTCTAGCAACCAGAGAGGTCCCCACAACTCTGGAGGAGTTGATTGCCATTTCCACCCGCATTGATCTCCGGTTTACAGAGCGCGGGCTGGAGCATGCGCAATCCAGGCGAAGGGTTATGTTGGCTCCCACCTTCTCCGAGCCGCTAAAATTTCCTGCTCAGGAGCGGATACCTTCTGAACCTATGGAGGTGTCTCGCACCGGTTCCAAGCCGCGTCCGGTGCGAAGCTCCGCACGTTGTTACCAGTGCCGGCAGTTTGGTCACTCGGCTAACACGTGTTCCCTGCGGTTGAAAAAACGATCACGTCCAGTGGTCGTAGGTGGGAGTCTATCAGATATGAAACCTTTCTCTCCCAAACCGGTATTCCGTGGGACCTTAGATAGTGGAGCTTCCACCTTGGAGGCAGAGGTCACCGTGGATTCCGGGGCAGAAGGGAACTTTATGTCCTCGTCCTTCACCCAAAAGCATGCTATTCCGCTGATGTTACTGCCCCAACCCTTGACCATCAGGGTGGTTAGTGGTACACCTTTACCATCTCAGGTTACCCACCAGACAGCACCACTCGGGCTCTCAATCTCACCATCCCACCGTGAGATTTTGTCCCTGTTCATTTTGCCAGATGGCATCGACCAGGTGCTTCTCGGAGTTCCCTGGCTCCGTTGCCATTCCCCTCATATTGATTGGGCTTCGGGGAAAATACTGGGTTGGAGCAAGGACTGTGAGGGAAGGTGCCTGAGGGGCAGTGTTCAGGTAGCCTCCACTGAAGTGCCCGCGGATCTCTCCGTGCTTCCCAAACCATACCACCAGTACGCAGACGTCTTCTCTAAAAAATCTGCGGAGACGCTTCCGCCGCACCGTCCTTACGATTGTACGATAGATCTATTGCCAGCCACGGAACCTCCTAGAGGCTGTGTGTATCCGCTATCACTCCCCGAGATGGAGGCTATGTCTCAATATATCCGGGTGAACCTGGCAAGAGGTTTTACCAGAAAGTCAGTGTCACCGGCTGGTGCAGGGTTCATCTTCGTGCAGAAGAGTGGAGAGTTATGTCACTGCATTGACTACAGAGGTCTCAACGCCATAACAGTTAAAAACAAGTACCCTCTTCCGTTGATCTCTGAGTTATTTGACAGGTTGCGAGGGGCCCGGATCTTTACAAAATTAGATCTACGGGGGGGCGTACAACCTGATCCGCATTCGCGAAGGAGACGAGTGGAAGACAGCCTTTAATACCAGGGATGGCCACTATGAATATCTGGTCATGCCCTTCGGCCTCTGTAATGCGCCTGCTGTCTTCCAGGATTTTGTTAACGATGTCTTCCACGACATGCTCTCTACCTCGATGGTGGTCTATCTGGATGACATCCTCATATTTTCGCCAGATTTGACCTCCCACCGGAGAGACGTCTGCAGGGTCTTCGACCTTCTACGGGCAAACTCTCTCTTCGCCAAGCTGGAGAAGTGCCAGTTTGAGCAGGAGTCCTTGCCGTTCCTGGGCTACATCATCTCGACCCAGGGGTTGGCTATGGATCCTGCCAAATTGCAAGCGGTAATGGACTGACAGGAGCCCCATTCACTCAAAGCGGTGCAGCGCTTTTTGGGGTTCTTCAACTATTACCGCCAGTTCATTCCCCACTTCGCCACACTGGTAGCTCCTCTGGTTGCCCTCACTAAAAAAGGAGCTAATCCCAAGGCTTGGTCAGAACAGGTCTCCAAGGCCTTCTCGTCTCTGAAGGCCCATTTTGTCGGCGCTCCCATCTTACACCGTCCCGATGTGGATAAACCTTTTATCCTAGAGGTGGATGCTTCTTCCGTTGGTGCAGGAGCAGTCCTTTTTCAGAAGGATGCTCAAGGTCGGAAGCATCCCTGTTTTTTCTTCTCAAAGACCTTCTCACCGGCGGAGAACAACTACTCCATCGGGGACAGGGAGCTGCTAGCAATGAAGTTGGCCTTTTCCGAGTGGAGACATCTCCTGGAGGGAGCCCGGTTTCCCTTCCAGGTGTATACGGACCATAAAAACCTGGTCTATTTACAAACGGCTCAGCGCTTGAACTCTCGTCAAGCTAGGTGGTCGCTCTTCTTCTCCTGCTTCCGCTTCACCTTGCACTACCTGTCTGGAGAGAACATCCGTGCGGATGCTCTCTCTCGCTCGGTGGTTTCAGCAGAGGAAGAGGAGGCTGAGCCTCGGCTAATTCTCCCTACTGAGTTTCAGGACCGTGGCCCCAGTTGCTCTCGAGTCAGTGCTGCCGGGCAAGACCTTTGTCCCTCCTCAGCTACGGCCAGAGGTTCTCGCATGGCCACACGCGTCTAGGGTGGGTGCTCACTTCGGCAATAAGCAGACCACAGAACTCCTGGCAAGGTCTTATTGGTGGTCGCACATTGCCCGGGACACGAAGGAATACATACAGGCATGCGTCTCGTGTGCGCGGAACAGGTCCTCTAGACAGAGGCCGGCTGGGTTACTGTATCCTCTGCCTGTGGCAGACAGACCATGGGAGATGGTTGGCATGGATTTTGTGGTTGGCCTGCCCAAGTGTGGTGGCAGTACGGTCATCTGGGTGGTCATCGACCATTTTTCTAAAATGGTGCATCTGATGCCACTCTCACGGCTGCGTTCCACTTGTGGTCTTGACACACTGTTCATAAAACATGTATTCCGTTTGCATGGCATGCCGGACAAAATTGTTAGTGACCGAGGTCCCCATTTCGCTTCTCTGTTTTGGAGGGAGCTCTGCAGTCTACTCAGAATTGAGCTAAATCTGTCCTCCGCTTATCATCCCGAGACGAACTGGTTGGTTGAGAGAGCCAACCAAACTCTGGTCACGTACCTGCAACATTTTGTCTCTGCCAGGCAGGATGACTAGGCATCTTTACTACCATTGGCTGAATTTGCCCTGAATAATGCAGTGGCTGATTCCACTGGTCAGACGCCATTCCTTCTTAATTACGGCCAGCATCCGTGCGTCCCTGTCCCAATGCCAGTGTCCTCCACTGATTCCAGGGTGGCAGACTGGGCAGTGGAGGCTCGCGACATTTGGGATCGCACCCAGGATGCTATTCGAGCCTCTAAAGAAAGAATGAGGGTGTCCGCCGACACACATCGGCGCCCCGCTCCAACCGTTTCCCCCGGCGACTTGGTGTGGCTCTCTGCTCGAAATATCAAGCTGCGGGCCGAGTCCACCAAGTTCGTGCCGCGATACATTGGTCCCTTCAAAGTCCTCTAGCGGATCAGCTCGGTGGGCTACCGCCTGGCTCTTCCATCACACTTGGCCATCTCTGACGTCTTCCACGTGTCCCTTCTCAAGCCTGTTCACATGGCACGGTTCTCCGAGTCATCTGCTGGGACATCAGACTTGTCTTCGGATGAGTTTGAGGTCAACGGCGTTGTGGGACGCAGGATTGTGCGTGGCAAAAAATTTTATTTGGTGGACTGGAAGGGTCATGGTCCAGAGGCACGGACATGGGAGCCAGTGGAGAACATCCACGCCCTGCTTCTGATCGTGGCTTTTGAGCGTAGCAAGGCTCAGAGGGAGGGGGCCGGTAATGTTAGGCGTTGGGTTCCTGAAACTGCACAGCAGGAATCCAGAGCCTTGCATCCAGTGGTCTCCCATTTTCCACCAACCGCTCAGGAGCCTGCACAGCAATCTCAGAGTCCCAGATGCTCTGCTCAGACCAGCTCTGTAGGACTGGTTGTTGCTGCCACCTCTGAGTCAGCAATAGCAACGCAGGCTGTCCTGCAGCAAGCCACTCCAGAGGCTGTCATCTCATCGCGCTACTGGGCATGCTCACAAGACGATCTCTCATTGGAGATCGGGAGTCACGTGTTCAGGTCCTTCTCCGGATCTGATTGGTCCATCTCAGAGATCTGGAAGGTCCCGGAAGCGCACGGCTATAAAAGGCACGCATGGCCGCTCGGCCATGCGCTAGTATAGACTCTAATTGCTATCTGTGTGAATGATGATGAATGCATGTGCCTGCGAATGACTCATTAAGATCCCCTCCCTCTGATATTACGTGTGTGGATAGGGACTTAGTCATAGAGTCAGCGCCAGTCAGTGGCGCGCTACAGGCCACAGTTCACATCTTACAGCACTAGCGTCCGACAGTGCGCCCCCTCTAGGGCATTGTCGTGTGGCGGCTGAGTCGGTCGCCGCGCTGCAGTCAGCAGCACTTGTTGGCGTCCGCGGTAGCAACGCCGCACGCACGGTAGGTCTAGACGGACATTGACCCTGAGTCTTGGGCCTAGTCCTGTGACCGTATACCGTGTGTGCACACCGCTGAGACCTGTGAGGTCAACAGGCTCGGCATTTATGTTTATAACTTAGGCGTGTCTGTGAGGTTAACAGAGCTCGCCAGCGCACATCGGGTGACGTGTAACCCGCGTGTGCTTTACCGCCATATAGCACGTCTGCCATTATATAGCAGCAGTTTAACACCTCTGCACGGTGGACCCCGGGTGGCGAACGCACTTTCTGTCATTTAATATTTAGTGCGTTCCGCCGTCCCTAACACCTTCCTTTATGAGTTTACATATACAGTGGCTTCTAAAAAGTATTCACCCTCTTGGCATTTTTCATGTGTTGCTTCCTCAAATCCTGGAATTTCGCTGTTCAATTTGCATCAGTTCATATAAAGAACAGGCCTACAACTGTGCACATTTGATTTTCTTTTTATTCTGAACAAAACAACCAATAGGACAAAATAACTGAAAACTTCAGTGTGCTATTCACCTCCCTAAAGTCAGTACTTTGTAGAGCCTCCTTTTGCGGAAACTACAGCTGCAAATTGCTTTGGATAAATTTCTATGCGACTTCCCCATCTTGCCACTGGGATTTGTGCCCATTCCTCAAGGCAAAACTGCTCCAGCTCTTTCAAGATGGATGATTTCCTCTAGTGAACAGCAATCTTCAAGTCTAACCACAGATTCTCTATTGGATTATGGTGTGGGCTTTGACTAGGCCACTCCAAAACATTTACATGTTTCCCCTTCAACCACTCGAGTGTTGCTTTAGGAGTATGTTTTGGGTTATTTTCTTGTTGGTGAACTTCAATCCCAAATGACAAGCCAGTAACAGACTGAAACAGGTTTTGCTCAAGAATATCCCTGTATTTCACACCATCCATCTTCCCCTCAACTCAGACCATTTTACCTGTTCCTGTTGCCAAAAAACATCTTTACAGCATGATGCTGCCGCCACCATGTTTCAGTGTGGGGATAATGTTTTGGGGGTGATGACCTACGTTGCTTTGGCACCAGACAGCATTTATCTGTCCAAAAAGTTACATTTTGGCCACATCTGACCACAGCACCTCCCTCAATACATATGGCGTGTCTCCCTCATCTCTTTTGGCAAACACATTACATTTTTGTGTGTAAGTACCGTATTTTTCGGACCATAAGACACACTTTTTTCCCAAAAAATTTTGGGGGAAAGTGGGGGGTGCGTCTTATGGTCGCAATATACTTACATCCGTCCATGGCTGGTGCCGGTGCCGCGGGGTTCTGTGGTGCGGTGGTGGCAGAGGGCTGTGCTCCGGTGCAGGGGTAGCGGCTCTCTGTGCTCCGTGGGGGGGCTCCGCCGGCATTTCCTCGAAGCCCGGATGCTCCCGCACATCCGTTGCTGGCTGCTGCCATGTTGCGGTAGCCTCCGGGAACATGGACGCCGGGAAGATGGCCACCGGTCCGGGGACGGTTCATGCGCAGGTTTCTCGGGACGAGATCTGTCGTCCCGAGATCTCGGGAGACGAGATTCAAATCTCAGCAACGAGACACTTGTCCGCCACCACCACTATGGCAAGCGCTGCTCCTGTATGGAGCACCACCACTGCCACAGCACCACCTGCTTGGAGCACCGCCACCATATAACCTGCTTGGGCCACCGACACCTATTCTTCTGTTCAGAGCACCGCCACCATTTCTCCGTCTAGGAGCACCGACACCACCACTCAACATCATTCAAGGAGCACCGACACCACCACTCCTCATCAAAGGAGCACCGCCACCACTCCTCATCAAAGGAGCACCACCACCACTCCTCATCAATGGAGCACCGCCACAAATTCTCCTCCTAGGAGTCCCGCTAAAACTTCTCCTGCTCGGATCACCAACACGCATCCTCCTTGTAGGAGCACCGACACGACTTTGTCTCCAAGGATCACCGCCACTTCTTTGAGCACCGACACGAGTTTGTCTCCTCGTATCACCTCCACCGTCGCCACTTCTAGGAGCACTGACACAACTTTGTCTCCTTCTAGGAGCATCGCCACCGCCACTTCTAGGAGCACCGCCACCGCAGAGCATCAGAGGGGTGACCCACATTTCATCTTTTACAGGTCAACGCCACGGTCCACCAGCTCCAGGCGGTCGAGCAATATAAGGCGGTCACATGGTGGAAGTCGGTCCAAGCAGGATACTCCTGCGCCAAAGGGAAAAAAAAAAAAAAAACTTTGTTTGTCCATCCACCCTCTCGTCCTAATGTGTCTCAACCGTCCTCCATGTCCATCCCTGGGCTGCCTTCCCCCAGTACTTTCGTCACCCCTTCTCCTAGAACCCCTTCCTCAACTTCCAGCCGTTCATCGTCTCTCCACACCCCCAAAGTATCCCAGTATTCCCCCAAACGCAATTCATAATAATTTTTTTTTTTTTTTTTTTAAATAAATGGGTAATTCTGCTTTCAAAAAATTTGGTTTGATTAATGTGTCAATCGCAAACTGCACACACTGCGCCGTACACACACAGCACCGTACACTTAGCGTTTTTGACACCAGATATCTCCATTACTGAGACATGTTTCTTGTGTCAGTCTTGGAGATATGTGTTGTCAAAAAACAAATCTATATGACTTGTATTTTCCACACCAGTCTCTACATTCTTCTAATATTGCACAGACTGAATTGAGCAGGGTTCCCCAACTCCAGTCCACCAACAGATCATGTTGTAAGGAATTCATTTTTTTTTGGCTCATGTGAAGCAGTTATCACCGGAGCAATGGAATTCCTTACAACATGATCTGTTGGTGGACCTTGAGGACTGGAGTTGGGGAACCGTGCTCGATTCAGTCTGTGCAATATTAGAAGAATGTAGAAACTAGTGTGGAAAATACAAGTCATATAGATTAGTGTTTTTGACACCAGATATCTCCATTAATGACACATGTTTCTTGTGTCAGCCTTAGAGCTATGTGGTGTAAAAAAAAAACAAATCTATATGACTTGTATTTTCCACACCAGTCTCTACATTCTTCTAATATTGTACAGACTGAATCGAGCAGGGTTCCCCAACTCCAGTCCTCAAGGTCCACCAACAGATCATGTTGTAAGGAATTCCTTTTTTTGGCTCATGTGAAGCAGTTATCACCGGAGCAATGGAATTCCGTACAACATGATCTGTTGGTGACCCTTGAGGACTGGAGTTGGGGAACCCTGCTTGATTCAGTCTGTGCAATATTAGAATGTAGAGACTGGTTCTGGAAAATACAAGTCATATACGTAGATTTGTTTTTTTGACAACACATCTCCAAGACTGACACAAGAAACATGTCCCAGTAATGGAGATATCTGGTGTCAAAAAAACAAATCTATGTGACTTGTATTTTCAGCACCAGTCTCTTCAGTCTTATAATATTGCACAGACTGAATCGAGCAGGGTTCCCCAACTCCAGTCCTCAAGGCCAACCAACAGATCATGTTTTAAGGAATTACATTACTCCAGTGATAACTGCTTCACCTGAGCCAAAAAAAAAAGGAAATCCTTAAAACATGATCTGTTGGTGGACCTTGACGACTAGATTTTGGAAACCCTGGCATATGATATGACATAGGATGTTGAGTGCAAAGCATATCTATTGTTACCTTGCCTATTTTTTTTTTAACATCATCATTTAACTATTTTTGAGACAAGGCAAGGGGATTGTAGATATACCTAGTAATTAACAACATACTCTATTAAGTGTGTGGAATAAACTGATGACCTGTTGGTGAAAATAAATGTTATATTTACTTCACCAATACCCTGGCCTTGTATCATAACTATCACACCTGGGCAGGTGAATACACATGAGTTTTAACCTGCAGCGTTGCTTCAGTCTCCATATATTTGAAGCAGACTGTAGCGATGCTGCAGTTTAAATCATATGTGTATTCTCCTGCCCATGTGTGATACCTTTGTGAAGTCAGTATGCGTTAGTTTGTGCGTCCTCACTTCAGCATGACACCAGGCCTGGGTATTGTAGAAGTTGCATAAACTCTATTATGTCTCCAGTGTGCGTTCAAACTCAAGCCACAGTGGTGATCCTACAAATAATATTTATATGCATGCAAGGAGGAAATAAGAGTAACTGGGTGAATATAGTAAAAATACATCTTTATTAGTTTACATATATATCTCATTGTACAAACACAGAGTAAAACGACACCACAGGATAGAAGACAGAATTACCCGGGAAAAACACCCAGCCACATAGTATCAAATAGCAAGACAATATATATGGTTTGAGAACAAATATAGCAACAGTCAGGTAAATAACCAGTGTCTGCTAATTCCCCATCCTCCGGTTAGAGAGCTCCTACACCAATTTGTGAAGCCATTATAACAACCAGTGCGCAAAAATAAATATCATATCGCCAAGTTAAAGAGCGATATCTTACCAGATATAAGGATGGAGGCTAAGTGGACCCGGGACCAGGTAGTCACATGTTTTGGTGTAATAAAAAGTAAAGGATGCCAGTGCATCCACAAATCACTATTTGTAAAATCGGCCCATGTGACACAAATTAGTTGTATTATCTCCACCGTTGCTGCTAATTGAACACACACTGTAGAGATGATAAAGGTCATACAACTTGTGTGTGTATGTATAGTTACCTGGTCTGGAGTACTAGTAAATTCATGATGCACAAAAACATAGCATTATAATTTCACTGGTACACCTGGCGAGTTGATAATAGTATTGGGAGTGTAAAAAGACATAATGCACTCAGGACAGGTATCAAAACAGTGTTTTATTAACACACCAACAAGAAAAAATTTTTACACCATTTTCTCTTGCCAATCCACCCTGCCTACATCTGAGTTAAAGTAGGCCGCAAATTGGTCCCTCATTTGGCCAACTTCAACCGATGACCTGAGAGGGTGCTGAGTAAATTCAGGCAATGGGTTAGGAGCAACATCATCAAAATCTAAGTTCGGATGCTCTCTAGTCATGACAAAATTATGTAGAACCACACAGGCCTTCACCACCTCATCCACTGTTTCCAGTTTCAGATTAATTGCTGTGCCGAGAATGCGCCATCTGGATACAAGTATACCAAAGGCACACTCAACAGTTCTTCTTGCCCTTGTCAGCCTGTAATTAAAAATTCTTTTGGTGTGGTCCAAGTCCCGGCTGGAGTAGGGCTTGAGCAGGTTTTGGCACATCTGGAATGCCTCATCCCCAACCATTACAAAGGGCTTCAGTGTTGGGAAGAGGCCGTGGCATGGGAAAATTAAATTGGTTGCCATACAATCTCCGGCCCATGTCAGAGTTCTTAAAGGCCTGGGAGTCATTTCCACGGCCAAATGCACCAATGTCCACTGCAATAAACATACAGTCTGCATCAGAAATGGCCATGAGTACAGTAGAAAAGTACTTTTTATAGTTGTAGTACTCCGATCCAGTTCTTTTTGGCTTGATGATCCGGATGTGTTTCCCGTGCACCGCTCCCAAACAGTTGGGTAAATTGCAGACTGTCCAGAATTTTTCGTCGATTTCCAACCACTTTTCTGCGGTGGGCAGGGGCATGAATTCTGGACAGAGAACGTTCCACAAAGCCCGGCTGGTGTCCGCTACAATTCTAGACAACGTGGAGATTCCAATACGGTACTGGAAGTGGAGTGAAGAGAGGGTCTCTCCAGTTGCCAGGAATCTGGGAAACAAAGAAAAAACAAAAATTATTACTTCTGTATATGGATTTTTAAAACACCAACAATAAATTAAAAAAAAAAGTTAATAAAAATACATCTGCAGCCTTTTGTTCACTACATGCCATAAAAAAGCAGCTTTTTGTTAACTACATGGCAGAACAATAATTCTGCCAGATTTGGAATAGTACATGTCACAACAAAGAAAATTATGCAGGCATTGGTTTTGCAATAATACGTACCGTAATGTAACCAGTAGCCGTTCCTGAGGAGAAATCGCACGACGGAGCTGCGTGTCCTGTTTCTGGATGACTTCTTGGACCGGACCAAGCAAATCGTTAAAGCTTTGTTGGGACATCCGGGTATAATCTGTAAATTTCTCCGGGTTTGCCTGGAGCTCACTGTAGAGGGTGTGGTATGCTCCACGGCTCTCCTGGAGTCTGTATCCACAAACGCCGCCGCTGCAGTCTTCGCTGCCTCTCTTTCTCCCTTTGTTGATGGCAAGCAACTGTATAAGCCTGAGCCATCCCATCCTGATGTCCAGATCCAAGTCACAGTAAAAACTCTTCTAGCACAGATCCATGGTTCACAAGGAAAATGCAAGCAAATGTGAAGAATTCAGCTGTAAACAGGGTCTATATAAAGAATTCCCATAAAACACGCCCACTGATGTCTCATTGGTGGAATCTGTTGCAAGAATTTTTCAAGGATTTTTCTCCTGTGAAATGTGACACCTAGACTAAAATTGCGCATAAAAAACGCAAACGCATGAAAAAATGCTTACAAACGCATAAAAACGCTGCCTTTTCTTGTCGTAATGCGCACAATAATTCTACAAAAAAACTCAGAGTTTACAAGCGTTTGCACGCACTTTTGACATGCGTTTCATGGGCGCTCGATACACTGCGCAAAAAGGCGCAAGTGTGAAAATAGCCTAAGACAGAAAGCCCGCATAGAGTTTGCTAAAAAGCACATTAAGGACTCCCAGACTATGAGAAATAAGATTCTCTGGTCTGATGAGATGAAGATAGAACTTTTTGGTGATAATTCTAAGTGGTTTGTGTGGAGAAAACCAGGCACTGCTCATCACCTGCCCAATACAATCCCAACAGTGAAACATGGTGGTGGCAGCATCATGCTATGGGGGTGTTTTTCAGCTGCAGGGACAGGATGACTGGTTGCAATTGAAGGAAACATGAATGCGGCCAAGTACAGAGATATCTTGGATGAAAACCTCTTCCAGAGTGCTCTGAACCTCAGACTTGGCTGAAGGTTCACCTTCCAACAAGACAATGACCCTAAGCACACAGCTAAAATAACAAAGGAGTGGCTTCAGAACAACTCTGGGCCCATTCTTGACTGGCCCAGCCAGAACCCTGACCTGAACCCAATAGAGCATCTCTGGAGAGATCTGATACTGGCTGTCCACCAACGTTCACCATCCAACCTGATGGAACTGGAGAGGATCCCCAAATCCAGGTGTGAAAAACTTCTGGCATCATTCCCAAGAAGACTCATGGCTGTACTAGCTCAAAAGGGTGCTTCTACTCAATACTGAGCAAAGAGTCTGAATACTTATGACCATGGGATATTTCAGTTTTTCTTTTTTAATAAATTTGCAAAAATTTCTACATTTGTTTTTTTTTTCAGTCAAGATGGGGTGCAGAGTGTACATTAGTGAAAAAAAAAAAGAACTTTTTTGAATTTTCCAAATGGCTGCAATAAAACAAAGAGTGAAACATTTAAAGGGGTCTGAATACTTTCCGTACCCATTGTATGTTACCTTATGATATGGTACCATAAAAGACCTAACTGAGCTGATCTTACTGGCCTTCCCTTCCATGCCTTGAGCTCCTGAATTTTAGGCCCTCTGCTACTCTCTTAGCTCCACTGGCCTCAAGTAGGAGCCTTTCAGAAATTGGCAGCTTTCTACATTTTCCCAGCTATCTGCTGATATTCTAGTAGTCTGGCACTGAGCACTAATTGCTGCCTGGAGTTACAAGGAGGGATTGTGAAAATATCGGTGTTCAAAAATCTTATATAAATTTTGTAAATTATACTATTTTTTTCTTTTAGATCCTGCTAGAAAGGACAGCGCCATCCAGCTTTTCCATATACTCAAAGACCTCGAAGCTGCTCATGATTCTTTCCTTGCTGATTCGCCACATTTTGCTGATCAGGAGAAAAAGTATTTGCTGGAAATGTAAATATTCCCCCTGTAACTATATAGTAAGGCCATGTGCACACATTCAGTATTTGGCTTACAATAATCTCACCAAATACTGAATGTGTGCATGTGGCCTTAGGCTGTATCTAGAATGCTACCCATGGTTTATTAGGACAGAGCAGGTAATGCTGCAGAGAACATATTCATCAAGTCATGTAACATTGACCGAAAATATAGTGAAAGCAGATAGTCCAGTCTGACGTCATTTATATACTATAGCACTATACACCCTGCATAACCTTTTTCTTAGGTTTTTAATATGTCTTGCTCCAGTGTGTAATCTTTCCCTGTTGGGACAGCAATGTCACATTCACAATAGCAAGCTGTATGTAACACTAATCTTTTTTAATTAAAACTGAATGCCAAATACTGATCGTCTTGTGAGTTTTTGTTTTTGCATCTCCATTAATATTTATAGGATTTAAAATAACGCCCCCCACCCCCACTCCATTGGCATAAATGATTATTGTAAAAATAAAACGCACCCTGTAATCCTGCAGTTTCCATGCTGCCCATTAGGCTTTATACTAGTCTCGTATATCCAGTTTTGTACAGATGACTGCAGCCCGTCTCATTATCATAACAGACAGCAACGTCCAACACAATGATTTTTGGCCGGGTAGAGCATGCTTAGGTACCGCTTCAATACAAGAAAGTAAGACTTGATTCCATTTGTTGCTGCTAATGTCCAGGTGAAGAACAGGAAGTAAGGCGGTCTTATATTAGAACTTGTTGCCAATGTTTTGTTTTTTTTTAATATAGTGATATGAAAAAAATTCAAAAACCTTCAGAAATGCATTTAACATAAAAAATGGATTTAAATAGGTCATTTTCTGATGACAATATTCCCTTTAAGGCTGGGGTCAGACTTGAGAGAAACTCGTACGACTCTCGCACCTCAATACTCGGTACTGCCGCCGGCACTCGGGACCGGAGTGCACAGCTGCATGTACTTCTATGCAGCTGAACGCTCCAGTCCCGAGCATCGGCGGCAGTGCCGGGTATTGGGGTGCGAGACTCGCGCGAGTTTCACGCAAGTCTGACCCCAGCCTAAGGGTGTAAGCATCTGCTGCGTTTAGATGAGTCTAAAGCAGCCCTCGAAAAACTGGCACGCCAATGACATCCAGCCCTCTGGCTGTTTCTGGATGGCCCTCTGTAATAAAAACCTGCAGGAACGCGGGATGCCGTCACGCACGTGGAGGCAGAGCAAGGTTTAAACAGGTTTATTTACAGGGGGACGTGCTCCATGCAGGGAGTGAGGGATTGTAGGGTGACGGCGAGGAATGGGGCAGAATTAGAAAGTTGACAGGGTAGGTGAGGGGCGAACGAGAGTTCAGTAATAAAGAGGTTAAACCTATCGGACTGTAGTCTTCTGTTGTGAGGGAGTACAGGGATCCAACAGCAGCGCAGGTCGTCTCATCGCAGTCTCTTGCCAGGCGGGAATTCAACGGTGGCACCGACAACAGCGGCACATGCAGTCTCTCAAGTCTGTCCACGCTAAAGAAACAGCCTCCTAGGAAAACAACAGGATGCTGGGCGGTGAGCGGGGTTCCTGCTCTCACCACTCTTAGTCACAAGTCCACACTCAGAACGTGTCAACGCAGGGAGAGTGCCACGCTCCTTGGTCAGTCCAGCTACTACTCTCAGGGGCTCAGATCTGTCACTGTGCACGCCCGGCCTGCACACACTAGCGACAGTCTCAGACTTGTCAAGGGAGTCTCCCACGGTCACGGAGGCTGACGGGTCCACGTTTACACAGAGGGCGCTCACCGCGTACTTTCGGTCTCTCTTAGTCCTCAGCAGGTTTGAGTATACGGTCACTCTTGGGCAGAGTGGGTGCGGTACTCACTGTCTCCTAGTGTATGGCACCTGGCTTAGCTCCGCTCTGCTGACATGGCTAATTCCCCCAGCACCACAGCTCCATTCCAGGCAGCAGCAAGGCCAGATGGATTAAGACCATACAGGCCGAACCCTTCATCATCTGCGCCGGGCTCTGCGGGCATCACATCCAAAGGCTTCTCAGGCACACTCCCTGTCTCACACAGCTGCTTCATCTCTTCCACGGCCTGTCACAGGGCCAGCACGCTCTGGAGGGGGAAGCAGAGTGTGCTCTCCTCTGCGCACTGCACTTACTTGGCGCCAACTCCTGCTGCAGCACGTGCTTTTCCTTCTTACACCCGTGTCAGCATGCTCTCCCCACCCCCTTCTGTCAGCAGGAAATTCCGTCTCTCCTCTCCTTCCCTCCTGCAGCAGGGGAAGGTCCGCCTCCCCCCCAGAAACAGAGGATGCAGCCCCCTCAGTTCCGGACCAGGCATGCAGGTACCCATGGTCCGGTCCACCTCCTTACACCTCAACAGCCGAAAGGCTGAAACAGAGGCCCATAGGCTGCACCATGCGCTCCTTTGCCCACTGTCTGCGTCCTGAGGATGAAGACAGAGATGAATACATCGGTGGAGGCAGTCAGCCCCATTTTGCACTAAGCATATCAGACAGGAGACGCGATTACATCATTTCATCGCACTGCTGCTGAGACTGCGCTCACAGAAGACAGGCGCAGAGCACTGGGGAAACGGGCGTGAGGTATGTTTTTTTCTTGTGTATAGGATATTTGTATCTATGCAGAAGGCTATGTACAATACAAAATTTCTGTGACCATTTTGGGTTTTTCTGTCATTAAACTAGGAGTACCAACAATTTTGACCAAGTGTGTATATGGCACCAGATAACAGAAAGCTCTTCTGCATCTGTTTGAAACGTAGACGTAGCAAGTCTTTAGAATTTTTTCATAATATGCAAAATTCAACTAAAACTAAAAAAAATCCAGCCATTTATGCTAAAATTTGCTCCTCATGGAATTAATGGTCACATACCTTTTCTTCTGCATGGCCTATGCTATTGTCTTATCAGGACAAAGAAAATTGATAAGAAAGCTAAAGAAGAGCATTGTTAAATGAGCAATGCATGTGGTAAGGCAGGCTGACTTGTGGGTATGTGAAATGCACACGTTTCCATTGCCAATCTTCTCTTGTTATCGTGTGCTCTAACTGGCACTTGTAAGGGTTGCCCATGATTAGGACAACCAAGGCAGCATCAAACCAGCCCATAGTTTGGACTGGCTCAGGGTAACCTCTGAGCACCATTTGGCACTATTCTTGGAAAGCCATGTTTTATAATCCTAGGTAATTCCTTTAATAATTTTTCAGAATAGCCCCACAATCCTCACTGTCAGACTAAACTAATGTTTCTGTATTTTCATTCTGATTCTGTTGCATTAAGGCTAGGTTCATATTTGAGGTCGAGTCCGCAGTGTATAGTCCGCAAACGCATGCATGCGGTTGCAGACGATAGGCAAGTGATATTTTCCCGGCAAATTTTTGAATTTACACAAGCCACGCCCAATGGGCATGTCTTATGTAAATTATTGCGTTTCCATAGCCAGTAATGCGTTTTTTTGTACGCACGTCATCCACATGCGGATGACAGCGGACATTTGACGTCACAAAAAATGCAACAAGATGCGGTATGCGGCGGGGCGCGCCGAATGCGAAAAGACGCAACTGTACGCAAACGCACCAGAACGCATACAAACGCATGTCCCTGCGTACCCCATGTTAAAGATAGATACGCAGGATGTATGCGGATGTATGTGCATCAAACGCAGCGGACTAAACCGCAAATGCAAACCCAGCCTAATCTAGTTCCTGCCAAAATCGAAAATCCCGATCATAAAAAAAGAACACAATTGTATTTGGCATACTGCAGCATGTGGATGTTACTTTGTGAAATCCCATTCCCAACGTTTCTACTATAACATGCAATGGATTTTCCAAACGTGCCCTAAAGATCTGACTAAGGAGACTTTTGATTGGTCTTTAAAATTAAATGTGGCATCAATGAGTAAAAGTAGAGTTTTGTCTTAGAAGAGTAAACCACATGTATGACAGAATACAGATGGCACCACGTTTCACTGTCAGGAGACATTTAACATTAATTTTTATAAAGACCTTGATCAAAATTTGAATTTTATATTGCCAATAGAGACACTACTGTGCAGCCCATCTGATATGTTCTTACTTGTTTGCAGTAAAGGAATCTGTGATTAGGTTTTGTGTCATGTAATTGGAGAGCAGCACGATGTAGGGGCAGAGAGTCTGATTCTAAAGCGACGTGACAGGCGGTGGAAGCTGCGTCCTGCATTCCCATACCCACGAATCACCAGTGTATTACAGGGGCCTTATATATATTAGCACACCAACCTAACATTGGCAGGGACCTGATATATAGCAACAAAGCCTATTCACAGAAACTGTCTTAATACAGAGAGCCGACACACTTTCTATACTCCATACTACAGAATTTATACTACGAGCCAATACAAAGCTTCATTGCTTATACACCAATTTTTAAGCAGTCGGACTGAGGAAGGCCATATAGGCCGAAACGTTGTA
Organism: Dendrobates tinctorius; assembly: GCF_039654945.1. NCBI lineage: Eukaryota > Metazoa > Chordata > Amphibia > Anura > Dendrobatidae > Dendrobates > Dendrobates tinctorius. The sequence continues at coordinate 44,039,405 of NW_027361675.1, forward strand.
CAGACTGCATTAATAAAAATTTGTCTTCTGATTAAGGACATCTTAAGTTGAGTGCCAAGTTATTTTCACTATTTACTTTGGTTTGGGTAACCTACTTGTTCACCCTGTAGTAGTGCCACGCTATATTATACATGATTCCAGGAATGTGACACTTACTAGGCTGCAATTTTAATAAAATCTGTATTTTATCAGCAGATTATAACTAGAGGAATAGATGTCCAGTGCTATGTAGTCTTCCAGCTCTATATAGCCCTGCCCCACCACTGACTGGCAGCTTTCTGACAATGCACAGTGTACATAGAAAGCTGCCGATGGTGCGGGTGGGGTTATACTGAGCTCAGTATTCAGAGAACTGCTAGATCTGCAGCAGCTAAAACTACAAAACTGCACCAAGCAGATCAATAAATTATACATCACTGGAATCAGTGTCTCTGTCCCTACATTACGCTGCTGTCAGATTACATAGTAAAACCTGCTGACATATTTTTTTTTTTTTTTTAAAACGTTTATTCCCATTTGTTTCAGATTGTCTGGACTTGAATATTAAGACACTCTCACAGATACTGAGGATAAAGCACTATTGCCCCTTTATTCTCAGGCATAGTGGGGTATAACTAGCTGGATCAGATAACGATAGCATATTTTAGTCATATGTAACCACTTTGTGTAATGGGAATAATTAAAGATAGATAAATTGATTTTTACAATACAAAATGCATACAGTATATGTAAAAACCTTAGACCTGATGAGGCTGATGTACTTTAAATCTGTCAAAGTGGCTGTATAATCCTTTATGAAAGCTAAAATGCTTATTGCAAAAATCAGACAGGAAAACATATACATCTATTCTGAAGGATTATCAAAGTACAGACACAAGCTTCATCTGGTCTAAGATCTTCTTAGTATTTTATTCCGTTAGTACTGTGAAATCTGGCAACCAGTGTGCTTAAAAACACATTATAAGCTATGCATTATTGAATAAAACAGGCCAGGCAGTTCTCATTGTAGACCATTGGTGTACTTTCAGTCCGGGATAATACCGCAGCATTACTTAGCCCACAGTCATTTCCCAAGTAATGGGTGCTGTATATTACAGAACGCACCCACAAAAACAGCAGTCATTTTACATTTATTGGCTGATTTAATTACCATTTAGTGCATTTTATGAATCTAGTATTTCAATTTTAACAGTTTCAACAGGAACGAGTCAACCAAACATAGTGCTATAAAGAAAACAGATGTTAACACAATGGTACCTGTGTATGGCACCGCTTCATATTTAATCTTTTCAAGGAAAGTTACTAAAAAAAAAGCGTCTTCCACAAACCTAAAAGTAAAATGGTTAAAGGTTTTTGTCTGGTGTAAAGCTACAAGTCTGCAGTTACCCTATGTGAATCATCACACTGTGTACACTGCATGCTGTGAAGATTCTCCAGGGACGGCATCGGGAGCGGCAGTCATGTGACCACAAATGTGATATGCACTGTAGGCCACATTCCAACTAGATGCGCGCAGCCTTGATCAACGCAAGTGTATTGAGCAAGGCCAGAAACAGTCTAGTCAGGATGTGAGTGGAAGTATGTATATCGCATACTTGTGCTTACATGACCGCATTCCCTAGCGCCAAAGAATCTTCACAGAGCACAGTGCGTGCGATGTGAGGATCCACAAGTCTGCAGTCACAGACTTGTTGCTTTAGACCAGACAACCCCCTTTAAATAAGAAAGGATCTGCTTGTCTCCAGAAAGAATATCACACTGGTCTAGATTTGCTGCCATTCAAATTAAAGTGATTGCGCCTGAACTGCAAAGTCCACCCATGGACCAATAAGTGCTCGTTTCTGGAAAAGGCAGTATTTATTTATTTTTCTTGAATCACTGACAATCTACGAAACAATGGCTTCAATGAAAACTAAAATGTAAGTGTTTTCTTGCAGGACTTATAAATCGGCGGCCATTTAATTTCCAAAGTACATAAAACGTCTTATTTGGCATCAGAAAACTGCTGGAATTGCTAGAGGAGAAAATATATTTTAGATGTGAATTTCTTTTTCTGACTGAAATAAAATTTCTTTTTAAAATTTGTAAACTGAAAATATTCCTGTACGGAGATCCCGCATAAGCTGAAGTTGTTGCTTTAGTCATTAAGTGATCGGTTATGTAATATTCTTACATTATAAAACCAGAACAGAAAAAAAAAAATAACAGAAAAGGTTTCCCATAAGTCCAAACAAAATTGCATTACTTTTCCAGATCGAAAAATGAAAAGTTCAATGCAATCTTCAGTATCCATCATGGAAAACCGAACTAAAATCCCAAAAAGGACACTTCACCGAGTCAACAGTATTTTGCATTGCGCAGGAATGACTAAGGTTATATTTTAGCAAAGTTGCTTTCCAGGAAACAGGAAAAGGAAACAGTTAATTTTCCTGGAGAAGGTCTTCAATCTCCTTGTCCCAGTTCTCGTCCTTCAGTTTGTCGGTGCCAGAGACTACTTCATATTCCTGCACTACTTGCTGCAGTTCCTTTATCCAGTCTTCCGATTCCTCTGAAAGAAAAAAAAAAAACACACCAAAAATCACATTTAGGATGTTTCAGTCACAAAGTCAGAAAAGTAGATTTATTGGGAAATGTAAAAAGGACTTGTAATTTTTCCCACTCAAAAAAAACCTGCAAACACTGCAGTGGTATTTTTCCAAAAAAAAGCTAGTTGGTGACACCCCCCGCAGATCCAGAAAATGGGAGCCCAAAGTCCCCTGTGTGGAGCAGTAGTGCGCATGTGTGACCACTGCCCCTATAATCACAATGAATGGTGCAGCCGTTTCATATGATCATCACTGGCCCATTTAGGCTGGTGACTTGGGGGCCACCATTATCAAAGTGTGATGTGAGGATTCACAAGTCTGCAGTTACATAGTGACTGCAGACCTGTAGCCCAAGGCTGGACAACCCCATTAAATTCTGGGTACGCCTAAAAAAACAAAAATAAAAAAGATCACGATTAGCTTGCCAATTGTTTTGTGGCCCAATACAGAAACTTGGTCTTCTGGAAGCTAATCTGTGTGTGTATCTGAATGCGTTACATCCGGATGGCTTCTGATTATAGCAGTAATTTATTAACTCCACGTTGGAAAGCTCTCATATTACAAGACACTCTTGCTGAGAATTATCTGAGCATTTTTTACCATCAATCTAATTAACGGGCTAAGTTCATCCTAAACATTTATTACACACACACACACACACACACACACACACACACCAGGCCATAAAAGCTTAATAGGTATGTGTCTCACTCCTGGGCCCCTCACTTATCTGAGGACCAGTGGTGGATTTTTGGCAGATTTAGGAAGGTCATTCTTCGTATAGACGTCAATGGAGAGGACAGCACTACACTCTGACATTTATATGAATCAGAAGAGATGATCCGACTGTGGATGAGGGTCACAGATCTCCCTTCTCTACCAGCAGGTTCAATTTTTACACTAGTGATTATACCACAAACGTTTAACATGAGAATACGTCATCCACAGCCATAAATGAAAGGTTTTTACCTTCTGCTGTGTCAACGTCATCTTTTTTGTCGAGAACAAACTGTTCCATTTCTTTCCTCAGGTCTTCTTGGTCTATGTTGCAAGAGTCAAAAGCTTCACTCACAAACTCTGACATTCCGGGGCTGGTAGAGATCTCCTCTTCTTCCTGAGTAGTAAGGAAGCAGCATTATAATTAAAGACACATTGATAGCATTATCATTGGATATGTATAAAGACATGGTTGTCACGTCTGTAAAAATCCCTGCAAATCAGGTGTCAAAGTAACATCCTCATGGACTCCAGGACGCAGGCTTTCCCAGCAGAAAATTGCCAAAATCATCACACTGGCTCCAATTTCTTACCTTCTTCCCATGGTGTCATCACATCTCGTAGTAAGCCTAAGGGGTAAAGCTTCCCTTTGTGGACAGTATCAAGTTTGTGTATGGGGACTTATCGGCCATGTAATGCTCCCGGAGGCATAAAATATACAAACAGCTTTTTCCCAGAGGAAGACAGCAGGGTCACTACTGCCACCTGTTGGAAGTAGCATTCCTACAGTCAATATCCTTTAAGAAGCTTTGCCACAGATTTGCCACCCAGTCTACCTTTTTCCTGATTTGCTCTGATCCTAAACCAGCTGTATGCAAAGATTCTAATTTGGGTTTACATCCCGAGTCATGTGGTGACATTATAGACCCTGCTCTCTCTGCGAAGAGGCTATGCCAATGGAAAACAAAACAGGATTCATCGGATCAGGCTTCCTTCCTTCATCGCTCCTTGGTCCAGTTCCAATGCTTACATCCTCATTTTAGGTACTTTTGGCTGTGAACAGTGACCACCATTTGTACTGTGGACAGCACGCTATGATACACTGTGTGGGCCGACACCTATCAGTTATTAACTTTTTTTAACCATTTATTGTACAGTGGCAGTTTAGCAGTATGCCCTATTCTGCAACCATATGTCTAACCCCCATACAATACATAGTTCGGGCAATGTCACAACAAAAGTACAAGGATGGTCTGGATGCCTTTCTTGATAAATATAATATTGCAGGTTATGGGTATTAGAAGCTGTGATGAGCCAGGGAACCAGTCTGATTGCCGTATGGAGGAATGTTTCCCCTAATACGGAGCCATTAGCATCTGCCCCATGGGGCGCTTTTGCCTTCCTCTGGATCAACATGCTAGGCTATAAGACTGAACTCTATGGACTTATGTCGACCTTCATCCTACAAAATTATGAGGCCAGATATCTTAGGGACTAAGTCTGATTTACATAATTTCCTCTATTTATTACTACATGAACCACAATAGTCCATGGATTAATGGGCACAAATATTAAAACACCCCAAAGGCTATACAGGAGGCTTCTTTTGGTTAGTTACCTCAACACCAGCAGAAGTCTTCTGACTGCTGCACCATACCATGCACCTTGTTTAGCTTTTCCCCCATTCTCCTTACAAAGCTGTTAGGCTAAAAGGTAACTTACCGGCCACTGTTTGGGAGAGAAACTATAAGAAAAGCAATCACAATAAACTGCAATAAGAGAAGAGGAAAATACACAAGAACACAGACAGCAAAAGAGAAAATACAGCAACTATTTTGTGTGAATGAAGAAAAGGTGATCATTACCTCCTGAGACTTATGTGGGGACTTGATGGCAACCGGTGGAGTCTTTGGTCTTACAGTTTCTAGAACAGTTTGAAGAAAGAGAAGTCTTTAGAAACTTGTGTGTGACATTCGGTGACATGTTCAATAGCTTATGAGAATACAAGAAGCGCCGAGAACACCTTAAAAAGAGTCCAGTGGCAGAAGATAAAGTAAGTGTCGGCTGGTGTTCACCAGCAGATAACTAGATAACTACACTCCTGAACAACATAAAGTAAAGCAGTCATATCTCCATTTATGTAACAGACCATTATATAACACTATACTATTATTTACCTATACGTAATTATTTATCTCTCTTCCACAGACTCTACAAAATGACTGATGTGACTGCTCTCAAAGTGATCAGGATCGTCGCGGGACATTATGGATTATCTTTTCTGCAGACAGGTGAGTAATATTGTGGTTTATTATTTTGTTTTTTTGCAGAAAACGTTGACTTCGGTGGATTAGGCGTCCGGTGGGTATGGTTTAATTAAGATTATTAAAAAAGTCTGTGTCATTATTTCAAGTAAAGGACTTTATTCTGGGTGTCTGTGTTTTTATACAATATCACTATGGGGTTAGTAATGGATAGTAATGGTCTTATAGCTGCCTCTCCATTACCAACCTGTGGGCTTGATGGACCAGGAGGTCCCTTCCAACTCTACGATTCTATGGTTCTATACAGAGGCTGGACAGACATCTGACTGGGATGATTTAGCGAATCCTGATTTGAGCAGGGGGTTGGACCAGATAGCCCAGGAGGTCCCTTCCAACTCTACGATTCTATAATATAAAGGTGACATCAACCCCATAAATATGAACCCCACTTGCCACTGCTACAGGGCAAGTGGGAAGAGTGAGGCTAAGCGCCAGATTTGGCGCATCTTATAGATGAGCCTTTTCTGGGGCGGCTGAGAGCTGATGTTTTTAGTTTAGGAGGGGCCAATATCCATGGCTCCTTCCTAGGCTATTAATATTAGCCCGCAGCTGTCTGCCTAGCCTTTGCTGGTTAGATTTTATAGGGGGACCCTATATCAATTTTTTTCTGGGGTCCCCCTGTAAACTAGCTAGTAAAGTCTAAACAAACAGCTGTGAGCTGATCTTAATAGCCTGGGAACTTTTATGGCTATTGCTCCTTCCCAGAATCTTAACATCACCTGTCGGCTTTAACTCTGCTGGTTAAGAAAATTACTCGGAAGCCCAATTTTTTTTTTCTTTAAAATTAACAGTAGCTGTTTGGTTACAGCCTATGTACGTTCATTCTGTTAAAGCTCCTACTAAGTGTTTACTTATCGGCTTAGTAATGAGGGTGTCGGGCTGACACCTTTTCATTACTAAGTAGTGTTGAGCATTCCGATACCGCAAGTATCGGGTATCGGCCGATACTTGCTGTATCGGAATTCCGATACCGACATCCGATATTTTTTCAATATCGGGCATCGGCATCGGAATCGGAAGTTCAAAGTTGATTGACAGCCGAAATGACGTCATCATGATGCGCGGTGTGTGCGCATCATGATGCGCCGTCATTTCGGGCCTTCCGGGGGTCTCTGCCGGCCTGCCGGGGGGCTGTGTGGACTGCCCGGGGTCTGTACCGGCCTGCCGGGGGGCTGTGCCGGCCTGCCGGTGGTCTGTGCACCCTGTGGGGGTCTGTACCGGCCTGCCGGGGGGCTGTGCTGATGTCCGGGGGTCTGTGCAAGCATCGTCCGATGGGACTACAAGTCCCATCAGGCGATGCCTGCTACCATGACAGTGATTGACACATTAGCTAATGATGGGACAGTAGTAGTCCCATCATCCGGCTAATGTGTTAAATGTTTGAAAAAAAAAAAAAATACTACATACATACTACATGCATGCTACATACATACATACTACATGCATGCTACATACATACATACTACATGCATGCTACATACATACATACTACATGCATGCTACATACATACTACATGCATGCTACATACATACTACATGCATGCTACATACATACTACATGCATGCTACATACATACTACATGCATGCTACATACATACTACATGCATGCTACATACATACTACATGCATGCTACATACATACTACATGCATGCTACATACATACTACATGCATGCTACATACATACTACATGCATGCTACATACATACTACATGCATGCTACATACATACTACATGCTACATACATACTACATACATACTACATGCTACATACATGCTACATACATACTACATGCTACATACATACATTCATACAATACATACATAGACATACAGTACATATAACATAGAGTAACATACTTACCAATACTTGTCACATTGTTCCCCGAAGCCATTGTCGTCTACGAAATAAATATTAACATAACAAACCACAAAAATACTCACCCATGATCCGAAGCAGTCCACGAGTGTGTCCCACGACGATCTTGGGTAGAGAACTGCAGCATCAGCTGATGCTGCCGCTCTCTACGGGCTGCAGGAATCCAATGACGGAAGGTAGGTATCCTTCCGCACTGTATTCCTCCGCCACTTAAAAAAAAAAAATCCCTAGTCTCACTTTATGGTAAAAGCTGTGTGGAAATTCCCACACAGCTTTTACCATAAAGTGAGACTAGGGACTTTTTTTTTTTTTTTTTTAAGTGGCGGAGGAATACAGTGCGGAAGGATACCTACCTTCCGTCATTGGATTCCTGCAGCCCGTAGAGAGCGGCAGCATCAGCTGATGCTGCAGTTCTCTACCCAAGATCGTCGTGGGACACACTCGTGGACTGCTTCGGATCATGGGTGAGTATTTTTGTGGTTTGTTATGTTAATATTTATTCCGTAGACGACAATGGCTTCGGGGAACAATGTGACAAGTATTGGTAAGTATGTTACTCTATGTTATATGTACTGTATGTCTATGTATGTATTGTATGAATGTATTGTATGTAGCATGCATGTAGCATGCATGTAGTATGTATGTAGCATGCATGTAGTATGTATGTAGCATGCATGTAGTATGTATGTAGCATGCATGTAGTATATATGTAGCATGCATGTAGTACATATGTAGTATGTATGTAGTATGTATGTAGCATGCATGTAGTATGTATGTAGCATGCATGTAGTATGTATGTAGCATGCATGTAGTATGTATGTAGCATGCATGTAGCATGCATGTAGTATGTATGTAGCATGCATGTAGTATGTATGTAGCATGCATGTAGTATGTATGTAGCATGCATGTAGTATGTATGTAGCATGCATGTAGTATGTATGTAGCATGCATGTAGTATGTATGTAGCATGCATGTAGTATGTATGTAGCATGCATGTAGTATATATGTAGCATGCATGTAGTACATATGTAGTATGTATGTAGCATGTATGTATGATGCATGTATGATGCATGTATGATGCATGTATGATGCATGTATGATGCATGTATGATGCATGTATGATGCATGTATGATGCATGTATGATGCATGTATGATGCATGTATGATGCATGTATGTAGCATGTATGTAGCATGTATGTAGCATGTATGTAGCATGTATGTAGCATGTATGTAGCATGTATGTAGCATGCATGTAGCATATATGTAGCATTTATGTAGCATGTAGTATGTATGTATTTTTTTTTTTTTTATTTAATTTTTTTTACATTTAACACATTAGCTGGATGATGGGACTACTACTGTCCCATCATTGGCTAATGTGTCAATCACTGTCATGGTAGCAGGCATCGCCCGATGGGACTTGTAGTCCCATCGGACGATGCCTGCACAGACCCCCGGACAGCACCCCGGCAGGCCGGCACAGCCCCCCGGCAGGCCGGTACAGACCCCCACAGGGTGCACAGACCCCGGGCAGTCCGCACAGCCCACCGGCAGGCCGGCACAGCCCCCCGGCAGGCCGGTACAGACCCCCACAGGGTGCACAGACCCCGGGCAGTCCGCACAGCCCACCGGCAGGCCGGCACAGACCCCCGGCAGGCCGGCAGAGACCCCCGGCAGGCCCGTACAGACCCCCGAGAGGCTGTACAAGGGCAGGAAAGGGTTTTTCCAATTCCGATACCAGAAGTCTCATAGACTTGAATGGGACTTCCGGTATCGGCATCGGCGATACCGATACTTTTTTTAAAGATCGGCCGATCCATTCCGATCCGATATTTTGAAGTATCGGACGATATCACTCAACTCTATTACTAAGCCTAGGGCTAGGTGTCAATGACAGCTGCTGACACCAAGCCCTAATCCCATTATTCTGATGATACTGCATCAGCATGAAAAAGGTGGTGTTGAACCAAAAAATTACATCACAAAACTTTTTTTTTTTTAAATATCGTTATTTAGCTCAAAAAAGCATTCACTGCTGTACAAAACCGTGTACAAAAACGAGGCAAAAACGCAGGGTTTTTTTGCAGTGTATTCCTGCCAAGAGATGCAGAAATGTTGCAGAAATTTCTGCGCACATAGCCTAAAGCTCAGAAGACTACCCATCATTTGTATGTGGCTGCTCATTATATATAAAGCGAACCTGTCAACTGTTTTGGCTGCTATAAGATGCAGCCACCGCCTTTCAGGGCTTATCTACAGCATTCTATAATGCAGTAGATAAGCCCCCAATCCAAACTGCAAGATAAGAAAAATAATTATTATACTCACCCGGGGAGCCGGCCCGGTCCGATGAGTGTTGCTGTTCCGGGTCCTCCCATCATCTTGTGACGCCGCCCTCCTGCTTGCTTCTTCATTCCCGACATCGCTGGGCCTCTAGGACCTTTCCCGATGCCTGCGCACTGCAGTACTTTGCTCTACCCTCAAGAGGACAGAGACAGAGAAGTATGCCTGCACAGAAGTGCGATGCCGGGAGCGATAAAGCAACAGGAGGGCAGCATCACAAATGATGGGAGGCGCCGGACCATACCTGCGACACCCATAGGACCAGATCAGTCCGTTCCCCCGGGTGAGTATAATAAAACTTATTTTTCTTATCTTGCAGGTCGGATGGGGGCTTATCTACAGCATTATACACGCGCCCCTCTGTTAAGAGGTACATGATGGCTGATTAAATCAGACGTCATGTGCGGGGAAAGATGCGGGCTCAGCTAGTGAGCCCGTATTATGTGTCATGAAGAGTTAAACTATGACTTTTAGCTGGTTGCCCTTCAATATGCCTACTGATAACTGAATATTAGAGTAAAATAATTTGTAGTATGTAGTAGCTGCAATGATGAAATGTTAATCTTATGATCATACTTTCACGAGCGCAATAATGGACCACTAGACTATATAACGACTATATAACGACTGGTAAGCAGCATATCCTTGTACAGTCTGCAGCTCTACAACAGTAAAGACATAATCTAACATAGTTTTACAAAAAAAATGTCTACGCAACGCAGTAGTAGAAACAATATTGTGTAACTGGCTTCCATTCTGGCCACTGTTCTTTCTCATTCATCTACCAGATGCAAACAATTGTTTTACCTTCTAAGCCTTCATCACTTTGCTTGCCGTTTGTCTTATCAGAGTTGCCAGTTGATTGCTGGGCAGCCAGTGCCGTTAGCTGTGCAGACTGCTTTATCAGAGACACCCGATAAAAATAATTCCTCCAAAATACATCTTCTTTCACGCTGAAAAGAAAGACAACTTACACTAAAAATATACAAGTGTCTTTACATGTGGGCTATGCACAGTAAATTACAATAAATGCACATAATAATGGCTCAGTCACATCAGGAATAGGCAACTCCATTTTCTGTTATGTAAAGGAAAGCTGCTCTCGAAATAAAAACATTTAGCCATTGTAAGAGCCATCAATTTATAATAAACTATAAAAAAAGAATAACCCTGAAAGAGTTTGAAATAAAAAAGCCATACTTTCAGAATAAGCCCTCATGAGCATGTACATGAGGATTAATACTATATCTGGCCATTAAATGAATAAATCCAGCTTTTTCATTAGTTTTCCCCTGTGCTGGTTTTATCGGCATTTATCAGTTAACTGGAAACTGGTAGATGGATATGAGCTGCTTTGATCTCGGCCACACAGTGATTCCTGCTCTTCATTTCTTATTTGCCATAAAGATTGAAGCAGCAGCAGGAAGGACATTATGTAGATGTACTGTTCTGTCTACAGTGGGTAGGGATAGTATTCAGACCCCTTTAAATTTTTCACTCTTTCATTGCATCCATTTGGTCAATTCAAAAAAGTTCATTTTTTTCTCATTAATGTACACTCTGCAGCCCATCTTGAATGAGGAAATAAACAGAAATGTAGACATTTTTGCAAATTTAATAAAAAAAAAGAAAAATCGAAATATCACAGTCATAAGTATTCAGACCCTTCGCTCAGACACTCATATTAAGTCACATGCTGTCCATTTCCTTGTGATCCTCCATGAGATGGTTCTACTCCTTCATTGGAGACCAGCTGTGTTTAATTAAACTGATAGGACTTGATTTGTAAAGGCACACACCTGTCTATATAAGACCTCACAGCTCACAGTGCAGACCAAATGAGAATCATGAGGTCAAATGAACTAGCCAAGGAGCTCAGAGACAGAATTGTGGCAAGGCCCAGATCTGGCCAAGGTTACAAAGAATTTCTGCAGTACTCAATGTTCCTAAGAGCACAGTAGCCTCCATAATCCTTAAATGGAAGAAGTTTGGGACCACCAGAAGTCTTCCTAGACCTGGCCGTCCAGCCAAACTGAGCAATCGTGGGAGAAGGGCCTTGGTGAGAGAGGTAAAGAAGAACCCTAAGATCACTGTGGCTGAGCTCCACAGATGCAGTTAGGAGATGGGAGAAAGTTCCTCAAAGTCAACTATCACTGCAGCCCTCCACCAGTGGGGCCTTTATGGCAGAGTGGCCCAATGGAAGACATATGAAAGCCCACATAGAGTTTGCTAAGAAAAAAAAACACATGAAGGACTCCCAGAAAACATGAGAAATAAGATTATCTAGTATGATGAGACGAAGATAGAACTTTATGGTGATAATTCTAAGCGGTATGTGTGGAGAAAACAGGCACTGCTCATCACCTGCCCAATACAATCCCAACAGTGAAACATGGTGGTGACAGCATCATGCTATGGGGGTGTTTTTCAGCTGCAGGGACAGGGCGACTGGTTGCAATTGAAGGAAACCTGAATACGGCCAAGTACAGAGATATCCTGGATGAAAACCTATTCCAGAGTGCTCTGGACATCAGACTTGGCCAAAGGTTCACCTTCCAACAAGACAATGACCCTAAGCACACAGCTAAAATAACAAAAGAGTGGCTTCAGAACAACTCTGTGACCATTCTTGACTGGCCCAGCCAGAGCTCTGACCTAAACCCAATTGAGCATCTCTGGAGAGACCTGAACATGGCTGTCCATCAACGTTCACCATCGAACCTGATGGAACTGGAGAAGATCTGCAAGGAAGAATGGTAGAGGTTCCCCAAATCCAGATGAGAAAAACTTGTGACATCATTCCCAAGAAGACTCATGGCTGTACTAGCTCAAAAGGGTGCTTCTACTCAATACTGAGCAAAGGGTCTGAATACTTATGACCATGTGATATTTCAGTTTTTCTTTAATAAATTTGCAAAAATTTCTACATTTCTGTTTTTGTTCAGTCAAAATGGGGAGAAGAGTGTACATTAATAAGGAAAAAAATGACCTTTTTGAATTTACCAAATGGCTGCAATGAAAGAGTGAAAAAATTAAAGGGGTCTGAATAGTACTCACTGTAGATGTGAATCCAGCTCTGGGGTGAGGTAAAAGACTTGATTTTTTAGGTGTTTTTTCACTGTGCTCCCTTCTCAATAGACTATAAAATGAGGTGTATCCTAACACCTCACTGTGGTGTCAGTCTGTTTTTGTGTTGAACAAGACTGATTTAAAAGGGAACTAACCGGACAGCGGATGTGTGCTCCCTGAACCACAAGCAGAACGTATAAAGACACTGGCTGTATAAATTTAAATCTTGTATGATTGCGGGGTTTTAGAAAAAAAAACAAACAAAAAAAAAAACAACATACTTTAACCCTGCTGTTATGTTCGGGCAGAGATTTTTCTATAAGTTTCTAAAACTTGAGGCTACTTGACTTTTCCTCATTTGGGGGGACCTATCTATGAGTATTTTTTTTTGTGTGTGTGTTTACTTTTTGCTACACGCCTATCGGTACACTTGTCGTGTTCGGGTCATAGTGACCCGCAATCATTTTTTACAGCAGTGAAATAAAGGATTTATAACCTCAGTTGGGTCTATTTTTTGTATCTACTATTGTATATCAATTTATTTATTTCCTAAATTATTTCAATGGGGTCGTACACACGCTCTGCCGGGTGTATGCATTGAGAGCTGCGCACCATAAAAATGGCTTTATATTGATTATTTTTGGTGCGCAGTCTATACTAAAACGTAGGGCGCATCCAGAGAGATCACTATGTGTGCACTACACGTGTATATTCTGCGCAGAACGCGCTGTGTAAGAGGGCCTTATTTTGTAAAGCTGAGCTCTAAAGGCCTCTAAATGAAGGGTTCTTATCTTCTCTGATCTTAGTACACATATGCTAGTACACTTAAGGCCTTTACATTTAGCGATGCACCAGCGATCCGACCCGGTCAGGATCGCTGGTGCGTCGCTAAATGATCGCTAGTGAGCTGTCACACAGGCAGACCTCACAGCGATGCAGCAGCGGACGCAGCGCACGATACTCACCTTTCACACACAGCGATCCTGACGTCCTCCTGCCCGCCTCCACGCGTCGCTCGTCGGCGCCAGCAGGAAGTGCCCGACGAGAAATGGAGCCGGACATTCTCGCGCGATCAGCGATCGACAGCGGGGGAGCCGGTCGGAGGTATCACACATAAGTATCACACGTAAGTATCACAAAATCGGTGATGTTATAGCGATATCGCTATGTGTGAAACCCCCTTTAGCCATTTGACCTTTCAGTTTCTTTGGATAGCAGCTCTGTACACATCTCTGTTCCAGGCTGTATCTTGGCTTTTTACAGGTATCTATCTTGTTATGCTTTTCTTATTCAGTTCTGTTGGTAGATTGTATATGGTAAAGGAATACTTTTATTTTTTTACATGTACTTAGTGTTATTACTGTGTGATTCTGTAAGCTATAGGTCACTGCATACTGTCTGCAAAGCTGACAAACTTTTTTCAGCTAAGAGCTGTTTTTTTTTTCCTTGGCTCCTTTGTTGAAGCAAGGGGTTACTTACATTTGAAAGACTCAATGTTTTTACAAGTGGTGTAGTATTCTCACTTCTCTGACTGAATGATTAGCATGTTAGATGGCTGGACATTAAGCACTGGTATGTTTTGATGTAGTATAGAAGCTCTTATTGTTTTTGAAGCTGGTTGTTTTTTTCTCAGATTTTATTATTATTGGAAAATCACTGGTTAGGCCGTATATTGAGGAAAGAAAGGTCACACCTAGAACGGAAGGAGCAGCAGGCCTTGTACAGAGCATCCAGCAACATGCTCAGGAAAGTGAAACCATGACCTCCAAAAGCACTTCTACCCCCATGGCCTCTACCAGCGGTGCTTCAAGAATAAAAAGAAAGAGGTGCAGCTATTGCCCTTATTCTTGTGATAATAAAACAAGTATTATATGTTCTGGATGCAAAAAAATTCTTATGCAAAGCCCATGTTTATTGTTCTTCATGCAAGAATACATAAAGTAATATTACCATGTAAATATGTTCAAATTGAAGTGTTTATCATCTTTAATTTTTTTTCACAAAATGTTTGATTTGCTTGGTTTGGTTTTTTTTACCACATATGTGTAGTTTGCTATTTTTCGTTTTGCTTATTACCAAGTTTTTTCTGAATAAAAAAATAAAATAAAGATTTCAATTTCGTTTTTCTTTTTTTTTTTTTTTTTATTTCCAAACATGTTCCCATACAGTCTAGTAAGCAAAAGGTATAAAAATAATTGAGTTAGAGTATCTAAAATCAAGATTTAATAAACCGGGTCATAGTGACCCAGGAGCAATACAATTGTATAGTACAAGGGAACAGAACAGCAGGGCTAAAAGCTTTCAGGGACTAAGCCGCACGGGAGAATAGTTGAAAAGGTTGGCTCCTCAGTAGCTTCACCCCACCCACTGAAAATGACTGACAGTCGTCTTCCTATACACGCATGCAAGGAGAGACCTGACAGTCACTGGTTCAGACAGCATGTATATGCTGTTAAAAAAAAAACAGCCTTATAGGCAATTTAAGAGCAGAAGTGTATGATAAGTGGAGAAAGAAACAGGATTTCACTGCTAAGATACAGGGGTTGGACAAAATATTGTAAACACCTGGAAACATCAACAAAAGTTAGTTTAATATGGTGTATGTGCATCTTTTGCGGCGATTACAGCCTCAATGATCCGAGGTATGGATTCATACAAGGTGTGAATTGTTTACAAAGGAATTGTAGCCCATTCTTCAGTTAAAACACCCTCCAGTTCTTTGAGCGACGATGGCGGCGGAAATCTACATCCAACTTGAATCTCTAAAATCGGCCATAAATGCTCAATAATGATGAGGTCTGGGGATTGTGGGGGCCAGATGAGATGCTCAACTTCATTACAATGTTCCTCGTGCCATGCTTTAATGATTCTAGCTGTATGAATTGGTGCATTATCATCCTGAAAGATGGCGGTCCCCTACGGGAACAGTGCTTGAACCATAGGATGCACTTGGTCGCCCAAAATGCCTGAATAATCGCGGCTGTTAATTCTTCCATGAAGGGATATCATTGGCCCGGCGTATCTCCACGAAATAGCACCCCAGATCATCACAGAACCTCCACCATGTTTTACGGTTGGGAGAAGGCAGTCTGGATGGAATGCTTCTTTCGGCTGTCTCTAAACGTACACTCGGCCGGAAATAGGGTAAACGATGATTCGTCTGAGAATATCACGTTTCCACTGCTTGAGAGACCAATTCTGGAGGTTTCTACACCACTCTAAACGTTTGGAAACATTTGTCATTGAGAGCAGCGGTTTTCAAATTGAAGCTCTTCCGTGGAATCCAGATTTGTGCAGCTCCCAACGAACATTTTTTGTGGAAACTGGGTTCTGTAGGTGTTCATTGAACTCAGCAGTGATTTTCGGAGCCCGTGGCCTTGCGATCCTCTCTCACAATTCGCTTTAGAGTCCAACGGTCTCTCTCAGTCAACTTCGACTTTCGGCCGTACCTGTGCTTTGCTGCGGACGTTTTTCCTTCTCTTTCAAACGCAGTCATTACTTTGGAGACAGTACCTCTTGACACTCCAAGCATTCGGGCACTTTCTGTTACACTAGCGCCTGCCATACGAGCACCAACAATTTGGCCTCTTTGAAAATCAGAGAGGTCTGCCATTGGTATCAGGTTCTCATGAATGTTCTTACAATTCTGCAAAACACAGTTAATTTACATACACATATCACATAACACAAATAATCAAGTACAAAACATTACCATATGTCACGGTTTGCATGTTTATAACATGTTTGAAGATTATGATGCCAAAACGTTAGGTGTTTCCATTATTTAGTCCAACCCCTGTATATTAATGAAATACTTTTAAAATCTCCTGCACTATTGATTTACGTAAAGTATGTTGCAAGCACATTCCCAGTGAAGAACAATTATATTAAACTGATGGACATCTGCTTCTCAAACATCTTAGACCTCACACACACAATATATTATATATATATATAATATATATATATATATATATATATATATATATATATATATATATATATATATATATATATATATATATAACTTTTCAACCTTTTCCCATATATTATGCTTCAAACATAAAGATTCCAAATGTAAATTTTTGGTGAAGAATCAACAAGTGGGACAGAATTGAGAAGTTGAACAAAATTTATTGGTTATTTTAAAGGGAAGGTGCCATCCAAAAATTTTTTTTTCAGCAATTGAAAAAATGTAAAGAATTAATGTTTACATTTTCTTAAAAAATATTATCGTTTGTTTTTAATTTTGCAAAATATGAAAAATAATTTTAAAAAGTTTGGCATTTCCACTTGTTAACACTAGGGGGAGCAGCTACTGAAATCTGGCACAAAAACCTATGACATCTATAGACACAGTGAGCAGCCATTTTGATGGGGCTTGCAAAGTTACTGACTGTCTTTGCATGTAAAGTCTGGATCAGAACAGGCCATCAATCAGCAGAAATGTTTCCTGGATTTCTGTGGAGCAGACAAGCAGACGGTCCATCCATGTGAATAAAACACAGCGCTCTATGTACAATCCCTGGCACCGAACAGGGCGCCCCCCACAGACCAGCACACTGCTCTCCTGAAATACTCTGTGCTGCTGTCGCCCTGCTCCTTCCACCATACATCAGGCCCCTGTCCCCTCGGTTTCACACATCGCCAGGACGGGATCTGAGGAGAGGAATGGGGTCTTCGGTCACCGAGGATGGCAGGCAGCAAGGATTCTGGGAGCAGAGTGACAGCAGCACAGAGTATTTCTGGAGAGCAGTATCACACGGGATAGGGTTAGATACACGGCTCAGCAGGCAGCATCACACAAGAGAGGATTAGATACACGGCTCAGCAGTCAGCATCACACAGGAGAGGATTAGATACACGGCTCAGCAGGCAGTATCACACAGGATAGGATTAGATACACAGCTCAGCAGTCAGTATCACACAGGAGAGGATTAGACACATGGTCAGCAGTCAGTATCGCACAGGAGAGGATTAGATACATGGCTCAGCAGACAGTATCACACAGGAGAGGATTAGATGCACGGCTCAGCAGGCAGTATCACACAGGAGAGGATTAGATACACGGCTCAGCAGAAAGTATCACACAGGAGAGGATTAGATACCCGGCTCAGAATACAGTATCACACAGGATAGGATTAGATACACAGCTCAGCAGACAGTATCACACAGGAGAGGATTAGATACACGGCTCAGCAGACAGTATCACACAGGAGAGGATTAGATACACGGCTCAGCAGGCAGTATCACACAGAAGAGGATTAGATGCACGGCTCAGCAGGCAGTATCACACAGGAGAGGATTAGATACACGGCTCAGCAGGCAGTATCACACAGGAGAGGATTAGACACATGGTCAGCAGTCAGTATCACACAGGATAGGATTAGATACATGGCTCAGCAGACAGTATCACACAGAAGAGGATTAGATGCACGGCTCAGCAGGCAGTATCACACAGGAGAGGATTAGATACACGGCTCAGCAGACAGTATCACACAGGAGAGGATTAGATGCACGGCTCAGCAGGCAGTATCACACAGGAGAGGATTAGATACACGGCTCAGCAGACAGTATCACACAGGATAGGAACAGATACACGGCTCAGCAGACAGTATCACACAGGATAGGATTAGATACACGGCTCAGCAGACAGTATCACACAGGAGAGGATTAGATACACGGCTCAGCACACAGTATCACACAGGAGAGGATTAGACACATGGTCAGCAGTCAGTATCACACAGGAAAGGATTAGATACATGGCTCAGCAGACAGTATCACACAGAAGAGGATTAGATGCACGGCTCAGCAGGCAGTATCACACAGGAGAGGATTAGATACACGGCTCAGCAGACAGTATTACAGATATGCCCACACTGGTGAAACTTCCAGCCCCCCCCCAATTATACACAAGACTATGGGCTGTATAAGTCACTGTCCTCCTCAGACAGCCATAAAAGCAAAGGTGTCAGATTACCGGAGATCACTGGGGCTGTGTGTGAGGAGGCGGAGACAGAGCAGGAGGACGCTGGAGCAGGAAGCACAGGGCCGAGCCTGGAGTAAGCAGGACAGAGGAGCATAGATGAAAGTCACCCGCACTCACCACTCTCCATCCTCCGGCTCCAGTGAGCGCTTCTCTCCTCTGCTGACCACCTTCTCCTTTTCTTCAGCCTCTCCTCACAACACAGGACCTGTTATGCCACAAGTGGTCCTGTGATAGAGGGTAAGTGGAGCTCAGCAGATAGCACTGGGCTACAGTACAATGGCGCCCAGCCACACCTACAGCAGTGAATGGTGCAGCCCACAGGGGCGTGCCCAGTTCTCTGCTACTGAGGCTGCAATGTGCGGTCGGAAGCCGACCACAGTCTCCTATGTGCAGGGACGGCCATATTTGCAGACTGTATGAGTCCTCCACAGATCTGCAAATCAAGATGGCAGCGCCCAGTGGCTACATGAAAACATTATTACAAACAAACCATAAATCCTGGTTAGTACAACATTTGCTGAAACAACATGTTTTGTAACTTACTATTTTTTTGCAAATTATATAAAATTGCGGCACCTTCCCTTTAAATTTTTGTGGAAATACAAAAACTGAAATTATTCGGCCCCTTTAACTTAATACTTTGTTGAGCCACGTAGAGTTTCTCTCAGGCAGGCGTTAGACTAAAAATATCTGTTTGAAAACTGCCTGACAAGGCAAGGTTTTTTACCTCCATACACCCTGGAAGACTTTAACCTCTTAACAACCATTGTAGGGCATAGCTCGTCATGGCAGGATGTAACTTCCCGCACCATGACGGGCTATGCCCGTCATGCCTTTGAACTACCTTTGAACAGTGCCGACAGCTGTCATAGAAAGCTGAGAGGCACGGCAAGGGGTGCAGAGACCCTTGCAGTTGGTCCCTGCACCCAGAACTCTGCGATCGATCAGTCAATCTGACGGACCGATCACAGCATGAGCAGGCAGGAGATGCAGAAATTTCAGCATCTCCTGCCCAGTAAGTGCAGGAGCTCAGCGCTGCTAGTGGCTTGAGCTTTTTGCACTAGCACCCAGGAGCGGCGCCCGTGCCGCCCCTGGCTGTTAACCCCCTGACTGCTGCGATCGAGCAGTGTTCAGGGGTGGTGGCAGAGGGTCGGGGGCTCCCTCTGCCTCAGATCGGCATCCCCGCTATGCAATCGCGGGGCCCGAACTCTGCCATGATGACCCGGGGTTTTCATGACAACCCCCGGGTCATCAAGCTACGGAAAGCCTCTGAGACCATGCTCACAGCATGGTCTCAGAAGCATTCATCATAGGCATAATGCATTGCAAAGCTGGAGCATTGCAATGTATTATACCTGCAATCAAACTGTAAAAAGTGAAAGTCCCATAAAGGGACAAGGTAAAAAAATTTAAAAAATATGTAAAATAAAAAAAATAAAAGTAATTTAAAAAATCCCCTAAAAAAATACACATTTTTATATATAAAAAAATAAATACACGTTTGGTATTGCTGCGTCCGTAAAAATCCCATCTATAAAATTGTCACCCTAGTTAACGCCATGAAAAAAAAAAAGTAGCAAATTATACTTTTTCCAAGCGGTATCATCCTAACGCTTGGAAAAAGTGGCATAAAATGCGATCAAAAACACGAATGGTAATAAAAATAGTATCACTGAAAGCACCATCTTTTCCCCCGCAAAAAACATGCCGCCATACAGTTCCATCAGCGGAAAAATAAAAAAGTTATAGCTCTCAGAGTAAAGTGATGCAAAAATATTTATTTTTTTTATAAAAGTTTTTATTGTGTAAAAAATGGCAAACATAAAAAAAAAACATATACATGAGGTATCGCTGTAATTGTAGTGACCCGAAGAATAAAGCTGCCTTATCATTTTTACCACACGCTGAACGGAGGGAAAAAAAAATTCCTGAATTGCTGGTTTTTGTTCATTCTGCCTCCACAAAAATCGGAATAGAAAGTGATCAAAAACGTCATTTGCCCGAAAAGGATACCAATAAAAACGTCATCTCGTCCCGCAAAGAACAACCCCGCACATGACTCTTGTCGGCCAAAATATGGCAAAAATTATAGCTCTGAAGATACGGCGATGCAAAAATTTCTTACAAGAAATTCTTACAAACAAAAAAAGCGTCTTTTAGCGTGTGACAGAAGCTAAACATGAAAAAAGGATATAAATCTGGTACACTGTAATCGCACCGACCGGAAGAATAAAGTCACCATATCACATACCATATCACTTTTTATGGATTTGTTCATTCTGCCTTCCAAAGATCACAGTAAGGCTAGATTCACATTTGCGTATGGAGGAGCTGCGGACTTCCTCTGTGAAGCTCCGCCCCCGTTGTGCCTCCTCCGTGAAGCTCTGCCTCTGTCGGCATACAGCCTGCATACCCTATCTTTAGCATTGGGTACGCAAGGCCGTGCCGCTGCATGCGGTGGTGCGACCTACGTCAAACGCAATGTGTTGCATTTTGGTGCGGTCACCGCACTGTCAAAACGACGCATACAGTGGCACGGCCTGCGTACCCAATGCTAAAGATAGGGTACGCAGGCCGTATGCCGACGGAGGCGGAGCTTCACGGAGGTGAAGCAGGGGGCGGAGCTTCACGAAGAAAGTCTGCATCCCTCTGCAGCTCCTCATACGCAAATGTGAAACCAGCCTTAGGTGATAACAGTGGTCCCCCCCCACACACAAATGGGGTATCAGCGTACCCTGGACAAATTTCACAACAACTTTGGGGATCTAATTTCTCCTGTTACCCTTGTGAAAATAAAAATTTGGGGGCAAAAAGATCATTTTTGTGGAGAAAAAAAATATGATTTTTTTTATTTTCACAGCTCTACGTTATAAACTTCTGTGAAGCATTTGGGGGTTCAAAGTGCTCACCACACATCTAGATAAGATCCTTGGGGGGGGGGGGGGTCTAGTTTCCAAAATGGGGTCACTTGTGGGGGGGGGGTTTATACTTTTTAGGTACATCAGGGGCTCTGCAAACGCAACATGACGCCCGCAGACCATTCCATCAAAGTCTGCATTCCAAAACGGCGCTCCTTCCCTTCCAAGCTCTGCCATACGCCCAAACAGTGGTACCCCCCACATATGGGGTATCAGCGTACTTAGGACAAATTGCAAAATAATTTTTGTGGTCCTGTTACCCTTGGGAAAATAAAAATTGGGGATGAAAAGAATTTTTGTGGAAAAAATATGATTTTTAAATTTTATGGCCCCACGTTATAACATTCTGTGAAGCCCTTGGGGGTTCAAAGTGCTCACCACACATTTAGATAAGTTCCTTGGGGGGGTCTAGTTTCCAAAATGGGGTCACTTATGAGGGGGGGGGGGGTTCCACTGTTTAGGTACATCAGGAGCTGTCCAAACGCGACATGGCGTCCGCTCTCGATTCCAGCCAATTTGACTTTCAAAATCTCAAATGATGCGCCTTTCCTTCTGAGCACTGCCGTGCACCTAAAGATTGGTCTTCCTCCACACATGGGGTATCGGTGTACTCAGAAGAAATTGCACAACAACTATTGTGATTCGTTTTCTCCTGATACACTTGACAAAATAAAAAAAAAATTGTGTCTGAAGAAAAAATTTTGGGAAAAAAAAAAAAGTTACAGGTTAATTTTTTCCTTCCACATGGCTTCAATTCTTGTGAAGTACTTAAAGGGTTAATAAACTTCTTGAATGTGGTTTTGAGCACCTTGAGGGGTGCAGTTTTTAGTGTCACTTTTGGGGATTTTCTATCATATAGACCCCTCAAAGTGACTTCAAATGTGATGTGGTCCGTAAAAATAAAATGGTGTTGCAAAAATGAGAAATCGCTGGTTAACTTTTAACAAAAAAAAATTTTGGTTCCAAAATTGTGCTGATGTAAAGTAAACATGTGGGAAATGTTACTTATTAAGTTTTTTTGTGTTCTATATCTCTGTGATTTAAGGGCATAAAAATTCAAAGTTGGAAAATTGCGAAATTTTCGCCAAATTTCCATTTTTTTCACAAATAAACGCAAGTTATTTGAATTAAATTTTACCACTAACATGAAGTACAATATGTCACGAGAAAACAATGTCAGAATCACCGGGATCCATGGAAGCGTTTCAGAGTTATTACCTCGTAAATGGACCTTGAGAAACCTTGAGGGGTGCAGTTTTTAGAATGGTGTCACTTTTCGGTATTTTCTGTTATATTGACCCTTCAAACTCACTTCAAATTTAATGTGGTCCCTAAAAAAATGGTTTTGTAAATTTTGTTGGAAAACTGAGAAATCGCTGGTCATCTTTTAACCCTTATAACTTCCTAACAAAAAAATATTATGTTTCCAAAATTGTGCTGATGTAAAGTTGACATGTGGGAAATGTTTTTTATTAACTATTTTGTGTGACATCACTCTCTGATTTAAGGGTACAAAAATTAAAAGTTTGGAAGTTGCAACATATTCAAAATTTTCGCCAAATTTCCGTTTTTTTCACAAATAAACGCAAGTTATATCCAAGAAATGTTATAACTAACATGAATTACAATATGTCACGAAAAAACAGCCTCAGAATTAGTGGGATACGTTGAAGCGTTCCAGAGTTATGACCTCAAAGTGACAGTGGTCTGATATCAAAATTAAGGCCTGGTCATTAACCTACAAAGTGGCTTGGTCCTTAAGGGGTTAAACACCAAACAGCCGGGCTCTGGCACAAAGGTAAACTCAGCAGGAAAGTATAATACATATGGCGGTCAATACTCCGGCAAGTATACGTCCACCCACACAGGTCAGTATGAAATCAGAGTATCCTTTATGCGGATTAATATTTCGAATGCTACTTTAAAGGTAGTGAATGTAGTCAGCTGGCTCGGTGACTGGTTTCCTATATACCAGGCAGGCCAATTGCCAAACATTCTGAACACTCACAGTTTTGGAACCAGATCAAATCTCATACGATTCAGCAGCTCATCTTCCTGAAGCATTACAAGGGCAATGGGGTACATCTGATCAAAGTCAAAATTAAAATGGACACCGGCAGGAGGGTCTCTGAGGAAGTTTCTCCTGTCCTTAAAAATGAAAGAAAACACATAGTAATTATAAAACATTCTGCACAACACAAAGAGAGTGCTCACTGTAACAGACTGGAAGACTTGCCATGTGGACAGATATTTATTCTATTAATTAGCAGGATAACAGACTGAAGAATTGGTGGAGGATACTAAAGCCTTGCTCCGGCACCGCACACTTCCACAGGAGGCGAGCAGCACTCAGTAGATGCATGGCAGGATGTGTACATGGCCGGCAGGGTGAATGGACCCCTATAGATACAGAAGTGTATACACAGGGAGCGTCCCCAGAAATATACATAACACACAGGGCTTGGACCCAGCACAGAGCAGACATTTGGACTGTGCTTAAAGAGTGGACTACAACAATCATTAAAGACAACTCTCACCGCTGACAAGGCCAAGATTTGCTGCTGAATGGTCTCTTCCTCACTATAGCCCACCCAGGGTGGAACAGCAGCTTCTATTAAAAAGAACAAAAAGTTCCTTCAATATTTTTTGTCTGTAGTTTATCAGATTAATAGCAAATATTGAAAATAAAGATGTGCAGCAGTTCTTAATGGATATTAATAGTTGCACATATTTAGCTCTGACCAGTGGGAGCTCAAAAACCATTCACACATTATGTGTAATGCGCGGGGCTGTTCCGCAGAGATCTCAGCCATAACTACAGGCCCAGAACAGCTTGTACACATGTCGAAGTAAGGCCACGTTCACACGTTCAGTATTTGGTGAATTTTTTACCTCAGTATTTGTAAGCCAAAAAAAGAAGAGGAACAGTGAGAGGAAAAGTATAATAGAAACACGTCACCACTTCTGTATTTATCACTCACTCTTATCTTTGGCTTACACATACTGAGGTAAAATGCTGACCAAATACTGAGGTAAAATGCTGACCAAATACTGAGGTAAAATGCTGACCAAATATTGAGGTAAAATGCTGACCAAATACTGAGGTAAAATGCTGACCAAATACTGAGGTAAAATGCTGACCAAATACTGAGGTAAAATGCTGACCAAATACTGAGGTAAAATGCTGACCAAATACTGAGGTAAAATGCTGATCAAATACTGAGGTAAAATGCTGACCAAATACTCTACACGTGTGACCATGGTTCTACACCTCCCATCGGACTTCCTCACACATAGAACAGGACATAGGCCAACACAATTCTCTTCTACTCTACCCACGTATAAAAGTGAGATGGAAAAAAAAAAAAAAGAGTGGGAAAAAGCATAGATCTTTTTATCCATGCCAAGGGTGTACAGAGGACCTTATTAGCATATACGAATAAGGTAGGATTTCTGACAAATGCCTAAATGGACTTAGACACTAAGGTATGATTTTAATTAGCGCTACACACTGCTGTGCTTAGTTTGAACAGTCGACAAACACGACTTAGGCTATGTGCACACGCTGTGGATTCTGCTGCGGATTTGACCTCTGCGGATCCGCAGCAGTTCCGCGCAGCCAGTGTACAGTACCATGTAAGTCTATGGGATTTACAATCCGCAGTGCACATGCTGCGGTTTTTCAACTGCGGAAAAGCTGCGGTTTTAAATCCGCAGAAAGAATTGACATGTTTTACGAATGCAGCGATACCATTTTTTTGTGTTTTTTTTATTCTTAATTTTTAATGAGGGAAAAGTGAGGCGATTTGAACTTTTTTTTTAATATTTTTTAAAATAGGGTTAATATTCATGGCAGAGACAATTTTCCAGGCATGCGCGGTTTAAAAAAGCGGTCCGGCACTGGAAAAAAACGTTACATGGCACGTTTTTTTCCAGACGCCGCACCGTCACTTTTTGCCGTATCTGGCAAAAGCCAGATGCGCCGCGTGTCTATGCAACACCAATGTAACTCAATGGGGAAAAAAACGGATGCGGCGACACATATCGCCGAATCCGGTTTTGGAAATTTTCGCCGCAGGCCGCTGGATTTGGAAAGCCAGAAGTGTAAAAGTAGCCTTACCGTCACATCGATGGGCATATAGAACGGCACCACCCCACATCCCACCGCCACCGTAAATTCCACTATCACAGACTGACAGTGGCATTTGACAAGTTAACAATAGTGGGCGGAGATCCGCACCACCCGCGGCTGTTAGAAACAGATGATGGCTGAATTATCAAAGCCATTATGTGCCGGCAATGATGCGGACTCGGCTTCCAAGCTCGCATCAAAGTTAGGGAGACTGAATTTGACACACCATAGGTCGTTAAGGTTAATTCTGCTTTTGTAATAATAATCAGCGATATGATGCCCCCGCACAGTGCCTCAAACAGTAATATATCCCCAAAAACCACCTCCCCGAGTATGATGTCCCCCACATGTAGCATAATGTCCCCCCAAGCAGAACGAAGTCTCCAGTTTCTCACAAGTACTGACAATATAAAAAAATAAAACTAAGGGGTTGATGGGGGCGATTGATCATTGTGAAATACATAAATACTATGTTACATTAGAACGGCTATATATGCGATTACCTCTTCGGATTTACAAGAAGCGGAACGTACACTTTAAAATCTTTCTAATACTACAGCAAAGGTAAATAGGATGTACAAACAATCAGGCAGTAGGAACAAGTAAGACATGGCAATGTGCCATTTAGTACAATAAGAAGAACACAAAGGCAAGAAATGAAGCTGTAAAGGTGTCCCTGCAGCTTCATGTAAAAGCGGTCAGGCATGGGCAGATGTGTTTCTGTGTGACAGGACATACCTGGTTTTTTATTTGACTTCTCCTGTACAAATTTGTCCTGTTCTTTCTGGAATTCACCAATGATGGTCTGTAAATAAAAATCAACAGATTTTCGTGAATGGCAGTGATCAGAGTATTTAACGGCCGAGACACTACAGATTGGCGGTGCCGATTCTGCACTACAATTTAGCAGCAGATTAATCTAAACTACATGTGGACAAGGTTTTCAATACCCTGTCCACATTATTGAGACATGTCACAGATAAAAAAAATAAATAATCACATTGTGGGCTTCAGGTTTATTAACCTTTTGGATTGACCAAAAGCGCTGTAGTTGTTCAATAATAAAATGAGTTTTCAAAAACAGAGCTGTGGAGTCGGAGTCGAAGCCGGTGTCATGGAAATTGAGGAGTCGGAGTTGGAGGTTTGGCTGACCGACTCCACAGCCCTGGCAGGGATGTGGAGTCGGAGTCGTGGAGTCGGAGTAGGCGTTGGGGTCAATTGAGAAGTTGGAGTCAGAGGTTTGGCTTACCGCCTCCACAGTCCTGACAAACATGCCTAATAATTGTGCATGCCGAGTATACCATTCCTCCGTTGTTGGCACGACGTCTACCGGTGTTCAAGTGATCGCTTCAGCCAATCAGCAGCAGCTGTTACAGAAGTGATTAAGGGGACAGCTGGGACTTGCACCAATCTATGCCTCCCCAAAGTTTGCATACGAGCCCAGTGTCCCATAATTTGTCTACAGAAGTTGTGGTTTCACACGCTCACTACTACTCCATTGTCACGATTGGGCAGGGGGTGGGAGTCTCAAAAACCAAATGTCCAGAAATCATACCTTTATTTATAACCTGTGGAAAGGCCCTTGTTCAGTGTATCAACCAATATTTATGCCAAATATGTGCACAGATCATTATGGCCTTGCCAAATGCCAAAAAGGCCACTCTCTTGGCATACCGTTAGGTTTAAATTTGTTATAACCCAACAGGAGACTCCAAGCAGCTGTGTGAGCAGTGTCTTTTAGATGCACTTATATGTAACAAGCAATATGCATAACTGCAAATGGAAACTTTTTTAGAGGCGGAAAAAAAATGACACGTTTTCAAGTGAAAAGTGCTGTAGGAAGCAGGATTTTTTTTTCAGCTCCCCACTAGTAGCCTTGGAGTGAGGAAACCATCATCAGGTGTCTGGCTGCTGATAAAAGCCAGGAGCAGGCCATACCCCATCACCTCTCTCTACAGAAAAGGGAGCCTCTGTCAGAGGGCTGATGTGACAGCAGCTGCTCTTCACTGCTCACGACTCTGTCTGGGACATTACAGCAGTGTGCACCTCCATGCTAATACTATCAGCCAAACCCCTGAAAATAGCTCTATCCCTGCAAAGAACTGGGGGTGTAACGATAACCCCTCTTCTCGGACTGGCTGTTACTCACAGGGGAAGCTGCACAAGGTGTGTGATGTATTGTCCCAGATCGGAGGGGTGAGCAGTGAGGAGCAGCTGCTAAAATCACATAGAATTACAAATGTTATAAAGATAATAAAAGTGCACTAGGCGTGTCAACTTCATAGACTGAGGGCAGGGACAGTATAAACATTTTTTTTTTTATCTTCCCAGAGCACCCCTTTAAGAGCAGATTTCATCAGGAGACACTTCAAAGAACTGACAGATACTTTCTTTTTTCTGCACCAGGAATTTTCAAAACATGAAAAATGCTCAAAAGTCTTAACATATGGACAGTAAAGTGATTTTACAACAGAAATTAATAAGAGTCTTTAAAAATTACTCAAAAGTTGCTTGAAGAGTTTTCTTTTTTTGAGAGCTTTTAAAAAAAAAAAAAAAAAAAAAAGACACCTCTTCAAAAACCTCAGCATTCGTACTTTAAGGGTATGTTCACACTTTTTTTTTTCCAGGAAGATTTGGGGTCCACTCCAACAACTCAACTGCCTGAAGAAGTGCTCAAAAATGTTCAATAAGAACGAACATACACTCACTGGCCACTTTATTAGGTACACCATGCTAGTAAGGGGTTGGACCCCCTTTTGCCTTCAGAACTGCCTCAATTCTTCGTGGCAGAGATTCAACAAGGTGCTGGAAGCATTCCTCAGAGATTTTGGACCATATTGACATGATGGCATCACACAGTTGGCGCAGATTTGTCGGCTGCACATCCCTGATGCGAATCTCCCGTTCCACCACATCCCAAAGATGCTCTATTGGATTGAGATCTGGTGACTGAGGAGGCCATTTGAGTACAGTGAACTCATTGTCATGTTCAAGAAACCAATCTGAGATGATTCGAGCTTTATGACATGGCGCATTATCCTGCTGAAAGTAGCCATCAGATGTTGGGTACATTGTGGTCATAAAGGGATGGACATGGTCAGCAACAATACTCAGGTAGGCTGTGGCGTTGCAACGATGCTCAATTGGTACCAAGGGGCCCAAAGAGTGCCCAGAAAAAATTCCCCACACCATGACACCACCACCACCAGCCTGAACCGTTGATACAAGGCAGGATGGATCCATGCTTTCATGTTGTTTACGCCAAATTCTGACCCTACCATCCGAATGTCGCAGCAGAAATCGAGACTCATCAGACCAGGCAACGTTTTTCCAATCTTCTATTGTCCAATTTCAATGAGCTTGTGCAAATTGTAGCCTCAGTTTCCTGTTCTTAGCTGAGAGGAGTGGTACCCAGTGTGGTCTTCTGCTGCTGTAGCCCATCTGCCTCAAAGTTCGACGCACTGTGCGTTCAGAGATGCTCTTCTGCCTACCTTGGTTGTAACGGGTGGCAATTTGAGTCACTGTTGCCTTTCTATCAGCTCGAACCAGTCTGCCCATTCTCCTCTGACCTCTGGCATCAACATGGCATTTCCGGCCACAGAACTGCCGCTCACTGGATTTTTTTTCTTTTTCGGACCATTCTCTGTAAACCCTAGAGATGGTTGTGCGTGAAAATCCCAGTAGATCAGCAGTTTCTGAAATTCTCAGACCAGCCCTTCTGGCACCAACAATCATGCCACGTTCAAAGGCACTCAAATCACCTTTCTTCCCCATACTGATGCTCGGTTTGAACTGCAGGAGATTGTCTTGACCATGTCTACATGCCTAAATGCACTGAGTTGCCGCCATGTGATTGGCTGATTAGAAATTAAGTCTTAACACACAGTTGGACAGGTGTACCTAATAAAGTGGCCAGTGAGTGTATATGTATATCCATGTAAGGGCTCGTACCCATATGTGAGAAAAAAGGGTCTGATTTCTGGAACGAAAAAACGGACGAGTGCTATGCGAGTGTAATGCGATTTCCTTGCAATTTTTCAATGCAACAACCGTATCACATGCAAAAAGATAAACCAGCAATAATT
This sequence comes from Dendrobates tinctorius, assembly GCF_039654945.1. NCBI lineage: Eukaryota > Metazoa > Chordata > Amphibia > Anura > Dendrobatidae > Dendrobates > Dendrobates tinctorius. The sequence goes on from NW_027361675.1 coordinate 44,069,446, forward strand.
TTGATCAAATACCCATCTGAAATGGCGACTCAAATACAGCAATACAAACAAGGAGAAACAATGAGTATATGTTGCCACAATTGTATAAAAAAAATATATAATTTATTAACAAAAATGTTGTACACAATTCATAACTCAATATATAACGCAATGATAACATGAGTTTATCTTCCAATGTTGTGACTAAATCCATAGGTTTGGATGACCCAAGGATACAAGACAGGATAAAAATTGGCTGAAAATGGCACATACGGTTAAATGTTACCGTTATATACAGATTCCATATATCTCCATAGTGGAAAACATGTGCCAACAGATATAGTGAAAAAGAGGTGGAAAACTTCCCAGTGCAGTGACTATCGCATGTCTGCTAGACACTATATCGCCCTGAGGAAGTGACATCTTGTGTACGCGAAACGCGCATCGGGGTATGTGACCTGGGTCAAGACTGGACCTCCTAACACTTATAGGTAATTATTCTTTGTTACCTCTTACCTTTACATTTCATATGGTTTATATGGAGCGATATAGTGTCTAGCACACATGCGGTAGTCACTGCACTAGTAAGTTTTCCACCTCTTTTTCACTATATCTGTTGGCACATGTTTTCCCCTATGGAGATACATGGAATCTGTATATAATGGTAACGTTTAACCGTATGTGCCATTTTCAGCCAATTTTTATCCTGTCTTGTATCCTTGCGTCATCTAAACCTATGGATTTAGTCACAACATTGGAAGATAAACCCATGTAATCATTGAGTTATATATTGAGTTATGAATTGTGTATAACATCTTTGTTAATAAATTATATATTTTATGATACAATTGTGGCAACATATACTCAATGTTTCTCCTTGTTTGTATATCCGTATGACATGCGTATGCAATCCGTATGCAATGCGATATTAACATGAGGGTCACCAGACAATTGTGTTTTCCATGAAAACTCACACTTTTATTAATCAAATGAGTTGCCAAATGAATTTAAAATCGAGTCCAGACATTGACAAGGTTCGATAAAAAGATTTTTATTTGAAATAATAATTTTCTCCTTTTCTCCTTCAAACTGTGCTTTCGTCAAAGAATGCTCCCTTTGCAGCAATTACATCATTGCAGACCTTTGGCATTCTAGCAGTTAATTTGCTGAGGTAATCTGGAGAAATTACCCCCCATGCTTCCAGAAGCCCCTCCCACAAGCTGGTTTGGCTTGATGGGCACTTTTTGCGTACCATACGGTCAAGCTGCTCCAACAACAGCTCAATGGGGTTGAGATCTGGTGACTGCACTGGCCCCTCCATTACAGATAGAATACCAGCTGCTTGCTTCTTCCCTAAATAGTTCTTGCATAATTTGAAGGTGTGCTTTGGGTCATTGTCCTGTTGTAGGATGAAATTGGCTCCAATCAAGCGCTGTCCACAGGGTATGGCATGGCGTTGCAAAATGGAGTGATAGCCTTCCTTATTCAAAATCCCTTTTACCTAGTACAAATGTCCCACTTTACCAGCACCAAAGCAACCCCAGACCATCACATTACCTCCACCATGCTTGACAGATGGCGTCAAGCACTCTTCCAGCATCTTTTCAGTTGTTCTGCGTCTCACAAATGTTCTTCCGTGTGATCCAATACTTTTTCCAATCTTCCTCTGTTCAATGTCTGTGTTCTTTTGCCCATATTAATCTTTTCCTTTTATTAGCCAGTCTCAGATATGGCTTTTTCTTTGCCACTCTGCCCTGAAGGCCAGCATCCCGGAGTCTCCTCTTCACTGTAGACGTTGACACTGGCATTTTGCGTGTACTATTTAATGAAGCTGCCAGTTGAGGAGCTGCGAGGCTTCGATTTCTCAAACTACAGACTCTAATGTACTTGTCTTGTTGCTCAGTTGTGCAGCGGGGCCTCTCACTTCTCTTTCCACTCTGGTTAGAGCCTGTTTGTGCTCTCCTCTGAATGGAGAAGTACACACCGTTGTAGGAAATCTTCAGTTTCTTGGCAATTTCTCGAATGGAATAGCCTTCATTTCTAAGAACAAGAATAGACTGTCGAGTTGCACATGAAAGTTCTTTTTTTCTGGCCATTTGGAGAGTTTAATGGAACCAACAAATGTAATGCTCCAGATTCTCAACTAGCTCAAAGGAAGGTCAGGTTTATACCTTCTCTAATCAGCCAAACTGTTTTCAGCTGTGCTAACATACTTGCACAAGGGTATTCTAACCATCCATTAGCCTTCTTACATAGTTAGCAAACACAAAGTACCATAAGAACACTGGAGTGGGTTGTTGGAAATGGGCCTCTATACACCTGTGAAGATATTGCATTACAAACCATACGTTTGAAGCTAGAATAGTCATTTACCACATTAACAATGTATGGACTGTATTTCTGAATCATTTAATGTTAACTTCATTGGAAAAAAACTGTGCTTTTCTTTCAAAAATAAGAACATTTCTAAGTGACCCTAAACTTTTGAACGGTAGTGTAAATAAATATTATATATATATATATATACACACACACACACACACACACACACACACACACAGTATATACGTTTAGAAGAATATTTGGTATTAAAACAGTGTGTACAGTTCAGTTGTGTATTACATTGCGATTTTAACTTGAGCTTTTACATACAAAGAACTGCTCTATATAAAAGCTCATGTTAATATCGCATTGCATACGCATGTCATACGGATGTTCCGTGGAAAAATCACACGGAAATCGCATATATAGAGAGCTCTGGCAAAAATTAAGAGACCACCACATCAAAACCCTGTCATGGGCAGCCCATTCTCCAGACCTGAACCCCATTGAAAACCTCTGGAATGTTATCAAGTGGAAGATAGATAGTCACAAGTCATCAAACAAAGAAGAACTGCTTACATTTTTGCGCCAGGAGCAGTGTGAAAGACTGGTGGAAAGCATTCCAAGACGCATGAAATCATTTTTTAAAAATCATGGTTATTCCACAAAATATTGATTTCAGAACTCTTCCTGAGTTAAAACATTAGTATTGCTGTTTATAAATGATTATGAACTATTAAAAAAAGCTTCAGGTTCACAAAATTTCAGAGAAGAGTATTTTCTAGAGTCTTCCATTTTAAAAACTGACATTTTTGGCTGCCTGATAAAGGCACGGCGTGAGCCTTAGGACAGGGGTGGTGAGTCTTCTGCCAAGGTCCATTTGGATATTTATACCGTCATTGGGGGGGGGGGGGGGGGGGGGAAACGTACAAACTGTGCACCAACTCTGCCCACAAAGTATGACCTGACGCTGGCATAAGTGTCAGAATGTAAATCTTTCATTGTACACACCTCAGTGATCCGTAGTGAACGCTGCGGGCACATGTTCACAGAGCAAGAAGAAGTTAATGGGCTGGCAAAATACAGCTGTCGGCCCAAGCACTGCAATCCCAGGGGATCTGCCCGTGGCCGAATAATAATAATAATCTTTATTTATATAGCGCCAACATATTCCGCAGCGCTTTACAGTTGAACAGTTTCAAACACAACAGTCATAAGTAACAACGTTAACAATACAATAATTAAATCGAAATAAGACGACCCTGCTCGTGGGAGCTTACAATCTACAATGAGGTGGGGGAGATACAAAGCATAGGTTTGTATTTACAATTATGTATTTACAATGATGGTCCAGCCATCTTCAGGGGGTGGGGGTTAGTTGGAGATAGTGAATGAGCTACACACACAAACATAAAATGACTTTGATTACTGAATGTGATAGGCCGCTCTGAACAAATGTGTTTTGAGCGAGTGCCTAAAACTATGCAAATTGTGGATGGTCCTAATATCTTGGGGTAGAGCACTCCAGAGGATTGGCGCAGCACGGGAGAAGTCTTGGAGTCGGGAGTGGGAGGTACGGATTAGGGCAGAGGTTAGTCGAAAGTCATTTGCAGAGTGCAGCAGTCGGTTAGGCTGATAGACAGAAATGAGGGAGGAGATGTAAGGGGGTGCCGCACTGTGGAGAGCTTTGTGGGCGAGAACAAGTACTTTGAATTGTACCCTGTAATGAATTGGCAGCCAGTGTAACGACTGGCGAAGAGCGGACGCGTCTGAGTAACGATTAGCCAGATGGACAACCCTGGCTGCTGCATTAAGGATAGACTGGAGAGGGGAGAGTCGAGTGAGAGGGAGGCCAATTAATAGAGCATTACAGTAGTCCAGGCGGGAGTGGATCAGGGCGACAGTGAGAGTTTTTGTTGTTTCCATGGTGAGAAAAGGGCGGATTCTAGAGATGTTCTTTAGGTGTAAGCGGCACGAGCGGGCAAGAGATTGTATATGGGAGGTGAAGGAGAGATCGGAGTGAAACATAACACCCAGACAGCGCGCCTGCTGTCGGGGTGTTATTATGGTGCCACCCACAGAGAGGGAAATGTCAGATTTAGGGAGGTTAGTAGATGGTGGGAGCAGAAGAAGTTCAGTTTTGGAGAGGTTGAGTTTCAGATAGAGAGCAGACATGATGTTGGAGACTGCAGACAGACAGTCAGTGGCGTTCTGTAGTACAGCGGAGGTAAGGTCAGGGGATGATGTGTACAGTTGTGTGTCATCAACATAAAGATGGTACTGAAAGCCAAATCTGCTGATGGTCTGTCCAGTTGGGGCCGTGTAGAGAGAGAAGAGAAGGGGGCCAAGGACTGAGCCATGAGGTACCCCAACAGTGAGAGGAAGAGGAGATGAAGTGGAGCCAGAAAACAGAACACTGAAGGAGCGGTCGGAAAGATAGGAGGAGAACCAGGAAAGAGCAGTGTCCTTAATGCCTAGTGACTGGAGCCTAGAGAGTTGGAGAGGATGGTCAACAGTGTCGAAAGCTGCAGAAAGGTCGAGAAGAATGAGCAGAGAGTGGTCACCATTACGTTTTGCTGTCAGAAGGTCATTGGTCACTTTGATGAGTGCAGTTTCTGTCGAATGTAGGGGGCGGAAACTGGACTGTGAAGGGTCTAGGAGGGAGTGAGTGGAGAGGTAACTGGTAAGGCGGGAGTATATCAGGCGCTCCAAGAGTTTAGAGATGAAGGGGAGATTGGAGACTGGTCTGTAGTTGTTTGTGCAGGATGGCTCGAGGGTGGGTTTCTTTAGTAATGGAGTAATGATAGAGTGTTTGAAGGAGGAGGGGAAAATGCCAGAGGAGAGGGAGAGATTAAAGATTGTAGTTAGGTGAGTTGTGACGACTGGAGAGAGAGACTGGAGGAGATGTGAGGGAATGGGGTCGGTTGTGCATGTAGTCGGACGAGAAGAGGAGCCTGGAGACGACTTCTTCTGTGATGGGATCGAATGTGGAGAGTGAGCCAGGGGAAATGCAGGGAGGGATGGGAGTCACTGAAATTGGTGATTGGGAGCGGATTTCCTGACGGATATTGTCTATTTTCTCTATAAAGTGGGAGGCCAGGTCATCAGCGCAAATGTCTGTGATAGGGGCTTGTGCTTTTGGCCTGAGGAGGGAGTGAAAGGTGTAAAAAAGTTTCTTGGGGTTGTTGGATAGTGAGGAGATCAGGGTGGTGAAGTAGGTCTGTTTGGCGAGGTGAAGGGCAGAGTTATATGTCCTTAACATAAATTTGAAGTGTATGAAGTCTTCTGGTGTGCGTGTTTTCCTCCATAAGCGTTCAGCACACCTAGAGCATCGCAGGAGAAATCGGGTTTGCGATGTGAGCCAGGGCTGTTTCACTCTGTGTTTGGAGGTTCTGAGGGTGAGGGGAGCTACTTGGTCAAGGGTGCTTCTAAGAGTGTCATTGAAGTGATGTACAGCCAGATCAGGACAAAGAAGAGATTGGGGACAATGATGAGTTTAGGGAGTCTGAAAGTGTATGAGGGTTAATGGCTTGTAGATTTCTGACTGAATGGTAGGTAGGAGGGTGCTGGGGTGAGCGAGGATTTGTGAGTGTAAAGGAGAGAATGTTGTGGTCAGAGAGGGGAAGCGGTGAGTTGTCTAGGTAGGAGATTGAGCAGAGCCGGGCGAAAACCAGGTCCAGGGTATTACCGTCTTTGTGTGTTTCAGAGGTTGAGAGCTGAGAGAGGCCTAGAGAAGTGGTTAGTGATAGAAGCTGGGATGCAGATGTGGAAGTGGGGCTGTTAATGGGGATGTTGAAGTCTCCCAGGATAAGGGTTGGTAGTTCTGAGGACATGAAGTGCGGCAGCCAGGCAGAGAAATGGTCCAGGAAGTGGGTGGGTGAGCCTGGGGGCCGGTATATGACCGCTACTCTGAGGGAGAGGGGACGAAAGAGCCTGATGGTCTGGACTTCAAAAGAAGGGAATGAGAGTGATGGAGCTGGGGGGATGACCTGGAAAGTGCATTGTGGGGACAGGAGTATGCCGACTCCACCACCAGGTCTGTTCGTCGGTCTCGGGGAATGGGAGAATTGTAAGCCACCATGGGAAATTGCAGCAGGAGAGACAGTGTCAGAATCCTGAATCCAGGTTTCCATGAGGGCCAACAGATTCAGAGAGTTTTTCAGAAAGTAATTGTGTAGGAAAGGAAGCATGTTGCATACAGACCGTGGATTCCAAAGGGCACAATTGAAAGGAGATGAAGGAGTGCAAATAATATTATTAAGGTTTCGATGTGAGGTAGGGTAGGGGTTGAGGTTGGGGGATGGTGGACCGGGGTTGGGGGAGATGTCCCCTGAAATCAGTAGGAGCAGGAAGATAAAGAGCAAGTAGTTTTTGGAATTGTATGAAGATTTTTTGTGCAGTGTGTTTGGGCAAGATGGGCTGAGGTTTTTTAAGAAGGTGAGAAGTGCATGGGAGCTGTACATGGGAGAAGGAAAGAGAGAGGAGCTGATGTATACGAGTCGTGATGGAGGGGGGATTGGTCGGTGAAAGTGGATTGCAAGAGTACATAGGAGGATAGGAATAAAGCACATGGTTAAAAGGGACAGCAGAGTGAGGGTTACCTGACTCCTGCCCTGACTAACTGCCATGTAATAACTGCTGTATCCCGACGCTTATCTTCGTGACGCTTTGCTTCTGTGATGCATGCACCCCCACATGCGTGCACCCCTAAGGATGGTTCTAAATTTATAGTCCAGACTGCTGGGTCAGAAGAGATGGATTGTGGGAACTGGTTGAGGATAATTTGGCAGCTGGGGTCAGCACACCAGGGTTTTTTTTGTTTTTTTTTGGATGAAACAAAGACATTTAGCCTGGCAACATCTATTTTAACACCTCCACCAGATAAGATCTACACTGATCCCAGTCATGGAAATGCAACAGTGAGTTTTAAGTACAATGCACCAAATGATTTATAACAATGAATTAGCAGACACATTAAAATATGTTTCTAGATGGTAAAGCAGCAGATGACAGCAGACAGCAAGCAGAGGTGGGAATTTTTACCATTAGAGTCTATTGCAGCAGATGAGACAGCAATCAGAGGTGGGAAGTTGTACCATTTGAATATGTTGCAGAATAAAAGGTCATCGAGGGCCGTAAACGGCTCGTGGTCCTGAAGTTCTTCTCTGCCTTAGGAGGATTATTTCCGTGAAAAAACTTTGGAGGTTTACGAGAGAAAAATAGGTGCATAGGATCCGAGATGCAGAAAATATCTACCGGCCAAGACACAGAATCCCTTGCGATAAAAGAGAAGTGCTGATAAAAGGTAAAACCCACATGATAAACAATAAGCTTGAACTGGAAGAAGAGGATGCCTGAATGTGTCATCAGATCTGATGTCATGTGAGATGTCATGTGATGTCACAATACTGTATGGCCAACCTTCATAGGAGGTACAGAGGTCACTACAAATCAGGCATTGAGACTAGCCATTCTCGGGCCGTAAATGAACATTGATCAACTATACAAGTCTATTGGCGGTGGTTTACTGGCCGCTTTCGCAGGCCGAGTACTGATGGGAACAAAACATTCAATAATTATAGCGAACACAGACAGCATCATGTTATTGGCTACGTACACACCCCGATTGCTGCTGTTAATGTTTTTCAATGAGCCAATCACCCAAGAAACGAGCAAACCTGGGCAAATAAATGTACTTTTCTGCCGGATCAGAGATAAGCACTCAGAATTTTATCTTTCTGGACAACAGCAATGTTCCTTCACACTGAGGATAAAACCAGATACTAAAGAAAGGGGTGAACAAGCCCTTACAGGTACCAGAAATATAACCTTTCAAACCTTATCAATGATGCCATCAATGTTTCCCTCTTCAACAGACTTTTTAATAGTATGAGCAGTTTCAGTAACTGATTCAGAGATCTTCTTCGTTGCCACTGAAGCCATGCTTAAGAGATAACCTGGAAGAGCGACACAAATAATGTAAATTATTTATTGACTGTATTTCCTTTTGTTTAGCGACACGTGACATGAGTAAAGATGGTTATAACAAGTGACGGAAAACGTCATCCATCTCTTGTTTCCAGGTATTCAATGCAGAACATGACAGATGGAAAACTAGCTGTATACCTGCACTGAGCAATGACAGCGGCTGAACGTCTGCTCACCATCACAGCAGGTCACTATATTGTGCTCTTGGATGACCAACAAGAACAAAGCCACAGGAGAAATGGACACCAGTATGGGACCAGTGAAAAATCTCCAGGTCCTTTCTGCTGGACCTGTAGCACCAGGGATGGGAGGTAACACTGATCTCAACCATGTAACCCATTAAATGATGTGATCAATGATGACCACTGCATCTCCCTAAAGCGATCATGGGGTACCTAGGTCTCCAGCTGCCGTGGCTTCCTACAACATCCCTTACGTCTGCCATGTTTTAATGCCCATTAGGCTGCTTGTCTGTAAAACATGACAGGCACATATAATGAGCTGCACTACAGTAACACGACTTTACTTTGTAACCAATAGAATGAAGCTACAAGTCCCCTTGTGGGACTAAGAAATATTTCTGAAAAAAATCAAATATTATTAAAGGTGATATTCCAGATTTTCTTCTTCAACCTCCCAGGTTTCTGATATATATATATATATATATATATATATATATATATATATATATATATATATATATATATTACACACACACACGGTAACTCATCTGCTTGTTTTCCTCTTTCTCCACCCCACCTCTTCTTTGATTGACAGCTCTGGCTTCACAGAGCCATAGAAGGGTAGAGATAGATGGAAATCAAGCAGGTGCGAAGGTGTATAGAAATGAATGGCCCTGCCAAGGAGCACCGAGCGCCTGTACTTGGTTTGAACAGTCATTGTGTGCTGACAGCTTCCCTTTAACAACTAACTTGTAATTTACCCATTTAAAGAGATGGGACAACCACTTTAAGGCCGGGATCACACTTGCGATTTAAACGGCCGAGTCTCGCATGGTAATACACGGCGCTGCCGCCGGGACTCAGGAGCGGGGCGTGCGGCCGCATAGCAATACATGGAGCCGCACGCCCCGCTCCTGAGTCCCGGCGGCAGTGCCGTGTATTACCATGCGAGACTCGGCCGTTTAAATCGCAAGTGTGATCCCGGCCTAAGAAAAATAATTGCAAATTAAAGACAATTTAAACAATAAAAGACGCTTTATTGTGGAAGAATAAAATACAGTTAATTCTGTACTTAAAGAGAAAAAAAATGCCAGAACTGCAAAATAAATAGGAAAAAGTGCTGATTGGATTAAATAGGGAGCCCCACGCTCTAATTAATCATCTAAATGCCGCCATCATTATTGCCGGCAGCATTTAAGGGGTTAAACAGCCATGACTGATATCAACAGCGATTGTGGCTGATGAGCTGACAGCTGCTGTATTTTAACCCATCGGTGGATGCTATTCTCACGTCAGTAAAAACAATATATATACCCCCCCCCCACACACTTTGGGTAAACTAGGAGCTTTTTATTGTGCGCACTGTGCAGGTTCAATGACTCCACAATTGTTTATTTTGGGTTGTTAGGGACAAGATGACACCAATTATGTGCAGTTTATCGTTTTATTATTGTACACAAAGGATTTCATAAGATGAAAAAAAAACATTATCTAGGATCACATGGAGCTGACACCCCCTGTGGTTGGCGGGAGCTCATCTCCTGCGTCGTAAACGCTGGCAGATCAGACTAATGGCCGGTGTCACCTTAGTGTTCAAGAGGTTTTCCTACTAAACTATTTGTATCTCAAAAAATCAAGTTAAGGGTTACCCATCTCCATGGGAGAGGGGATACCTTACTGATTCCTGGGGGTCTGACCAATCCTGAGAATGGGGCTGTGGACCGCTCTCCACAGAGGCCCATCAGGATGGAGCAGAGATGCTGCGTTCACTGTCCATGGGACTGCCGGAACCAGCGGAGTGCTCAGCGGAGGACGAGCAGCGCCAGAGCCAATTCTGGAGATCAATAAGGATCCAGCAGTCAGACCCCGCGATCAGTAAGGGAGAATTACCATCTTGGGGAACAGCTCTGCAGCCCCTTACAGCAGTGCTCTTAGCCCCCTCATGTGGCTGGATTCCTCTGACTGGCCGATGGGTGGGCTAGGGCACCATTGTGCGGGATTGGGGTCCCGGAGGTCTGGCCTCTGCCCCGGCCAATAGCAGGGTATGATCTGCCATCCCCGCTGCCGGTGATCTCGGACACCACAGCAGCCATGACAGCGCCGGCCACTTACTGCCGAAGCCTTTGGCCTGTCTGAGCAGCACGTCCTCCGCGTCATCCAGTGCCGTCCCCTCGGCCTCGGTGCCGTCTCTCTTCTCCGTACTCGCGGATTCCTCGCTCGTGCCTTGTATCGGTTGAATCTTTTCTTCCACAGACTGTGGCTCCGATTCTGGGTCCAAGCCCAGCCAACTTCCCAGGCCACGAAACATAGTGGACTCCGCTTACAGCCCCCGGTGTTGACAATAGGAAGTTACCGACGAATAACTCCTTGTTGTTACCGTTTACCGTCAAAACTTCCTCGTTTCTACCTTCTACGTCACCAGTAACCGATCCAACCAATGGCAAAAGTTGCTGTAGTCATGTGACACGACGGAGCCGTCCACAAAACAGCACTAACCATCCAATCACTGAGCTTTAGTCATGACCACGCCCACACTCCGCCCTCTCGCTTGCAGTCCTGTCACATGCATGCGCGTTGCCGTCCAGTGCAGTGTTGTGCGCATGAGCAGAGGTTAAGCTGTCAGGAAAATGCGACACCTATAGGAGCTGGATGTAACAAAATGTTACTAAGACTAGGCAAACTTATACATGCTCTCGTCTAGAACCTGTCCAGTGGGCGTGGCCTCATTCTATACACTTTTATGGAGCGAGTCCGCCCCTCTAACTGGCCAGGCACACCGGACGGTTGGCTGCGTGACACAAGGCTGAAGTTGGTTTCGTCCAGTTTCTTATTCGGCAATTTATTCTTTTCTTATGTTTACAGGTTTAACAACAAAACATCAGCAACACAATAATAAAAAACAATGCAGTGAAGTACCCTGATGTGAATACACTTAAAATCAGCATTAAAAAATATAAAACTGCAACAAAAATGGGCATCAAAGTGGGCAACAAAGGGCATTAATGAAAGGGTTAATTGACTTTGGGCCACTGAAATCACACTGCAGACATATAGAACAAGGAGCCCCATGTCAAACCCAGGTTCCTCCAGCCTGGCCCAAATGGGTTATTAGTACCAGAACTGGCATCAAAGTGGGCACACAGTCGATTTTCACAGGTTTGAATCAGTAACTGATGTTTTTACGGGGTTAAATGAATTTGGGCCACTGATGTCACACTATGAATACACAGATAGTGATGCCCCGCATCAAGCACAAGTTCCTCCAGCCTGGCCCAAATGGGTTATTAGCACCAGACCTGGCATCAAAGTGGGCACACAGTCGATTTTCACAGGTTTGAATAAGTAATTGATGTTTTTAAGGGGTTAAATGACCTTGGGCCACTAATGTCACACTATGAATACACAGATAGTGATGTGCCGCATCAAACCCAGGTTCCTCCAGCCTGGCACAAATGGGTTATTGGCACCAGAACTGGCATCAAAGTGGGCACACAGTTCTTTTTCACAGGTTTGAATCAGTAACTGATGTTTTTACGGGGTTAAATGAATTTGGGCCACTGATGTCACACTATGAATACACAGATAGTGATGCCCCGCATCATGCACAAGTTCCTCCAGCCTGGCCCAAATTGGTTATGGGCACCAGAACTCACATCAAAGTGGGTACACAGTCGCTTTTCACAGGTTTGAATAGGTAACTGATGTTTTTAAGGGGTTAAATGACCTTGGGCCACTGATGTCACACTAAGAATACACAGTGATGCCCCGCATCAAACCCAGGTTCCTCCAGCCTGGCCCAAATGGGTTATTGGTACCAGACCTGGTATCAAAGTGGGCACACAGTTCTTTTTCACAGGTTTGAATATGTAACTGATGTTTTTAAGGGGTTAAATGACTTTGGGCCACTGATGTCACACTATGAATACACAGAGAGGGATGACCCGCATCAAACCCAGGTTCCTCCAGCCTGGCACAAATGGGTTATTGGCACCAGAACTGGCATCAAAGTGGGCACACAGTCGATTTTCACAGGTTTGAACAAGTAACTGATGTTTTTACAGGGTTAAATGAATTTGGGCCACTGATGTCACACTATGAATACACAGATAGTGATGCCCCGCATCAAACACAAGCTCCTTCAGCCTGGTCCAAATTTGTTATGGGCACCAGAACTGACATCAAAGAGGGCACACAGTCGTTTTTCATAGGTTTGAATAGGTAACTGATGTTTTTAAGGGGTTAAATGATCTTGGGCCACTGATGTCACACTAAGAATACATAGTGATGCCCCGCATCAAACCCAGGTTCCTCCAGCCTGGCCCAAATGGGTTATTGGTACCAGACCTGGCATCAAAGTGGGCACACGGTTCTTTTTCACAGGTTTGAATAAGTAACTGTTGTTTTTAAGGGGTTAAATGACCTTGGGCCACTGATGTCACACTATGAATACACAGATAATGATGCCCTGCATCAAACACAAGTTCCTTCAGTCTGGTCCAAATTTGTTATGGGCACCCGAACTGGCATCAAAGTGGGCACACATTCGATTTTCACAGGTTTGAATAAGTGATGTTTTTAAGGGGTTAAATGACCTTGGGTCACTGATGTGACCCTAAGAATACACAGTAATGCCACGCCTCAAACCCAGGTTCCTCCAGCCTGGCCCAAATGGGTTATTGGTACCAGACCTGGCATCAAAGTGGGCACACAGTTCTTTTTCACAGGTTTGAATAAGTAACTGATGTTTTTAAGGGGTTAAATGACTTTGGGCCACTGATGTCACACTATGAATACACAGATAGTGATGACCCCCATCAAACCCAGGTTCCTCCAGCCTGGCCCAAATGGGTTATTGGCACCAGAACTGGCATCAAAGTGGGCACACAGTCGATCAGTCGATTTTCACAGGTTTGAATCAGTAACTGATGTTTTTACAGGGTTAAATGAATTTGGGACACTGATGTCACACTATGAATACACAGATGGTGATGCCCCGCATCAAACAGAAGTTCCTTCAGCCTGGTCCAAATTTGTTATGGGCACCAGAACTGGCATCAAAGTGGGCACACAGTCGATTTTCACAGGTTTGAATAAGTAACTTATGTTTTTAAGGGGTTAAATGACCTTGGGCCACTGATGTCACACTAAGAATACACAGTTAGTGATACCTCACATCAAACACAGGTCCCGCCAGCCTGGCCCAAATGGGTTATTGGCACCAGACCTGGCATCAAAGTGGGCACACAGTAGTTTTTCACAGGTTTGAATAAGTAGCTGATGTTTTTAAGGGGTTAAATGACTTTGGGCCACTGATGTCACACTAAGAATACACAGATAGTGATGCCCCGCATCAAACACAAGTTCCTTCAGCCTGGCCCAAATTGTTTATGGGCACCAGAACTGGCATCAAAGTGTGCACACAGTAGATTTTCATAGGTTTGAATAAGTAACTGATGTTTTTAAGGGGTTAAATGACCTTGGGCCACTGATGTCACACTAAGAATACACAGATTGTGATGCCCCGTGTAATACTTAGGGGAAAACTACGATAGAGAGTGGACCCTCTGGATCGCGGATCCGGAGCCCCTGGGCCGAGCACGCCAGGTGAAGACCGACCCCTATACAGGGATCGTTTGGGGCAGGACCACAGAGGACGGAGGCGCGACAGCCGGAACCAAGAGGGACGGCTCCACGGACAAAAGGACAGGGGAGGCAACGGTGCGAAAAACGAGCAGGGACCAGTGGCGCAGGAAAGAAACAATACGGGAGACAGGCAAGTGGAAAGACCAAGGCGGACTGGAGACAGAGGACGGCACCGGGGATGGAAGGCAGCGCCCAGGCAGACTGGAAGGGAAGGGAGACACGAGACAGGGGGCGACAGGGCGAGTCAGGCGGAAAGCGGTTGAGCTACAGGAGAACTGTAGAGGCCAGAGGGTGCAGAAAAACTACACAATCATCAGGCGTCCTCCTAACAGCGAGGACGCCTGAAGTACAGCAACCCCCGGAAGTGCGTCACCCAAGCCCGCCCCTCAGCGCCGCCCACCGCAGGAGAGAGAGCGCGGGAGGCGGCGAGCGCGAACCAGGGGGCGGGAGCCAGGAGCCGCCGTGAGGACGAGTGGACGGCGGGCGCGTGACCGGGCGGGAGCGCGCAGGTGAGGAAACGCTGCAGCGCACGCTGAAGCAGAAGGGGCATCGGCGGGCATAACATCGCCGATGTCACAGTACCCCTCCCCTTACGCCCTCCCTTACTGAGATTGGCCAAAAACTTTTTCAGAATGCGAGGGGCGTTGATATTTTCCCGAGGCTCCCAGGACCTCTCCTCGGGACCAAAACCCACCCAATCGATAAGAAAAAGGGTCTTACCCCGGGCTTTTTTCATAGCCAAGATGTCCTTGACCTCGAAGACGTTGTCCGAGATAGCAGGTGAGGGAGGGACGATGGAAACTGGTTGGAACCGATTCAGGACTACGGGTTTCAAGAGCGAGACATGGAAAGCGTTGGGCACCCGGAGCGAAGCAGGCAACCTCAGTTTGTAAGCCACGGCATTAATACGTCCAATCACTTCAAACGGTGCAATGTACCGAGGACTCAGCTTATAAGAGGGAACTCTCAGACGGATATGTCGAGTTGAAAGCCAGACCTTGTCACCTGGATGGTACGGGGGCACATCCTTCCGTCTTTTGTCTGCATGTTTCTTGATTCGGTCGTTGGCACTTTTGAGCGCATCCCTGGTCTCTCTCCAAATCTGCGAGAATTCTTTAGCAAGAGAATCGGCTGCGGGTACCCCTGTAGAGGTGGAGAAAGGCAACGGAATACCTGGGTTTTGACCGGTTACCACAAAAAAAGGTGACCTGGTGGTGGATTCACTGGGATGATTATTGTGCGAGAATTCAGCCCAAGGTAAGAGCGCAACCCAGTCGTCCTGATGAGCGTTGGTGAAGTGACGTAGGAAGGTGGTTAACCCCTGATTAATTCGCTCCACTTGCCCGTTGGTCTGAGGATGATATGCGGAGGAGAAGTCGAGAGATGTACCCATAAGCCGGCAGAGTGCCCTCCAGAAGCGGGAGGTGAACTGGACCCCCCGATCCGACAGAATCCGCTGAGGAAGACCATGCAGCCTGAAGACCTGGTGGATGAAGATCTCAGCTAACTTTGGGGCGGACGGTAGTCCCGGTAAGGGAATGAAATGGGCCATTTTGGAAAAACGATCTGCCACGACTAAGATGGTGGTACATCCGGCTGAGCGGGGTAAGTCAGTCACAAAGTCCATGGCGATCTGCTGCCAGGGGGCCTCAGGAACTGGCAACGGGTGAAGAAGACCGGCGGGCAAAGTCCTAGCCACCTTATTCTGGGCACAGATTGTGCAAGAGGCCACGTAGTCCATCACATCCTGGCGATGCGTGGGCCACCAGTAATACCGGGAAAGCAGTAAGAGAGTCTTCTTTGTCCCAACGTGTCCAGCAATTTTGGAGGAATGTCCCCAGCCCAACACCTCTATACGTCTGCTTGGAGGGACGAAGGTCTTACCGGGCGGAGGGATAGCAAAATTCACAGGAGCCACGGTGATCATCCTAGTAGGCTCGATGATATAGGATGGGACTTCATCCCTCTCTGAAGACTGCAACGACCTGGAAAGGGCATCGGCCTTGATGTTCCTATTACCCGGTCGGAAGTGAAGTTGGAAGTCAAAGCGGGAGAAATACAGGGCCCACCTGGCTTGCCGGGCATTGAGCCTTTGGGCAGACTGCAGATAGGCCAGGTTCTTGTGGTCAGTGAGGATGGTAAAGGGATGTACAGCCCCTTCGAGTAAATACCGCCATTCAGCCAAGGCCATCTTAATGGCCAGTAATTCTCGGTCTCCAATGGAGTAGTTGCACTCCGCCGGTGAAAAGGCTTTAGAAAAGAAGCCGCAAGGAACCAGCCGTCCGGACGAAGCCTGCTGGGACAGGACCGCCCCGCTCCAGTGGAGGAGGCATCCACTTCCAGGACAAAGGGTCTGCTGGTCACAGGCCGATGCAAAATGGGTGCTGACGCAAAAGAACGTTTCAGAGTTTGGAAAGCGTTTTCCGCTTCAGGGGACCAGCTGTTGGGCTTCGTTCCCTTACGGGTCAGGTCCGTGATGGGTTTGGTAACCGTAGAAAAGTGAGGCACAAACTGACGGTAATAGTTTGCGAACCCAAGAAACCGCTGGATGGCCTTAATCCCCACTGGACGGGGCCACTTGAGTACCGCACCGAGTTTTTCGGGATCCATCCTTAGACCGGAGTCGGTGACGACATATCCCAAGAAGGGTAGTGACGACTGCTCAAAAAGGCATTTCTCGATCTTGGCGTAGAGTTGGTTCTCTCGAAGGCGGTGCAAGACCAAGCGTACACTTTTGCGATGAGAGGGCAGATCGGGGGAGAAAACGAGAATGTCGTCCAGGTAGATGACAACACAAGAATAGAGTAGATCCCGGAATACCTCATTGATAAATTCTTGGAACACAGCGGGGGCATTGCAAAGGCCGAATGGCATGACTAGGTATTCATAATGCCCGTCACGGGTATTGAAGGCCGTCTTCCACTCGTCCCCAGCACGGATTCGGACGAAATTGTAGGCTCCCCGCAGGTCTAACTTCGTGAAGATCCGGGCTCCTCTCAGCCGGTCAAAAAGCTCCGGAATCAACGGAAGGGGGTAACGATTTTTGATGGTGATTTTGTTCAGACCCCGGTAATCAATGCAAGGCCGCAGTGATCCATCTTTCTTCCGGACGAAGAAAAAACCCGCGCCTGCGGGAGAGGAGGACTTTCGGATAAACCCCTTGGACAGATTTTTGTGGATATATTCCGTCATGGCAGCGGTCTCGGCTGGAGAGAGAGGGTATGTTCTACCTCTGGGAGGAACCGCTCCAGGAATCAGGTCGATGGGGCAGTCATAAGGCCGGTGCGGAGGCAGGGAATCCGCCTCTTTCTTGCAGAAAACATCAGCATAGGCGTAGTAGGGCACTGGAAGACCAGGGAGGTCTGTAGGCTTGAGCTGAGGATGGGAACGGACCAGGGTACGTAAACAGCTTACATGGCAGGCGTGCCCCCAGCGCAGGATCTCTCCGGAGCGCCAGTCGATAACTGGCTCATGCCGCCTAAGCCAAGGTAGCCCCAAGAGAATGGCGTGGGATAACTGAGGCAGGACATAAAAGGCAATCTTCTCAGAATGAAGTGCGCCAATTTGCAGGTTTACTTCCGTGGTTACCGTGGTGATGAGCCCAGGAAGAGGTTTGCCATCAACGGAGGTGATTGCTCGAGGGTTACTTAGGACGACCACGGGAATCTGGAGTCTGTCAACCTCCTCCTGGTGGAAGAAGTTGCCTGCCGCGCCCGAGTCCACATACGCCTCCACAGAGCTACGCCCCCGACCTGAAATAAGTAGAGCTGAAACAGTAAGTGGAAGAGAGGGGGTCGGATCACCTAGGGGGCCCTCTCCTACCTGGCCTAGGCGGATGCGTTTCCCGGTCTCTCAGGACAAGTGCGTATGAAGTGATTGGCCCCTCCACAATAGAGACAGAGTCCCTTGGTCATCCTCTCCTTACGCCGTTGTTCAGACAGCTTGATGCGATCTACTTGCATAGGCTCAGGGGCGGTGTTACTAGGGAGAGCAACGGTGCGCGGAATGGGAGCTTGGTATAACCTAAAGGGCCTCCTCTCCCTGGCTGACTCTCTGGCGCGTTCCTGAAAACGTAGGTCAATACGAGTAGCCAGGGAGATGAGATCTTCCAGGGTGGTGGGAAGGTCACGCCCGGCCAACTCGTCTTTGATTTTACCAGAAAGGCCTCTCCAAAACGCACCAACCAGGGCTTCGTTATTCCACCCCAGCTCCGAGGACAAGGTCCGAAAACGGATGGCGTATTGCCCTACCGTAAGGGACCCCTGGCTGAGGTTAAAAAGGGCCTCTGTAGAGGAAGCAAGGCGTCCAGGTTCATCAAAAACCTTACGGAATGTCTCCAAAAAACACTGGATGTTGGTCACCACCGGGTCATCCCTCTCCCATAACGGATTCACCCAAGCCAACGCCTCCCCCTCTAGATGGGAGATTATAAAGGCCACTTTAGCACGGTCCGTAGGATACTGTTGGGGCGACAGATCAAAGTGCAATCTGCACTGATTTAAAAATCCCCTACACAATTTTGGGTCCCCACAGTACCTGGGCGGTTTACCGAGACGGGGGGGAGGAAAAGAGATGGTGTCCCGGGCTTGGGTGGAAGCGGCCGCAGAGGACTGCAAAGAAAGCAGCCGATCATCCACGGACGCCATATACCCCAAAATGTGAGACTGAGCATCGCGCTGTTGTGCGAGCTCCTGCTGGAGACTGACTAAGAGAGGTGCGTGTGCTGGGTCTGCGGTTTGAAGAGCGGAGAGCCGGGTGTCCATGGACTTCATGAACGACATGATACGGTTCTGATTTTCTCTAAGGAAAAGCAGTTCCTTTTGAGTGGCAGCCGCGGCACCGGCGGGGTCCATGGCCTGATGATACTGTAATACTTAGGGGAAAACTACGATAGAGAGTGGACCCTCTGGATCGCGGATCCGGAGCCCCTGGGCCGAGCACGCCAGGTGAAGACCGACCCCTATACAGGGATCGTTTGGGGCAGGACCACAGAGGACGGAGGCGCGACAGCCGGAACCAAGAGGGACGGCTCCACGGACAAAAGGACAGGGGAGGCAACGGTGCGAAAAACGAGCAGGGACCAGTGGCGCAGGAAAGAAACAATACGGGAGACAGGCAAGTGGAAAGACCAAGGCGGACTGGAGACAGAGGACGGCACCGGGGATGGAAGGCAGCGCCCAGGCAGACTGGAAGGGAAGGGAGACACGAGACAGGGGGCGACAGGGCGAGTCAGGCGGAAAGCGGTTGAGCTACAGGAGAACTGTAGAGGCCAGAGGGTGCAGAAAAACTACACAATCATCAGGCGTCCTCCTAACAGCGAGGACGCCTGAAGTACAGCAACCCCCGGAAGTGCGTCACCCAAGCCCGCCCCTCAGCGCCGCCCACCGCAGGAGAGAGAGCGCGGGAGGCGGCGAGCGCGAACCAGGGGGCGGGAGCCAGGAGCCGCCGTGAGGACGAGTGGACGGCGGGCGCGTGACCGGGCGGGAGCGCGCAGGTGAGGAAACGCTGCAGCGCGCGCTGCAGCAGAAGGGGCATCGGCGGGCATAACCGCCGATGTCACACCCCGCATCAAACCCAGGTTCCTCCAGCCTGGCCCAAATGGGTTATTGGAACGAGACCTGGCTTCAAAGTGGGCACACAGTAGATTTTCATAGGTTTGAATAAGTAACTGATGTTTTTAAGGGGTTAAATGACCTTGGGCCACTGATGTCACACTAAGAATACACAGATTGTGATACCCCGCATCAAACCCAGGTCCCTCCAGCCTGGCCCAAATGGGTTCTGGGCATCAGAACTGGCATCAAAGTGGGCAAACAGCCGAATGGTAGGTCATTTTCCCACGCTGCAGAGTTCATCGCAGTTCAGGCCGGCAGGGAGGGCAGACTCAGTGACATCAGCGCTAGTCTCTGTAGCTGCGCTGGCATCATCTCATTCATTCACCAGCAATTTGCAGCCGGGGTGGTCGCGTCTTAGCACCGCTCCTGGTTGCAAGCTGTATTTTCCCGATATGGATTACTGGCTGGGACAGAACGACGGACAGGTATGGTGTATATATATTTTTTTTAAGTTAAAACAGGATCGTTTTTGTTGTTTGATTGTTTCTTGTTATGTCTCCTCATGAACAGGTCTGATATGATTGGGCTAGAGAAAGATCGCCAAAAGTGCACCATGACTTTATGGACACACTGTATACCTCTGCGGGCTGATATTCATAGCCTGGGGAGAGAGATCCATAGGTATTAACCCCTTTACCCCCAAGAGTGGTTTGCAAGTTCATGGCCGGGCCAATTTTTACAATTCTGACCACTGTCCCTTTATGAGGTAATAACTCTGAAACGCTTCCATGGATCCTGGTGATTCTGATATTGTTTTCTCGTGACATATTGTACTTCATGTTAGTGGTAAAATTTCATTCAAATAACTTGCGTTTATTTGTGAAAAAATGGAAATTTGGCAAAAATTTTGAAAATTTCGCAATTTTTCAACTTTGAATTTTTTGCCCTTAAATCACAGAGATATAGCACACAAAAAACTTAATAAGTAACATTTCCCACATGTTTACTTTACATCAGCACAATTTTGGAACCAAAATTTTTTTTTGTTAGGAAGTTATAAGAGTTAAAAGTTAACCATTTTTGCAACACCATTTTATTTTTACAGACCATATCACATTTGAAGTCACTTTGAGGGGTCTATATGATAGAAAATCCCCAAAAGTGACACTAAAAACTGCACCCCTCAAGGTGCTCAAAACCACATTCAAGAAGTTTATTAACCCTTCAGGTGCGTCACAGGAATTTTTTGAATGTATAAAAAAAAAAATGAACATTTAACTTTTTTTCACAAAAAAAATTACTTCAGGTCCAATTTTTTTTATTTTACCAAGGGTAACAGGAGAAATTGGACTGCAAAAGTTATTGTCCAATTTGTCCTGAGTAAGCTGATACCTGATATGTGGGGGGGAACCACTGTTTCGGTACATGGCAGAGCTAAGAAAGGAAGAAGCGCCGTTTGACTTTTTCAATGCAAAATTGGCTAGAATTCAGATCGGACGCCATGTCACGTTTGCAGAGCCCCTGATGTACCTAAACAGTGGAAACCCCACACAAGTGACCCCATTTTGGAAGCTAGACCCCCCAAGGAACTTATCTAGATATGTGGTGAGAAATTTGAACTCACAAGGGCTTCACAGAAGTTTATAACGTACAGCCATACAATTAAAAAATCATATTTTTTCCACATAGGAAAGATGTATATCTTTGTACCGTGTTAGCCAGTAGATAGAAAAATATTCAGGATTGAGAGTCCTCAGTAGTTGATACCTTTTAATGGCTAACTAAAAAGATGGTAACACATTGCAAGCTTTCGAGACTACTCAGGTCTCTTCATCAGGCTAGACTAATACAAAATCTGAAGTCGCATAAATATGTGACTTCAGATTTTGTATTAGTCTAGCCTGATGAAGAGACCTGAGTAGTCTCTTAAGCTTGCAATGTGTTACCATCTTTTTAGTTAGCCATTAAAAGGTATCAACTACTGAGGACTCTCAATCCTGAATATTTTTCAATTTTTTCCACAAAAATGATCTTTTCACCCCCAATTTTTATTTTCCCAAGGGTAACAGGACCCTAAAAGTTATTGTGCAATTTGTCCTGAGTACGCTGATACCCCATATGTGGGTGTAAATGACTATTTGGGAGCCTGGCAGAGCTCGGAAGTAAAGCACCGCCATTTGACTTTTTTGGCTGGAATTGAGATCGGACACCATGTCGCGTTTGGAAAGCCCCTGATGTACCAAAACAGTGGAAACCCCCCACAAAGGACACCATTTTGGAAACTAGACCCCCCCAAGGAACTTATCTAAATGTGTGGTGAGAACTTTGAACACCCAAGGGCTTCACAGAAGTTTATAACGTACAGCCGTACAATTAAAAAATCACATTTTTTCCACAAAAATAATCTTTTCACCCTCAATTTTTATTTTTCAAAGGGTAGCAGGACCCCAAAAGTTATTGTGCAATTTGTCCTGAGTACGCTGATACCCCATATGTGAGGGTAAACCACTATTTGGGCGCATGGCAGAGCTCGGAAGGGAAGCAGCGCCATTTGACTTTTTTAGCTGGAATTGGGATTGGACGCCATGCCGCGTTTGGAAAGCCCCTGATGTGCCTAAACAGTGGAAACCCCCCACAAATGACACCATTTTGGAAACTAGACCCCCTAAGGAACTTATCTAGATGTGTGGTGAGTACTTTCAACCCCCCCAGTGCTTCATAGAAGCTTATAACGCCCAGGCATGAAAATAAAAAAATCATTTTTTCCACGAACATGATCTTTTAGTCCCCAATTTTTTTATTTTCCCAAGGGTAACAGGAGAAATTGGACCCCAAAAGTTGTTGTCCAATTTGTCCTGAGTACCCTGATACCCCATATGTGGGAGAAAACTACTGTATGGGCAGACGTCGGGGTTCGGAAGGGAAGTAGTGACGTTTTGGAATGCAGACTTTGATGGAATGGTCTGCTGGTGTCATGTTGCCTTTGGAGAGCTCCTGATGTACCTAAACAGTGGAAACTCCCCACAAGTGACCCCATTTTGGAAACTAGACCCCCCTACGGAACTTATCTAGATGTGTGTTGAGCACTTTGAACCCCCCCAGTGCTTCACAGAAGTTTATAACGCCCGGGCATGAAAATAAAAAAATCATATTTTTTCCACAAACATGATCTTTTAGTCCCCAATTTTTTATTTCCCCAAGGGTAACAGGAGAAATTGGACCCCAACAGTTGTTGTCCAATTTGTCCTGAGCACGCTGATACCCCATATGTGGGAGAAAACTACTGTATGAGGACACGTCGGGGCTCAGAAGGGAAGTAGTGACGTTTTGGAATGCAGACTTCGATGGAATGGTTTGCAGGTGTCAAGTCGCGTTTGGAGAGCCTCTGATGTGCCTAAACTGTTGAAACTCCCCACAAGTGACCTATTTTGGAAACTAGACCCCCCCACAGAACTTATCTAGATGTGTGGTGAGCACTTTGAATCCCCAAGTGCTTCACAGAAGTTTATAACATCCGAGCGTGAAAATAAAAAAATCATATTTTTTTCCACAAAAATGATATTTTTGCCCCCAATTTTTTATTTTCCTAAGGATAACAAGAGAAATTGTACCCCAAAAGTTGTTTTGCAATTTGTCCTGAGTAGGCTGATACCCCATATGTGGGGGTAAACCACTGTTTGGGCGCATGGCAGAGGTTGGAAGGGAAGGAGCACCATTTCACTTTTTCAACGCAGAGTTGGCTGGAATTGAGATCAGACACCATGTTGCGTTTGGAGAGCACCTGATGTGCCCAAACAGTGGAAACTCCCCAATTCTAACTCCAAACCTAACCCCAACACACCCCTAGCCCTAGCCCTAACCCTAATGGAAAAATGGAAATAAATACATTTTTTTAAAAATTTTATTATTTTTCCCTAACTAAGGGGGTGATAACGGGGTGTTTGATTTACTATTTATGGCGGGTTTTTATTTTTGGCAGCTGTCGCGCGCTAAAAGACGCTTTTTATTGTAAAAATAATTTTTGCATCACCACATTTTGAGACCTATAATTTTCCATATTTTGACCCACAGAGTCATGTGAGGTCTTATTTTTTGCAGGACGAGTTGGCGTTTTTATTGTTACCATTTTTGGACGTGTGACATTTTTTGATCGCTTTTTATTCCGATTTTTGGGATGCAGAATGAACAAAAACCAGCATTTCAAGAATTTCTTTTGGGGGGGTGCGTTTACACCATTCCGCATGCAGTAAAATTGATAAGGCGGTTTTATTCTTCGGGTCAGTACGGTTACAGCAATACCTCATTTGTTTTTTTTATGTTTTGGTGCTTTTATGCAATAAAAACAATTTTATATAAAAATTATTTTTGCATCGCTTTATTCTGCGAGCTATAACTTTTTTATTTTTTCGCTGATGACACTGTATGGTGGCTCGTTTTTTGCGGGACAAGATGACATTTTCAGCGGTACCATGGATATTTATATGCATCTTTTTGATCGCACGTTATTGCACTTTTTGTTCGGCGGTATGATAATATTTTTTGCTTCGTTTTTTATTTTTATTTTTTAAGGGGTTCGCTAAAGTTTTATAGGGCAGGTCGTTACGGACGCGGCGATACCAAATATGTGCACCTTTATTGTTTTGTTTTTTTATTTCCAAAAAATGAATTTATTAGGGAATATTTTTAACGATTTTTTTAACATTATTTTTACAGTTTTTTTTTAACTTTATCACATTGTCCCAGGGGGGACATAGCTGTCATGTGACAGATCGCTGATCTGTCACATCACAGATCACTGTGACAGCGATCTGTCACAGGCATAAAATCAGACTTCCTCATGCCTGCGCTTTGCAGGCACTAAGGAAGTCAGCTCCGTGCAGGCCCCCGAAGGTCCCTGTCGCCTTCTTGGATCCGGGGACCTGCAGGGAAGGAGCCCCCTGCAGCAGCGCTGCACATTGCGCTGCTGTGGGGGGCTCAGGGAAGCACGGAGGGAGCCCCCTCCCTGCCGATGCTTCCCTTTAACCCCCGGTACACCGCGATCGTGTTTGATCGCGGTGTGCAAGGGGTTATCGTGTCGGGGGCGGTCCGTGACCGCCCCTGACACAGTGCCGGGTGTCAGCTGTGATAATCAGCTGACACCCGGCCTCGATCAGCTGCGCTCCCTGTGAGCGCAGCTGATCGCGCTAGACGTACTATCCCGTCCATAGGCATAGGGGCCCGGGTCCCATGGACGGGATAGTACGTCTGATGTCAAAAAGGGGTTAATCCCTTCCTAGGCTATAAATATTGGCCCCCAGTTGCTGGCTTTCCCTCTCTGGATTGGAAAATTGCGCTGGAGCCCACGCCATTTTTCCCCCCAAAAGAATCTTTAATTACATACATCTCCCCTAATTTGCACACACACTACTAATTGTATTGGTCACTGACAGCGTTGGACTGGCCCACCGGAGAACCGGAGGATTCTCCGGTGGGCCTTGGCATCCGGTGGGCCCTGGCACCTGCTGGCATACAGGGCCAGCAGTTGCCTAGGGCCCCTGCTGCTCCAAGGGCTCCCAGCCAGTGGGAAGCAGTGAATATCATTTCACGGTCTCCACTCCCCCAGGAACCCCGCTCCCCAGCCCAGTAAGCCGCTATGCGGCTGTAAATCAGGGCCGGCACTGTTCTGTCCCCCCATGAGGCGAATGGAGGTGTAGTTGATTGGGGTTGGGAGAGATTCCTACCTTCCGTTTCCTCAATGCAGCGCAGACAGGACCATTGTTGCTGTTTTGCTGTTCATGCGTCCGGAGAGATGATACACACCAGGTATTGTGAAGTCCAGACTTGTTTGTTGGAAATCTGGACATACAGTGTATGATTGGTAATGCAGTACTTCTCCAGAAATGCAGGTGTAACAACCCAGGTGGTACAGCAAGATGTGTGCAGCAAGGTACGCAGCAAGATGATTCAGCAAATTTAGCAAATTGTGAGTGGTCAAAAAACTGATGCCTTCCACAGCCTGGTAAGCGTGTCTCTCCCGGGTGAAAAAGAAACTAGTAATGGCCACCGGCAGGAAGAGAAGGAGTCACCTGACCTGGAAGTGGGAGGCATGTACTAGAATTAATTAGCTGCCGTCTGCTATACAGAAAAGGACAGCAGGTGGCAGCAGACCAAATGCAAAACTGAATACAAAGAAAGGTAACATAACACAATTATATAAGTATACAATCATAACCTTAGATGAAACAGCACACTCCCCGTCTGAAATTCCATAAGGGATTTCACTATATTAATGTTATTTTTTTAAGTAAAGTTCAATAACCTAGAAAGGAAACAGAAATATGCATGCAATAATAACAACTTCAAAACGAGGTAGATGACAGTCAGTTCCTTAGACAATCCAATGGTACCCATCTTCCGATCGGAGAAGCCGCACTTGGCCAAACTGTCTCCGACCCAACGGTAATCCAATGGACAAAGTAGTAGGGCAGTGTTCTGTTCGTGGTTCATCCTACCGAAATATTCTCAAATGGTAGTGATTTTGTTATGCGAGGCTTAGGTCGAAGGAGGCTGACAAAACCCGGGCCCCTGCGGAGTCCCTCAAACTAGGGAAAACCCTGTCTGACTCTCAACCCAGGGTTTTTGCTAAAGGTGCAAATGCCTGAGCCTCCAGCCTCTCCTTATCTCCTGCTCAGCCCTAAGCTGAACCCTCCACCCTCCACCCAGTGAGTTGTCAAACCACCAAAACCCACACAGTAATGACAGACAGGGAGAACTCAAACCACACCGCGCCGCAACCACACAGGACAATACTATAATGTGAACAGGGCAAAACAAAGCACAAATATAGGAAGACGAAAAGGTAACAACGGATCATACGACACCAGCTATGAATTTCTCTCTCCAACACCTCCACTCCAGACCGGAACCACTTGGCACAAAACACAAGCTATAATCGGCGACGCCCACAGGCCAGCACGACTATTTAAAGACCGTGGGCGTGACCAAACATCCCACCTGATTTCCAGCTAGATTAACCCCAGATAACCTGAGTAAAATCAAGCCGGCGCCACTGAGGCTATAGTGGACGGAGATGGAACTACCGCTGCCTGCCGGACGCTGTGGTGTGAACAGCGTCCGACATGACAGATTTATGGCAAACGTGCGAACCGTGACAGACGTTGTCTCCACGTGAGCTGTGATAAGATCTCACAATGTGGACTAACCTTGCTACAGTTTTAAGAAGTTTCATCCCATTGGAGAAGTATTTGAAGCGCTGGCAACCGAGGCTGGAGGTTGGTTTAGTGTTCGTCACCAAGGCACTGACCTCGGAGCGGACTTCTGGATCGCCTTCCGGATCCTGGATGCTGAAGACTTCCTGGACACATTCACTTCCCTTCTGTTCCAACAGAAACTTAGGACCTGAAAGCCAAGAAGAGTTAGCAAAGGACCTTATAGACATACTGTAGGTCTAGTGGCATGGTCAGCTGGATTAAGTTCAGATGAGATATAGTGCCATTGTTCAGGCTTGGAAGACCTCCTTATTCTCTCGATGCGGTTACTGACTTACATGTAGAAGCGCCTTGTTTGGTTGTAGATGTAACCTAAGACAACCTTACTGTCACTATAGTATTGCACATCATCTATGTTGGTGTCCATCTCGTGCTGTATAAAGTCTCAGAGTTCTACTGCAAGCACGGTCGCGCAGAGTTCAAGCCTGGAAATAGTGTGGTCAGGCTTGGGAGCCAACTTAGCCTTGCCAAAGAAGAATCCAACGTGATCTTGATTGTCGGGTCCCGTCACCTTCAGATAGGCAACTGCTGCAATGGCCTCCGTGGATGCATCCGAGAACACATGGAGTTCCTTCCTAGTGCTAGCAGCAAGTGAGGTTCTGGCATAGCATCTTGGTATGTGGATCTCATCCAAGGCACACAAAGACTGCTTCCAGGTTTCCCATTTTGGTTCCTTCTCAGGAGGGAGTGGGGCATCCCAGTCCTTGACGGTTTCAGAAAGCTGTCTCAGAAGGGATTTACCTTGTATGGTAATTGGTGCTACGAACCCCAGTGGGTTGTATAAGCTATTCACCGCTGACAGGACACCACGTTTAGTGAATGGTTTGTCTGCACAATTGATTTGGACACTGAAGGTATCGACTGACAGGTTCCACCTCAAGCCTAAGCTTCTCTGCACAGGTGGACACTCTGGTCCCAGGTCTATGTCCTTGAATCCTGGTGCGTGGTCACTTGAATCAAAGGCTCTCATGACAGCCAGGCTGTTTGAAGGAATTTTCTGCAATCTAAGCTTAGCTTGGTTCAGCATACCTTGGGTCCTCTTGGGTAGATCGATAGCCGCTTCTTCTGTGGGCAGAGATTTTAGTCCATCATCTACATAGAAGTCTTTCTCTACAAAATCTCTGGCATCTGTTCCATATTTGGACACTTCCTTCTTGTGCGGTTCTCCGCAGGCCATAGTTTGCCACTGCTGGGGAAGGGCTGTTCCTGAATACGTGCACCTTCATGCGATACTCCACCATCTCTTTGCTGGGATCATTGTCCTTGTACCATAGGAACCTGAGGAAATTCCTGTGGTCCTCTCTGACTATGAAACAGTGGAACGTCTGTTCAATGTCGGCGGTGATGGCAATGGGCTCTTTCCGGAACCTCATCAACACTCCTACTAGGTTGTTTGTAAGGTTAGGACCCGTGAGGAGGACATCGTTGAGAGATACACCTTGATGTTTGGCGCTTGAATCAAAGACAACTCTAATTTGCTTAGGTTTCCGTGGGTGATATACTCCGAATGAGGGTAGGTACCAGCACTCCTCGTTTTCCTTTAAGGGAGGCGCTGGCTTTGCATGGTTATTCCGGAATATCTTGCTCATGAAGGTGACAATGTGTTCTTTCATCTCCGGTTTGTTGCTAAGTGTGCGCTGGAGAGAGTTGAATCTGGACAAGGCTTGTTCACGATTGTTCGGGAGTCTTACCCTGGTAGCTCAGAAGGGTAGGGGAAAAACCCAGTGATTGGTCTCATTCTTAAGGAACTCATTGTCCATTATCCTGACAAATTCCTTGTCTTCCATTGACGGGGCTACTTTGTTGTCATCCTTAGTTGTATGAAACACTGATCTTCCCAAGTCATCTGCATAGGGAGAAGGAATGACATCAGGCAGCTGTACGGGATCTGGAGGATTCTCTTTCACCTCATACTGATGAGGGCATGGTTTGCAGAAAGTAGCTCATCCGTCTCTGCGTACATACAGTAGGTCTTAAAGAAATCGACTCTTGTCCGGTCCAAGCACACATTTCCTATGATTACCCACCCTAAGTGGAGTCTCTGTGCGTAGGGGGCATAGTCAGGACCATTACACTGCTGGCGGACCTTATGTATCCTTAAATTGTCTCTGCCGAGCAGAAGTAGGATTTCAGCATCTGAGTCCATAGGTGGAATAACGCTGACTAGGTGCCTTAGGTATGGTTGGTGGAACGCAGCTTCTGGGGTAGGAATCTCATCCCTTTGGCTGGGTATTTGATCGCATTCGATTAGCGTAGGTAGGGGAATTTCTATGCCTCCGTTGACAGGAGAAGCAATGAAACCTTGTGCCCTCCTGCCGCTAGTCTCTATGTGGCCTGAGCAAGTGTGCAGAGTATAGGGCGTTGCTGGTCCCTTGATTCCAAAGGCTTCAAAGAACTTAGGTCCAGCTAGGGATCGATTGCTCTGATCATCAATGATGGCATACATTCTTACTGCCTTCTCTGGTTGCCCTTCTGGGTAAACTCTGATTAGGCATATCATGGCACAGCGTTTATCACTTTGGCTCTCCCCACATACCTCTGAGCATGAGCAGGAGACAGCCGTGGTAGAATTGGCATTACTCTGTGGCTCCCCGTCATGGCTTGTAGCCGGACTAGAGGTAACTGCGACTGCTGGATCGCTGGTGGCTGAGGTTGGATGCAAAGCTGATGGGTGTTTGTCATGTGGCGCCCCTGAGGCTCAGTCGCCACAGAGGTACTGCACCTTATCCTAAGGTGTAGTGCCCCACCATCCAGGTAAGGTGGGAACTCCTTTCCACGCTCCAACACCCGCACCCCACACACCCAGGGTAGTTCTGCACAGCCACAAGCGGCTCCGTACTTAGAGAGTAGCAGAGTACCTTTGGTGGTTCCCTGCTTGGAACACTGGACGTGCTGGGAGGTGGGTGGAGTTAAGGCATATAAAAGACTGGGAAGGTTTAGAATTACAGGTCAGTCCCTTAGGGGTCAGTCTGACAGGAGGTCAGGAAGTAAGGAAGCCACTCGGAGAGGAGTGAGGATCCCTGGAAGAAGAGATGGAGGAAGGAGTGCTGCAGCTGCCTCTGTGACCTGAGCCAGCTGGCACGGGAAAGGAGAGAAAGGAAAAAGACGTAGAACTGTAACCTAAGTTTCCATAAGAAAGAGAGTCAAGTACGGAACGAAGGAGTAGAGAACAGAGAGGAGACGTGGGCTGGAAGAGGAACCCTGCTTATAGGTTCTCAGCGCAAGGCCGGGGCCCGGTCCCCGAGGTTGTATGGACACTTATGGATCTGCAGCAGACACCGGTGGAGTATTTGGCTGTAAATGCACTACTCCCATCTAAGACTTGGGGCACAACAGCATCTGTATAGAGAGCCGGGACTCAGGAAGAAGGGAGTCCCCGAAGCAGGCTACAGCTGTCTGCCATACGAGAAAAGAACACAGGAACATCTGTAAGGAGGAACTCCAGCGTAACTTAGTGCTAGGAGATCTTCACACTTAAAGGCGCAATAGAGGAGACGTTCAGAAAGGTACATGTTGGCGGAGTGTTGGAGAGGAGCCTTTCATCTTGCCTGGAGGTTGACCGAGTCCCTGACCCGGAGGATACAGCACGGAGGCAGGCACCTGTGTGCCCTACTGACTGTGAGTAAAGAGTTGGAACTACAGGCCCTGGTGTCCTCTATTTATTCTTGTGCCAGCACACTCAGCACTACTACATCTGGGTACCAGCTCCTACACCGCCTGCGCCTCTCCTCATCTATTAATACTACACTGCCCTGGGGCTACAGCTTCACCTGTGGGGAGCTACACCATCTATGCTGCAACACACCACCAGCCCCAGAGGATCTGCATGCAGCGTTGGCCTAACATCCCACTTGCCGAACACCACGGGTGGCGTCACGAACTATTACACTACAAACCGCAACCGCCATTGATTTTGGCGCCCAGGGCCACGGACCGGGTCACCGCTGCTGTGACACCTTCCCCTGACACCGGCCCGGTACCGAGTACCCCGCAGCCCTGGGAGGGCGACTCAATTTGGCGTCACGAACAGGATGACGAGACCCGATGCCATCGGGTTCTGTGTGTCTGAAATTTGTTGGACTTTACACTTTTGAAAATGTGCAGAAGGCCCAATTTAATAGACTGTGACATGAACATTGAAAATGGCCGCTGGTGTGGAGAAGAAGGGCGTGAAGAGATGGGAGGTCCTAGGAAAAGACCACAAAGAGTCTTGGGCCTCCCCTGCCTGAATTACTATGTGACAGCAACATGGCCCACACCCCGAGGGGTTCGTATACTGGCTTGGTATGGAGGCGCTGGAAGAAGACACCGCCCCCGGAAGGAGGGGCAGAAGAAGCTAGTGGCGGGAAAGGGGCCGAGGCAGGAAGAACGCCATTTTGGAAGGAGAGTGAAGGAGGCCTGGAGAGCACGTGGAGGTTGAGTCGGATCTCCCCGGCGCCATGACTGAAGGCTCCGACCCCGTCTCTGAAATGACCCGCCAGCAGCTGGAGGATGACATCGCTCAGCTGACATGCCGTCTGCGACTGAGGCAGGAGGGCTTATGGAGGCTGAGCAGGCCGCACGCCCCGGAGGGGCCTATGCCACAGGCAGCTCCCAGCTTGGTGCCCACGCCGCCGGCACCTGCCACCGCTGCACCGGACTGTCCTCAGGCAGCGCTAGTCTACACATCCACGCTGTCCATTCAGTTGGTGGCGGCCTGCCCAGAGGAGTCACCGGAGGCCCCGGGAGCTGAGGCCGTGCTCCCGCTCGGACCTGACGCGGCTGCGCAGGTCCCACCGGAGGCCCCCGCGGACCCGGATCCACCACCCGCTGCGACCAATCCGCTTCCACCGGCATCGGAGCAGAGACCACACCGCCCGGAGGCCCCAGGTATGGCTGATACCCCGACACCTGGGAAGGCCCTGGGGTGTACCGCGGTCGCAGCGGCTGGCCAGGTCGTGCTAGATCTGGTCTGGGACCGGGATGTCTGTCCCCGTGGGGAAACACCGGAACCCCTGGAGGTGGCGCCGCTGTACAAAACCAGTCTAGAGCGGGTCCTGGGAAGAACAGGAGGATGAGGAGAGCTGGGCTAAATGCAGGCTACCATCCGGCAATTGGCAGCTGAACACCGGGAGAGGGAGCAGCGCCGGCTAGCAGTACTAGGCCCAGATTTGGACTGGAAGGAGAGGGCCCGTGCTGGTTGCTATGGTCCCCGGGACTCGGCTGGATGGGGACAGGTCCTAAATGTGAATCATGAACGGGGGTTTGGTTTCATCGCCGACCCCCAGAGGATCTCTGATTTGTTCTTTAGCTGGAGGGATGTGGAGTCCCACCTCCGGAGGGGACACCCAGCGCGAGACCTACAGCCAGGGGAGTACGTTACTTATACCAGGCATGAGGGACTACACGGCTGGTACGCGTTAAACATCCGCCGCATACCAGAAGCCCTGCTGTCCACTTACCTGAAGGAGAAAGTCCGTGTTCCTTCCCCGGTACCCGGTACCACCCCTGCGGTACCCCAGGCAGCAGCTACATCTCGGCAGCAACCACATACTGCTCCCACTGCCCAAAGTGTACCCAAGGTACAAAAAGCCACCGGCTTCACCCTACAAGAGGAGTATCTGAGGACTGTAAATGCATTCTTGTCACCTGGTAGCAGTTCCAGTACAGCTTCCAGAACCCCAGGAGGGGATCAACAGTTAAAGTCTCATTACCCTGGAGGGCATTTTGCACCGTTGTGCCTTTTTGTTTGCATCATGGTTTAGTTTTGTGTGTTGCCCTGTTTTACTGGCAGCCTTTACATTTGAACTGAGCGATTATGAACTTGGAGTGATCCAAAAACTTTGTTGTAAATAGTTGCGCCTCTTAAGGTGCCCTCTCTTGGTTTTACATAGGACACTTTGCGAAGATAAGGTGTTTTACATAAGGACACTTTGCGAAGATGATGTATACCTCAAGGGACACTGCAAGAAATCCCGGCTGGGAGCAGTGTTCAGCACTTACAAGAATTTTTGAATGTTTTATTGTGAAGTATTTGATAATGCGTCTTATGATAGCTTTTACATAGAATTAGGAATGCTTTAAGGAAGAAATGAGAAATTTGAATAAAGAGTTGGAAATGTAAATGATGATTGTCACTCAGAGTAAAAGAGAAGAGTAGGGAATGTGCACTAGAGATGAGTAAGAAATGTGCAGATGAAGAGTACTGAAGTGATAGTGAGTAACAGATGATAGCACTTTGAATTAAGTATTGTGTGAAGAATTGCACCTTTGATTTAGCTAGGTAGTTAATTAAGAATTGTTTGCAATGTTTAAGGACAGTGCCTCTCATATTGGAAAGTTTAGTATAAGAAATGTTTATTCAGCATTATAAAATTTTTGTATGTTCCTGTACTGTCAACTTTGTTTACTTTGCAGCCTGCGGACGTGCTGTGTTTAACGGGGGGGTATGTGGTGCCCCTGAGGCTCAGTCGCCACAGAGGTACTGCACCTTCTCCTAAGGTGTAGTGTCCCACCATCCAGGTAAGGTGGGAACTCCTTTTCACACTCCAACACCCACACACCCAGGGTAGTTCTGCACAGCCACAAGTGGCTCCGTACTTAGAGAGTAGCAGAGCACCTTTGATGGTTCCCTGCTTGGAACACTGGATGTGCTGGGAGGTGGGTGGAGTTAAGGCATATAAAAGACTGGGAAGGTTTAGAATTACAGGTCAGTCCCTTAGGGGTCAGTCTGACAGGAGGTCAGGAAGTAAGGAAGCCACTCGGAGAGGAGTGAGGATCCCTGGAAGAGGGAATGGAGGAAGGAGTGCTGCAGCTGCCTCAGTGACCTGAGCCAGCTGGCACGGGAAAGGAGAGAAAGGAGAAAGACGTAGAACTGTAACCTAAGTTTCTATAAGAAAGAGAGTCAAGTACAGAACGAAGGAGTAGAGAACAGAGAGGAGTCGTGGGCTGGAAGAGGAACCCTGCCTATAGGTTCTCAGCGCAAGGCCGGGGCCCGGTCCCCGAGGTTGTATGGACACTCATGGTTCTGCAGCAGACACCGGTGGAGTAGTTGGCTGTAAATGCACTACTCCCATCTAAGACTTGGGGCACAACAGCATCTGTATAGAGAGCCAGGACTCAGGAAGAAGGGAGTCCCCGAAGCAGGCTACAGCTGTCTGCCATACGAGTAGAGAACACAGGAACATCTGTAAGGACGAACTCCAGCGTAACTTAGTGCTAGGAGATCTTCACACTTAAAGGCGCAATAGAGGAGACGTTCAGAAAGGTACATGTTGGCGGAGTGTTGGAGAGGAAACATACCCCAAGTTCGCTGAGGATTTTCTTGCGCTCCTGCATGGTTTTGGACCTGAAGCCTCTACATTTGTTCAATGAGTGTGTTTTTTTGTGAATGGGACACTCACGATTAAAAGACTTATCTCTCGATGGAATAGTGTACTGTTTATCGGCAGTTACTGCAGGTGGTGGCAGGTTAGTCTTTCTGACACTTACACTGCTCCTCAAGTCCTTGCGCCTTTGTGTGACGCTATCATACTTTGATGACGGTGTTGCTGGAGCTGCAGTGTTAGGCTACTTTCACACATCCGCTTTTGCTATTCCGGCGGCGTGCGGCGAAAAGCCGGAGTGCCGGAAGCGGCCCGGAACAGATGCATCGCAGAGAGATGCGTCTGAAGTTCCGGCGCTCTGTTTTGGGCATGATGAGTCGCACTGAGGATGAAACTAAGTCGCGCAGTGCTGAACGGGGTAAGGAGAGAGAGAGAGAGATCCGGGCATGCGCAGAGGGAAAATGCCTGAAAGCGGTGGCCGGATCAGGCGAAAGACCACACTTGTCCAGCTTTTTACGCCGGACAAAAAAACGTTACAGCATGCGTTCTGTCCGGCCGCCGGACACCATGTTTTCGCCGGATCTGGCAAAAAACGGAACAAACGCTGGCACATGCGGTGCGATCCGGCGCATGTTATGATCTATGAGAAAAATACGCATCTGGCAGTAAAAAAAACGGATCCGTTTTAACACACACGTGCCGGATCTCGCCTGACGGCGAAAACCGGATGTGTGAAAGAGGCCTTAGACTCCAGGAAGTCTAGGCTAGGGTCGTTCCTCATTTTGGCCTGTTTGTGACAAACTTGCAGAATTGAAAGGTGACATCATGTGACCTTTTGTACCTGGAAACGCATACTGCCCACTTCTCTTGCAGACTATGTGGCAGTTTTGAAACGATTGGTTTCACCCCATGGGCAGTGTCCAGGTAGCATAATCCAGACAGACGAGGGTCTCTTTTTGCGAGTTCCAGTTCCATAAGCAGATCGCTTAAGTTCAGAAGCTTGTGGGCTTCCTTAAGGTTGATCCTTGGAACGTTCTGCAGTCTCTTAAATAGGGATTTTTCTATGGCTTCAGCACTGCCATAGGTTCTTTCGAGTCTCAGCCAGGCAGCAGCGAGACCTGCTTCAGCTTGCCCCACGTAGACGGTCCGAAGACTCAATACGGTTTGTGGAGTCAGGACCCAACCATTTTACCATGAGGTCGAGCTCCTGTTCTGCAGATAGGTTGAGGTCAGCAATGGTGGCCTTGAAGGTTGCTTTCCAGACTCTGTAGTTCTCCGCACAGTCGTCAGACTTTGAGAGGCTGGTGCTGATGAGCTCTTTGCTCACCATAAACCTGGCTAACTCGGACATTTCCGATCCTTCACTCCTTGTTACCGTGTTAGCTTGTGTTGCCGCTCGGGCGTATAAGCTGTGTGGCATGGAAGGGTGAATTGTTCCCGGGTAAAATGATGTTGCTGCAGGGTTGAGCTGCGGTTTAACCTCTGGAGATTTTGCTGACTGCGGCTTGAACTGTGGAGATGGACTAGAATGCGTCTTGTGATCGTCTTGTGATGATTGCTGCACCTGAGGGGACACATTATGGCGTTGGTCTTGGGTCTCTGCGGATGCTGTGGGTAACACTGGCACCGTAAGTTGGGCTGACTTGGACGTTTCCACATTGTTGGGTTGAACGTCGCTGGAGCAGTTGTGTGCTGCAGATATCTGTTTCTGCACGTAATCACTGGTACGGACGGGTGGGTTCTCTTCTTCCAGTGGTGGTAGGCAAATCGGGTCGAGGTTTTGATTCATTGCTTGCTCGAGTATTTTTACTTCGGCTAGCGCGATTTCTTCCTCCATTTGTGTTTGAAGAATTTTTGATTGAGCCTCTGCCTACTTAGCTTCTGCCTCCACTTCAGCTTTCTTGGCTTCTGCCACTGCTTTCTTTTCCGTGTAGGAGCGTCTTAGTTTGGATCGCCCTGCGTTTAAACGGGCCTCTAGGATTCTGTCGCTGAGGGCTGAAGTTCATGAGCAGGATGATTTGTATGACCAAGAAGAGTGCTTGGATGAGCCTGACCTGCGGGATCTTGATTCTTGCAGATGAGCAATACGGAGCTCCGCTTTATCGTTGGCGTCTTGCAGGGCGGCGTCCCGTTCTCTGTCTGTGGAATCCACTTTGCTTAATTCTGATGAGGCTTCATCAATATTAGAGTCTTTTAGGAAGGCAACGTACCTTGCGGACAGTCTCTTGCATCTTCCGTGGGCCATGTCTAGCCGTTTTATAGTGTCCTGTAGACTCGCTGCATCATTTTTGTGGCGCTGGATGCTTGACATAAGGGAGGTGATTCGTTGTGATAGTTTTCGACAGCCTTTATGGTTGGTTTGGCAGAGCGTTTTGGTCGTGAGTCTTGGTCTGTTTCTGAAGTTGGCTCTGTTTCCCCCTCTTCATAATTGACAGTATTCGGTTGTATTTGCTCTGTTTCAGCAGTGGGAGACTGTGCAGGGTCGTTTTCAGCCATTTTGATTTAAGGTGCACTGTCTCTTTAAGAAACTGAATTTTTGAATTGGGAGCTGGAAATCACAGTGCAGCTTAGTTAAGATGTCCTGATGAGATCCCCAATGTGTTTTTAGAGAATTGTGGGGTTTTGCAGTCCGACAATCTGCAGCAATGTTGTATAATATACAGACAGTCTCTATGCACAATGCGGTTTGGGGTGACACTGCAGAGTTTCTTGCCGGGCTTCAAGGCAGTTTTTTGACTTCTGTCCCCACATGAGGCGAATGGAGGCGTAGTTGAGTGGGGCTGGGAGAGATTTCTACCTTCCGTTTCCTCGATGCAGAGCAGACAGGACCATTGTTGCTGTTTTGCTGTTCATGCGTCCGGAGAGATGATACACACCAGGTATTGTGAAGTCCAGACTTGTTTGTTGGAAATCTGGACATACAGTGTATGATTGGTAATGCAGTACTTCTCCAGAAATGCAGGTGTAACAACCCAGGTGGTACAGCAAGATGTGTGCAGCAAGGTATGCAGCAAGATGATTCAGCAAATTTAGCAAATTGTGAGTGGTCAAAAAACTGATGCCTTCCACAGCCTGGTAAGCATGTCTCTCCCGGGTGAAAAAGAAACTAGTAATGGCCACCGGCAGGAAGAGAAGGAGTCACCTGACCTGGAAGTGGGAGGCATGTACTAGAATTAATTAGCTGCCATCTGCTATACAGAAAAGGACAGCAGGTGGCAGCAGACCAAATGCAAAACTGAATGCATCAGATGACGCTCTCTCTCCCATCAGTCCCCTCTGCTTCTTCTGACTCACAGCCAGTGCGCGATGATGCCACTTCATCGCACACCTGCTGAGTGGCAGACGGGGCAGCTCCAGACATGGAAGCAGAGCCGCCGCCGGAATCAGCGTGGGAGCGAGGAGGAGAGGTGAGTATTGTGGTTTGTTTTTTGTATATCTCTGTCTATCTACAGTTGTGACCAAAAGTATTGACACCCCTGCAATTCTGTCAGATAATAGTTTCTTCCTGAAAATGATTGCAAACACAAATACTTTGGTATTATTACCTTCATTTAATTTGTCTTAAATGAAAAAACACAAAAGAGAATGAAGCAAAGAGCAAAACATTGATCATTTCACACAAAACTCCAAAAATGGGCCAGACAAAAGTATTGGCACCCTCAGCCTAATACTTGGTTGCACAACCTTTAGCCAAAATAACTGCGACCAACCGCTTCCGGTAACCATCAATGAGTTTCTTACAATGCTCTGCTGGAATTTTAGACCATTCTTCTTTGGCAAACTGCTCCAGGTCCCTGATATTTGAAGGGTGCCTTCTCCAAACTGCCATTTTTAGATCTCTCCACAGGTGTTCTATAGGATTCAGGTCTGGACTCATTGCTGGCCATCTTAGAAGTCTCCAGTGCTTTCTCTCAAACCACTTCCTAGTGATTTTTGAAGTGTGTTTTGGGTCATTGTCTTGCTGGAAGACCCATGACCTCTGAGGGAGACCCAGCTTTCTCACACTGAGCCCTACATTATGCTGCAAAATTTGTTGGTAGTCTTCAGACTTCATAATGCCATGCACACGGTCAAGCAGTCCAGTGCCAGAGGCAGCAAAGCAACCCCAAAACATCAGGGAACCTCCGCCATGTTTGACTGTAGGGACCGTGTTCTTTTCTTTGAATGCCTCTTTTTTTCTCTTGTAAACTCTATGTTGATGCCTTTGCCCAAAAAGCTCTACTTTTGTCTCATCTGACCAGAGACCATTCTTCCAAAACATTTTAGGCTTTTTCAGTGAAGTTTTGGCAAACTCCAGCCTGGCTTTTTTATGTCTCGGGGTAAGAAGTGGGGTCTTCCTGGGTCTCCTACCATACAGTCCCTTTTCATTCAGACGCCGACGGATAGTACGGGTTGACACTGTTGTACCCTCGGACTGCAGGGCAGCTTGAACTTGTTTGGATGTTAGTCGAGGTTCTTTATCCAACATCTGCACAATCTTGCATTGAAATCTCTTGTCAATTTTTCTTTTCCGTCCACATCTAGGGAGGTTAGCCACAGTGCCATGAGCTTTAAACTTCTTGATGACACTGCGCACGGTAGACACAGGAACATTCAGTTCTTTGGAGATGGACTTGTAGCCTTGAGATTGCTCATGCTTCCTCACAATTTGGTTTCTCAAGTCCTCAGACAGTTCTTTGGTCTTCTTTCTTTTCTCCATGCTCAATGTGGCACACACAAGGACACAGGACAGAGGTTGAGTCAACTTTAATCCATGTCAACTGGCTGCAAGTGTGATTTAGTTAATGCCAACACCTGTTAGGTGCC
The DNA here is from genome assembly GCF_039654945.1 of Dendrobates tinctorius. NCBI lineage: Eukaryota > Metazoa > Chordata > Amphibia > Anura > Dendrobatidae > Dendrobates > Dendrobates tinctorius. The sequence continues at coordinate 44,108,493 of NW_027361675.1, forward strand.
ACAGGTAAGTTACAGGTGCTGTTAATTACACAAATTAGAGAAGCATCACATGATTTTTCGAACTGTGCCAATACTTTTGTCCACCCTCTTTTTTATGTTTGGCGTGGAATTATATCCAATTTGGCTTTAGGACAATTATTTTTGTGTTTTTTCATTTAAGACAAATTAAATGAAGATAATAATACCAAAGAATTTGTGCTTGCAATCATTTTCAGGAAGAAACTGAGTATTATCTGACAGGATTGCAGGGGTGTCAATACTTTTGGCCACAAATGTATGGAGCATTATATGGAGACTATTCTGTATGGAACATTATATGGCACAGATTCTGTATGGAGCAATATATGGGGCCCATCATATACTGTATGGAGCATTATATGGGACTCATTATACTGTATGGAGCATTATATGGGGCTCATTATACTGTATGAAGTAATATATGGGTCTCATTATACTCTATGGAGCCCATCCTATATTGTATGGAACACAATATGGGACCCAATGTTAGGAATCTGTGTCCTGCCATACTTATGCAGAGATCCAGATCCTCACATTTGTCTCCAGAGGCTAAGTCCTTTCAGCCAGCTTCTGAGCATGCTCCTGGAATGAGCTCCCATTGGAGTTCAGGAGTCAGGTGCTCAGGTCCTGCTACTGATTCCATTGGCTTAGCTCAGGGCTCTGGAGATTTCTGGCAGGTCCCGTACGCTATAAAAAGTGCGCATGGCCGCTATGCCATGCGCTAGTATTTTCATACTGCTGCTGTATGTATGGTGATGGATGCTTGGACTGGTGACTGACTTATTATGAAACCCCTTCCCTCTGATATTACGATTGTGTGAGTGATTGGGCAGCCGCCAGTAGCAGTGCTAGCGTCAGCGCGCTCCAGCTATACGTTCTCAGCAGCCAGTGTCCTGCATCGCGCCAGTGAGATTGCGGTGTCTTCTCTGTGGCTCCGTTCACACCGCGCTGTGATTGCAGTTTTTCCGCGTCTGCAGTTGCGACGCCTCCTGTCTGATTTCACGGTAGGTCTAGAGGGAGTAGTCCTGCTGCCTAAGGCTACTTCTGTGACTATTTATACCGTGACAGTTTCGCTGTTAGTCTGTGTCCCCGAACAGACTTAGCATGTTACTTTATTCTTTTGTCTGCAGCTCTGTGAACATAACAGAGCTTGCTTCTGTGCACTTAGGGTGCAGTTAACCCCGTGCACATTACCGCCATAGTGCTCTGCCTCTCTAGCAGCAGTTATATCACCTGCCGCACGGTGGACCCCGCGTGGCGAGCACGTTTATTTATATTTTTTTAAGCGTGTTCCGCCGCCATAACACCCATTATGTATGGAGCAATATATGGGGCTCATTTTATTGTATGGACCAATATATGGGGCTCATTATTCTGTGTGGAGCAATATATGGCTCATTATACTCTATGGAGAATTATATGGGGTCCATTGTGTATGGAGCATTATATGGGGCTCATTATACTGTATGGACCAATATAAGGTGCTTATTATAGTGTATGGAGCATTATATGGGGCCCATAATACTGTATGGAGCAATTTATGTGGCTCATTATTCTGTATGGAGCATTATATGGGCTCATTATACTGTATGGAGGAATATATGAGGCTCATTATTCTGTATGGAGTACTATGGTGGTGCCCATAATAGTGTATAGAGAACTATACTGTCCGGTTTCTGAGCTATTGTAGAATTTAAAAATAGCTATCACTCATGTAATGTAAGAAGTGAAATCTTTGGCATTGTACTATATCTATATTTCTCTGCTGTGTCTGTGCATCAAGAAATATGGTATGTGTTAAAGGGGCCCACTGAGACTCTTTCTCCTGGGGCCCACGAAAACCTGGAACTGGCCCTGCTTCCAACAAATAGGTATAGTATGCCTCATCAAGGGTTAATTTCTGGAATCACTGTCCTTCAGAAAGTGTTTGCTACCATCAAGTGTGTTTTGCAATGGAAGCTTTGGTATCCTCCAGTGTTGTGTATCCTCAATTGCAAAATACTAAAGATGAGTTCCCCAAGTATGTGGAGAGGTGGAGGGGTGAGTTGATATATCGGAGGCGGAGTGAAGGAAGGCGTTCGTATACTAATATAAATTCTCTATTGCCTGTGCCGCACAGGAAAAGAATGACAAAATTCTCACCAGGTGGTATCACTGTCCTGATGTCTTACATGCCGCTTTTCCCTCCATCTCTGATAGGTGCTGGCGTTGTAGAGTAGAGAGAGATACCATGCTACACATTTGGTGGGGATGTAAATATGGTAATAGCAGGTACGCAGGATGCAGTGATGAGACGCGAGACAGATATGACTTTAAACGTTAACTTTTATAGATAAATGCCGTTAAGGCTATTGTTACGCAGCCAACAGAATAACAGTAGTTGTCCTCGCAGGGAGCCAATACACATAAACAAGGATTGGGAGAACACGACTAATCCGGCAAAGACCGGTCACTATAGGGCCGCGGAATGGCCGACTACGGGTCCTTAGTCACTATGTATCACTTATCCATCCTGATGTCCCTCGGCGTTCTGTTCCACGGTGTGTCTGCGTCGCAGCCACTGGGCCCAGCCGCTGAAGATATGGCGTAGTCTTCGGGCGTTCCGACGCCCAGGAGGAGTAGGGGCACAACAGGCCCGCGGAGAGTTCTTTGGTGGGATGTCCCCCAGCGGAGGCAGCGGGATACCGCCTGGGAGTGCGAGAGTGGAGGTCGCAACTCCCTGACAGGGACTGGCAGCGGCGGTGATAAGTGGCGGTTGATAGGCCTCAGGCGCAGTCTGCGGCCGCACTGGAGAATCCGCAGTGGGCACAGGCCCAGTCTCTACCGCGGACTGGAGCGGGGCGTTGGCAGCTGCGGGTGGCAAAGAAAAAGTCACTGCCGTGGTCGGGAGTGAAGCGGCGGTGGCTGCGGGCAGCAGTGAGGAGCCCGCAGCCACGAGCTGGAGTGAGGCGGCGTCAGACGCGGACGGCTGCGAGTAGGCCGCAGCCGAGAGCTGGAGTGAGGCAGCAGTCTTCTCTTGTTGGTAAGCTTGGCGCCATCTCCCTGTGGTCCACCAAGAGTCTCCCTCCTGTCGCTGTCCTCCTCTCTGGTAGCTGCACGTGGCTCTCGCTCCCTGGCCCTTACCAAGTCTCCACCTCCTTCCCTCTCGCTCTGCTGACTCACCCAGTCTGGCCCTCTCCGCCCCTCTTTTCTGGACTCCTCCCCCAACTGCCCTGTCAGTCTCAGTGGTCCATCCCCTAGCTCTGCTCCCTGGAAATAGATACCACAGGAACCTAGAAGACGGTCCCCTCGGATCCGGCCTGGGTACTCGGCGGAGGCCTCTCCTCCTACACTCCCCCATCCTGCATGCTCGCCAGTCCTCGGGCGAGGGTCTTGGTAGGCTCGGGTTGGCCTTTTGAGACAAAAGTTCCTGTTGCCATACGAACTGATCCTGTTCGTAGAGTTCGGGCAGTTTGCCGGCTGTTGAACGCTCGGATCGTCTTGGTTCGACTGTGGTGGAACTTTCTGGGGTGGTGGCCGGTGGTGGACTGGCCGATTCTGGTGGGCTGGCGTGACTTGCTGGGATATTGTTCTTTGGATGGCCCGCTTGTACCGCTGGGCTATCTTCTTCGTCATCTAGGTCCCAGACCATGGGTATTGGTTTGGGGCCTGAGGAGTGGGTTCGAGTCACACGGGATCGTTGGATGTACAGGGCCACAACATATTACAGTGCACAGTACGAGTGGGAAGTGCCCCGTCCCTTTCAGGTCGTATCTCATACATAGGCCCATCGGTGCTTATTCGGCAAAATACTCGGTAAGGACTCTCTTCCCACCGTGGTTCTAGCTTGTTCTGGGGGCGCTGGTCTAATAAAAGAACTCGATCCCCAGTCTGAAAGTCAGTGGGTGGAGTTAAAGTCCCCCCTGGGTGCTCCAGGTCCTGGAGTTTTGTCTGGACGATGCGGTGAAGGGTTTGTAGCCGGTGTCGGTGGTTTCGGACCCATGATGACACTCCAGACCAGGGTTGGGGTTCCACTGGGTTTAGTTCTACCTCCGTGATCCCTTTGCCTTCTCGCCCGAATAGCAGTGAGTAGGGGGTATAGCCAGTAACTCGGTGCACCCGGTTGTTATAGACCCACACTAGTTCAGGGATATACTCAGGCCAGCGGGCCTTCTGGTCACTCTCCAGGGTACGCAACATTTGAATTAGTGTCCGATTAAAGCGTTCACAGGCCCCGTTTCCCTGTGGGTGGTATGGTGTGGTCCAAGATTTATTGATACCATAGAGACGATGTAGCTCCTCCATGACCTTCCCCAGGAAGCATGCTCCCTGATCTGAATGTATCCGTTTAGGGCAGCCGTACACTTGGATAAAGTTCTTGCAGATTGCGGCGGCTGACTCCACAGTTTGATCTCGGGTGGGGGTTACTACGGCAAATTTGGTGACGTGATCCACCATGATGAGACAATGTTCGTACCCCTGTTATGCAGGGCCAATGGTCACATAGTCCACCGTCAAGAGCTCGAGAGGTGCTGATGTCACTATCGCTTGCAACGGGGCCCGTTGTGCGGGTGGTTTAGCTAGTTCGCATAGGCGGCAGGCCCGGCAAGTTTCTTCCACAGCAGCGTGCAAGCGCGGATGGTAAACTATTTGCTGCAACCATTGCAAGGTCTTCTGGACTCCAAAGTGAGCCCCCTTTTCTTGGGCTTCCCGTGCCAGTTCACTGAATTGGGCTCTGGGCACGACTACCTGCCAAGTTGTTGCAGACGTCGCCCGTGATACTGTCTTACGATACAACAGTCCTTTCTTGATGACTAGTTTCTCCCATTGGTGTAGCATCAGCAACATATCCTGAGATGAAGTCTGTCTCTGGGCATTGGTGAGTAGTCTGCCGGTGGTCACCCATCGGCGTAGGAGCCCAATTTCTTCATCTTCTTGCTGCTGTTGGATCCATCTGTCACGTGATTGCTCCAGCACACCCACTGGGGGTTCTTCTTGCGTCCTTCTTGCGTGGCAGCCGTGAGCACGGCGGCGGTGAGGGCATGCGGTGTCTCTTCCCCTTCCAATTCGTCGTCTCGACTTTTCCCTGGCGTTGTGTGCCGGATCCTGGAAAGGGCATCCGCGTGCACATTTTCTGCTCCTCTTTTGTAGATGATCTTGTAGTTGAATTTGACCATCCGGGCCACCCATCGCTGCTCCTGAGCCCCCAATTTAGCATTTTCCAAGTGGGCCAGCGGGTTGTTGTCGGTCCGCACCACCACTTTGGAGCCCGCCAGGTACTCTGTGAACCGCTCCGTCATGGCCCACACTACCGTGAGGAGCTCAAGCTTAAAGGAGCTGTAATTGTCAGGGTTTCGTTTGGAGTCAAGGAGTGATCGGCTACCATACGCGATCACTCTCTCCCGGCCGTCCTGAACTTGTGACACTACAGCTCCTAGCCCGTGGAGGCTCCCTTCGGTGTGTAGTATGCACGGTTGCGAGAAATCCGCATAAGCTAACATTGGGGCACCCGAGAGCGCAGCCTTAAGGTCTTGGAAGGCCTCTTCTTGCGGTTGTTGCCACTAGATTTTCCATCTATTCGCCCCACCAGGAGCCCCCTTTAGCAGGTCCTGCAGGGCTTGGGCCCAGCGCGCAAAATTCTTTACGAAACGACGATAGTATCCAGCCAGCCCCAAGAAGGCCCGCACGTCTTTTATCATCTCGGGGGTAGGCCATCCCTGAATGGCAGCAACCTTTTCCAGGGACAGTCTAACACCCTCGGCAGAGACGACATGCCCCAGATGTTCAATCTGGGTGCGAAACAGGTGGCATTTCTGGGGCTTCGCCTTCAACCCGTTCTTCTGCAGCCGGCCGAGCACCTGCCCCAACCGCCGCAGATGGTCCTCAAACATGGCGGCATAGATGATCACGTCGTCCAGGTATATCAGCATGGCCTCGAAGTTGAGATCCCCCAGACACCGCTCCATCAGCCTCTGAAAGGTCCCTGGGGCATTGGCCAGCCCGAACGGCATTCGATTGAACTCGAACAGTCCCATAGGAAGAATGAACGCCGTCTTAGCCCTGTCTTCTTCTGACATCGGCACCTGCCAATACCCGCTGGCCAGATCTAACGTTGAAAAGTACTTCGTCTTCCCCAAGACGGACAGGGATTCTTCTATACGAGGCAATGGGTACGAGTCTTTGATGGTACAGGCATTCAGCTTTCTATAGTCAACGCAGAACCACAGGGTGCCATTGTTTATGCGGACCAACACGATGGGAGCCGCCCAGGGGCTCTGGCTCTCTCGTATGACCCCCTTCCGCAGCATCTGTGCAAGTAAAGTTTTTACCTCCTGGTATAGTTGTGGGGGGATTTGTCTGTATCGTTCCCGTATGGGGGCCATTCCTGCCGTGGGAATTCCGTGCGTGATGGCTGTGGTGCATCCAAAATCATCCACGTGGCTAGCGAATACCCCGTGATACTGTCCTAGTAGTGTTTCTACCTGGAGAAGTTGGGCGGGAGCCAGGCCAGAGAGTTCAGCCCGTATTCTTTCCAGGATGTTTCGGCCCTTTTCCTGAGTCAAGGACTCGGCAGCCTGCATAGTTCGAATAGTCACTGCCCAAGGGTCCTCGGGTTGCACCTTCAATTGGACCGTAGGGGCTGGCAGCATCTCTTCTACTGGCCTCACCAACTTGGCTATCTCGACCCGGGGCCTTAAGACGATGTCTTGGTCTTCTAGGTTGACACAGTGCACCAGGATGGTCCCTCTCCGCACAGTGGCCAGGGAGCGGGCCACCAGTATGCCAGGAGGCAGGCGTTCTGAGTAGCATTGCTCCACCTGCATCTCCACGCCCTCCAAAGGCACTAGGACCCGGATGGGCACGGCCACCACTGTTTGCCCGGGGGGCAGTATGAGCGGGGGAGCCACTGGCGCAATGACTTTGCCCAGTGCCTCGCCCTCCTGGCAGTCCTGGAGAACTCGCGCCTCCCGCACCAACTGCTGGAAGACCTGCCCTTGGGGCATGCGGGAACCCCACTGGTTCAGAGTCTGTTGCGTGGGGTCATTGAGGAGTAAATTGCCAAACTCCCGCAGGATGTTCATGCCCAAGATAACTGGATGTTTGTCATTGGTTTCTCCATGAGTCAGGACCACTCCCCGGCCTCCGAGGGACCTCCACCACTCCATGTCGTGGCTTCTGGCTCTGAGCGGCATCCCCCCAGCCTGGAGCCCTCTAGTTTAACGGCGGCTGGGGTGGGCGCCTCCCACGCCGTGGACAAAGCAAAGTGGCCCAGCTCCCCGCACTCATAGCACTGGGGCAGTGAGGGCCGGCCGCTCCGAGCATTGCGATGCCCCCAGGGCCTGGGATTGAAACCAGGCTGCCCAGACGTGACCTCGGTTCTTCTCTTCACTTCGGCCAACTCGCCCCTGATGTTCTTCAGCTCTTGTTTCATCTCTTCTATCCATTGGGGCTCTCCGATAGCAGTCACAGCGGTCTCCACACTCCGGACCTTCCCCACGGGGATCGTCATTCCCTGCTCATGCTCTCGTGCACGCGCCTGACTCCCCACCTCAGAGAAATCTAAATGTGGGTTCACTCGTACCTGCTCCCGTAGTGCCTGCTTTATCAACGGGTCTCGGAGTCCAGTCACTAACAAGTCGCGTAGGGTAATGTCGATGGGTCCTACCCCTACGCCGTCCTTCCGCTCGATGGCCGTGTATAACTCTTGGAGAACATTCATATACTGGGTGATAGTCTCCCCCTCTCCCTGCATTCGACTGAACCGGGTCCTCAACTCTCCCACATCTGTCGGATCCCCATGGGTCTCTTTCAGTATCCGCAAGACCCTAGCCAAGGTGTTGCGGTGTCCCGGGGACCTCAACATTACTGAATCCCGGGCCTCCCCTTCTAATACCATGAGAGCTACCTCGGCTTCCAGGTCAGGGGTCATCGGATGCATTCAAAAGAGGCCTCGCATTTGCTCTGCCCAGCTCCACAGCATGGTGTTGGAGCCTGAGAACCTGGGCAGGTTGTTTAGCATAGCCCCCGGAGAAATGCTGGACCGGGGTCCCTGGTTGCTTGCTGTGTCTATGGCCCCGCTCTGACCTGGGGTGCCACTGTCCGTGCTCGGAGACTGCATCCTGCCGACTACGCCAAATGTGGTAATAGCAGGTACGCAGGATGCAGTGACGAGACGCGAGACAGATATAACTTTAAACGTTAACTTTTATAGATAAATGCCGTTAAGGCTATTGTTACGCAGCCAACAGAATAACAGTAGTTGTCCTCGCAGGGAGCCAATACACATAAACAAGGATTGGGAGAACACGACTAATTTGGCAAAGATCGATCACTATAGGGCCACGGAATGGCCGACTACGGGTCCTTAGTCACTATGTATCACTTATCCGTCCTGACGTCCCTCTGCATTCTGTTCCATGGTGTGTCTGCGTCGCAGCCACTGGGTCCAGCTGCTGAAGATCTGGCGTAGTCTTCGGGTGTTCCGACGCCCAGGAGGAGTAGGGGCACAACAGGCCTGCGGAGAGTTGTTAGGCGGGATGTCCCCACTGGAGGCAGCGGGATACCGCCTGGGAGTGGAAGAGTGGAGGTCGCAACTCCCTGACAGGGACTGGCAGCGGCGGTGATAAGTGGCGGTTGATAGGCCTCAGGCGCAGTCTGTGGCCACACTGGAGAATCCGCAGAGGGTACAGGCCCAGTCTCTACCGCGGACTGGAGCGGGGAGGTGGCAGATGCGGGCGGCAAAGGAGGAGTCTCCGCCGTGGTCCACCGCCGTGGTCGGGAGTGAAGCGGCGGTGGCTGCGGGCAGCAGCGAGGAGCCCGCAGCCACGAGCTGGAGTGAGGCAGCGTCAGCCGCGGATGGCTGCGAGTAGGCCACAGCCGAGAGCTGGAGTGAGGCAGCAGTCTTCTTTTGTTGGTAAGCTCAGCGCCGTCTCCCTGCGGTCCACCGAGAGTCTCCCTCCTGTCACTGTCCTCCTCTCTGGTAGCTACTTGTGGCTCTCGCTCCCTGGCCCTCACCAAGTCTCCATCTCCTTCCCTCTCGTTCTGCTGACTCACCCAGTCTGGCCCTCTCTGCCCCTGTTCTCTGGACTCCTCCCCCAACTGCCCTCTCAGTCTCAGCGGTCAATCCCCTAGCTCTGCTCCCTGGAAACAGATACCCCAGGAACCTAGAACTAGAAGACGGTCCCCTCTGTTCCGGCCCGGGTACTCGGCGGAGGCCTCTCCTCCTACATAATCATATTAAGCCATTTTGGGATTCTGTCTTTTCCGCTTATCAAGCAATTAGCGGTCATTCGGTGACCAACTTCCCCAGGTGGCTTTATTATCTATCCTCCCGGGCTCGTTTCAGTTCCAGAAAAAGGGTCTCCTAAGAATTTACTTAACTGCTGCGCGCACTATGATCCCAAAACATTAGAAATCCTCCCAATCTCCGAATATGTCTGAATGGGTTAAGGCGATGACCAGCCGTCAGAGTATGGAGGAATTGTCCGCTGAGATTAATGGTTCAATGGATCAATATCTGCAGGTTTGGAGTCCTTGGATTTTGTATATGGACTTTCAGGATTTTCAATCCCTCTTTTCTAAGCCATAAGGAAGATAGATCGAACAATGGATAGATAGATAGATAGATAGATAGGCGTCATTTTAGGGGTGCAAGTTGCCCCCTTTTATATCAGACTTCATGGTTCCTTCCCCCTCTCCCCCCACCTTTTTTTTTTCTCTCCTCCCCGCCCCCTCCTTATTCCTCTTTGTCTCATTCTTTCCTTTTGTGTTTGCACCATTATTATTTGGAGTGACTTAGCTTCTCTGGTTTGGGTCGCTCTCTTTCAGCGGATACTTCATATGCATTGCCAAAGGTCATGCAGTCTCCCTGGAAAGGGGATTCCTACATTCGCCATGGATTTATTTTTCTTTTCAGATTTTGTTGGACTTGAATGGAAATGACTTTTGACCTGAAACTTCTATTATTTCGGGACTTGTTGGCTACAGGTCCTGATATACAGTTATAAATGAGATTTCTTTTTGCACTCAGTAATCATGTTGTTGAATCCTTTGTCACTGGATTGTTCTAAATTTCTTTTCAATAAAAGCCAGATTAAACATAATGATAAAGGGATAGCGACACCTAAGTGCCATGTCCAAAAAGGTTAGCATACAAATCCATCAAAACGCCAAGGCAGGGTAAAAAAAAAAAAGAATTTAGGTCTTCACAAGAAAAGTTATACTCAACGAGATAGAATAATACTGCACAAGAAAATAAAAAAAAAACCCTTTTATATAAAAGAAACCAATAGTCATAATATATAAAGTGATAAGTGCAGCAGCGTGGACAAAACAGACCTACAAATAAATAGAAGTCTATATATAATTTAGAGGGGGGTTATTAAAGACAGGTGCAAAATAGGAGACAATCACATGGTTTTAAATATATAAGAACCAAATATGTGCAAAAAGACCATATGGTCAGCTAGGCATACATGGCATTCAATGCACCAACCTGATAAGGGACTTGGGAAGAGGGACCTCAACGCGCGTTTCGCATTGTGCTTCTTCAGGCCCAATCAAGGAAAAAACCCTTTCTCAGAAATGTGATCTGACCTGAATTTGGAGCATATAAGTTACATACAATGATGGGACTGCCCCTCAAAGAAGCTTCTAAAATGACATATCTACCCTCTGGATCGATATGTGATTTGTTCAAATGTAATATATAACAAAAATGGGGCGCACCAACTGTACCAATCACAAATATATAAATGAAGGTTTAGGTGCAGCAACAGTGGAATAATAAACATGAGAAGAGAAGAAAAAGAACCACTGCAAATAGCGCACACTGAACCAGTACAAAAACAATGTTTTATTGATGCAGCAATACAATTAAAAACATAATAAAAACATATGAAGCATCCCACAATATATAACAGTGAAGTATGGCATATCACAATTATAGATTATGCTGTAATAACCTGTATATCAACCATGTGGTCCAACCTCACTGTAATTAATCACAACAACCACCCCATAAACCTGCTCATGGAGACCAAGGGCCCTAATATTGCACAATCACTGCATGAAATAATTCCATGCATGTGTCCCTAAATATTCACTGGTTAGGGCACACAGGACATAATAAGCCAACAGCAATATGGCCAATGCCCACAATCCAATATTCAATTGTACCACACAAAAATTACTCCAGAGCAACCAATAATAAGGTCGCAGTGAAAATACAGCTATAACCAAGTGGGTGCTACACCCAGGATCATACCCCACGCGTATCGCCGCAACCCATGCAGCTTCATCAGGGGAAGTACACTGATCATGATCCAACAGCCTTATATACCTTACTAAGACTCAAATGACCCGCACATGCACCACAGGTGAACTGCCCCCATCCAAAAGTTCCAATCACTACAAAAAGACCGGCGTCCCGGTCACTGAAGGAACATGGCCGCCACGCATGCGCAATGAGCTGTGTGAGGAGTGTTGATAAAACAGGGGAGAAAAAAAAAAAAACACCTTTCAAAAAATCCTTTTTTTTTTTTTTTCCTTTTCCTTTTTCTTTTTCCCTTTAAAAAAAAAATTGCTGTTGGCTTATGGCCTGTGTGCCCTAACCAGTGAATATTTAGGGACACATGCATGGAATTATTTCATGCAGTGATTGTGCAATATTAGGGCCCTTGGTCTCCATGAGCAGGTTTATGGGGTGGTTGTTGTGATTAATTACAGTGAGGTTGGACCACATGGTTGATATACAGGTTATTACAGCATAATCTATAATTGTGATATGCCATACTTCACTGTTATATATTGTGGGATGCTTCATATGTTTTTATTATGTTTTTAATTGTATTGCTGCATCAATAAAACATTGTTTTTGTACTGGTTCAGTGTGCGCTATTTGCAGTGGTTCTTGTTCAAATGTAAGGGACAACCAGATGAAAGTAAGTTGACCACTCCACCCCTTTTATTATTGGACAAAGCAGAGAAAGATACAGAAAAGAAGTTGAGGGCAAACCCAAAAGAGCCTGTTTATCTTAGTGAGTCTCTTGAAGGAAGGCGATATATGCTTTATGGAACTTCAGCTCCCTAAGGGCTAGTTTCTTTTTCTAGGGGAGTTAAGACCCTTGACGTTTAATTAAATTACCCGTGTCATTCGGGATTGTGTAGTGTACTCGCATGCATGTAACCTCCATAAGCTGACATCATTCCCACCTCCCTCGGGACACCGCAGTTTACCCCCTCCTCCAGAGTATTCTGCCTCTGTAGATCCGCTAACTGCAGATGGGTGAATGGAAGGGGAGGAAACAATTGGTGAAGGGGAAGATAAGGACAACAAAAACATTAAAAGAAAGAACATATAACATTAGAAAGTGAAACATCATATTTCCAAGGAAGAGAAGTCTGGTCTGTGGCTGACCTTATGGAAGATATCACACCCCCAAGGCTGACACCTGACCTACAAGGTTAATATCAAAAAGAGCACTGCAGCCACAAATGAAGTTCTCAAGGAGATGCAGCCCAGCGCCAAAACCACACAAGGGAAAAACAGCAACAGTGTGTCTTCTGTAGCTCTGCACTTCTAAGCACAGTGAGTGTGTCATCGCATACGCTGAGTTGAGATATCAGACACAGGAAAAATGATTGCATTCAACTGCATCTACATCCAGGAGTGCCCCCCACCCCCCCGACTTATGGGCCTCATAGCGGCCGTGTGGTCTACCACCATTGGTGGTACTCTACTGCCTAAGATCTTGCGAGGGTAAATCCTAATGTTAGGTTCCCTTTAACCCCTTTCTGACATCTCATGTACTATCCCTTCCACGGTTTCCGGCCCTTATGACCGGGGACGGAATAGTACGCCATCGCGATCAGCGGCGCCCCCAAGGGGGCGCCGCTGATCGCAGCCGGGTGTCAGCTGATTATCACAGCTGACACCCGGCACTATGTGTCAGGGGAGGTCAACGACCGCCCCCGACACATTAACCCCTGGCACACTGCAATCAAACATGATCGCAGTGTACTGGGGGACTAGAGAAGCATTGGCAGGCAGGGGGCTCCCTCCGTGCTTCCCTGAGACCACAAGAGCAGCGCGATGTGCTGCGCTGCTCCGACGGTCTCCTTCCCTGCAGGCCCCCGGATTCAAGATGGCCGCGGGGGCCTTCGGGGAACTGCAGGGAGGCGGCATCTTCAGTGCCTGCTGAAAGCAGGCTGTGAGGAAGCCTGTGCCAGCGCCTGTCAGATCGCTGATCTGACACAGTGCTGTGTGAAGTGTCAGATCAGCAATCTGACATTACAAAGTAATGCCCCCCCGAGACAAAGTAATAAACTAAAAAAAAAAAGTGTAAAAATAATTTATAAAAAAATCACTAAATAAATTTAAAAAAAATCCCTAATAAAGTCATTTTTGGGAAATAAAAAAAAACACAAAACAATAAAAGTACACATATTTAGTATCGCCACGTCAGTAATGACCTGCCCTATAAAACTGTCCCACTAGTTAACCCCTTTAGTGAACCCCTTAAAAAATAAAAATAAATAAAAAAACAATGCTTTATCATCATACCGCCGAACAAAAAGTGCAATAGCGCGCAATCAAAAAGACGGATATAAATAACCATGGTACCGCTGAAAACGATATCTTGTACCGCAAAAAATGAGCCACCACACAGCATCATCAGTGAAAAAATAAAAAAGATATAGCTCACAGAATAAAGCGATGCAAAAATAATTATTTTTTATATAAAATAGTTTTTATTGCATAAAAGCGCCAAAACATAAAAAAGACATAAATGAAGTATCGCTGTAATCATACTGACCTGAAGAATAAAACTGCTTTATCAGTTTTACCACACACAGAACGGTGTAAACGCACCCCCCAAAAGAAATTAATGAAATGCTGGTTTTTGTTCATTCTGCATCCCAAAAATCGGAATAAAAAGTGATCAAAAAGTGTCACATGCCCGAAAATGGTACCAATAAAATCATCAACTCGTCCCGCAAAAAAATAAGACCTCACATGACTCGGTGGGTCAAAATATGAAAAAATTATAGCTCTCAAAATGTGGTGGTGCAAAAACTATTTTTACAATAAAATACGTGTTTTAGCGCGTGACAGCTGTCAAACATAAAATCCGTCCATAAATAGTAAATCAAACCACCCTTTATCACCCCCTTAGTTAGGGAAAAATAATAAAATAAAAAAATGTACTTATTTCCATTTTCCCATTAGGGTTAGGGCTAGGGCTAGGGCTAGAGTTAGGGCTAGGTTTAGGGCTGAGATTAGGGTTAGGGTGTGTTGGGGTTAGGGTTGGAGTTAGAATTGGGGGGTTTCCACTGTTTAGTCACATCAGGTGCCCTCAAAACGCAACATGGCGTCTGATCTCAATTCCAGCAAATTCTGTGTTGAAAAAGTCAAATGGTGCTCCTTCCCTTCCAAGCTCTGCCATGCGCCCAAACAGTGGTTCACCCCCACATATGGGGTATCAGCCTACTCAGGACAAATGGCACAACAACTTTTGGGGTCCAATTTCTCCTGTTACCCTTGGGAAAATAAAAAATTGGGGGCAAAAATATCATTTTTGTGGAAAAAAAATATGATTTTTATTTTTATGGCTCTACTTTATAAACTTTTGTGAAGCACTTGGGGGTTCAAAGTGCTTACCATACATCTAGATAAGTTCCTTGGGGGGTCTAGTTTCCAAAATGGGGTCACTTGTGGGGGGTTTCAACAGTTTAGGCACATTAGGGGCTCTCCAAAGGCAACATGACACCCGCAGACCATTCCATCAATGTCTGCATTCCAAAACGTCACTACTTCCCTTCCGAGCCCCCACTTGTGCCCATACAGTAGTTTTCTCCCACATATGGGATATCAGTGTACTCAGGACAAATAGGACAACTTTTGGAGTCCAATTTCTCCTTTTACCCTTGGGAAAATAAAAATATTGGGGACTAAAGATCATGTTTGTGGGAAAAAATATGATTTTTTTATTTTCACGCCCAGGTGTTATAAACTTCTGTGAAGCACTTGGGGGTTAAAAGTTCTCACCACACATCTAGATAATTTCCTTGTGGGGTCTAGTTTCCAAAATGCTGTCATTTGTGGGAGGTTTCCACTGTTTTGGCAAATCAAGGGCTTTCCAAATGCGGCATGGCGTTCGATCTCAATTCCAGCCAAAAAAGTCAAATGGCGCTGCTTCCCTTCCGAGCTCTGCCATGCGCCCAAATAGTGGTTTACCCCCACATGTGGGGTATCAGCGTACTCAGGACAAATTGCACAATAACTTTTGGGGTCCTGTTACCCTTGGGAAAATAAAAGTTGGGGGTGAAAAGATGATATTTGTGGAAAAAAATATGATTTTTTAATTTTACGGCTGTACGTTATAAACTTCTGTGAAGCCCTTGGGGGTTCAAAGTTCTCACCACACATCTAGATAAGTTCCTTGGGGGGGTCTAGTTTCCAAAATGGTGTCATGTTTGGGGGGTTTCCACTGTTTTGCCATTTGTAGGGGCTCTCCAAACGTGACATGGCATCCGATCTGAATTCCAGCCAATTTTGCAGTGAAAAAGTCAAACGGTGCTCCTTCCCTTCTGAGCTCTGCCATGCGCCGAAACAGTGGTTCCCCCGCCCCCACATATCAGGTATCAGCGTACTCAGGACAAATAGCACAATAACTTTTGCAGTCTAAGTTCTCCTGTTACCCTTGGTAAAATAAAAAAAATTGGACCTGAGGTAATTTTTTTTGTGAAAAAAAAATTAAATGTTCATTTTTTTTAAACAGTCAAAAAATTCCTGTGAAGCACCTGAAGGTTTAATAAACTTCTTGAATCTGGTTTTGAGCACCTTGAGGAGTGCAGTTTTTAGAATGGTGTCACTTTTGGGTATTTTCTATGATATA
The DNA here is from genome assembly GCF_039654945.1 of Dendrobates tinctorius. Taxonomy (NCBI): domain Eukaryota; kingdom Metazoa; phylum Chordata; class Amphibia; order Anura; family Dendrobatidae; genus Dendrobates; species Dendrobates tinctorius. The sequence goes on from NW_027361675.1 coordinate 44,124,389, forward strand.
GACCCCTCAAAGTGACTTCAAATGTGATGTAGTCCCTAAAAATAAAATGGTGTTGTAAAAATGAGAAATCGCTGGTCAAATTTTAACCCTTATAACTTCCTAACAAAAAAAATTTTGGTTACCAATGCTGATGTAAAGTAGACATGTGGGAAATGTTACTTATTAAGTATTTTGTGTGCCATATCTCTGTGATTTAAGGGCATAAAAATTCAAAGTTGGAAAATTGCGATATTTTCAAAATTTTTGCCAAATTTTCATTTTTTTCACAAATAAACGCAAGTTATATCAATTAAATTTTACCACTAACATGAAGTACAATATGTCACGAGAAAACATTATCAGAATCACCGGGATCCATGGAAGCGTTCCAGAGTTATTACCTCATAAAGGGACAGTGGTCAGAATTGTAAAAATTGGCCTGGTCATTAACGTGCAAACCACCCTTGGTTAAGGGGTTAAATAAACCTCCTTTGCTTCAAGTCTGAAGTGCAGTTCCTTCTCTTTGAATGTACTAAATAAATGGTCCTCCATCAGCATAGGAAATGGAACTTGCACACAGCACCTAATTATCCGTTTTGACCATGTTTATTGGGGATATTTGCCAAGACAGCTGTCAATAGAAAAATTTGTCTACACTTATCTTACATGAATGGTTTTACTCTAGTTTTTTTATTGCATCAAGTGTCTTCTAAAAGGCACACATGGACTAGATCTACATGGAAGCATAACAGAGTGGTTGACATGTTTCATTGGAAACTCTCTAATTATGGGTGTGTAAGGCTAGTTTCACACTAACGTTTTTCTGCGCTGCGTTTGGTGCGCACATCAAACACGTGACAAAAACGCATACAAACACTTTTAAACGCTGCTTTTTTTGTCGCATTATCGTGCGCTTTAAGCGAAAAAAACGCAGCATTTGTATGCGTTTTCAAGTGTTTTCCATGTATATGTGTTTTTTATGCGCATGGTGTCACAATCACAGAAGGAAAATCCTTGATCAATTAGTGCAACAGATTCCACCAATTGGACAGCAGTGGGCATGTGTTATGGGAATTCTTTATCTAGACCCTGCTTACAGCTTAATTCTTCACATTTGCTTGCTTTTTATCTTGACGACATGGATCTGCGCTGGAATAGTTTTCACTTCAACTTGGATCTGGACATCAGGATGGCTCAGGCTTATGCAGCTGCTTGCCATGAACAAAGGGAGAGAGAGAGACAGCGAAGACGGCAGCGGCGGCGTTTGTGGATACATCCGATTGTTGAACTCCGGGAGAGCCGTGGAGCGTACCACACCCTCTACATCGAGCTCCAGGCAAACCCGGAGAAATTTATGGACTATACACGGATGTCCCAACAAAGCTTCATGTATTTGCTTGGTCGTGTCCAAGATGCCATCCGGAGACAGGACACACAGCTCCGTCGTGTGATTCCTCCTGAGGTACGGCTCCTGGTCACATTACGGTACGTAGTATTTAAAAAACAATGCCTGCATAATTTTATTTGTTCTCAGATGTACTGTTCCTAAGCTGGCAGAATTATTGTTCTGCCATGTACTTAACCAAAGGCTGCAGCATTATTTTTATGCCATGTAGTAAAGAAAAGGCTGCATATTCATTTTTATGCCTTTTTTTTTCTTTGTAATTTTAATTTTTTCGGTGTTGTAAAAATCCAGATACACAAATATTAATTTTTGTTAGTTCTCTGTTTCCCAGATTCCTGGCTACTGGAGAGACCCTCTCTTCACTGCACTTCCAGTACAGGCTTGGAATCTCCACCTTGTCGGGCATAGTTGCGGACACCTGCCGGGTTTTGTGGGACGTTCTCTGTCCCGAATTTCTGCCCCTCCCCACTGTGGAAAAGTGGATTGAAAATGCAGAAAGATTCTGGACAGTCTGCAATTTCCCCAACTGTTTGGGTGCGGTGGATGGGAAACACATCCGGTTTATAAAACAAAAAAGAACTGGATCAGAGTACTATAATTGCAAAAAGTACTTCTCTACAGTACTCATGGCCATTTCTGATGCAGACTGTAAGTTTGTTGCAGTGGACATTGGTGCATTTCGGCGTGGGAATGACTCCCAGGCTTTTAAGAACTCGGACATGGGCCGGAGGTTGTATGGCAACCAGTTCAATTTCCCCATGCCACGTCCTCTTCCCAGCACTGAAGGTCCACCACAGCCCTTTGTAATGGTTGGGGATGAGGCATTCCAGATGTGCCAAAACCTCCTCAAACCCTACTCCAGCCGGGATTTGAACCACACCAAAAGAATTTTTAATTACAGGCTGACCAGGGCAAGAAGAACTGTAGAGTGTGCCTTTGGTATACTTGTCTCCAGATGTCACATTCTCAGCACAGTCATTAATCTGAAACTGGAAACAGTGGATGAGGTGGTGAAGGCCTGTGTGGTTCTACACAATTTTTGTCATGGTTAGAGAGCACCCGAACTTTGAACTTGATGATGCCACTCCTAACCCCTTGACTGAATTTAATCAGCACCCTCTCAGGTCATCCGTTGAAGTTGGCCAAATGAGGGACCAATTTGCAGCCTACTTCAACTCAGATCAAGGACGGGTGGCCTGGCAAGACCAAATGGTGTAAGTTTACTTTTGTGTGTATGTTAATAAAAAACCTGTGTTGATACCTGTACCGAGTGCACTCTGTCTTTTTACACTTCAATATAATAATCAACTGGCCAGGTGTATGTTTGAATTCATGATGCTGTGTTTTGTGCATCCTTCATCTAATAGTACTCAAGACCAGGTGACTATACATACACACTTGTATGATCTTTATTATCTTTACATTTTGAGTTCAGTGTGATGCGACGGTGGAGATAATACAACTAATATTTGTGTCACCTGTCATGATACAAATATGGGTTTTGGAATGCAGGAGCATCCCTAACTATTTATGAGACTTAACACTGTGACTATCAATATTAGTTGTATTAGCATCACTGTGACCAGTTTAGAACTCAATACTGTATGCCTAATAAAGTTGATACAACTTCTACAATACCCAGGCCTGGTGTCATGCTGAAGTGAGGACGGCAAAACTAACACTTCCACACTTCAGACGCTTATCACATGTTGTCAGGAGAATACACATAAGAGGTTAACTGCAGCAGCGCTACAGTCTGAGTTCAATATATGCAGACTGAAGTGACGCTGCTGGGTAAAACTAATGTGCATTCACCTGCCCAGGTGTGATCGTTATGATACAATCACCGATTATGTTCAATGAAAACCATAAAAAAAAAAGAAAATTATACTTACGCTCTGATGGCAAGGACCGGTCGTAGGAATTCCAAAGCGAGATGATATCGGTACTTGGTTCTGCTCCTTGCCGATGAGCCACTGCGAATCTGCCCTCAGCACGAACATCAGTGTTGAAGTGGTCCTTCATCGAGCGCCAACGTGTGCGGACTTTGTTCACTGTTGAAAAAATAATAAAATAAACATTATACAATGCACAGCTGGCAACATCTTGTACCATCATGCACACCTGATTTACCTTGTCAAACAGTCAATGCGGCATCCAAAAAGAATTCAATACACAATGCATTGACTGTTGAACCTGAGGATACTTGTGTGTTCACTGCAAGAATATATCTTGCACTAAACTCACAAGTATCATCAGGTGCAAGAGATAAAGCATGAACAAAACAGCATTACAAATCACAATGCATTGACTGATGAACCTGAGGACACTTGTGTGTTTACTGCAAGAATATATCTTGCAGTAAACACACAAGTATCATCAGGTGCAAGAGATAAAGCATGAACAATACAGCATTACAAATCACAATGCATTGACTGTTGAACCTGATGACACTTGTGTGTTTACTGCAAGAATATATCTTGCACTAAACACACAAGTATCATCAGGTGCAAGAGATAAAGCATGAACAATACAGCATTACAAATCACAATGCATTGACTGTTGAACCTGATGACACTTGTGTGTTCACTGCAAGAATATATCTTGCACTAAACACACAAGTATCATCAGGTGCAAGAGATAAAGCATGAACAATACAACATTACAAATCACAATGCATTGACTGTTGAACCTGAGGACACTTCTGTGTTCACTGCAAGAATATATCTTGCACTAAACACACAAGTATCATCAGGTGCAAGAGATAAAGCAAGAACAATACAACATTACAATTCACAATGCATTCAATGTTGATCCTGAGGACACTGTTATGGTCCCTGATAGAATCTATCTATCAGGAAACAAAACAGTATCCTCAGGACCAAGACTCAATGCGGGATCACACAACAGGGAAATACTGTCACGCCTGCCATGCCTGTCATGCCACTTTGCCCCCAGTGCCGGGTCCCTGCAGGCGCCCTGGAGGTCTCTCATGTCTTATGCTGCAAGATCCCTGGAGCAGTGTGTACATGCACCTCGTGACTGTTGTGCTGCAAGATGCCTGGAGCAGTGTGCATGCGCACCTCACCTCGTGGCTGCATGCCGTGGCTGTGTGACCAGCTGTCTCTGCTCTGCCTGCGTCAATCCTCTGTGTTCCTGAAGACCCTGATCATGTGACCTTTCCAGCACTGTCTGATGCAGCAGTCCTCTCTGTGTTTCTGGAGCCCCTGATCATGTGACCTTTCCTATGTTCCAGCACTGTCTGACCCAGCTAACCTCTCAGTGTTTCTGGAGCCCCTGATCATGTGACCTTCTCTATGGTCCAGCCCAGTCTGATCTAGCAATGCTCTCTATGATCCTGGAGGATCTGAACCGGAAGTCCCCTCCTGGTCCTGACCCGGAAGTGCAGGTGCTAATTCTCTATATCAGACCACCCCTTCCTATGGTCGGGGCCTGAGTACCGTGTTGCTTCCCTGCATGGCTGCTTGGTCTGCTCGGTCGCTCCCCATATTCTGTGCCCCTGCACTCTGCCCTGTCGTGCGTCTCTGCACACACTCTGTGCTTGTATTCTGCATCTTGTCCTGTGCCATGTCTTGTGTTGTCTTTTGTGCCATGCTTTGTCTCTGTCATGCTTTGACTTGTAGTCCTTCCTGTGTTCTCTGCCTTGCCTGTTTTGCCATGTGTTGCTTTTGCTATGCTTTGACTTGTAGTCCTTCCTGTGTTCTCTGCCTTTGCCTGCTTTGCCATGTCTTGCCTTTGCTATGCTTTGACTTGTAGTCCTTCCTGTGTTCTCTGCCTTTGCCTGCTTTGCCATGTCTCGCCTTTGCTCTTCTTGGTGCTCTGTTGTGACTCCTGGCACACACACCATTCCTGCTCTGACCTATGGTGCTTCTCAAGCACATTTCCAGGCTAGTTTCAAGGTTCTTCCTTGACCCGGCTCTGGGCTTCAGCCTACACTCCGCTGCTAGCCCTGTTCTCTGCCTGGAGCTCTGTTGTGCCTCCTGGCACACGCACCATTTCTGCTCTCTGACCTATGGTGCTTCTCCAGCACATTTGCAGGCTAGTCTCAAGGTTCTTCCTAGACCCGGCTCTGGGCTTCGGCCTATGTTCCACTGCTAGCTCTGTATTCTGTCTTGCTTTGTGGTGCCTCCTGGCACACTCTCTTTTCCTGTACTCTCTCTGACCCCTCTCTGTGCTTCTGCCTAGGTTCCGCTCCTTGCTTTGTCTTTTCCTTGCCCTGTCTGGTTTTCCCTTCCCCTTGTCTTGTTGTTTTAGTTACTGGCCTTCGGGTCATGTCACACAGGACAGGCATACGTGACAGATTGCCCCTTGCCTGCCTCCTGTGCCTTAGTCGTGCCGCTTGCTTGTGTCTCAGCCATGTGCACTGGCCAGTGAGGCATGTCTCCTGCCTTGAACCCTGGCGTGGCTCCTAGCACGTACCCTGCTTCGAACCCTGGCGTGGCTCCTAGCCCACACCCTGCCTCGAACCCTGGCATGGCTCCTAGCACGCACCCTGCCTTGAACCCTGGCTTGCCTGCCAGATTCCCGAAACCTGCCGACCGCTGCCAGAGGTCTGGAACCTGATGTCTGCGGCCTAATTTCCATAGCCTGATGCCTGGATCCTGTCGGTCGTTGCCAGTAGTCCGGAGTCCGATGCCATCGCACCCTGCCTTGGTCCCTGGCATGTCTTCTAGCATGCACCCTGCCTTGTACCCTGGCGTGTCTCCTAGCACGCACCCTGTCTTGGACTCTGGCGTGTCTCCTAGCACGCATCCTTTCTTGAACTCTGGCCTGTCTCCTAGCACGCATCCTCTCTTGAACTCTGGCATGTCTCCTAGCAGGCCTCCTGCCTTGAAACCCTGGTGTGTCTCCTAGCACGTACCCTGCCTTGGACCCTGGTATGTTTTCTAGCACGTGTTATGCCTTGAACATTTGGCATGCCCCTGCATGCACTTTGCTGTGTTTCACTGGTTATGCCTTGCACCTGATTAAAGCTTGAAACTACATTTATTGAAGAAACCCAGTGACCTCGCTTTATGTTTTGCACCCTGCTCAGCAGTCGTGGTGGCTCACCCCCTTTGTCTTGCCCCTGACACTCCCTGTATAGGGGGTGGTTCCTCACAAGGTCAGCTCACCCTCGGTGGGTGCCATAATACTTGCTAAACGCCTTTTTTAGAGATGCAGAGGTGCTGTCCCAGCCCTCCATCAACGCTGCGGCCACTTCATTACAGAGCTGCCGGGTCACCACAATGTCCTTGTACTGCTAGTCACGGCTGTCCCACAACGGGACACGCTCCTGGACAAGGATGATCAGTTGCTCATTGTCAATGTACAGATCTTCATCCCGTTGTAGAACCTAGAAAAGAAATACATTAGAATCGTGGAAATTGTGGAGAATGGTATAGAGAAAACAAAAAAAAAATAGAACATGAAAAAAAGGACATAAAAACATGAATAGAAAACATAATTTAAAAGAAAAGGTAACTTTAAATAATGGATAATAACATTGCGTCTCCTCCCCGCCGGGACTTGTGTACGCTGCTTCGGCTGTTCCGGTTCACTTGGCTGGTCCGATGCTGAGGTCTGTAGAAGAGCAGAAATAATTACCCATTTGTAGAGGCAGGTATACTTACACAAAGGCAACAAAATACTCACCTCACACTCTGCGTCTGCCAGTTCTTCCCTGGAAGGACTGTATTGGGATCCAGAAGACATGCTGGAAAAATAAAAAGCAAAACATTAGTACATAATATATTTTAAAGGACAGGCTCACATAAATTGATTTTAGAATACTCACATTATAGCTGCTGTGTTCTCCAAAGTAGTGGATTGTCTCTGGCTGGGTGGGTGTTGTCTTGTCTTCTTTGTCTTGCAGTCTGTCTGGAGAGTAAGGGTACCGTTACACTTAGCGATGCACCAGCGATCCCGACCACGATATGACCCGGTCAGGATCGCTGGTGCATCGCTAAGTGGTCGCTAGTGAGCTGCCAAACAGGCAGATCTCACCAGTGGCATAGCAGCGGTCGGGGGTCGCTACTTACCTGTCAGACGAGGCGATCCTGACGTCCTCCCGCCCGCGTCCACGCGTCGCTCGTCGCCATAGCAGGAAGCCCAGCAGGAAGTGGCCGACGAGAAATGGTCCAGGACGTTCTTGCGCGATCAGCGATAATCAGCGGGGGAGCCGGTCGGAGGTAAGTATCACACATAGCGATATCGCTATCAATATCACTGCTGCGTCACAAAACCAGTGACGTTATAGCGATATTGCTAGCGATGTCACTATGTGTAACGGGCCCTTAATGATCTGGCACTACAGACCCCTTGTTTTATCTACCCTCCTCCAAAACAATGTTGCTTGTTTATGGGGTGGATTAAACAAGTGTCTAGACATTGTTTACTCTGAAATCGCACTTCACAGCGCACGTCAGGGACCCCATAGAGAATCATTTGTCCGTGTCTAATGCGTGCTTTTAGCGCCTCTCACTCGGCCGTATTCCTCGCCAGTGTGACCCCGGCCTAAGCCAGAAGTGGCTTGAAAACAAAAGGCAAGATTCTGACGACTTTCTTCAAAAACTATTTCTGGCTTAGACTTAAAAAGGACCCTGAAAAAAACTGCAGTGTGAGTCCAGTCTGAATGAGTTTTCAATATTTAAGCAGTGTCAAAACCGCAGTGGCCAGATGTTACAGCATAGTGGATGGGATTTCTAGAAATCCCATGACCACTATGCATGCAATGTGCGCTGCAGATAACCCGCGGACACTGACATGTGGTGCGTTTTTCATGATCATTGCATATCAATTTCTTTTGTGGAAACAGTAGTCTCCGCAACAGAAATTTGAGGCTGTGTGCCCACATTGCGTTTTTGTAAGCGTTTCCGCAGCGTTTGTGCTGGATCAGACGCTGCAGAAATGCTTACAAGATGCTTCTAATTCATTTGCATGCGTTTTTGGCTTTTTGTGCCAATGCATGCGTTTTAACCGCTCAGGAATTGCTTAGCCATCCCCAATGTTCCCAGAAATCGCGTGTCAAAAAACGCGCGTCTTTTTCCGGGGGTTTTCTGGGAAAGGGGATCCTTTTCCTGAGCGTTTAAAAACGCTAGCGTGGGCATATAGCCTAATAATTAGAATGTAGTGAATGCGGTAAATCTACACGGTTCAGTGAACACATGAAAATGCTCTGTGTTCAAAGCGCTGAACTTCTGGAACATGGGCATACACCCTTAGAAGACTCGAAGCTGCGATCATTCGATCGCCTGTACTACACAAAGGAGGGCTATGTAACATAAATGATGATCTATGAACACTGGCAAAACAAGCTGATTTTTTATATGCTACAAATCCAGCTGCTCTCATTTTACATGCTTTACCGAAGACACACAAACAAATCTCACCTCCTCCCATGCGCCCCATTGTCTCAGGAATTGGTTCACTTGGTGAACACCTGGCACAATGGATAGATTCCATTTTTCAGCCTTTGGTCCAGCGTATACATGACTATCTAAAAGACTCTGGTGATGTTTTGAGGTTGTTTCATAATGTTACTTGGGAGCCTTCTTGGTCCTGGCTCAGTTGCGATGTAATTTCGCTCTATAGCAGTATACCTCACCATGTTGCCATAACAGCTGTTAACCCCTTAAGGACCGGGGTTATTTTCGTTTTTGCGTTTTTGTTTTTCGCTCCCTTTCCTCCTAGAGCCATAACTTTTTTTATTTTTCTGTCAATATGGCCATGTGAGGGATTATTTCTTGTGGGACGAGTTGTACTTTTGAACAACACCATTGATTTTACAATGTCATGTACTACAAAACGGGAAAAAAATTCCAAGTGCAGTGAAATTGCAAAAAAAGGTGCAATCCCACACTTGTTTTTTGCGTGGCCTTTTTGCTAGGCTCACTAAATGCTAAAACTAACCCACCATTATGATTCGCCTGGTCATTACGAGTTCATAGACACCAAACATGTCTAGGTTCTTTTTTATGTAAGTGGTGAAAAAAAAATCCAAAGTTTGCTAAAACAAAGCAAAAAAAAACAAAACACCATTTTCCGAGACCCGTAGCGTCTCCATTTTTCGTGATCTGGGGTCGGGTGAGGGCTTATTTTTTGCGTGCCTAGCTGACATTTTTAATGATACCACTTTTATGCAGACACGTTCTTTTGATCGCCCGTTATTGCATTTTAATGCATTGGCACAGAGATAAAAAAAAAGTACCGTAATTCTGGGGGTTTGATTTTTTTTCTCACTACGCCGTTTAGCGATCGGGTTAATGCTTTTTTTTATTGATAGATCGGGCGATTCTGAACGCGGCGATACCAAATATGTGTATGTGTAATTTTTTTTATGGTTTTATTTTTAATAGGGCGAAAGGGGGGTGATTTGAACTTTTATATTTTTTTTATTTTTTTCATATTTTTTAAAATACTTTTTTTTAATTTTGTCATGCTTCAATAGCCTCCAAGGGAGGCTAGAAGCATGCCATACTTGATCACCTGCTATATATAGGCGATGAGCTGATCGCCCATATGTAGCAGAATTACTGCATAGCTATGAGCGCCGACCACCGGGTGGCGCTCATAGCAAAGCGGCATCAACAATCATAGATGTCTCCAAGAGACCTCTGGTTGTTATGCCAGCACATCACTGACCCCCGATCACGTGACGGGGGTCAGCGATGACCTCATTTCCGGCCCGGCGGCCGGAAGCGCCGGTTAAACGCCGTTGTCAGCGTTTGACAGCGGCGTTTAACGGGTTAATAGGTGCAGGTGGATCGCGATTCCACCTGCGCCTATTGCGGGCACATGTCAGCTGTTCAAAACAGCTGACATGTCCCGGCTTTGATACTGGCTCAGCGCCGGAGCCCTCATCAAAGCAGGGGAGAAGTCCAATGACGGACTGTGTCCGTCATTGGACATTAAGGGGTTCATTTTCATTTACAAAAGTATGGTCATTTTACCACTAATTTGCCTGATTATATTCTAGCGGTTTTAAGTTTTTTACTTACTCATAATTATTTTTCTTTCAATAATATTTTTTTTTTACAGAATTCAGGCGTTTCCATGGGGGCCAAATTTTACCCTTCGTTTGCCAACCTTGTATTGGCATGGTGGGAGGAGTTATAAATTTTCAATGCTGTTAACCCTTTTGTTGATCACATTCAGTATTATTCTAGATACATAGATGATTTATTATTGGTTTGGAAAGGAAATTTGGATCAAATGTTTTTTTTTTCCATGGATAATTTAAATTAAAATCCATTTAATTTAAACTTCACTCATTCTGTTGACAGTAAATCTATTTATTTTTTAGATTTGTCTGGAAGGAATGCCTTTTTCCATTATTGCCAGTTCTACTTGTCGTAAAAAAAAATGCGGGCAACACCATATTGCATGCAGATAGTTTCCATCCCGCACACACTATCAAGTCAATTCCCGTTGGTGAATTTATTCGTGCAAAACGCAACTGTAGTGATTCTCTTTCATTTGAACGTGAAAGTGCACGTATTCAAAATAGATTAAAAAAACTTCACTATCTTAGATGGACTCTTGAGAGAGCACTCAAGATTGTGGAAGAGAAACCGCGTAATTCTCTCATTAATTTAGAATGTACCTCACAGGAGGCTATTCCACCCAATAAGGTTATAAAAGAGAATTCCAAATTTTGAAATAGTAGTCCCTCTTTAGTTCTTACTCACAACGTTTTTTTTAAGTCCATTTCTAGTATAGTCTATCGCAGTTTAAACATTCTTAAAAGTGACAGTACTTTGGATAAAATTCTTGAGAACGGGATCCAAATCGTTTCCAGAAGATCTCCGACTCTTGGCAATTTTTTGTCACCTAGGTTTTTCACATCAAAAAAACGCACCAAAAGAAATTAGTTATCAATTAAGGGTTTTCACAGATGTGGTCATTTCCCATGTAAAACCTGTTCACGACTTCCGGTTCCGGCGCTGTGATGTGAGGACGCAGGAGACAGAGCTCCGCGCTCCCCTCAGCTACAAAGATCGACAAAGATCACCCCAAGGCTGTGGGAGACAGCGGGAAGTGAGGGATAAGTAGTAGGAGACGCCGGTATATGGAGCGGTACCTTCTCCGGAGCGGCGGCAAACATTTAAAGCCAGGAGCTGCTGGGGAAGACCACGCAGCACGAGATCCCAAAATGGCGGCGGGCGCGGCAGACGCGGGATACAGCGGTCTGCAGGGAGGTGAGCAGAGCCTGATGGAGGAGGAGGGGAGAAGGCAGCATGAGCAGCCGGCAGAGCAGTCAGTTATCGGACGTGCTCATAGACTATGATCGCCTGGCAGGAGCAGTGGCAGCACACCTGGCAGACAAGATAAAGGAGTCCCTGGAGGCCATGGTGGGGGTGGCGCTATCCCCCATTAAAGAACAGATCACACAGCAGGGAGCCAGAGTGGCAGAGCTGGAACAAAGATTATCTAATACAGAGAATGAGGTGACAACGTTAAAGGGGAAAATGAAGGAGATGGAGGAGGGTTCCCAGGCTATGAAAGACAAACTGGAAGATCTAGAAAACCGGTCCAGGAGAAGCAACTTAAGACTGGTGGGGTTACCGGAATCAATAACCATGCGGCAGCTGGATAACATTTGTGAAGCAGAGCTTCCCAAGGCGCTGGGCCTGACACACAGATGCAGAGTGGAAAGAGCGCACAGAGTGGGCCCTGTAAGAGAAAACACGGGCGCATGGGGAGCGGACGGGAAGGAGGGTAATGCAGGGGTGACTGGAACAGCCAGACCGCGCCAAGTCATAATAAAATATTTGGAATACAAGGACAAAGAAGAGTTGTTGCGAGCATTTAGAGGACGAAGGACCCCACTGTTTCTTCAAGGACATAAAATATTGATCTTTGGGGATTATTCGGCAGAGGTCACCCGGAAAAGGAAGTCCTTCAGCAAGATATGCACCACACTGTACCGCAAGGGTATAAAGTTTCAACTACTCTACCCTGCTCTTCTGAGAGTGACAAAACGAAATGGATCTTTTTTTGTGACAAAGGACTTGAGAGAGGCGGAGAGATGGATGGAGGAGATGGAGGACAGAAACCTGACAAGTGAATCTCCGGAGAGGAGGGGTGGTCGACACGGGGAGAGGGAAGGGGAGGTTTGGGAGGAGGGCTGGAACGAATGGACTGAAAGGAGAGAGGAAGGGAAGGAGCCTCACATGGAGAACCCTAAGGCACGAAGATCGCCGTCACACAAGTCGGGAAACCAGGGCAGGGGAGTGCCTTGAGAGAGACTCTGGGGAGTAGGTTTGAAGACTGAACTGAGGGATTTATGAGAGGAGAGATTGACAGATAGTGGGGGTTGAAGTGGCCTCTTCTTACTGGTTCCTCTCGTCTCTCCAGATGTTATTGATATTGGGGTTTTGCTTACTCTGAGGGGTAGGGGTAGGGGAGTACTAATATCTGGGGGGGATCGGGTTTCTTTCGCATTTATATTTTTATTTTATTTGATAAACTCCTCTGTTGGATGTTGAGGTATCCACAAAGCTGGGAAGAAGAAAGATTCTGGGTTCAGTAATGACAAATATTATGCATGGGAAAGGAGGGAGGGGGTGCTATATGTTGGCTAGACTACTGACCAAGAAGGCCTTGTTTGGGTTAGTTGGGTAATAAATTAATGAGGGATAGACTACGTATAATTCTTAATTAAATGGCTGAGGGAGAATAGCGGAGCCAGGAGCATCACAGAAAAAATGGGAGTGCAGAGACATTTGATTGTACAGGGGGGGATAGTTGAGGGGTTGTTAATTGTTAATGGATACAGGAAGGGTGGATGGGTACAGGGAATGCAACGGCATAAGCGCACTGAACGCTTGAAGGAAGCAAAACACCACACATATGAAAGACCACATGGCGACTTGACATATTTGAGGAATTGGGATAATGGTTAAAATAGTGACATGGAATGTAAAAGGATTGAAGTCACCACATAAACGTATGATGATATTGAGGCACCTCAAAAGATTGAAAGTGGATATAGCATTATTACAGGAGACTCATCTACCCCAGGGAGATTTCTTTCGTATGCAAAAACTATGGGTGGGAAAAGTAGTTGGGTCAGGCGCCATGGGACGCAAGGCAGGGGTGATGATTTTGATCAACAAAAATTTTAACCACACGATAGTGTCTCAGACCAATGACGAGGAAGGGAGGTATATCTACATCAAGCTTTCCAGTCCACAGGGAGAATTTGGTATACATAACATATATGCCCCCAATAATGAACAAACTTCTTTTTTTAACTTCATCACTCAGGAATTGGAAAAGGATACGGAACTCAAAAGGGTGGTTGGAGGGGACTTTAATGCGGTGGTATCAAGGGGGAAGACAAGAGATATAGTAGGGATGATGGTAGGCCGATTAGAGAGGTAAAAGGTTTAATGGCCAAGCTTTTGGAGGACACAAATTTGAAAGATAGCTGGAGATTGCATCATCCAAATGACCGGGAGTACACTCACTATTCACATCCTCATGAAGCGTGGTCCAGGATTGACTACATTTTGGTTGACCAACTTTTGATGCATAGGGTTAGAGATGTGGTTATTGAGGATATGGTGATATCGGATCATAGCCCAGTGCTTTTAGACATCACTGATACAATACAGAGGGGGACAGATTATCTGTGGAGGTTTCCGTCGTTTTTGCTTAGAGACAAGGAATTTGCCAAAACTCTGATCGAATGGTGGGATGATTATAGCAGTACTAATAGTGAACATGCGGCGGATGTAATGTTGTTCTGGGAAACTGCAAAAACAGTACTGAGAGGTAGATTGATGGGACATGTAGCTAAACTTAGAAAGCATACTCATAAACAATACCAAAACGCAAGCGAGGCCCTCAGAGAGAAATACGCGGGGTACTTAGCAAACAAGACACAAAGTGCGAAAGAGGAGTGGAAGGCAGCGAGACAGGAATTTCACTCTTGGGTGGGGAAAAGAGAGGACCTGATACGATCACAACAGGAAGTTGATCTACACAAATTTGGCAATAAAGCGGGGAAATTATTGGCCAATCTGGCGAAAGGACGACGACCAATGACCTTGATAACTAATATGACTAGACCGGACGGGAGCAAATCCTCAAACCCAAAGGAGATTACAGAGATTTTGGGGAAATACTATGCGAATTTATATAGCAGGGGGGAAGAGACGGGAGACAGGGGAAGTGATCTGTTGGGAAAAATAAAACTTTCGCAAATAAATTCGGAAGAGCTGTCCAGATTGAACGCGGAAATAACAATAGAGGAAGTACAGTCGGTAATAAGGGATTTGAATATACACAAGGCACCGGGACCTGACGGGTTCAATGGGGAATTTTATAAAGAAATGGGAGAGCAGATAGCGCCGGTTTTGACTAGAATGTACAATAAAATAATGGGAGGATGTGGAATTTCAGGACATCTCAACACTGCGTACATAAAATTGATACCCAAGGGTGATAAGAATCTAGACAATCCAGCAAACTATAGGCCAATTTCATTAATAAATCAGGATCTTAAAATCTTGGCCAAATTGATGGCCAATAGGTTGGCGGAGATAATACCAAATTTAATTTCACCGGCACAATCGGGGTTTGTTAAAGGGAGGGCAGCGGTGACAAATGTGCGGAGGGCCATGTTGGTAATGGATGCTATTAGACACAGGGATCTTCGAAAGGAGGAATGTCCAGCCATGGTCACGCTTGATGCTGAAAAAGCGTTCGACAGCGTGGGGTGGACATGGAGACGGTACTCGACAATATGGGGATAGAGGGAGCCTTTCGTACGTTTATAGGAGTATTATACGCGAATCCTCAGGCGAGGGTGGCAACGCCCGGGTTCCTGTCGCAGTCTTTCCCTTTGAACAAAGGGACTAGACAGGGATGTCCATTGTCACCCCTTCTGTTTAACCTTGCCATTGAGCCATTGTCTCGACTGTTAAATGAAGGAGATTGTTTCGAAGGCATTAGTGTTGGGAAGGAACGACTGCACTCAGCGCTATTTGCGGATGATATTATATTATTCATGAACAATCCTCAGAGGGACCTACCGAAAGTGATAAAACAGATAGAGGAGTTTGGGAGCTTGTCAGGTTTTAAATTGAACAGAACAAAGTGTGAAATACTATTTCTCTGTGGGCAAAGGATGCCACTAATGGTAGCAGATGGAACAAGGGGGGAAATCTGTGGGATACCAATAGCAAAGTCACATCTTAAATATCTAGGAATACAAATGGGATGTACGTCAGCATCGATATATGACTTAAACTACAAACCTTTGATACAGAAAATAGAACGGGAATTGAAGTTGTGGGAAGGGCTACCGTTATCTCTGCTAGGTAGAAATCATCTCTTGAAAATGATGTGCTTTCCAAAGTTACTCTACCCAATGCAGACCATCCCCATGTTGTTGAAACATACAGACATAAATAGATTGAATAAAGCATTTTCGACATTCCTATGGAGGGGGAAAAGACCGAGAATTAAAACGGAAAAATTGATGCAATCTTTGGAACAAGGAGGCATTAAACTGCCAAATATTAGAGGGTATAATTTGGCATGCCTGATGAGACATGCCATAGACTGGTTGAGGAAGACAAATGGGCATTCTGACATACGTTTGGAGAGTGGGTTTTGTAAACCCTGGGATTTAGGGGCACTATTACACACGTCATTGGCCAACATACCAAGGAACATTAAACACTCACTGGTATGTAGAGATACGGTGATGGCCTGGAAGGCAGTGAGGAAAAAATTCAAGTTGTCTTGGAGAATATCCAAGCATCTTGATATATGGAGGTTCCCAGATTTCCCAGCGGGAAGAGACAACAAATTATTTTCAGAATGGAAGAACAAGGGGATAAAAAGGGTGACAGATCTAATACATGAGGTGGAGAATAGATGGCTGACATACCAGGAAATCGTGACAAAATATGGGCTATCCACATTTCAAATCCTCCAATACAAACAGATAGAAAAGGGGCTAATGTCACAATTGAGGGATGTTAGAATGGAACAGGTGACGAATGACTTGGACAGAATTATTATGAAAGACCGACATGAGAATTCTATCTCCGCATTATATAAAGCTTTGAGGGAGGTTTTGATTCCAATCTGCCCAGAACAAGTCTGGAGAGCATGGGCAAGACAACTGGGTGACTCTGAAGCAGGGGAGAAGATATTACAGGGGTGGATGAAGATGAGGAAGGAGGTGATTAATGAAGGTTGGAAGGACACTCAATATAGACTGATGCATAGAGCAATTTATGGTTTTAATATCCCAAATACACAACAGATAAACAGAGTGACTCAGTGCCCCAAATGTAAATTGCCAAAAACAGACCTGTTCCATGGGATCTGGCAATGCCCAGAGAGCCAGAAATTCTGGAAAGGATTGCAATTATTTATGCAAAAAGTGGGGAGTGTGGAAATTGAAATGGATCCATTGCTGTGGATCTTTCATTATAGGAACAAGGGACAGGTAGTAAGAGGAGGAGAGGAACAGAGGCCCAAATTACCAAAATTGTTTCATGGGGTGGCTATGATAGGTAAGAGGGCTCTACTGTCCAAATGGCTTGAGGGAAGTGTGCCGTTGATGGAAGAGGTGATGGGACAGATTAAATCTTTACTCAGAATCGAACAGCTGGAGGCGGAAAGGAACAAGGAGGGTCTGACGGGTAAATTCTTTAAAAAATGGAGGCTTTTCATAGTAAGACAATGTGATGAAGAGGAAATAAGGAGAATAGTAAGGCCCTTTAAATATACTGAATGGTACCTACTGGAAGACATCCAAAACAATTTGGGGAATCTGAAGTTGGCTAATGAAGGCGAGGTGTAAGGTCCTGGTAGGGACAGGAGTTAAAAAGGATAAATGTGTGGTGATATTTTACAGAGGTGATGCTTGCAATCTGTGTTTTACAAGTGGTCTAGACATAACATGTGTGCGAAGTTGCTAGGGGAGACCATTGAAAATGTAAGAGGAAGAGGGTTTGTTTAAGGGAGGGTAGGAAGGGAGGATGATAGACTGAGTTATTGTCTGTTTATTGGAAAAATGACTTGTCATGTGAAATGAAGCAATGTCTATGAAAATTTGAAATAAAATTTGTGTTTAAAAAAAAAAAAAACCTGTTCACATTCAACCACAACGATGACTTTTTCTAATACCATTAATGATTTTCTGAATTGTAATACTGATCATGTAATATACATTATTGAATGCAAACAATGTAACTTGAAGTATGTGGGTTCCACTATTAGAAAATTAAAAGAGCGCATACGTGAACACATCTGATATTGTACATCCTACCATCTGTAATATTTCTAATGCCTCCAAACACTTTATTACAACCACAATAGAGATTTATCATTCTTTAATGTTTTTGCCATTGAACAGGTTAAAAAACATCCACGTTGTGGTAAGAGAAAAACATTTACGGGATAAAGAAGCTTTGTGGATCCTTTTTTTGGATTCACGCGTTCCTACTGGATTAAATCTGAAGAAAGAATTCATGTTATATTATTGACACTGATTGTTTTAGTGTTTTGTTTTTAATTGTCTTTCTTTGCTGCAAATGGTTTCTCCAATTAATTAGTTTCACCTGTATGTATTAGTTATATTCTCATACCCCACCCCTGGGAGACATTCTGAGTCTAAGAACACTTGTTGTTCGAAACGCATCCAGTCTCCTCATTGCAACTTTTCATCCGTTTTCACCGGTCGGGTTTTATATTCTGTTTTTTCACGTTTTATGGAAATTAAAATAAACGTCTTGGATTTTACCTCCCTGAGCTGGACTTTACTTTTTATTGAATCATAGATTTACAATGAGTGGCACGGGGGTCTTCTGCAGACCCAGGCTGTCATGACAACCCATCGGCGCACGGCGATCACATGACAGGGCCACCGACGGGCGTGTCTTTTGACGTGCTTCCGGTTCGTGCACGTTAAATGCCGCTGTCAGATATTAACAGCGGCATTTAACATGTTAACAAACGCGGGTGAATTGCCAATCCACCTGTGGCTGTTAGAGGCACATAACAGTTGATCCGAAGCTGTCATGTGCAGGGGAAGATGAAGGCTCATTGCTAGCGCCCACAGAAAATTCAGGGAGATGATCTTGGACATATCTACATGCCCAAAGTCATGAAGGGGTTAATAACAACTAGTGTTACCATTCTCTATGTCAGTAGACTTTGCTCCTACAAAGTTTGACACAGTCAGCACTGACAGGTTAGCATGTAGGGACATGTCAAGGGTGGGATTCGGCCTGTTCTCATTGGTTTGGGGGCCAATGGTTTCCTGTACCACACTAATAGCTGCTAGTGCGGATGTCAGTGGCATATAACATCACTGCCATGCGCTGGCCCGTCCATGCAGCAGATAACGCAGGATGAGAACGCCGCTGGATAGGTAAGATTTTTTTTTATTGTAAAAGAAGAGCGGTGTATGGGGCTAGCATGGGATAACATATTGGGACCAGGTTGAGGGACATTATAGGAATGTTATCTTCCAGGGTACATTCCGTGGATGACAAGAATTTTTTCCAAGTCCTACCGTAAATTCATGTAGTGACCGGTTTCCTACTAGTAAGCAAGATAGAGACCAGGTTGGGAGAAAACCCCTTACTCTCTAGCACTGACCTCTCAAGTTCCAGGATGTTAAGTGCAGCCCAGTCACCTGAGGATGAAATATGGGCCTCTGAGCTAGAAGGTCCGAGATCTCTGGAAGGGCCCATGGATCCGTGACTGACATGTTCCTCGGCCAAAAGAACCAGGGCCTCTTGGACCAAAAGGGGGCTATGAGCACAACTCTTGCCCTGTCCTGCCTGATCTTCCTGAGGACCGCTGGAATCAGACAAATTGGGGTGAAGGCGTAGGCCAGGGTGAAGTCCCATCTGACCCGAAAAGTGTCCACCGCCTGAGGATTTTCTTTTGGGAGCAGAACCTTTCTACTTTGCTATTCCGGCGAGTAGCAAAAGGTCGATCTCCGGACACCCCCACATGGCCACTATCTGCCTGAATATTAAGGCCTTGAGGGAGCATTCTCCCTGTAGCAGCAATTTGCGGCTCAAAAAAATCTCCTGTGATATTGTTCTTCCCTCTGATATGAAGAGCAGATAAAGAATGTTCTCCTTTGTGAGGCCAAAAATCCACTTGGTAATCTGCATTAGGGAATGGGAACGTGTGCCCAACTGATGATTCAAGTATGCGACCATGACCTGGTTGTCCGAAAGAATCTTTCCATGGTTGTCTTGTAGGAATGGAAGAGACTGTGTAATGCCTTCTCTACTACAAAGAGCTCCCACATGTTTGAGGAGCCTTCCTTTTCTGCCGCCGACCATGTACCCTAGACCAGATGGTTGTCCAGACGAGCACCCCACCCCCTGGGACTGGCATCCGTGACTACCCTGGTGACATGACGAAACCAAGAACCGCTCCCAAAGGGATTTTATTTTTAACCACCAGTGGAGTGAATGTATTACTTCCCAGGGCAGTGTCAGTGAACCTTCCAGATAACCCCATAAGGAACGTTGGATTTCCAATACGTACCACTGCAATTCCCTTGAGTGGACCTGGGCCCATTTTACTGTTGGGACACAGGTGAGGGACACCAGAAGGGACATAGCATTCGTGAGGGACATTACCAGATCTTGTATTGATCTGGAGAAGAGAATGGATATATTTTCCCTCTTTTGATCCGGTAGGCGACACTCCTGCAGGCAAGAGTCGAGCAAGAGCCCCCAAGAGATGTGTCCGTTGTGGGCCTAATCTTCATTTTTCTAGTCTTCCAAGATGGTGGCGTTCTCTCTCAATTGACTCTGGCAATGACTGAATGAACGACTCACTATTAGGAAGTCGTCTAAGTATGGGATGACCATTCTGTTTTTTCTCTCTCTCTGAGGTGGGCTGTGATATAGAAGAGTTAATGGTTTGCTCTTATATCCCTTTAATTGCCTTTAAGACTTCTAATGCCTTCTGCCCTATTATTGCAAGAGTTATTCTTATGTAGACTACTAGTCTCTGTGTTCAAGGAAACTATACTTGTTATCATATTTGTTCTCAAAAGTCAGTTACAACATGTTCTGGACACATTGTAAACATGATATAACCCTGAAAGTGATGATGGGGGCTACATGAGCTCCATAGAGTTGCATTTGTTGTAAATGGTATAAAATATTGCCTTGTATTTCATTACGTCAGATAAAATGATTTGACCACGGCTTGTGTGTTGAGTCTCTTTGTCTCCAAGCGCTTGCAACAGAAGGGCGAAAAACCTCACAATCCGGACTCACTGGTGATCTGGCATAGCTGACGCTTGGTCAGAACAAAAAGCAGCTACAACAGCTGTTACTTCTGCTATTAGCTTCGTGAGCACACGAGGAGCCAGGCCAAAGGGGAGAACCCTGTACTGGAAGTGCCTTGTGGCGCCCCCTACCGGTACTGCAACTCTGAGAAACCTCTGGAACGCTGCGTGTATTGGCACGTGGTGATGCACGTCTTTCTGGTCCAGGACGGCCATATAGCAACCAGTATAGCAACCAGGAAAGAGCAGTTGTATCACTGACCTTATTGACTCCATTTTGAACTTGGGAATCTTCAAGAACTTGTTCAGGACTTTTAAAGTTGATAATTGTTCTGTATGAGCCATCCGGCTTATTTATCAGAAACAAGGAAAAGAAGTCTTTCATTTCTTCTCCTGATGGAACTTTCTGCAGAACGTTCTTCTCTAGGAGGCTTAGTATCTCTGATTCGAGGGCTACTTGCTTTAAGATGGATGTCCGTGGGGTAGTCTTGAAAACCCAGTCTGGTGGATATCTCAGGAACTCCAGCTTTTATCCTGATCTTACCAGGCTGAAAATCCAAGTGCAAAGGATATTTTCTCCCAGGCTGGAAGGAAAAAAGGAGTGTCTTCCTCCCGCCAGGGGTAGCGAGTCATTTAGAGGGCTTCCTACTATCCTGGGAAGGATTGCTGAATAGGTACCCCTTTGCCTTTCCTTGGTCGATCCTCCCATCTACTGTATTCCGTGGTCGGTCTCCTTCTGCCCAAATTTTTTCCTTTGAAAGGACTGCCTGAAAGACGAGAAGGTAGGCTTTGGGAACCCTTTCTCTTTATCAGCAGCTTTTTCCAAGATGTCATCCAAAGCTGAACCGAATAAGTTCTGACCTTCACAAGGGAGAGAGCCCAGTTTCCCTTTTGCTTGCACGTCCCCAGAGGAACCTTCTAACCCTACTGCTCTCTGGCCTGCATTGGATAATGCAAATCTTGCAGTTAGTCTGGCCGATGCATCTGATAAGAAGGCTGCCGCCCCTGTTTACTGGGATTGTGGCCAGAATGGAGTCTCTGGGTGAATTTTCCATCAGCTGGACTTCCAACCTACTCAGCCAGACCATAAGAGACCTTGCTGTACAGGTTTCCGCAAAGGCTGTCCTCAGAGCGCCTGCCGTTGACTCCCAGGTAGCCTTGAGAAAGGTGTCAACCTATCAAGGGAGTCTTTCAGTAATCTTGCATGTTCAAAGGGAACGTATGATTTTCCTTGTGGTCTTGGATATAGCGACATCCAATTTTGCCGCTTTATTCCAGGACGAGGTAGCCTCTTCTTCAAAGGGGTACTTCCTTTTAAAGGAGAATGGCAGGTGGTCCTTCTCATCTGGCCTTTCCTATTCTTTATTAATGAGATCCAGCACCTTCTCATTCATAGAGAAGGATCTACACTTTTTCCTGTCCAAGGTCCCAAACATTACATCCTGGACAGATGTCTTGGTCTTCTGGTCGACTAGACCCATTTTGGACCTCAGGGCCTTAACTAAATTATCCACTTCAGCTAGGGCAGTGTTCTTCAACTCCAGTCCTTAAGCGCAACCAACAGGTCAAGTTTTCAGGATTTCATTAGTACTGCCCAGGTGATGGAATTATTGCCTGTGCAGGTACTGCAATTATCACCTTGGCCATACTAAGGAAATCCTGAAAACATGAATCGTTGGAGGCTATTGAGGACTGGAGTTGGGGGAACATTGCTCTAGGGGGAAGCAATAACCCGCTCCCGAGTCATCTTCCGACGAGGATGACTCAGAAGACTCCTGTAAAACCCCTTCGTCCGAGTATATAGCCGATGATTTGCGAGAAATTTTAGCCCTATCTCTGCGTGGAGCTTCCTCCAAGAGGGACTCATTTTCTACCTCCATCCTGATGAAAGTTCTTAGGGTGGAGAACTCTGGTGTCTCATTTGTCACTGTGTCAAGGATACATGCTTGGCACAGCTTCTTGGGCTATGTACTAGCTAGACCTGACTGCACAGAGCAGCAAAGATTAAGGATTTAAATTTGAAACATTACTGGTAAGTCATTGTATTGCTTGTACACTTACACTATATACTACTAGATGTGTGCCCGATGCTATCGCATCGGGAGGGCAGTAACATCACGATGCGGACAGCTTTGTGGCGCTGGGAGTGGCGGCCCACCCACTTCTGTGCAGTCACAACTGGCAGGAAAGACGGTGTTTTGCGGCCTGTGCTGGAGATGGTGTGAGGCTCCACCAGAGGGTGGCCGCACCCAATCTCCAGAACAGGCCTCAAGCTGCGGTCTTTCCTGCCGGCTGTGACTGCACGGAGGTTGGTGGGCAGGCAGCGGCGGGATCCTGCGCGTGTAGTAAGGTGGTGGGTCCTGGCGGGGATCCGGCAGCGGCATCCCTCTCATTACACCCGCTTCATTACACTCCTCTCTTTATAGCCCCTCGTTACACCCCTTTCACAGCCTCGTGATCGCAGCGGTGGCCTGGATCCGAGCGGCGGCTGGGATCCAAGCAGCGGCCCGGATCCCAGCGGCAGCCAGGATCCCAGCGGCAGCAGGGTTCCCAGCAGCGGTTGGGATCGCAGCGGTGGCCTGGATCCGAGCGGCATCACTTGGGTGTTCCAAAATGGCGGTCGGCGTACTTCCGGTACGGCGCAGTGGATTGTGGGATTCAGGGACATCCAGACGGAAGTGGATGACAGACAATTTAAGGCAATTAAATACATAGATATGCAGAGCTCAGGTCAATGTCTCTGGTGATCACTATATTACCTGTACACTATATACAGAGCTCCTGTGTATAATGGCACCGGTGAGCACTATATTATCTGTACACAGGTCCTGCGTATAATGGCACTAATGGTAATATTAGTGTTATCAGTATTATGGCTTTTATGAATGATCAGTGTTCAGTCACTATGGGGTGGTAATATGTTGTCTGATCATGGCGTGGTGGAATTTCTCCTTCGTATGTGGTATTATCCACTCACTGTGGTGGTAATATGTGGTCAGATCATGGTATGGTGGTATTTATCCCCTGTATGTGGTATTTGGTCAGTATGTGGTGATAATATGTGGTCTGGTCATGGTATGGCAGCATTTTGAGCATGTTTGTCTTGTGGCTGCTGAGTTCAGAGATTTGGTACAGCAGACAGTTGAAATGACAGATTGACAGGTGGTCATCCTTTCCAATTTGAGCAGGGTTTCTTTTGTACAAATTTTCAAAAAACTTGTAAAAACCCCTTTAATACTGCACGAAGATGTGAATGACCGTGACTGGAACAATGTGGACTGGACAGGAGGTAATGAGACTATAAATGAAGGTACAGGTGGAGTAAAACGGGGAAAGCGCTTTTACTTAACGTTACCTGTATTTTGTGGGTGGGGAAAGTGTGCGTGAACATGGGAGTGGCTTCAATCTCCCTGGACATGCCCCATGGAAAAGTGGAAACATTATACCAGCTCAGCCATCAATGTTATAAAGGAAAAACGTAGGAACAGAATAATTCACAGATACTCCCAATACATATGGGCAGGGTCTCCGAGAAAAATGCCTTGACACCACCGCTTTCCGGTGGACAAATAATCATAGTGATGAGTGGTTGATATAATGCAGAAGTATACATTGTAGTTGCTGCCAGAGAGTGTGACCTATTTAAGAGCTAACCCTCTAATAAAAAAAAATTGAAGTGAAAGTCAAACAAAAGAAAGATTAGTTTAATAAAAAAAAACAAAAACAAAAAACACAAACACTATTCACAGTTCCCCACAGAAAAGAGAAATGTTGAAGCTGCAACAAGTTATAGCAAGAAACATTCTCCAGACAGATTCATTCAATTCCCTCTTGTTTATCCTTAATGGCAACCTGCAGAAATAAACAACAACAATTAACATATGATACTGGTTCATGTAGTAGGCAGCATAGCCCTGTATGAATAAAACCCACTTAACTACAACCAATACTGTAAATTTCAACATTTCACGTTACCAATGATCATAACGGAATAAATACAATGGAGGGGATTTATGAAGCTAAATGTGCCAAACGTCTGGAGCAATTTGTGCCGAAAATCTTTCCTGACTTGCACCATATACCACTTTCTGTACCTTACCCTCCAATGGGCATTGTCTAGTTAAAAGAGATATGATGAAATAGAAAGTGTATTGTCTAAATGTGTCACATGTACCAAAAATGAGAATTTCTTGTACAAAGCTAACCAATGTGTTTAAACTAAAGCCCAGATTTGTGAAGATCGGCAGTTTTCATGCTGGGATTGATAAAGAGGATACTAGAGTCAGATGCTCCTGATTCATTAAAGGGAATCGGTCAGCGGGTTTCTGCTATGTAATGTGAAAACAGCAGGAGATAGAGGCTGAGACACTGAATTCAGGGAAATGTCACTAGTGAAAGTGTGTGCTGTTTACTAACTGTGAAGGATTTACCACTAAGAGATTCTATACAGACTGTAGTCAACACAGGAAGCAGAATACAGTAAATTTTCTTTATGTCAACACCCTTTTTGATAATCGCAACCTGTTACTGTCATCTCTCCTCCTATACAGCTTATAGTGATCCATTGGTTCATATAAAAAAAAAAGTTGCTTATTTTGCCTATATAACCACCTCCTTTAGTAATCATGGCATATGTGTGGTTTCTGACTTACATTTATGGAGACTTTGTCCCACTACAAGGTAGTTTGAGTACGTGCCAATGATCAAGAACAGCAGCGTTTTGGAAGCAGCGCACTTTGCATTGTACAGTACAATCATTGTAGGTGGGATTTATAGAAATCCCATCCTCACAGCACGGGTTTATAGACCGCAACATGTCAATTTCTGTTGCGGAGACGCTAGTCTCCGCAATAGAAATTTCCACACTAGATATGTATCGGATGTGGTAAATCCGCATTGTTCAGTGAACACATGAGGATTTACCTGCATGATTAGAACTTAGTGCTTTGGATCCAGTGAAAATACGCTGCATCCATAGCGCTGCATAGATGTTGTTGCATTTTTCAGTTATATTAGATTTTTGGAATCTTAAGTTACCTAGCTTTTCTTTTTCTTTCAGATTTGCACCAACGTGTTTTATTCAAATCTGCAGCATGCTAATTCTTTAAGTGTTTTTAACGCTTTGTTTGCCCATTCAAATTAATAATAATAAACGCAGATAAAAATAAATCAAATGCACATATATTGCCGCAAAAAACAAAAAACACATTCTAGCAGATCAGTACTTACTCTAAATCTTTCTTCCAACAAAGACAACTCACTAATCAAGTCTGTAATAGCATTAGTAAATGCCTCCTGAGGACTATATTCAGGCGTTGTCTGGACTCTTATAATAATTTTATGTTCCAGCGGATGTGGTACTTTGTATCCAGCAAAGAGGACCTGGGGATCTTTCAACAGTTGCCTGCAAAACAACAGAAAAGAGCATACACACTTACTCAAGTTAATATAAAATCCATCTTAGAAAAGCAGATGTGTATCAGTGGTGCTCTTCATGTGCCATTACTGATGTAGTAGAAGCAAGGACATGGGCTAAATATCGTAAATTAAAAATGTCTCGAGATCCTATCTTCAGGAGTGCACCACTCCCCTGCCTTTCTCTTTGATGGAAAAACTGTGCGGTCCTGATGACAGTTTGAGCCGCAGCGTGACTGAGCCCTGGCACAACCTGCACAGGGACATGGAAGATGGCCAGTAACCTTTGTAATCAGATGTGAAATATAGACTTTAAAAAGTCCTCCATTCTTGAGCATGGAAACATATTTTAGCAAGAGGTAAGTTACAAAGTTGCTTGTTTTTACAAGTTCTTTGCAATTTTAGTCATTTAATAAAATGAGACAACCCCTCAAAACCCTAGATCAGAGCAATAGACAGCCAAAATGACCATAGGCTCAATTCATCTTATGTAGGCCACATGAGTGCCCTTTCAGTAGCTGCCAAGGTAGCATACATCATGCCTTATTTTATACTGCACAGAAAGGTATAATTGACTATGCGTTTCTATGTAGAAGCAAGCTATGAGCAGTACATGCCTACAGTGGCATACAGCGGAGATTTCCATTGGACTTATTGGGGAATCTTCTCAATTAATACCTCTGGCATAAGTTTGGAATGCAACAGAGCCTTAAATATACAAGTAGCTTTAATTAGATTTTTTTTGTGTAGCAGCATGAATTAAGACTTACGATTTAATTATATTTCCAATTGTGTGGTCCTCCTTGTTTATGGTAAACAGACAGGCATTTGGCACTTTTGTGTCCTTAGTAATTGTTATCCTACAGGAAAAAAAAAAAAAAAGACAGCATTACAATTTGTCATTTTATCACATATACAAAAATGTAATCGATTGTCATACTATAAGAAATGGAAGGGTTGGGATAGCACATATAAAAGACTCATCTTTTTGGAACATCACATTAAGGCTATGTGCCCACGTAGCGATTCTGAAGCAGAATAAACCTGAGCAGAATCGCACACCCTGCTCCCGGGAAAACACATGCGTTTTTTTACGCGCTTTTGTAAGAGTTTGTCAAGAGTTTTTGCCCATATAATTGATGGTATGCGGAATCGCGTGTGATTCCGCAAAATTAATGAACATGCTGCGTTTTTAACCGCTAAGCGTTTCCGCAGCGGTTAAAAACACACCACATGTGCGTTTTTCATTAAAAATCAATTGGATCCTTTTCTTAAGCGTTTCTGCAGCAGAATCGCTTGTCAAAAAGCGCTGCAGAAACACTTAAAAAAAACGCTACGTGGGCACACATCCTAAAGCTTGACATTTATATTAGCCCGAAATGTGTAATAATTTATGTGTACAGATGAGACGGCAAAGAAAAGTATTTTTACATTCATTATCTAATGAGTGCCGGATTCATTCATTAATAGGAGATACCAATACAAACTGTGCATGTCCAAGCTGGGTTTACATGGCTTATTGACTTGTCCCTTGATTAGTTTACATTTACCATTGGCAATATAACTTACATCTTATGTCCAGTGGTCAAAATCTGCTAGTCCTACTCACACGAGTTTGCTATACTAATATCAACTCAAGGCATTTCTAATATAAAAAGGTAGATGTATACAATGTGGAGTTTCTGCAGCAAAATCCACATTATAAACTTAGATATTGTAGAGAATTTCTAACTTTTAACAGCAGTGTGTGGAGCCGAGCTCCACCTGCGGCCGTTAGTCCCATAAGTGTTGCCTGCAACCTCTGACAGTGGTATTTAACCCCTTAATGACGGAACTTTTTTCGGTTTTGCGTTTGTTTTTTGCTCCCTTTCTTCCCAGAGACATAACTTTTATTTTTCCATCAATATGGCCATGTGAGGGCTTATTTTTTGTGGGACGAGTTGTACTTTTGAAAGACATCATTGGTTTTAGCATGTTGTGTCCTTGAAAACAGAAAAAAATTCCAAGCGCGGTGAAATTGCAAAAAAAAAAAAAGTGCAATCTCACACTTTTTTTTTTTTTTACTAGGTTCCCTAAAATGCTAAAACAGACCTGCCATTATGATTCTCCAGGTCATTGCGAGCAGGGCTGTGGAGTCGGAGTTGGTGCTCATTTTGGTGGAGTCGGAGTTGGTATAAAATGGACCGACTCCTAAAATATATAATTGGGTACAGTAGTTCAATGCAGAATGTGCTGAAAATTTTTCATAGGAATTTGGGAAAGTTATGAAATGTCCTATAAATGGCTGTTCTATTCCTGATCTAAGGCTACATTCACACAAGAACAGGTTCTTGCTATTGTAACGGATAATGCTTCAAACATGATAAGTACAATTAAACTGATGAATGAGAGTAATGAACAACAGCTAGAAGAAGATTTAGGATTCAGTATGTTTGAGATGGAAGGCCACAGTGCTGTTCATGTAACTGAGGAACAAACAGATATTACACCAGAAGAACAGCAAAATTATACTTTAGAAATAGATGATCTTGTTGAAGTTGCTTCGAATCAAAACACTTTCATATTCATCACATGCGCTGTGTTGTGCACACGCTGCAGCTGGCAATAAGAGATAGTCTGCAAGAGGGACAAGCTGGAAATCTGATTGGAAAAGTGAGGAAATTGGTTATTGCCGCCAGAACCCCTAAAATTGATTCCATCTTGAAGAGACGTGCTGGGAAAGGGGCAATTGTCGATCAAGCCACTCGGTAGGGCAGCACTTATTCAATGATTGAGCGATTGCTTGAACTAAAACCGTTTCTTATAGATATGGCGAACCCTCAGGTAACCCTAGATGAAGGTCAATGGACAAAGATGTCTGAATTGAAGGAATTTCTAAATCACCCATTTACAGTGACTAAAAAATTACAAGCTGAGGACTTAACTCCTGGCATTTTCATAAGGGAGTGGAAGAACTTGCTATTTTGCCTGTCCCAAAGAGGAGGTTTAATCGCAGATGGCATTTCTGCTTCAATGAAACAGAGAGAGACACAGCTATTGGAAAATAAAAATTTTCGGGCAGCTGTTTATGTGGACCCCAGTCATCGTATATTGCTTGATGATCAACCGTTTACTAAAGGAAAAGAAGCTCTGACTGAGGTAGCAGTTAGGATGAGTGGCCTACAGGAGGACTGCCAGGCGCAAGAGGACTTGGGTCCTGACAGTGCTACTGCTGCCATATCTTAATCCTCATCAGATGAGGAGTTTGACTTTGACAAGTATTTGGATGACATGGAGCAGGCAAAGCGTTGCTGCAAGGAAAAAGATTTCACTCCGTCTCCTATAGCAAGCAGATTAACCATATTTCAGCAAAATGTTTCACTTGCTCTCAAAGAAATAGAAAAATTCAACCGTTCATCAAAACTGACTGTGCATGAGGCAATTCCTTTATACCCGGAAATTGTTACAGATGTTGCCCATGTGGATACGGCTTTGCCTCCAGACCCAAATTAGTGTAGGGAGGTTGTTCTCTGGCCTTAAAATTATTAGGTCAGATTTGAGGTCATCTATGAAGGAGGATCTGATGGAGGCAATTCTATTTCTTAGAACAAATTCATAGACTGCACAAATGTTATTTAGTATGTTTTTGTTGAAAACTGTTTTTGCCACTTACATAGATTATTACATTGTATATATATATATATATATATATATATATATATATACACACATACACACACACACACACACACACACAGAGGTCACGCTACATATTTTTCAGAGGAGTAAAAATACTCCTCCCAATATTTTTGAGGAGTATTTTTCACCAAGGAGGAGTACGCAATTTGTATGAATTAAAATTGATGCTACACACGCTGAGATGCACAGAGAGAGCGCGCCGCGATGACGTCAGTCGCGCGGGTCACGTGTCTGTACGGCCGCTGCTGCACGCTACCACCCGCTGAGAGACAAGCACAGAGGGTGCGCCGCGATGACGTGAGTCGCTCCGCAACATCTGATACTGCCCTTTCCCCAGCTCCGTCCAACCCGCTGCCACTGTAGCTTAGAACGATGCGTCCCGTGGACGTATCGTACTAATCTGAAGGCGTTTTTTACGCCTGCCTGTGCGTCATAGACGCCCAGACAGGCGTTAATGCGACCTCTGAAGACACCTTATAAAAGGGATTTAAATCCGCTTGCAACCTTGGAAGGGGGAACATTCCGCAGACGCGGATTTTGCTGATTTTTCCATATTGTGGAGATGAATCGGGAATCGGAACAGAACCGGGACCAGAAACTGGGGGCGTTAAAGAGATAAAATGCCCCGGACAGAAATCAGTCCATTCACATATAGAAGATTCCAGAACATCACCCACTGCTAGAAGGGAGACCCCCGGGGGTCGTACAGGGACACAACATGCCTCGTGCGCCCCCTGCAGGCCGGCCAGGAAGCACAGTGAGGGGAGCAGGCAGCACGGAGGCCTGTGGCCGGTTACCGCGGCCCGCACTCCATTACAGCAGACAGGAGCATGGACGAGCAGCACACAGCCCTCCCCACAGTCCCCGAGGGCTGAGGATCCGGCACTCACCGCCCACCCGGTACATATTCGCCGCCATCTTTCGCTCTCCCGCGCACAATAACTTGGGGCGCCGAGTGTGTTTCCGGTGCCCGTGGTGGGGGCGGGGATACTTCCGGTAAGAAGAAGAAGGAGAGGGAAGGACTGAGCGCAAGTGCAGCTGCAATGTAGACGGCCTGTCACTGAGCGCAAGTGCAGCTCTGATACTGCCCTTTCCCCAGTTCCGTCCAACTCGCTGCCACTGTAGGTTAGAACGATGCGTCCCTTGGACGTATCGTACAAATCTGAAGGCGTTTTTTCACCTGCCTGGGCGTCATAGACGCCCAGACAGGCATTAATGCGACCTCTGCACACACACGAGATATATATATATATATAAATAATCGATATTACATAGTGTATTACATATTTACAATTTATTACAGTTTTTGTATTCTAAAGTTTTATTCCAATAAATAGATATTGTGTTCCATCTCAATATCTTGATTATTGTATCATAAAAATGATTAAATGTCTGAAGTTCACATTGTACTACAATAAATTTTTCACTTAAATATAAGCAATATATGTGGGAGTCGGTGGAAGGGAAATTGAGGAGTCGGAGTTTCAGGTTTGGCTTACCGACTCCACAGCCCTGAAATTAAACTTTTTTTTCATATTTTTAAAAAAATTTTTTTTTTTTTTTTACTTTTGGCATGCTTCAATAGCCTCCATGGGAGGCCAGAAGCTGCCACAACTTGATCGGCTCTGCTACATATAGGCGATGAGCAGATCGCCTATATGTAGCAGATTTACAGCACTGCTATGAGCGCCGACCACTAGGTGGTGCTCATAGCAATCGGGCATCAACAAACATAGGTCTCTAGGAGACCTCTGGTTGTTATGCCAACGCATCGTTGACCCCTGATCACGTGACGGGGGTCAGCGATGCGCATATTTCCTCTTTAACGCCTTCCTGACATGGCAGTTTTTATATTTTGCACTTTAGATTTTTTCTCCTCTTCTTCACAGAACATTTTCAAATTTCTGTCCACAGTTTTAAATAACACCATTCATTTCACTATTCATTTCCTCCTGTCTACATAGAATTTTCTAAGCACCAACTTTCCTCTCCTATTTCAGTAATGTAATAATCTGTCTTGACTGAATATTTACCTGGAAGTTTACAATAAATGATTTGTCCTGCTGGAGAAGGAAGCAGATTTCTCTGATAAGATATCTAACAAAGTTTCTTATTTTCTCATGTACTATTGATTTATGAAAATTAAAATGACAGTTATTCTTTAATGTTGGTCATTGTGAATTTGCTTTTTTGTTTTTTGCTAATTCATCAACGGCGACTTTGTAAGAAGTCTTAACATTTTTGGTATAAATGTACTTCAGTGGAGTGATTTTACTTTTTACGGGAGAATTATGTGCGCGAATATTAGACATATTGCACATTTTAATGGAATATGAGAATGTTTTGCTGTGAAAAGGTGCAAAACAGGTAAAAGACAAAAAATAAAGAGCATATATTGTGGGAAAAATTCATGAACCTTTTGTTGCATTTTGAAGAATTTGGCCCAAACACTAAGGGTACGTGCACACGCTGCGGAATGCTCTATGGATTTGGCCGCGCGAATTTTGTAAAATCCGCAGGTAAATCTGCAGGTCAAAAGACCTGCGGTTTTACCTGTGGTTTTTCATCTCCTCAATGGAGGAGATGGCAAACTGCAGCGGAATCCGCAGAAAGAATTGACATGTCAATTCTTTCTGCGGTTTCAAAACCGCGGAAAAATCCGCAGCGTCTGCACAGCGGTTTTGTATTCCCATAGGGAATAATGGTACTGTACACCGCAGCAAAAACTGCTGTGGACCCGCAGCGGACAAAACCGCTGTGGAACCGCAGCAGAATCCGCAGCGTGTGCACTAGGGTGACCGCAAAAAATCGATGTCGGAATTTTGTCCGTCTGGACCCCACAAAACGATTCCCCTTTCCAGATATTGAGATAGCCAAAATTTGAGCTCGATCAAACGACGTTAACCCGTGCCGCTCGTCGCTCAAAGTTTGAAAAAATAAAGAATGTGACAACAACATTGCAGATATAGCCCTGACCAAATTTTCGAACCATTTGTGGTATTTGAATGCAGAGTTGGTGGGATTATCGTTTTTTGATCCCACCATTACAGACAATGAAAAGTTGTTAATGGCTAATAAATTGCTCAGTAGCACAGATGAACCATCAGAGCACGCTAGGGTTGTAAAGCCAAAAGTTAGGAAAGAAAAATTAAAAGAGGTTGGAAGTAACCGACTTTAACGACCTTCTGACAAAAGATGAAGAACAAAAGCAATATGTCCTGCAAGTTGTAAGCAAATGCCGAGCATTATATTCTGACGTTTCAAAAACTACTTTAACAAAAGCTCTAGAATAGATTAGATAACTATGTAAAATTATCAACTCATGTAGGTTAGCGTGCTCTGATGGTTCATCTGTGCTACTGAGCAATTTATTAGCCATTAACAACTTTTCATTGTCTGTAATGGTGGGATCAAAAAACCATAATCCCACCAACTCTGCATTCAAATACCACAAATGGTTCGAAAATTTGGTCAGGGCTATTTCTGCAATGTTGTTGTCACATTCTTTATAGTCTAACAGACTATGCAAAATACCTAAATCTTAAAATACCTCAATTTGGATTTTTTTTAAACTTTGAGCGACGAGCGGCACGGGTTAACGTCGTTTGATCGAGCTCAAATTTTGGCTCTCTCAATATCTGGAAAGGGGAATCGTTTTGTGGGGTCCAGATGAACAAGATTCTGACATTTTTTCTCCCCCATATGAGATCCGGTCACCCTAGTGTGCACACACCCTAAAGATAAGTCACTTTAAAAGGTTGTCCACTGCTCGGACAACTCACTCTTAATCCCTGTTTCTGCCAGTAAAAATAACACTTATAAGTCATCTTCTGTGTTGGCTCTCAGGACATTATGTCATGCAATAAGCGCTGGCTTCTCACCTAGCGACAAACAAGACATCTGGAAGAAGTGAGAACAGCAGCAGCTCTCACTTAAGGCCCCTTTACATTTAGCGATGCACCAGCGACCCGGTCAGGATCGCTGGTGCATCGCTAAATGATCGCTAGTGAGCTTTCACACCTGAAGATCTCACAGCGATGTAGCAGCGACGCAGCGCACGATACTCACCTTTCACACTCAGTGATCCTGACGTCCTCCCGCCCGCCTCCAGCGTCGCTCGTCGTCACAGCAGGAAACCCAGTAGGAAGCGCCCGACGAGAAATGGAGCCGGACATTCTCGCGCGATAACCAGCGGGGGAGCGGTCGGCGGTAAGTATCACACATAGCGATGTCGCTAGCAATATTACTATAACGTCACAAAATCGGTGACTTTACAGCGATATCGCTATGTGTAAAACCCCCTTTACTCCGGATGTCAATTGCATCCTTAGGAGAAAAGGCAGCGCTGAATGGCTGGAAGGGATTGCGTGGCAATGTCCCATGAGCCCCAGGAGAGCCAATGCCTACACTGCTGGAAGGACTCCTGAGGCGAGTATAAGGGTTAATGCTTAATTGGTGGACAACCCCTTTAAAAATAAATAAATGACAGAATGGGCCCAATGTTTCCGTTTGTTATGAACAGGTGGGCCGTGCATAGCACAGGACTTCACTCTAGTAATGCACCATGTACTGCCATATATAGCTAAGGGTACTTATTCTTCAGCGCCGCTTTTAACGGCGCTGAGAAAAAAGGGTTGGAACATCTCCAGAGGCTCAGCTACCGGCAGGGGTGGGACCCTGGAGAACATGATTCGGGTCTGTTTTTACAGTCTCCAGTGTTGCGACAGCTGTCATTCACCGAATAACAGCAACCACAAAAAAAAAAAAAAAAAGTCAGATTTCCCATTTATTTCTCCCTCCTATGATATGTTCTAGAATACCAGAGGAGAAGGATGGCTCGTCAGGCCATTGACCAGTCTCTGCACCATTGCACCCAGCTAGGGTTTCTTCCCCGCTTTTCTGCACGTTATACGGTAATGTGAACTGTGTCATTAAAACTGCAAATCGTCCAGCAGCAAAAGGATGGAAAGAAAAACAAACTTCTGAAAGGGAGGAAAATATCTGGCCCAGTCCTGGAAGGGTTAAAAAGCTAGGAAAGTGGCTCCACTCAAGTTTGTTTCCCCCCAGAACTGAAGGGCACAGAGAACTCCCCTCTTCCGAGGTGAGGGACTGAAAGGAGCCAGGAAATATCACACGACACATAACGACAGCTCTCGCTTTCCGGTAACTCACTTTTTTTCGCCCTCAAACAGTAGGAAAGACTCAAAGGCCGGCGGCGCGTTCATCTTGGTGCCAAGCGACTGTTTCCTTCCTCGCTAAGGACTCACACAGCACGGCGCAGGCGCACTGCGCTTCACATACGGAGCTGCCGAGCGCGGTTTTACGATCGTGGTTACCCTTTTAAAAAATGGCTTCCACGGTGCTTCCGTCTTCCTGCACGCCGGTCACGTGTGCGGAGGCTGCAGCGCTCAGTAGTGTTGCCCTTCTTCTGATTGGCTGCTGGCTTGCGGGGTTCTGAGTGTGAGAGCGCTGCGCTAGGGACTTCTCTGCTGGCGGATAGCGCGGCACTTCCAAGACTGCGTCACACCATGTCGTGCCAGGTAGAGGCAGCAAGTGACGGTGCGGACGACGCGGGGAGGCTGCACGGGTCTGAGCAGGTAATGGCGCGTAGGACTTGTGTGCCTGCTGTCCCCGGGCGGCGGGCACACGAGGAGGAGCTCGGGGTATGCACACACCTGTCCTCCTGCAGGCACTTCTCATCGTGCTGACTGCACACATGGTTGGAAGCTGTGACAGCAGGGTGGTCCCCAGCGGGACTCCCTCCACTGCCCCAGAAAGTAGCCTGTGGGGTTTCTCATATTTTTTTTTTGTGGGGGGGTGAGAAGCACTTGGTGACCCCCTGGTATCGCCACCAGTTTTCTCCAAGGAATCACTTTCTTGACACTATGGGGGTCTTCAAGGGGTAAAGAATCCCTTGCGATTAGCCCAGACCCTTGTGTAGGGCACGTAACGGCACGGTGTCATGATCTGCCAAAGTTATAGTGGTCTTGTCACTGTGGGGATCATCGAGGGGTAAAGAAATGAGCAGCAGGAAACCTTAGAAAAAAGAGAAAAAAAAATACCTCGCTTGTTAAAGGGGATGTCCACTACTGTACAAATGGGCCCATGGTGGTCTTAAAGAAAGACCCACATACTGTCCTTCCAGGCCCCTGCTTCTCCCCTCACATGAGTGTTTAAACACGTACATGAAGAAATGGTCCTGCGGTTATCGGTGTAGGGTCCGCCGTGTGTGCGGTTTTACCATAAGTGTAGGTTCCACCGTGTGTTTGGTTTTACCATCAGTGTGTCGTAAGTGTCGGGTCCACCGTGTGTGCGGTTTTGCGGCAAGTGTCGGGTCCACCGTGTGTGCGGTTTTGCGGCAAGTGTCGGGTCCACCGTGTGTGCGGTTTTGCGGCAAGTGTCGGGTCCACCGTGTGTGCGGTTTTGCGGCAAGTGTCGGGTCCACCGTGTGTGCGGTTTTGCGGCAAGTGTCGGGTCCACCGTGTGTGCGGTTTTGCGGCAAGTGTCGGGTCCACCGTGTGTGCGGTTTTGCGGCAAGTGTCGGGTCCACCGTGTGTGCGGTTTTGCGGCAAGTGTCGGGTCCACCGTGTGTGCGG
The DNA here is from genome assembly GCF_039654945.1 of Dendrobates tinctorius. Taxonomy (NCBI): domain Eukaryota; kingdom Metazoa; phylum Chordata; class Amphibia; order Anura; family Dendrobatidae; genus Dendrobates; species Dendrobates tinctorius. The sequence goes on from NW_027361675.1 coordinate 44,160,756, forward strand.
TTTTGCGGCAAGTGTCGGGTCCACCGTGTGTGCGGTTTTGCGGCAAGTGTCGGGTCCACCGTGTGTGCGGTTTTGCGGCAAGTGTCGGGTCCACCGTGTGTGCGGTTTTGCGGCAAGTGTCGGGTCCACCGTGTGTGCGGTTTTGCGGCAAGTGTCGGGTCCACCGTGTGTGCGGTTTTGCGGCAAGTGTCGGGTCCACCGTGTGTGCGGTTTTGCGGCAAGTGTCGGGTCCACCGTGTGTGCGGTTTTGCGGCAAGTGTCGGGTCCACCGTGTGTGCGGTTTTGCCATCAGTGTGTTAGTGTACGGTCCGTGTGTCATCAGTGTACGGTCTGGTTTTACAGTCAGTGTACGGTCTGTGTGTCCAGTTTTACCATCAGTGTGTCATCAGTGTTTGGGCCGTGTGTCCGTTTTTACAGTCAGCGTGTTTCACGGACGGATAAGTAAGATGACACTGCTTCTCCTATGCTCTTTAATGCTAAACACTGACGTCACACAGATGACACTGTCTCCTACCAAATATGTCCTTGTCACTTCCTTGGCCAGTGATTGGCTTCTCCAGTCACATTCAGATATAAGTTATGCCAGAAACAAAAATGCCGATGGAGTCTAGTAGATCAGTGGGGAGGGAGGTGAGGTTGTACAGGTGCGTGATGGCTGTCTTTTCATTTTAGAACTCTACCTGCAGCAAGTTTCCCTTCTTTATACTCCGTACACATTTGAAGTGGTCCGAACCAGCTGATTATCTAATGGGTATGTTGGCCTCCCAGCTGTCCACTGGCCGATCATGTTGGAGTTCATTTGCCGGATCCTTTTGTTTGGCAGGGAAATACACATGTGCCAGATGGTTTTGACTGAATCTCTCATTGAGAAGACAAGCGCCCGGGCGAGCCGAGAGTTCCTGTATATGGCGCAGTCAGGGGAGAGGGGTCAGCTGAGCTATCTAATGGTTATGGACAGAGTAACTCCCGGACAACCCCTTTAAGCACATTGCATAGGGTGTTAGGTGGAGGCCACAATGGATGTGAGCAGGCATTGCCCTACACCATTACTTGATGTGAGTGTTGTAGACATTGTTTTATCACATTTAATGCAGGAATAGGATAGACATGGTGAGCTAATCATAATGGAAATGGCAATATTCTCTTTTTTAAGCACACAAAATCCTAGCCTTGAAGTGGCTCCTGACTTATCTACTTATAGGTTATCTGATAGCTATGCCCTGGTGTATGTATTAAGAAAAACCCTTAACCTCAAAGACATTTTTAGTTTTTACGTTTTCATTTTTCCCTCCCCTTCTTCCCAGAGCCATAACTTTGTTATTTTCCCCTTCAAGATGGCCATGTGAGGGCTTTTTTGTGAGACGAGTTGTACTTTTGAACGACACCATTGATTTTACCATATAATGTACTTGAAAACTCGGGTGGGAAAAATTCCAAGGGCAGTGAAATTGCAAATAAAGTGCAGCTCCACAATGTTTTTTTAAAAAAAATTTTTTTACTTACCATGTTCACAAAATGCTTACACTGACCTGCTGTTATGATTCTACAGGTCATTACGAGTTCATAGACTCCAAACATGTCTAGGTTCTTTTTTTATCTAAGTGGTGAAAAAAATCCAAAGTTTGTTTTAAGAAAAATAGCAAAAAAAAAAAAATTGCCACCATTTTCAGAGACTCGTAGCGTCTTCGTTTTTCAGGATCTAAGGTTGGGTGAGGGCTCATTTTTGCACACCAAACTGAGTTTTTATCGATACAGTTTTGGTGTAGCTATGATCTTTTGATTGCCTGTTATTGCAATGTAATTCTGTATTTCTGGCGTTTTGAAGTTTGTTCTCATTACGTCATTTACCGATTGGGTTAATTTTTATGTTTTGATCAGGGGTTTCTGAATACCAAATATGTGCATTTTTTTATTTTGAATGGGGCAAAGGGGGGTGATGAAGAAAAAAAAAAAATGTGTGTATGTAATATATATACACACACTTTTTACTTCAATAGTTTTATTAGGAGACTTGAAGCTGCAATCGTCTGATCACTTGTACTACACATAGCAGGGCTTCAGCTCTATGTGTAGCAGATTGGCAATGATAACCACGTGGGTCTCCTGCAGAACTCGTCATACCACTCAGTTGGCACCCTACAATCCTGTGACGGGGCACTGTGGACAGAGTTAGTGATGCGCTTCTGGCCCATTCATGTTAAATGCCGCTGTCAGAGATTTAGACCTGAATTTAACATGTTAACAGCTGCAGGTGGATCACGATTCCACCCATGGCTGTTAGGGGCACATGACAACTGAGTAAATCAGCTATCGTGTGCCCTCCCAGTGCATATGTCATGAAGGGATTTACAGGTTTGTTAGACAACGGGTATGTGAACAATGTGACTATTGAAGAGGCTGCACCTTACAATAGGCCATTGATGCTCTAAGCCCGCAAAACACCTTTTACAGGAGTTTGTTCATGTAGATACTTTCTTATTTAAAGCAGAAATCAGCCCCACATTCAGCTTTTCCCGTCCCCAGTGATTAGCTGTTCCTGCCAAGGTAAGCAGCATCTGACCAGACATGTCCCCACTGCCCTGGAGCTTTAGTATTGCATAGCAGCTATTTAAGTGTGGCCTGCCATGTAATCCATGACTTTGCATAAAAATGGTACTCCATGTATCTCCTTACATGGTCCATATGTTTATGGAATAATCCTAAAATTGTTCCTTTCACAAGTGAGTGTGTTCTTGTAAGTTCACCGATGATAAAAACAATTCAGGTTCCTTTCCCTTGACTGCTTAGTCAGACAGTAGAATCCCCTCTGCCTGGAAAACTGTCTGCTGACATAGGAGGAATGAGAAGCTATAATGCACCCTCCTGAAAACCATCAGAAATGATAGTATCCAGGACCGGACTATGGTAATTCTCACCACTAGATTGCCAATGTGCCTGGAATTGGCTATTTACAGCTACAGTGACTTTACAGTATCTATTAGGGAATGGAAATTTATGTTGCTCTCTAATATATGTAAGTGAACCTGCCCTTTAAAGGAGTGTTCTCAAGTTATTCCCGATAGGGGATAACTTTTTGATTTGCTCGGCCTGGGTCCAACTGCTGTGGCGATCATAATCCCGAGAACCAGGGCTCTGAACAGGCCCAGCTGAATGGAATGGGGGTCGGTCATGCGCACTGCCTCTCCATTCATTCTAATAGGAGCACTGAAGATCAGCTGAGCCCTATGCTCAGCAATCACCGATGATCCCTTTAAAAATAAATGGAGCGGTAGTGCGCATAATCGACCCATGCTCCATTTAACATTGACTCTTCAGGGCCCCAGTTCTCGATATTGGTGGGGGCCACGATGGCTGGACCCCAAGTGATCAGAAAATTATCCTCTTCCCTCAGGATAGGGGAAAAATTTTTGAGTTTTTTTTTTTTATCCCCTTAATATATTGCAGTCATCCTATTATATAGCACTGTGTACTTACAATAGCTAATTTTTCCTTTCTACCCAGCTTATTCTTTCCCTTTCCATTAGGTCTATGACATCACGTGATTAGAAACTGACTAGCTGAATCATTCTAAGTCAGGCCCATATACATTTGTATCTCAAACCTACAACTCCAAGTATGTCCTTAAAGCCCCCTTCACACATGGCGAGATCGCTAGCGATATCGCTAAAGCGTCACCAATTTTGTGACGCAACAGCGATATTGCTAGCGATCTCGCTACAAGTGACACTTGCCTCCCCGCTGGCTATCGTTGAACGCGCGAGATCATCCTGGTCCATTTCTCGTCGTCGGCTTCCTGCTAGCGCCGACGAGCGGACTCCATGGACGCGGGTGGAAGTCGTCAGCAGAGCTGCCGTCTGACAGGTAAGTGCCAACCGCTGCTGCATTGCTGGTGAGATCTGCCTGTTTGGCAGCTCACTAGCGACCACTTAGCGATGCACCAGCGATCCTGATCGGGTTGTATCGTCGGGATCGCTGGTGCATTGCTAAATGTAACTGGACCTTAACTCCCAGCATCTCTTTACCATTGTTATCAATCATTACCAGACTGCGGACCATACAGGAACCACAGCACTGATAAAATATAGTCAGTATCAACAAGTAAACATATACGTCCAGGTACGTTATGGGTGACCCCTTCTCTGATAGAAACAAAAAGACTCAATCTTGTTTAGGCTCCATGATCATCTTTCACATCAACATCTTTTTTATGCAGACTTCCCTTTTCTCCAGTCTTCTGGTAGCACATACCCACACTGTGCCCTTTAAAAATAAGTGTTACTTTTATGCAGAGGGCATTTTAATATCTGTCCATACGATTACCTAAATAAACCTCCTATAGTATATGCCCTCCACACTTTCTCGCCTTTATTTGCTACACCCAACACACTGACTGCTATTATCAGCTATAACCGCCAAACCATTCGCCCTTATGAACCACTGCTTATACCATGGTTGCCCCCTCTCTAGTTTTCCCTTACACTCTGTGTCTCCACACTGTCTCCCCACAATGCCAACCTTTCGCCATCCCTGTGCCCCCATTTCACGTTGACCTATCTCCGTATCCACTCTCCTCATACTGCCCACCATGTTGTCCTCTACAAACTAACCACTCCTCAAAATGTTGCCGTACACGGTATGATGGAGACCACATCTGTCCATAGTGTGATATGCACAATATCCCCCAATATACAGTATGATGTACTCCACAGCCCCATATACAGTGAGGCCCCCACATATCCTATATGGTATGTCTCCTCAGGCCAGATATAATGTTACCCACAGTCTCTGATATATTTAATATTCTCCTCAGCCCCTCTTGTGATAACTTCTGCAGCCAGCCTGTCTGTCCCCCATAGTCAGCCCCACATGCAGTGGAGAAAATAATTATTTGACACACTGCCGATTTTGCAAGTTTTCCCACCTATAAAGAATCTAGAGGTAATTTTTATCGTAGGTACAACTGTGAGAGAATCTGAAAATAAAAAAGAGAAAATGACATTGTATAAAATGCAAATTAATTGTGTAAAAATCATACAATGTGATTTTCTGGTTTTTATTTTTAGATTCTGTCTCACAGTTGAAGTGTACCTTATGATAAAAAATTACAGACTTCTTTATTCTTTGAAGGTCGGAAATGTGCAAAATTGGCAGTGTATCAAATACTTACAGTTGTGGCCAAAAGTATTGACACCCCTGCAATTCTGTCAGATAATACTCAGTTTCTTCCTGAAAATGATTGCAAACACAAATTCTTTGGTATTATTATCTTCATTTAATTTGTCTTAAATGAAAAAACACAAAAAGAATTGTCCTAAAGCCAAATTGGATATAATTCCATACCAAACATAAAAAAGAGGGTGGACAAAAGTATTGGCACTGTTCGAAAAATCATGTGATGCTTCTCTAATTTGTGTAATTAACAGCACCTGTAATTTACCTGTGGCACCTAACAGGTGTTGGCAATAACTAAATCACAGTTGCAGCCAGTTGACATGGATTAAACTTGACTCAACCTCTGTCCTGTGTCCTTGTGTGTACCACATTGAGCATGGAGAAAAGAAAGAAGACCAAAGAACTGTCTGAGGACTTGAGAAACCAAATTGTGAGGAAGCATGAGCAATCTCAAGGCTACAAGTTCATCTCCAAAGACCTGAATGTTCCTGTGTCTACCGTGCGCAGTGTCATCAAGAAGTTTAAAGCCCATGGCACTGTGGCTAACCTCCCTAGATTTGGATGGAAAAGAAAAATTGGCAAGAGATTTCAATGCAAGATTGTGCGGATGTTGGATAAAGAACCTCGACTAACATCCAAACAAGTTCAAGCTGCCCTGCAGTCCGAGGGTACAACAGTGTCAACCCGTACTATCCGTTGGCGTCTGAATGAAAAGGGACTGTATGGTAGGAGACCCAGGAAGACCCCACTTCTTACCCCGAGACATAAAAAAGCCAGGCTCGAGTTTGCCAAAACTTACCTGAAAAAGCCTAAAACGTTTTGGAAGAATGTTCTCTGGTCAGATGAGACAAAAGTAGAGCTTTTTGGGCAAAGGCATCAACATAGAGTTTACAGGAGAAAAAAAGAGGCATTCAAAGAAAAGAACACGGTCCCTACAGTCAAACATGGCGGAGGTTCCCTGATGTTTTGTGGTTGCTTTGCTGCCTCTGGCACTGGACTGCTTGGCCGTGTGCATGGCATTATTAAGTCAGAAGACTACCAACAAATTTTGCAGCATAATGTAGGGCCCAGTGTGAGAAAGCTGGGTCTCCCTCAGAGGTCATGGGTCTTCCAGCAGGACAATGACCCAAAACACACTTCAAAAAGCACTAGAAAATGGTTTGAGAGAAAGCACTGGAGACTTCTAAGGTGGCCAGCAATGAGTCCAGACCTGAATCCCATAGAACACCTGTGGAGAGATCTAAAAATGGCAGTTTGGAGAAGGCACCCTTCAAATATCAGGGACCTGGAGCAGTTTGCCATAGAAGAATGGTCTAAAATTCCAGCAGAGCATTGTATGAAACTCATTGATGGTTACCGGAAGCGGTTGGTTGCAGTTATTTTGGCTAAAGGTTGTGCCACCAAGTATTAGGCTGAGGGTGCCAATACTTTTGTCTGGCCCATTTTTGGAGTTTTGTGTGAAATGATCAATGTTTTGCTTTTTGCTTCATTCTCTTTTGTGTTTTTCATTTAAGACAAATTAAATGAAGATAATACCAAAGAATTTGTGTTTGCAATCATTTTCAGGAAGAAACTGTGTATTATCTGACAGAATTGCAGGGGTGTCAATACTTTTGGCCACAACTGTATGTTCCCCACTATATGTCCCCCATTTATTGGTAAAAAAGAAATGCTTATACTCGCCTAATCCCGGCTACCTGTATCCTGCGACCGCCATCTCCTCTTTCTTCCTGTTCAGTTGTGAACGCTGGATGGCACAATGATGTCATCGTATCATGGGCATCTGCAACAAGGCACAGGCCGGAAGTGGCCTTCGTTCTGCTGTGCTGGAGTTCCCAGCAGTGCAGGGTGCTGATTACAGCTCCTTTGCTCCTGTCCCAGGCGGTGGATTGTGTGTGTAAAAAAAAAAAAAAAAAAAAAGACATGTAAACGGTAGTCTCATGAACAGTAAATGCCTATTGAAATGGAGACTTTATTGGCTTATTTTCACTTACTGTCTTAGGCACCTATTCTTCAGAGGTACCCACAGGAAATAACAGCCAACATCCAGTCTGTGTTATTCTAGTGTGCTACAGTTCTCTTGTTTTTAAAAGCAGCTTTTCCCCCTACAATAGTAATTATACAAATTGATTATGTAGTTTTAAGCATTTGCCATAAATGTCCCAAAGGTGGAGGTCTTGCCACTTGAAAACATACTGGGCGGCTGTTTCCTGTTGGCACCATTCGGCTTTCGTAAATGGTGTTGATCATGTGCACTCATTCTTGATGGAACCATTGGAGATACAGTAGCTGACTGTTGTGCTCGGCTTGTCTTTGACAGTCCCATAAGAATGAATGAAGCTGTAGTGCACATGCTTGACATCTGCCCTAATTCTCGGGATCGGTGTGTAGCTCACGATCGAGAAGTTACGGGATAACTTCCACACTTGAGAATACCCCTTTTTAAGTGTAAAAATTGTTTCTCGAAAACCTGCATAGAATGACTGTGCCTTTTCTACTGCTCCCACTCGCTCTCCTCATCCATAGAACTTTGAGCCCCAACTGCTTTACCTTGGTAATGGCAAAATTTGTCTTCATAGAACTTTATGAGCCCCAACTGCTTTACCTTGGTAATGGCAAAATTTGTCTTCACTGAAAACACATTTTACCTTTTGAATTGACAATTTTGAGACTGATCAGTTCTAGAGGTGAAAGAAGCAAACTTATCTGATGGGATACTTTGTAATATATCTTATTTTCATGTGCAATATTGATTTTTGAAAAAATAAAATAAACAGCTGTACATCATTGTTTTATTTTGTGTTCACAGTAGCCATAATTCCAGTTGTATTTCCTCCTGAAAACTGAATCGTATGCTTGGGTCTAGGAGAGCTTTGTATCCATGACTCCATGTGCCCTTCTAATCTCTATAATGCATTATATATCCTATTGTTCTTTTTCACCAAAAAAGTTTTGCTTAATATGCTCCATGTTTTCTATGATTGTGAAGATTACACCGAAGAAAGTGATGACCTATGTAAAGTCCTACACTAGATAACCTCAGATAATCCTAATTTGTTATGCCATCTGGCTCTCGAGATTATGTGGAATTTACTGCGCGCTATGATCTGTTCTTACTTCAAAGACAAAACTATTCAACTTCATCATAACCCAAATGTCAGTATCTCTTTCCCTATACCCTATGCGAACCCTAGAATAGATGTGCCTGCTCGCTGTGCAATATGTGGCAATATCACAGGTTGCGCTTGGTAGGGTGGTATCATTGCGACTGTAGAAACGGGACCGCCTGTTTGGGATGTTGTGCTTGCGACAATACCAACAGGTATAGTTTGAAGGTTGTTTTTTTTTTTTTTTTTTTTTGTGACCTATGGTTTTTAAAATTCAATATAAAGTTCTTACAGCTATTGCCGCCATGGGATTATTTAAAAACCTTTCAGTCCTGTGACAAATCCATCAGTGCATTCCCTGAAAGTCCTGCACTGCTGTTATGTGAATATCAAAAAATCCCTAAAAACCCTAGACTTCCTTTACTTTTAGGCATGATATTCATAAGAGCGGTAGAGAAACAACATTGAATACTTCAAATCCGAATTATCAGTGATAATCTTAATAAAGCGTTATATATGGTTCATTTTAGCCTGCGACAGGTAGTATAGGAAAGTTTGTAGATGCAGCTCACCCCATCCAATATACAGATGCTTCTGACAAAATAAGAAAATCATCAAAAAGTTAATTTATTTCAGTTCTTCAATGCAAAAAGTGAAACTTGTATATTATAGAGAGTCATTACAAACAGAGTGATCTATTTCAAGTGCTTATGTCTGTTAATGTTGATGATTATGGCTTACAGCTAATGAAAACTCAAGTCATTATCTCAGTAAATTTGAATACTTTATAACGCCAGCTTGAAAAATGATTTTAAAATCTGAAATGTTGGCCTACTGAAATATATATTCAGTAAATGCACTCAATACTTGGTCGTGGCTGCTTTTGCATCAATTACTGCATCAATGTGGCAGCCTGTGGCACTGTTGAGGTGTTAGGCTGTGTGCACACACAGCGTTTTTTTAGCGGATTTGCCAAAAAATCTGCTCAAAAAACGCTAAAAATAAGCTTCCCATTCATTTCTATGCATTTTGCACTTTTTGTGCATATTGATGCGTTTTTTACCTCGAAAAAATGCTTCGCGGTAAACGCAGCATGCTCATTAATTTCGCAGAGTTTTCCACATTTCTGGCTATTTCTATGGCTATGTGCAAACGTAGAAAACAGCAAAAGAGCAAAAAGGTTTACCCGTCCAGGCCTCCAGACAAATGCACTATCAGGATGCAGTGGACCCTTATAATTAAGATGGCAACACAGGTGCAAGAATACCGATGAAACAACCGCTCACAGCTTACCGATACATGGAGGGGGCGGTTGCCTGGTATGTTAATGCACAATAAAAAAACTTGTATGCGGCGCTGTTCACACTATGGCCATGCACAGCATCCAGGCCAGCCTAGTAGTGACACCCTTCTATTAGCTCAGGCGGGCTGGCCCAGCACTATCAAAATGCATGCCATGTGAACAGACACCGTAGTTTACAAGACCAAATGGGCCCAACTGCACCCTGAATAAAAAGTGCAAAAAACACATTAAAAAAAATGTGGAGTATTAGCTGATATTTTGGCCAAAATGCGTGAGCCCGTAACCTGCGCCAAAGGTCTCCGCACGGAGAAAAAAAAGCATAAAAACCGCGCTTTTTTTGTGCAAAAAACACGCGGAAAAGGCACCGATCAAAACGCGCAGTTTCTGGGAAGGGAGTCCGGTTTTTAAGCAGAATTTTCTGCTACGTGTGCACATAGCCTTATGGAAGCCCAGGTTGCTTTGATGGAAGCCCAGGTTACTTTGATAGCAGCCTTTAGCTCATCTGCATTGTTGGGTCTGGTATCTCTCATCCTCCTCTTGACAATACCCCATATATTCTCTAGGGGGTTAAGGTTAGGTGAGATTGCGTGCCAATCAAGCACAGTGATACTGTTGTTTTTAAACTAGGTATTGGTACTTTTGACAGTGTGGACAGGTGCCAAGTCCTGCTGGAGAATGACATTTCCAACTCCAAAAAGTTTGTCGGCAGAGGGAAGCATGAAGTGCTCTAAAATTTCTTGGTAGATGGCTACGCTGGCTTTTGGTCTTGATAAAACACAGTGGATCTACACCAGCAGATGACATGGCTCCCCAAACCATCACTGATTGTGGAAACTTCACACTAGACCTTCAGTAGCTTGGATTATGTGCCTCTCCACTGTTTCTCCAGACTCTGGGACCTTGATTTCCAAATGGAATCTAAAATTGACTTTCATCTGAAAACCACACCTTGGACCACTGAGCAGTAGTCCAGTTCTTTTTCTACTTGGCCCAGGCAAGACGCTTCTGTTGTTGTCTATTGGTCATGAGTGGCTTGAAACAAGGAATGGGACACTTGTAGCCCATGTGCTACATATGTCTGTGTGTCGTGGCTCTTAAAGCAATGACTCCGGAAGCAGTCCACGCCTTGTGAATCTCCCCAAAATTTATGAATGGCCTTTTCTTAACAATCCTCTCAAGGCTTCAGTTATTCCGGTTGCTTGTGCATCTTTTTCTATCACTCTTTTTCCTTCCACCCAACTTTCCATTAATATGCTTGGATACAGCACTCTTTGAACAGACAGCTTCTTTAGCAATGTCTTTTTGTGGCTTACCCTCTTTTTTGAGTGTGTCAATGACTGCCTCCTGGACATCTGAAGTCAGCAGTCTTCCCCATGATTGTGGAGCTTACTGAAATAGACTAATGGACCTTTTTGAATGCTTAGCCTTTGCAGGTCTTTTTTTGTTAATTCTAATTTACTGAGATAATGACTTTTGGGTTTTCATTGGCTGTAAGCCATAATCATTAACATTATCAGAAATAAACACTTGAAATAGATCACTCTTTGTGATGATATAATATTAGTTTCATTTTTTTGTTTTGAAGAACTTAAATAAATTAACTTTTTGATATTCTAATTTTGTGAGAAACATCTGTACGTGTATGTAATGTTTGGACCATGTTGAATATTGGCTGTTCAGGCCTTATTATATACACCGTGTGGTAGATCGGCTCACTCAGCTACTCAGAGGTAGTCACAGGAAAACTTTCCGTTTAAGTTTTCAACTGGTTTATTAAAAAAACATACTTCATAAACCTGGCCCTTTGGGAATAATGAGACATGAAAATGGCTTATGGTCTGTGTGGCTGCGGGGTTTGCCTGCTCAGGGTAAAAAACAAAACAAGGTTCAGCTGAATGAATCCAAAGGCACCACACTCTGGGGTGGAGATATGTTGAACAGCCTCCCACCCACTCTTCAGCTGTTCACCAAAACCTAGCCCTGTTATGGCCGATTAACCCCTGTCCGCACATAACGTTCTGGAGCATACTTCTGGGTTCATGTCTCTGAGACTAACCTCCTCAGTGACACATTCCCCCCCTCCCCCCCCCCCCCCCCTTCAGTATTTTACCAGTGACCTTCTCTCAAAATATCGAACGTTCGGGCTATGTTATATGTTGGCTATTTAGGCCTTATTACAGTGGAATGTAAGTTGGGGCACCCCTGTGCAAAACTACTGTTGTTGTGAACCGTTAAGCAAGTTGAAGATTAAATGATCTCTGAAAGGTCTCATGTTAAAGATGACGCATTTCATTTGTAGTGTAGGCAAAAATATATAATTTTTCATTTGTTTATATACTAAAAAAATTGCAAAAATGAAAATGCTTAAAGAGGTTGACCACTACTTTTACAATGATGGCCTATCCTTAGGATAGGCCATCAATGTCTGATCGGCCAGGGCCCGACACTGGCATCCCTGCCAATCAGCTGGTATCTGTTGGCGGCGGTGAAAAGTACGTTCTTGTGCTGGAAGTTTATTTGTAGTGGCTGCCGCAAGGTACTACACATCTGCCTCCTATTGATTTGAATAGGACGCTGATGTGTAGTACCCTGCGGCAACCACTTACAAGTAAACTTCCAACACAAGTAAGTACTTTCGGCAGGGGTGTTAGGTGTCGGACCCAGGCTGATCAGACACTGTTGGCCTAGCCTAATGATAGACCGTCAATGTGGTGTACAATCTAACTTTAGGCCTTTAAGGCTATGTGCCCACGTAGCGTTTTAAACCGGACACTAAAAACCGGACTCCTTCCCAGAAATCGCGCGTTTTTTTTCGCGTGATTTTATCGCGATTATGTTCGCGATTTTGCCGCGATTTTCGTGTGCGAAATTCTAGCACTTTCCAAGCGATTTGAAGCATCGCTTGGAAAGTGACAGGTTGGTCACACTCGTCAAACATAGTGTTTGACAAGTGTGACCAGCTTTTTACTATTGAGGCCGCCTATGCGGCCTCAATAGTAAAAGAATGTTAAAAATGATTAAAAAAATTAAAAATTGGGGTATATTTACCTTCCGACGTCCCGCGCTGTCTCAGCGACGCTCCTGTTCCCAGCGATGCCTTGCGAGACCTGTGATGACGTTGGTCTCGCGTCGCTATAGTGATCTCACGAGACCACGTCATCACTGGATCTTGCCGCAAGGCATTACTGGGAACGCTGAGGCCCGGGAAGGCTGCGCGTGACACCGGAAGGTAAATATACCCCGATTTATTTTTTTTTTTTTTATTATTATTTTTTTTACAGGGGTATGGTACCCAGGGCCTGGAGGACAGTCTCCTGTCCTCCACACCGTGGGTACCATCCGCACATGAGACGCTTAACTTTGCGCATGGTGGGCATAGCCACATGCGGGAAGTAAGCAATTCTCATGCAATCCTATGGGTGCGGAATTGTGGCAGTTTTTTGCGATTCCGCAGAAAGAATGAGCATGCTGCGATTTTTTTTTTTTTTTTCCATGATGCGATTCTGCCGCGGAAAAAAGCGCAGCATTAGCACAGCATGTGCGGAATGCTATAGGAATGCATGGGGTGCGTTCTGTACGAGTTTTTTAAACGTTTTCGCGCCGAATATCGCGGAAACGCTTAAAAATTGCATCGTGGACACACAGCCTTGGAGATCATTTCATCTTCAACTTGCTTAACTGTTAACAATAACTAATTTTGACCAAGGGTGCCCAAACTTTTACATGCCACTGTATACACATATATCGTTTGGGCCATGTTGCATTTTTACAGTGTAGCATACGATATAAATATATAGGGAACAGAATCCCAGACCAAAAGATGAAATGGTGTTTTGATTGGCAAGTCTTCATGAGTAACCAGTGACTAAAACTATAGAAGAAGTATGCAATTACTTGAGGAGGACACCTTAACCGGGTTACAGGCTTATTTCTGGCGGAGCGCTCTTCAGTTTCCACCCTCCAATTAGCATCACCCACTATGCTAATAATGATAATTATATGCCGTTGACACTTTATTGCTTCAAGCGTGTTACTGCAAAAGAAGGACTGGTTGTGAATATCCAATACAAAGGTTTTTGTCTTCTACAGTTCCATAATATGAAGTTTCTAAACTTCATTTTGTATGTTGATTAAACTTCTAGCACAAATGAGCATTTCTTTAGGGATCCCGTTTTTTTAGAATGTGTAATTTTGCACCTGATTGACACGTCATGAGACTCTCCATAAACTTGTAGGCAACATTCAGATATTCATAGTGATAACCATAAAGGCGCACTTTCCTGAGGACTGCTGTGTATCGTACTTACAGGTCTAAAATGTGACGGTGTATTGCCGTCCTCTCATGGGTGCAGTCTGTGCTCTCAAAGCCCACGTTCCAGCACATACAGCACACAGGTTTAGGGGTTCTACTGTATGCAATACCTTACTATTTCTGCTCAGTTTTTTCACAAATCCTTAAAGATTACCTAGTACCAAGAAAGTGAACAAGATTCTTGAAGTTTCGCGCACGTTGCTTCTCTTTTTCTTGCAGATCAGCAAGCAGACTTAAATCTGTAACCTGTCCATTTTCTTGTAGTTTTTGCTGAAGATTTCACCCATACAAATGAGCACAGAATAATCTGGAACAAAAATACATGTAAAAAAACACTTTTTTAAGTGTTTTTCCTGCCAACACATCAGGGTTTGCCTTGTAATTTTCTGCTATAAATCCTGAAGGTGTACACACAGTCTAACCCTGATTGGTAACTATTGCTTTTTCTATGACAATAGTGTGATAAAGCATATGTTATTAGGAGTGCAGAAAGCTTGGTTCATGGTTAAGGTCATGTCTGGTGATTGCCTGCCAGCTCTTTGCTCTGTGAACTGGTCTGCATGTTGCAATCGGTATGAGTCAGCTCTGCTTCATTCCCTGTTCTTCTCTTCCTACAAGGGTGACCTAATGAAATGTGAGAGCCCCAGCAGCATGTATGACATGGCAGTTTTCTGATCTGTCTTCATCGGGGTATATCACTAGCTCTGAACGCTTTCAGTGAACTTGTCAGTGCCTGTGGGTATCTGCTTTTACTTGCAAATACTCAGCATAATGTCAAATTTTGCTAACTGCATTTCCTAGCATGCCCTTCTCCGGTTGATTTCTGGGAATGCTCGGATTTTGAAGGCAACCTTTGATCTTGTTCTCATCCCCCAATCCGCTATGACCATCTTCCAGCCTAAAGTACCGTAATCATACTTATTCCCCTAATTGGTGTTTGTTTGTTTTTTTTGTTTTTGTTTTAATATCCCTCCCATACTTCATTAAGTCCTCCCATCAAAGTTTTTATACTCTAAATATATTGCAGTCATCATATATAGCACTGTGTAATTACAATTGCTCATTTTTCCTTTCTACCCAGCTAATTATTCTCTTTTCCACTAGATTTATGATACCATGTGATTAAAAACTGACTAGCTGAATCCTTCTAAGCCCTATGTAGAAACAGGAGGTCAGTTTTCCCTGCATGAGTCATAAGTCCCTGGCAGGTGGAGGAGGGGAGCAGCTTGGTCAGGAGTTGCGGAATGATAAATGCAGGGACAAGAGACCTCCTGTTTCTACATAGAGCAGAAAAGAGATTAACTGGGAAGAAAGGCAAAATGAGCAATTGTAAGTACACAGTGCTGTATAATATGATTGCAATATATTAAGAGGATAAAAACTTTGATGGGAGGAGGAATGCTACTTTAATACTTCTCATTCCTTTTCAAATAGGTCACCTCACGTATATAAGCATTGCTGCATTGTCAATTACCGTATTTTTGGACTATAAGACGCACCCCAAGTTTTCAAAAGGAAAATGGGGGGGGGAAAAATTAATGTGTCAAATGGAGGGCCGTCTTACAGTTTTAATTCAGCTTACTGGGGGGGGGGGGATTGGCAGCGCTGATGGAACATTGTCACAGGGGGTGTTTGGTGGTCCGGTGATTCGACTCCCAGACTGGAGTGGCTGGTTTGGCGGTAACTTGGTTCGGGAGACAAGATCTTGGTGCCGAGATCTCAATCTGAGTTTGTGCCGCCCCTGGCAGCCATCTTCCCGGAGGCCACCGCATCACAGCAGTGGATCTGCGGGGGCCTCCGGGCTTTCACAAAATGTCGGCGGAGCCCCCCAGCACCACAAAGCATCGCCGAACCTGCTGCACCAGCCTGAGAAGGGAGTGTGATCATCGCCCTGCAGCGTCGGACCGAGACAACCATAGAATCGCCCAACTCCTGCTGCCGTCACACAACTTGTAAGTATATTCTGACTATAAGATGCACCCCCATTTTCCCCAAAAAATTTTTGGTAAAAAAGTGCGTCTTATAGTCCAAAAAATACGCTATTTATTCTGCCATCCTCCCCAGTCTCCTTTGTGATTAACTGCCTTATTTCTTCTAAATGGCCCCAACTTCACGGCCCTATCATAGGAAATCCCACACCTGCAAACTGACCGTCAGCTCCTCGGGCACTGAAGTTGCGGTTACATCCCCAGTTTCACTTAGAATCTGCGCATGCTCCAGATGCCGCTGGTGTTCAGGGGCTTTGTGCATGCTGTGTGCTTGGCATGCTCACAAAATGACTACAGGCAGGATGTGTTGGACATGTTGGATTTCAACATGCCTGATCAATTGCTCCTGCAGGAATGTTCTGGTAGTACTGTATTGTCCACCCAATGAAATAGACATGTACATTTATAATAGTCTGTGGAAATATCGGTCTACTGAACCAGCTTTTAGCCATTGGTTATTTCATGTGCGTGGCCAGCTCAAAATTCACAGTAGATATAACCATAGCCATAATTTTAACTACATACAAAAATGCAGGCATTTTCTTGTTACTTTAGTTGATCATCTTCAAATGATCTGAATGTCATAATTCACTGTTCTTTTTCTATCGCCTCTGCTTTCTCTCCTTTGGCTTTTGGCATTATTTTATGAAGGAAGTTGCCTTTGAGATTCCACTTCATGTAAGCCACATGTGGTTAACATTATTTATTTTTTTTTGGATTTAGGACGTAAAACCTTATTAGTAGTACAGGGCCTTGGATGCAGATGGCTGGAGTATGCTATTGTTGCTGGTTGTTTATAAGCATTTTTCTCTCTTGGCTTGATGTGTATTTATACTGTGCTTAAACCTTTGTTTATACATGTCAAAACTGTAAAAATCCTGTCAGTTGCACTATAGGGGGTAAAATCACAACAAAGCAAATCACCTTTTATCCCCTTAACCCCTTAGCGACAGAGCCAGTTTGCAGCTTAATGACCAGGCCAATTTTTACAATTCTGACCACTGTCCCTTTATGAGGTTATAACTCTGGAACGCTTTAATGGATCCCGCTGATTCTGAGACTGTTTTTTCGTGACACATTGTACTTCATGTTAGTGGTAAAATTTCTTCAATAAGTCTTGTGTTTATGAAAAAAACGGAAATATGGTGCAAACTTTGAAAATTTTGCAATTTTAAAACAAAAAAAAAAAAATTTTTTATGCCCTTAAATCAGAGAGATGTCACACAAATTTCTTAATAAATAACATTTCCCACATGTCTACTTTACATCAGCACAATTTTGGAAGCAAAATTTTTTTTTTGTTAGGAAGTTATTAGGGTTAAAAGTTGACCAGCGATTTCTCATTTTTACAACAAAATTTACAAAACCATTTTTTTAGGGATCACATCATACTTAAAGTCATTTTGCAGGGTGTACATGACAGAAAATACCCAAAAGTGGCACCATTCTAAAAACTAGACCCCTCAAGGTGCTCAAAACCACATTCAAGAAGTTTATTAACCCTTTAAGTGCTTCACAGGAACTAAAGCAATGTGGAAGGAAAAAATTAACATTTAACTTTTTTTTTTGCAAAAAATTTACTTCAGAACCAATTTTTTTTTATTTTCACAAGTGTTAAAAGAGAAAATCAACCACAAATTTTGTTGTACAATTTCTCCTGAATACGCAGATACCCCATATGTGGGGGTAAACCACTTTTTTCCTCTTTGCCACGACAGCACCCACTGAGAGAGGGGATCCGCCCCTAGGAACAGGAAACCTACAGAGAGATAAATGGGGCGGTCCCCCTTGCTCCCTCAGTTTGGTTTCCTGTTCCCAGAAGGAACCCACAGAGAAGAGGATGCCTGGTCTGGTAGCCGCCCGCATGCATGATATGAGCAACGGGGGCTCCAGGACTGGATGCAGCGTTGGGTGGAGAGAAGACCCCCCCCCGACTGGTAATGCAGGTGAGGCCGTGGTGTGGAGTACCGGGGCTCACTTTGTGGGGCAGGGTCCCCCCCCCCCCTGTCCCCACAGAGGCGAAAGCATTACAGGAGCGCGGCACCGGGGGATGCGCCCCCTGTTACACCGTTACAGCGAGGCCGGGTAAACAATGAAGACCTGAGCTCGCAGTTTATGAGGTGCGGGGCAGCGCTGAGGAAAATGCCTGGGAGGTGTCCGGCGGTCTAAGGGGCAGCGATGAGGCGACAGGTCGGGCAGGTAGTGGGTGCTTCCAGGCTGAGGCGACCCGGAAGTGCTGCAACAGCTTCCCGGGTCAGAGGACGCAGGTAAGAGCGGTATCGTGGGAGCAGGAGCCGCACATGCGCAGTAGGAGGCAGAAGAAAAAAAATATGGCCGAAAAAAAAAAGGGAGAAAGGCGGAACCGGTAAGCTGCATAAGAGACACCGGTAATGCTACAGCGGTGCGCAGCTATGTTGTCCACAAACGACCCGGTTTCGCTCCAACTGAGCCAGCCAGACGAGTCCCCACAGGGCAGCAGAAAGAGCGGTGCTACAAGAAGGAGCAGCAGCACCAGGAGAAGTGGCAGCTCCAGAAGAGTGTCCAGCGGCCATTCCAGGCAAAATGAGCCCGCGGAGAAAAAACGGAAGGAGAAAAAGCCGTCCCACGCCTCGCCTCAGCCTGAGTCGCGAACCCCGCAGCCGGTAATTTGCTGACGAAATTCACGGGTGAGTGTTTTCAGTCAGGCTTATAGCTGATAACATTTTCTCGATCCATATCTTTTAGGCCAAAAGAACCGAGAAGGCGAAAAATAGAGAGTTGCCTTATGTTCTCAGCCCCTCCCAGATGGCCATCCTAAAAGATTATGCCAGTCTTGTATTGAAAAGACCTTGCAAGAGGAATCCTCAGGAAGAAAAGAGGATATCCGAGCGATAATTAGAGAGGAACTACGGGCCTTGGGCAGCTCCAGTAGTCTGGGGGGGTCACTCCTCTGTCAAAGGAATAGTTTCACCGAGAGGAGTAGCTTCACTGGTGTCGGGATCGCCATCAGAAACTGGGGAACTAGACTCAGGAATACTTTTCCTCAGATGAAGAGGAACAGACTTGTTTCCCTACGGACAGTGTTAATAACTTGCTTAAGTCTGTCCGAAATACCATAGGGCTACCCGAGACTAAGGACCCCAAAACTCGGCAACACATGATGTTTGCGGGAATTTCCCGGAGGAAGATCCGTGCTTCCCCAGTAGTCCCAGCTATTAAGGAGCTGGTAAAGGGGGAGTGGGAGAAGCAGGGTCAGAGAACCTTCCTCCCCTTGACTTCAAAACACAAATATCCATTTGACGACGAGGAGTTAACATCTTGGTCGAGCCCCTAAAGTAGATGCGGCAGTGGCCTCTACCTCTCGTAGATCCTCCCTGCCGGTGGACTATTCAGTGTCGTTGGCTGACTCATTAGATCGTAAGACAGATACCTTTCTTAAATGATCCTGGGAGGCATGCACGGCAGCTTTTAAGCCCGCAATAGCAGCCACGTGCACAGCAAGGTCAATGTTGGTATGGCTGGATGACCTGGAGGGGAAAATTAAAAGCGGAGTATCTAGAAGCAAGCTCCTTTCCTCTATTCCCCTGATTAAAGGAGCAGCGGCTTTCCAGTCCGACTCCTCAGCGGACTCTCTCCGACTATCTGCTAGAGCAGCAGGGCTAACCAATTCAGGCCGGCGGGCCTTATGGTTGAAAGGATGGAGAGGAGATACGCAGACAAAGACTAAACTTTGTGCTATACCCTGCCAGGGTAAGTACCTATTTGGCATGGAGCTGGATGAGATCCTAACAAAAGCGGGGGAGAGAAAGAGAGGTTTTCCTAACCCGTATATTCCCTTTAACAGGAGAGCCTTCAGGAAGCCTCTGTTTGGGGAAAAAGAGAGATTTCAAAGCTCAGGACCGCTGGGGAAATAAGGATCCCAAACAGAGGGGCAGCCTATTTGGGAAACGTCCCTTCAGAGGAGACAGGTTCCGCTAGTACCAGTACACCGGTAGGTGGCAGGCTACTGAAATTTAGCCACCAATGGGGAAAAATTACATCAAACCCCTGGGCCATTGATATCATCTCATCGCGCCTAAAACTAGAATTTGTTTGGCATCCACCGAACTCCTTCCTATTGACTTCTATGAAGTCCCAAACACAGCAGGAAGCACTGGAGATGGAGATTGCAGCACTGCTAACTAAGCGTGTTCTGATAGAGTTCCCGGGGGACGAAAAGGGAAGGGGCTTTTATTTTCCCCTATTTTTAGTCCCTAAACCAGACGGCTCTTTTAGGGCTATAATAAATTTAAAGAAGCTTAATACATTCTTGAAGCTGAGGCCGTTTAAAATGGAGTCAATAAATTCAGCAATAAAGCTCTTGTTCCCCAGGTGCTATATGGCAGTCTTGGGCCTAAAGGATGCCTATTACCATCTCCCCATATACCAAGGGCACCAGAAGTTCCTGCGGGTAGCAGTCTGGTTCAAGGGTCGGATTCAACATTTCCAGTTTACGGCAATGCCGTTCGGACTATCTATGGCTCCTCGAGTGTTTATCAAATTGATGCTAGAGGTGATGTCATATATAAAGCTGAATGACACCCTAGTGGTCCCCTACTTGGACGACCTGCTCATAGTAGGAAAATCTGTTTCCCAATGTGAAAGAAGAATAGCTGATATTGTCTCATCCCTACAGACATTAGGCTGGCTAATCAACTGGGAGAAGTCCAGGCTAAAACCGGTAACCTGGCAGAAGTTCCTAGGCCTGCAAGTAGATTCCGTAAGTCAGAAATGCTTTCTACCAGATGCTAAGGCGCAGGCCATAGTTAATAAAATACAGAACATTACTGAAAAACTCGTAATATCATTGAGACAGGGTATGTCCTTGCTAGGGTCCCTAATATCATGCATTCCAGCGGTGCAATGGGCCCAATTCCACTCCAGAAAGCAGTGGGCTATTTTACAGGAGACAGACAGACTGCAGGGGCGGTTGGAAGGGAAGATGTCCCTATCGCCCGAAGTTATTAACTCCCTAGGTTGGTGGTTGGATCCTACCAATTTGTCAAAAGGAGTTCAATGGTGGGTTACTCCCTCTATGGTACTCACCACGGATGCTAGCCCCTCAGGGTGGGGGGCCCAACTGGAGGAAGAGATGGTACAGGGCCGGTGGCTGGAGCATGAAGCAGAAAGCTCCTGTAATATGAAGGAACTAACAGCAATTTACTATGCTATATCTCAATTTCTCCCGCAGTTAAGAGGAACCTATGTGAGGATCCAGTCAGACAATACCACCGCAGTGGCATATATAAACCGGCAAGGAGGTACGCGATCAGGACCATTGATGTCTATCGCGGAAAAGATCTTAGAGATAGCCGAAGTGCATCTTCACTCCTTGTCTGCACTCCACATAAGAGGAGTAGACAATTCTCGAGCAGACTACCTCAGCCGCCAAACCCTATATCAGGGCGAGTGGGTCCTCAGCCGGCACATCTTCGAGATGATAGCTGCGAAATGGGGCAGACCAGAAATAGACCTGTTCGCAACCAGAGCCAACAGGCGTGTAAAAAAGTTTGCTTCTCTCTACAGAGCAGACAACCCAGACATACTAGATGCCCTCCAAGCATCCTGGACCTTCCGGCAAGCCTATGCCTTCCCTCCAATGGTTCTGTTACCAACAGTGGTCAGGAAGATAAGACAAGAAAAGTCGAGGGTCATCTTGATAGCCCCGTTTTGGCCCAAGAGGCCGTGGTTTTCATGGCTGAGAGCCATGTCAATAACCGACCCATGGATTCTGCCGCTACGCCAGGATCTTCTCTCCCAGGGGCCCTGCTACCATCCACAGGTCAAAGCCCTGCGCCTAGTGGCCTGGAATTTGAAAGGGAACTATTGAAGCAGAGAAGCTTCTCAAAAAACCTGATTAGTACCCTTCTGCAAACTAGGAAGGAATCTACAACAAGAATATACACTAAGGTGTGGAGGAAATTCCTGGCCTTTCACCCAGCAAAATTAGCCGGTGAAGTGCCCATTACGGCCATTCTAGAATTCCTTCAGAAGGGCCGAGAATTGAGGCTCTCAGTAAATACTCTAAAGGTCCATATATCGGCCCTAGGAGCCTTGTTTAACTACAACGTGGCAGGTAATAGGTGGGTGACCCGGTTTATTTCAGCTTGTCAGCGGTCAGAGCCAGTTCATATTCCTCAGCTACCAACATGGAACCTTAGTCTTGTTTTGGATGCCTTCACTCAGGCCCCGTTTGAACTCAAAAGTTCAGCATCAATGAAATGCCTCATTAAAAACTGCTACGCTAGTAGCCTTAGTATCAGCTAGAAGAGTAAGTGATCTTCACACCCTGTCAGTAGACCCCACGTTGCTGTCAGTAACACGGGACAGACTGGTATTGAAAACGGACCCGTCCTACCTTCCCAAACGGGCAACTAAGTTTCATAGGTCTCAGGAGATCTGCCTACCTTCTTTCTATGTGAACCCAACAACACAGGACGAGGTTAAATATCACACTTTAGACGTAAGAAGAGCTGTGCTAGCCTACTTAGATAGGACCAGTCCCTGGATGCAGAGTAGGTCTCTTTTTGTCTCCTTCCAGGGTAACAAGAAAGGGGGCTAGAGTTACAATAGGCACGTTGTCCAGGTGGATCAGAGATGCGATCACAATGGCATATTCGGCAAAAGGAGAGGACCCTCCACAGGGTATTAAGGCGCACTCTACTAGAGCCATGTCATCATCCTAGGCTGAGACAGCGAACGTCCCAATTGAGCAAATATGTAAGGCTGCAACCTGGTCTTCTCCGTCTACCTTTTATAATCACTATAGACTAGATTTGTCTTCTACCGAGGATCTGACTTTTGGTAGATCTGTCCTTAACACACGGTGTGCCCTCCCAAGTGATTATCTCTGAAAATCTCTCAGTGGGTGCTGTCGTGGCGAAGAGGAAAAACCGGATTACTTACCGGTAATACTCTTTTGTAGAGTCCACGACAGCACCAGCTCACTTCCCGCCCGTAAAATTTTCACAAATGGTTCTCCTTGGTGGTGGGGATTGTAATTAGAATTTAATATGTTGATAACTTTAGCAAAGATAGAAGTATATATGTGTAAAGATAGATGAATCGTCTGAACAAATTGACTAAAGCGTGTATGGCGGTTCCTCCGTTGTTCTCTGTAATACAAACTGAGGGAGCGAGGGGGACCGCCCCATTTATCTCTGTAGGTTTCCTGTTCCTAGGGGAGGATCCCCTCTCTCAGTGGGTGCTGTCGTGGACTCTACAAAAGAGTATTACCGGTAAGTAATCCGGTTTTCAGCACACGGCAGAGCTCGCAAGGGATGGAGCGCCGTTTGACTTTTTCAATGCAGAATTGGCTGGAATTGAGATCGGATGCCATGTTGCGTTCGGAGAGCCCTTAATGTGCCTAAACAGTGGAAAACTCCAACAAGTGATCCCATTAAGGAACTTATCTAGATGTGTGGTGAGCACTTTGAACCTTCAAGTGCTTCACAGAAGTTTATAACGTAGAGCCGTGAAAATAAGACATCCATTTTTTTTTTCCACAAAAATGGTCTTTTCGCCCCCAAATTTTTATTTTTACAAGGGTAACAGGAGAAATCATATCCCCATAGTTGTTGTACGATTTGTCCTGAGTACGCCGATACCCCATATGTGGGGGGGGGGGAACCACTGTTTGGGCGCATGGTAGAGCTCGGAAGGGAAGGAGTGCCATTTTGGAATGCAGACTTTGATGGAATGGTCTGCGGGCATCATGTTGCGTTTGCAGAGCCCCTGATGGGCCTAAACAGTGGAAACCCCCCCACAAGTGACCCCATTTTGGAAATTAGACCCCCTAAGGAACTTATCTATATGTGTGGTGAGCACTTTGAACCCCCAAGCGCTTCACAGAAGTTTATAAACGCAGAGCCGTGAAAATAGTCTTTTTTTATTTCCACAAAAGTGATTTTATTAGACCCCAATTTTTAGACCCCCAAAGTTGGTAAATAGTGGAAACCCCTCAATTCTTGCTCCAACCCTAACCCCAACACACCCCTAACCCTAATCCCAACCCTAATTCTAATCCTATTTCGCCCTAACCCTAATTCTAACTCTAGCCCAACCCTAACCCTAGCCCTAACCCTAATGGAAAACTGAAAAAAAAAAAAAAATATTTTCTTTATTTCATTATGTTTGCCTATATAAGGGGGTGATAAACGGGGGGTTATGTACTATTTTTTTTATTTTGATCACTATGATCGTTTATCATAGAGATCAAAATAATGAATGGAATCTGCCAGCCGCAGCCGGCAGAGTCCCAGCGGGCGCACTACGCATGCGCCCGCCATTTTCAAGATGGCACGCCCATCGGAGGATGCCGGCGGGACCACCGGGAGGGAAGTGAGGACCACGGAGAGGTACCTCGGGGGGATCGGGGACCCTATTTTTCTCTCCTCTGATGTGCAATCACATCATAGGAAAGAGAAATTTAATGCATAATTGCTGCTTTCTTTTTTTTTTTTTTTTGCTGTCGCCGTTATAGGGTTAATAACGGCGATCGCAAAAGCGGGGTCGGTAAAAACCGACCGATTCATGTTCTCTGGGGTCTCGGCTACCCCTGGCAGCAGAGACCCTGGAGAAAATCTGACACTGGGGGGCGTTCTGTACTTTCTCCACAGCGCCATGAATTAACGGCGCTGTGGTTTTAAACCGTACCCTTAATTACCGCCGTTAAAAGGCGTATCGGCGGTCGTTAAGGGTTTAAAGAGAGCTTGTCCCCAGGATTGTGCACAGTAACCTACACAGTGTCAGGTCGGTGACGTTATACTGATTAAAATGATACCTTGGTTGATGGAATCAGTCTTGTGGTTGTTGTGTAATCTTTATTTTCAGTTTTGAGTTAATGATATGCTCGTGGCCTGTGGAGGGTCTTCATGTGGTGCTCTGATTGGGTATTCATCAGTCTGGCTGCTGACAGGTCATTGATCCCTAGTTTACATAATGAATAATATATACATACTGAAAAAAAATCCTTCTGCAGGCAGGCGCAAGCTGTGGTACCTGAGCTGCAGCATAATCACGTGTACTGTGCTTATAATTAATGTGGTTAAGGTTATCCTGATATATTAAAAAAAAAATCCCTTTGATAACAAATGTGCTTGATGTTATCCTGATAGTATATGGAAAAAAAATCCATTTGAAAATGGCGCTCGCTGCATCTACGCAGTAGCCTAATTTGGACCACCCCTATATACACCGATAGCGGCTACTACACAGGCGTGGCGGGTGCCATTTTCAAATGGACTTTTTTTTTATATATATATACTATCAGGATAACATCAAGCATGTTTGTTATTAACATAGTACACATGCGATTATGCTGCAGTGCAGGTGGCACATCTGGCACCTGACTTCAGAAGGTTTTAGTTTTTTTTCTTCAGTATGTACATATATTCATTATATAAACTAGGGGCCAGATCACTGAGTGATCAGTGACCTGTCAGAAGTCATACTGATTAATACCTAGTCAGAGCACCACATGAAGACCCCCCCCCCCCCCACACAGGCCGCCCTGAAACACGAGCATATCATTAACTCAAAATTGGAAATAAACATTAAACAACAACCACAAGACAAATTTCATCAACCAAGGTATCATTTTAATCAGCATAACGGCACCAACCTGACATTGTCTGTAGGATACTGTGCACAATTCTGGTGCCAGGTTCCCTTTAACGACCACTAATACGCTTAAAAACGTTGGCCACTAAGGAGCTCTACACTCTCACTGCCGTTTTAAATCTGTAATCGGAAATATGGGAATAGCGCTCCCTCAAAGTCAGAAAATCTCTTGGGTTTCAGCTACCTGGGGTAGCTGAGACCCTGGAAAACATGATCCGGGCCAAACACATGATCATCGTAAGAAAAAAAAAAAAAAAAAATGTGATCCAGTGGAAAAAAATAACATGTCTGAAGAGAGAGACGAATGATGTCCCTAAGCCCCCCATGGTACCTCGTTACTAGAGACTCCATCCCTTGGCTCTCCTCCTCCTCTTCATGAAGCATAATTGCAGGCACATGTGCTGAGAATAAGCGGCTGGCAACAATTTTCCATTGTCTCCTGACTTTTGATAAGTGATTGGGTCTATCACAGTGGTGAAAAGTCCAATATTTGGTAAAATGGCAGCAGTTGGGCTGTGCCTGTCTCCTCTTCTCTTCTCTCCTTGTAGTTGTTCTGGGTGAGAAGAGAGCTATGCAACGGCCAAAGTGCTGTCCTGTCAGATAAATAAGAATCATATTCCTGGCTCAGTTTCCGTAAATCCTTCCCCATTTTCCTAATCACCCCCTAGATCACACCCACCCAACCTCACCCAGTGTCATTCCCCCTAGTCAGCTTAATTTTTTTTTTTTTTAATCATCTTACTTTCTTTGCCGTTAGCATTTTTTTTAAAAGTTCCAAAAAAATATGATGACCTATTCAATATGACGACCTAATGTTATCAAATTCTTTGTAATACCTTTGTGTTCACAATGTTCATTATTCCCCTGGATAAAATCTTTGAGGGGTGTAGTTTCCAAAATGGGGTCACTTGTGGGGGGTTTCTGCTGTTTAGGCACCTCAGCGGCTCTGCAAACGCAACATGGTGCCCGGTATCTATTTCAGTCAAATTTGTTTTCAAAAATTCAAATATTGCTCCTTCCCTTTTGCACCCTGTTTGTCCAAACAGAGGTTTTTGACTACGTGTGAGCTATTCCTGTGCTCGTAAGAAAGTGGATAAAAAACTGTGGGTCCATTTTTTGGTGTTACCGTTTGCAAAAGTGAAAAATTGGGGCTAAAGCAATATTTTAGAGGTAAAACTTTTAATTATAAGTCATATCTAACCATTTTCACCTGTGTCAAGAAGTACAATATGTCTCGAAAAAAATATCTAAGAATCAGTGTGATCCATTAAAGCATTCCAAAGTTAATATCACATAATGTGACAATGGTTAGATTTCTAAAATTTGGCCTGGTCAAAATTAGCTCGGTCACTGAGGGATTAAACCAGTCTATGTAACAAAAAGAAAAATGGTTTTACAGAAGATGGGTGGAGGCAGTAGATGAGGGACTGGATATAGGTTGGTGTGTTCACACGGACAAATCAGAAAAAAATAAACCTCAGAGCAGAAATTGTAAGTTTTTTTTCTTTAAGTGTTTCCTGTCTTTCTTTCAAAAACACTTAAAGGGAACCTGTCGGCAGGATTTTGCTCAGTAAACTACAGGCAGGGTCAGGTTGGCGCTGTTATACTTATTAAAATGATACCTTGGTTGAGGAAATCCGTATTGTGGTTGTTGTTTAGGCTGTGTGCCCACGATGCGTTTTCTTAAGCGTTTCCGCAGCATTTGAGCCGGATCAGACGCTGCAGAAATGCTTAAAAGATGCATCAAATTAATTAGCATGCGTTTTTGGCTTTTTGTGCCAATGCATGCGTTTTTAACCGCTCAGGAATCGCTTAGCGGCTAAAAACGCAGCATGCTCAATTCCTGCATTGCTCAGCATTTTTAGCCATCCCCAATGTTCCCAGAAATCGCGTGTCAAAAAAGCATCAAAAACGCGTCATGAAACGCGCGTAAAAAGACGCACGTTTTCTGGGAAAGGGGATCCTTTTCCTGAGCGTTTAAAAACGCTAGCGTGGGCACATAGCCTTAATCTTTTTATTTTCAGTTTCCAGTTAATGAGATTCTCGTGCTTCAGGGCGGTCTGTAGGTGGGGCTTTGTAGTCTGCTTATATATGCATCTGTATGAACTTTTGACAGGTCAACGATCCTTCCTTCAGGGTCCTGCCCCCTATTTTACATAATGCATATAATATTGTTGATATTTCAAATCTTTTAAAGATGGCCGGTCAATTGCTCAGAAAAAAACAAGGTTAATATCTTATAAAACTGCCTGAGCTCCCTTAATTTTGCTGCTACTTTTTCATTTTGCTCTCTGTCCTTCCATTGCTGAGAGATTCACATTTGTTACTGCTTGAGTGCAGTATGTGAAATCTCTGCAAGTTGTACAGGTAAAAAACTCAGCGTTTTTTTCGGGGGGGGGGGGGATATGCACTTTCACTTCTGAGACTGCTCAATCAACTGCTGAGCTGCGATTGACAGCGTTTGGAAGGGAGGTGTAAAAGGACACACACCCAGTATAAACACTCTGAAGAACCGCCCAGTTGAAAATAAGCAGAGATTTTACATACAGAGCTCCAAAAGAAACAATTATGAATAACTCTGCAATGGAGTGACACAGCTCAAAACTGAAAAGGACAGCACAATCGGGGAAGCTCATGGATTTTTCCAAGATATTCAACTGAATTATTTTGAGCAAGTGACAGGTCCTCTTTAATCTAATTTGTATAGCTCAATAAGAATAAATTAAAACTTATTGTAGTCATTATGTTTTAGAAGGTTGGGGCAAGACCAAATTAATTTTGGTACCTTTGTTTTTTTGTAGTTTGCAATGTGTTTCTGTTGCAAAATTTAGATTGCAAGCTCTCAACTTTTGGATGTATTGGAAATAGAATCAACAATTTTCATATGTCAAAGCTGAGAATAGCCCGTTTCTTAAAAAGTAACTAAACTTTTTATTTTTTTTGTTCATCAGCTGTTGAAAATCTCTTAATTTTTCTTGCTTCTCTCTCAAACACCATGCTGCTTTAACTAACTTATTCATGCTTTTTTACAAGCTGCTTTGAATTGCTGCTCTATCAGGAATCTGTACTCAGACTATTTACAAACACTATGTGAGCTTCTCTTAGGCTGTGTGCACACGCTGCGGATTTTGCTGCGGTTCCGCAGCGGTTTTGGCCGCTTACAGTACCATGATTGCCTATGGGAATCAAAAACCGCAGTGCAGACGGTGCGGAATTTTCCGCGCGGATTATCTGCGGTTTTCAATCCGCAGAAAGAATTGACATGTCAATTCTTTCTGCGGATTCTCCTGCGGTTTGCCATCTCCTCCATTGAGGAGATGAAAAACCGCAGGGCAAAACCGCAGAGCAATCCGCAGGTAAAACCGCAGGTCTTTTGACCTGCGGTTTCACCTGCGGATTTTACAAAATCCGCGCGGATGAATCCGCACATAATCCGCAGCGTGTGCACACAGCCTTACTCGGACAGAGTTTGTAAACGCTATTACCCTAAAGCTGGAGTCACACATAGCGACTCACCAGCGATCCCAACAACGATATCAACGTGTCAGGATCGCTGGTAAGGCCTGTTTCACACATCAGTTTCGTGTCTGTTGAAATCCGCCAAAATGGCGGAAAACGGATCCGCCTGCATACGGATATGAACGTGTGCCACCGGACTGTTTGTTTGACGGATTCAAAGGAACCGCTGTCTGGGGGAAGAGAGAGAGAGAATTTTTGTCAGCCGCCAGAACAGAGTTTAGGGTTAAATTTGCAGCTGGGTGGAGTCCTTCGGGCATGCGCAATGAGAAATGCGGATCCAGCCGCACGAAAAAACGTTGCATTGTCCGTCCAGGCATGTCGGCGGACGCCAAAATTTTGGCAGATCCACAAAAAAACGGATCCAACGGATGGCCATCTGTCAAGATCCGCTGGTAATGCAACTCAATGGGAAAAAAACGGATCCTCCAAGCAAAATGGCGGATCGTTTTTTTTTTTTTCAAAACGGCGGGTCTTGACTGATTTGAAAAAACTGATGTGTGAAACAGGCCTAAGTTGCTATGTGATCTCTGGTTAGCTGTCAGACAGCTTCACCAGCGGTCAGCTCAGCGACGCCGAGTGCGCGGCGTCGCTGTGTACATTAGTTACTAGTGCGCTGATGCAGGGAGCTGGTAACTAAGGTACACATCGGGTATCTAAGGGACGGGCGTCCCTCAGATATCCGATATGTATGTTAGTTACCAGCTCCCTGCATCAGCACGCTGGTAGCTAACGTACATATCTGGTATCTAAGGGACGCATGTCCCTTAGATACCCGATGTGTACGTTAGTTACCAGCTGATCACTGGTCTCCCGCCTGTCACACGCAGCGATACGTGGTGGCCAGTGGGAGACCAGCGACCAAAAAAATGTCCAGGGCTTTCCTACAGCGATCAGCGATACCGCCGGCAGGGGGGGCCGGTCGCTGATCGCTGTCACAGCGATCTCGCTGGTGAGATCGCTGTTGTCACAAAACTTGTGACTCGGCAGCGATCTCGCTAGCGAGATCGCTATG
Source organism: Dendrobates tinctorius (assembly GCF_039654945.1). Classification (NCBI taxonomy): domain Eukaryota; kingdom Metazoa; phylum Chordata; class Amphibia; order Anura; family Dendrobatidae; genus Dendrobates; species Dendrobates tinctorius. The sequence goes on from NW_027361675.1 coordinate 44,190,808, forward strand.
TGTGACGGGGCCCTAACTGAAACCTTTTGAACAATTCTCAGATCTGTGCATAAATTGTACAAAACCGTCAGTCCTGATATTAGCCACAGATGTATTACTTCCCCTTTTTTATTTCAGTTTTAGCTTTCAGCTCTGAATTCAATACCTTTGCAATCACTTTTTTCCTATCACCCATGACGGCACCGAAAGAGGTGATCCACCCGACAGGGACCCTTTACGATTAGAAAGTCCCGACCGTCGGTTGTGCGGGAGCCTGCAGCACCATCACCGCATGGTTACATGCAGATTACATGATGTGCGACATTGACGCCTTTCAGGTGACTGCACACCCTTAGGGTCCCATTTCACTTAGCGACACACCAGCGATCTCGACAATGATATGACCTGGTAAGGATCGCTGGTGCGTCGCTAGTAAGCTGCCAAACAGTCAGATTTCTTCAACGATGCAGCAACGATCCAGCGATACTCGGCGGTCGTTGGTACCTTGTCACACAGCAGCTTTTCTGAACGATTCCAGCCTGCGTCCCTGAGTTCTGCGTCGCCAACGAGGTCGCTCGTCGGGTCAAACACAGTGATGCGCGCTGGCCAGCGGGACACCAACGGTCAAAAAATGGCCCAGGACATTCGAGCGTGATCAGCTATATCCAGCGGGGGGGCCGGTCGCCGCTACGTGTCACATGTAGCGAGGTCGCTGTTGCGTCACAAAATCTGTGACGCTTCAGCAATCTCGCTATGAGAGACGGGGGCTTAACTCATGATCACTTTGGTGAATAAAGCAAAGTTTGTTTACAAGTCTGAGTTGGACTTTCTCCTATTTATGTGATTGCCCCACACTCTGACTCAGCATTTCCAGTGATCCAAACACAAAGGATGTCTTCTTCGGCGTACTTATGTCATTCACCAGCGCTATTTAATTACTATATGGCTGCAGCGCATGGGCAGAATACCGTCAGCTGACTGGCATAGATGCCATCCCCAGACTTCATTCATATATAGTCTTGCCCATGTATTATGGAATACAGCTCTGAAGTTATTGACTTTGTCAGTTAGTGTTATTGGATTCTGACCTTCACGCTCCAATTTTATTTTACTATATTCCTATATTGTATCCTTTGGGTTTACAGAATTACCCAAAACATCTTTTAACTGCCTCGTTGTATCTGTTACTTTCTTATTCCTTTGAGAGACAGTGTTATTGCATCAAGATGCTTGCTTTTCAGTAAAGTACTCGCCTAGATATCAGTCACTATGAAAATGGAAGGGTGTGTTGTACTATTACCCTGACACTTGTTTTCTTGTAATGTAAAATTTCTTATACATGTTCCCAATAAAACAAGTTAGGCTAGTTTCACACTAGTGTATGGAGGAGCTACAGAGGGATGCAGACTTCCTCTGTGAAGCTCCGCCCACTGCAGCACCTCCTCCGGTCAGCTATGCCTCTGTCAGCATGTGGCCTGCGTACCCTATCTTTAGCATTAGGTACACAGGCTGTGCCAATGTATGCGGATGCCTCCGCATGCGTCGTTTTAATGGTGTGGCGACCTGCGCCGAATGCAACGTGTTGCATTTTGGTGCGGTCGCCGCACCGTCAAAACGACACATGCGGAAGCATCCGCGTACATCGGCACGGCCTGTGTACCTAATGCTAAAGATAGGGTACGCAGGCCACATGCTGATGGAGGCGGAGCTGACCGGAGGAAGTTCGCATCCCTCTGCAGCTCATCCATACGCTAGTGTGAAACTAGCCTTAAACATAAGGACTGCTGAAATGGATGTGCGATACCACCAAGAATGTGTAGTTTTAGGGAGCTGTCCCCCTAAGGTTAGGGTCACACGTTGCGTTTTTTTAATGAAAATTTTAAAGTGTGTTTTACAGTGCCAGCAAAAGCTACGAGATTTCAGAAATCTCATGCACTCCTCTTTTTCCTGAATTGGAAGTCTGCCGCGTTTTTTTGACTGCAGCACGTCACTACTTTCAGCGGTTTTTTTCACCCATAGAAATCAACCAGAAAGTGCAAAAACACAGGTACCAGGTTTTGCTGTGTTTTTAATGCAAAAACCTAAGGAAGTTTCATAATAATTTTTTTTTTTTTTTTTTTCGGGGGGGACGACACTAAGCTTTATCAGCATACACAACAGACAATAAAAACGTACCAAAACCTGCTTTCTGTAAGCAGCTTTTTTACTGCCAGGAGAGTAGCCTTTGCCTTTAGAAAAAAACGCAACATGTGCATATAGTCTAAGTCAGCGGTTTTATATGAAAAGAAATAAACTTTTGGAGCTAAAGAAGCCTTCCAAAACCATGTTGATTGTGGTAAAACTGCATATTGCTTTTTAGTAGGTATGTATGGTAACCGTTATCATAATTGGTCTTTCTGCCGGGCTTGGGTAAAGGCTGGCAGGGGTGCATAGGGCTTTTATACAACATTATTCACCGTATTTTTCGGACCATAAGACGCACCTAAGTTTTAGAGGAGGAAATTAGGAGAAAAAAAAATTGAGTTGGTATATATGGTCCCCTCATCCCAATCCTGATACACATGGCCCCTCTCTTCCCTTTCCTGGTATGCATGGCCAGTCTTATCCCTACCCTGGTATGCATAGCTCCCTCATCCCCATCCTATTATGCATGCCTCCTCATCCGTAGACAGGTATGCATGCCCCCTATCCTGGCAGGAGTGGTCCCCCTCATCCCTATCCTAGCATGCATGGCCCCATCAGAAAACATTAAAATAACAAACTATTACACTTCTCCGGCGCTCCCTCGCAGAGTCCTGCTCCGATGCCAGCAGCTGGTTAATGCTTGTAAGCAGCGCATGGCTGGGGCATCATGCACTCACTGCTTGCAAGCTGTAGGGCAGCTGCTGGAATGCTCAATTATCATGCTAGGACTGATTGCGCAGAGAGCATTCATTGCTCTCTAATGAGCACAGTGTCAGCCGAAGCCTTCCTGCTGCTGCCGGTGGTCATGTGTGCCCATACAGTCATGGCCAAAAGTTTTGAGAATGACACACATATTATATTTTCACATGATCTGCTGCCCTCTGGTTTTTTTGTGTGTTTGTCAGATGTTTTTATCACATACAGAAATATAATTGCAATCATATTATGAGCAACAAAAGGTTATATTGACAGTTAGAATGAGTTAATGCAGCAAGTCAATATTTGCAGTGTTGACCCTTCTTCTTCAGGACCTCTGCAATTCTCCCTGGCATGCTCTCAATCAACTTCTGGATCAAATCCTGACTGATAGAAGTCCATTCTTGCAAAATCAATGCTTTTATTTTGTCTGAATTTGAAGGTTTTTGTTTGTCCACCCGTCTCTTGATGATTGACCACAAGTTCTCAATGGGATTAAGATCTGGGGAGTTTCCAGGCCATGGTCCCAAAATCTTTGTTTTGTTCCCTGAGCCATTTAGTTATCACCTTTTGCTTTATGGCAAGGTGCTCCATCATGTTGAAAAAGGCATTGTTGATCGCCAAACTGCTCTTGGACGGTTGGGAGAAGTTGCTCTTGGAGGACATTCTGGTACCATTCTTTATTCATGGCTGTGTTTTTAGGCAAGACTGAGAGAGAGCCCATTCCCTTGGCTGAGAAGCAACCCCACACATGAATGGTTTCAGGATGCTTGACAGTTGGCATGAGACAAGACTGGTGGTAGCGCTCACCTGGTCTTCTCCGAATAAGCCGTTTTCCAGATGTCCCAAACAATCGAAAAGGGGATTCATCAGAGAAAATGACTTTACCCCAGTCCTCAGCAGTCCACTCCCTGTACCTCTTGCAGAATATCAGTCTGTCCATGATGTTTTTTCTGGAGAGAAGTGGCTTCTTTGCTGCCCTCCTTGAGACCAGGCCTTGCTCCAAGAGTCTCCGCCTCACAGTGCGTGCAGATGCACTCACACCTGCCTGCTGCCATTCCTGAGCAAGCTCTGCACTGCTGGTAGCCCGATCCGCAGCTGAAACACTTTTAAGAGACCGTCCTGGCGCTTGCTGGTCTTTCTTGGGCGCCCTGGAGCCTTTTTGGCAGCAAGGGAACCTCTCTCCTTGAAGTTTTTGATGATGCGATAGATTGTTGACTGAGGTGCAATCTTTCTAGCTGCGATACTCTTCCCTGTTAGGCCATTTTTGTGCAGTGCAATGATGACTGCACGTGTTTCTTTAGAGATAACCATGGTTAACAGAAGAGAAACAATGATGCCAAGCACCAGCCTCCTTTTAAAGTGTCCAGTGGTGTCATTCTTACTTAATCATGACAGATTGATCTCCAGCCCTGTCCTCGTCAACACCCACACCTGTGTTAATGGAGCAATCACTGAAACGATGTTAGCTGGTCCTTTTAAGGCAGGGCTGCAATGATGTTGAAATGTGTTTTGGGGGATAAAGTTCATTTTCTAGGCAAATATTGACTTTTCAAGTAATTGCTGTTAAGCTGATCACTCTTTATAACATTCTGGAGTATATGCAAATTGCCATTAGAAAAAATGAAGCAGTAGACTTTGTAAAAATTAATATTTGTGTCATTCTCAAAACTTTTGGCCATGACTGTACTTAAGAAAATATTCATTTCTCTTAAGTATCGGCACACGTGACCGCCGGCAGCAGGAAGGCTTCAGCTGACACTGCTCGCTAGAGAGCAATGAATACTCTCTGCGCACAAAGTCCTAGCATGCAGATTATTATTATTTATATAGCACCATTGATTCCATGGTGCTTCACATGAGAAGGGATTACATACAAATTAAAGATATCACGTACTGTAAACAAACTTAACAATCACAGACTGATATAGAGGGGAGAGAGGACCCTGCCCTTTCGGGCTTACATTCTACAAGATGGTGGGAAAGGAGACAGTAGGTTGGGGGGTTGCAGCAGCTCCAGTGATGGTGAGGCAGTAGCTCCAGTGGTGGTGAGGAGGCAGCGGGGATCATTGCAGGCTGTAAGCTTTCCTGAAGAGATGGGTTTTCAGGTTCCGTCTGAAGGATCAGAGTGTGGTTGATAGTCGGACATGTTGGAGCAAAGAATTCCAGAGAATGGGGGATATTTGGGAGAAGTTTTGGAGGCGGTTGGGTGAGGAGCGAATAAGTGTGGTGGAGAGAAGGAGGTCTTGAGAGGACCAGAGATTACATGAGGCAAGATATCAGGAGTTTAGTTCAGAGATATATGGAGGAGACAGGTTATAGATGGCCTTGTGTATTAGTAATTTGGATACGCTGATGGAATGGGAGCCAGTGAAGAGATTTGCAGAGGGGAGAAGCGGAGGAGTAGTGAGGAGAGAGATGAATTAGTTGGGCGGCAGAGTTAAGGATGGACTGGAGAAGTGCAAGGGTGTTAGCAGGGAGGACACAGAAAAGGATGTTGCAATAGTCAAGGTGGGAGATGATGAGGGCATGTACAAGCATTTTAGTAGAATGAGGGTTGAGGAAGGGACGGATTCTGGAAATATTTTTGAGCTGGAGGCGACAGGAGGTGGAGAAAGTTTGGATGTGCATTTTGAAGGACTGGGCAGAGTCAAGGGTTACTCCGAGGCAGCGGACCTCTGGTACGGGGGAAGGTGTGATGTCATCAATTGTTATAGATAGGTCGGGTAAGTAAGATCTGTGAGATGGGGGAAAGATGATCAGTTCAGATTTGTCCACATTGAGTTTGAGGAAGCGAGAGGAGAAGGAGGATATGGCTGATAGACAGTCCGGGATTCTGGACAGCAGAGAGGTGACATCTGAGCCAGAGAGGTAGATCTGAGTATCATCGGCATAAAGGTTGTACTGGAATCCATGGGACTTTGAGTTGCCCCAGGTCAAGTGTATAGATTGAGACGAGTAGGGGTCCTAGAACAGAGCCTGGGGGGACTCCAACAGAGTGAGGGTGGGATGAGGAGGTAGTGTGGGAGTGGGAGACGCTGAATGTGCGATTGGAAAGGTACTGTATGAGGAGATCCAGGATAGGACGAGGTCTTTGATGCCAAAGGAGGAGAGGATCTGTAGTAGGAAGCAGTGGTCAACTGTGTCGAAAGCAGAGGACAGGTCTAGAAGGAGGAGTATAGAGTATTGTCCGTTAGCTTTGGCTGTAAGTAGGTCGTTGGTAATTTTGGTCAGGGCTGTCTCAGTGGAATGATGGGGACGGAAACTAGATTGTAGATTGTCAAACAGCAAGTTAGATGAGAGGTGGGAGGAAAGTTCAGCGTGGATGTGCTGCTCCAGGAGTTTAGAAGCGAATAGGAGCAGCGATATTGGGCAATAGCTGGACATGGCTGTTGGGGCGAGGGTTTGATCATTCAGCATTCCAGCAGCTGTCCTTCGGCTTGCAAGCAGCGCATGTTGTCCCTGCCATGCGCTGCTTACAAGCATTAAGCAGCTTCTAGCATCGGAGCAGGACGCTGCGAGGGCGCGCAGGGAAGGGAAGTGTAATGGTGGTGTTGTTTGTTTGTTTGTTTGTGGGGTTTTTTTTTGTTTTGTTTTTTTTTTTAAATGTTTTCTGATGGGGCCAGTCGTACCAGGATAAGTAAAGAATGGGACTAATCATACCAGGACTGGGATGGGGGCCAATCATACCAGGATGCCATTGAAGAGAAATGAATGTTCATTGCCCTCCACGCCCATGGGTGTGGAATGCAGTGAATATTCATTTCTCTTTAGCAACGGGCACAGCAGTTAGCCGTAGCAGCTGGCTCCAGCCTCTGTGACCCGCTGCTCCACCGAAATCGCTCCCCACCATAATAGCCAGAGCAGGTACATCCGGACTACAAGACAAAAGTGGGTCTTATAGACCAAAAAATATGGTATATGCTTCTCCAACATACTTAGTGTTGATGAGGTAGTAATTGTGATACATTGCAGTAGCTCACTCACCATCTTGGATTATAATTACAAGGTCACCGAGGCCCAGTGGTTAGCAGTGTAGCCCTTCAGTACAGGGGTCCTAGGTTCAAATCCCACCAAGGACATCATCTGCTAGGAGTTTGTATGTTCTCCCTGTGGTTGCGTGGGTTTCCTTGTTTCCTCCCACACTCCAAAGACATAGTGATAGAGAATACAGATTGTGAGCCCCAATGGGGATAGCAATGATTGTCTGTAAAGCTCGGAATTAATGCGGTTATACAAGTGAGTAAAATGGGTAATTAAGTGTGGTGGTCTAACCCTGATTGGGTTTGAGTAAACAGCGAACCCTTGTGGAAGTAATGCTCTCTATATAGTATTGTTAATATTTGTGCATATCATTATTCTCCCCAATCTTGTCTTCATACACATTTACAAAATAATGTTACTATAGATTTTGCTCCGCTTTATTTATTCAGTTTCCTTCTCAATCTGTTTCCTTTCTTAGATTGTGATGGATGAAAGTGAATTAAAGACTGCAGAGAGTAACTCTGACCTCTTGGTGAACACCAGGTTGTCTTTCTCTATGGAGAATGGAAAAGACCTTTCCAGTTCCCTATGTCTAGAAAAAGGACAGAGCACAAACCTTGAAGACAATGTGATGTCAAACTTCTTGGTCAAAGTATCCCGTGAGGAAACCCCTGGAAGAGAAGACGCCAGACTGGGACCGCCAGATGGTCAACAAGACTCGGGAAGTGAGAATAATAAAGAGAAAACCCTGGGTATGAAAGTCCTATAGCAAAGTTACAGGTCTCTGCAACAATATAGTGTAACGTATTAGACTACAAACCCCACTTCTATGCTCTAGAATGACGTCCATAGGGAATGAAAAAATACTGCCAATTATCATATCCAAAATAGAGGCCGATTTTTTTTTTTTATTCCCCCCCCCCCCCCCCCACAAACTTTATCCACTGCAATTGAGAAATGTGAAATGAGCAGCAAATTCCATAGTAAGAAATGCTGAAAATATGAATGGTATATACCGTATCATACCCCTGAACTTTGTTAGCCACTGAGAACAGAGTGTACTTCGGCACTGCTATGTATAGCAGAAATCACGATGTTCTAAGAATGCCAGTCACAGGCCGACGTTCACAGGATTTTAATGACAGGCACAGGGTCCATCATCAGAGGCACTAGGGTCATCAGAAGGTCCTTGGCTGTCATCACAACCCATTGGCTCCAGCAAATCAGTCATCAAATGTTGGCAAAGATGCGGCTTAGCGTATGAGCCCTCATCAAAGTCAGGGACATGCCATATTATGTAAACACACATCATTTTTCATGAAGGGGTTAAAAAGAACCTGTCGTTATATTTGATGCCAAAGCCACCAGCACATGAATCCAAGGAAGGATGCACGATTGCAGCCAGGAATATTTTACTCTGAAACACTCGAGTGGTTCAGAGAAAACACTGGAGAGCCAGCCAGGGACATTGGGAATTGATGTGATTAGTCAAGCGCGCCCCCTCTCCCCACAAGCTACTGCCTCTCCCACTTCTGTTGATTGGCAGGTCTCTCCCATGTGTATATTTAGGAATAAACCTATCAATCAAACGTGGTGGGGCTAAACTAGTCTCCTTTCTCCCTATAGTCACTGGCCAGTTTTCACACTGTTTTCTCTAAAACTTTAGACCATTTAAAAATAAAACCTACCTTGCTGCAATCATGAATCATACATTCTGTTCTTTCAGAAAGAGTTTTCAGCAGGCTCCTTATCAGGGGCAGGATTTCAATGACAGAAAACACTATATACAACTGAACAAAGTAGCCACCACAATAGGTGATGTCACAGCTGCCGCTGCTCGCCTTTCCCTTACAATGACCTTTGCAGGGACTGTTTAAATTCTTCACAAAAGAGGGTTGGGATCTGACCATTGTGGCTATTTACATTTGTTGTTTCCTTAAACAATAGGAAACTATAGTCTAAAAAAGCCCCAGTGGCCAGTGTGAAAATTGCAAGAGTTGCCTGTCATACAATTTTTAAAAATCCATTTAACACAAGTACCTGATTTAAATAATATGTAATTTCTGATGTTTGATTCCCTTTAAAGAATGTTTTAAATAAAAAAAAAAAAAATAATCATCTGCTTGTACTTGTATTTGTTTAACATTTAGTGATTGTAATAGAAAAAATCTTTGCATTATTGCTGGCAATATGTAATGTTCAACCCATGCATTCCTCTGACTGATTCTTATTTGCTTGGCTTACAGGTAAAGAAGTCCTACTTTTGATGCAGGCTCTGAACACGCTAAGAACTCCAGAAGAAAAGCTGGCTGCTCTCTGCAAGAAATATGCAGATCTTGTATGTATGACACCGTCTTGAAGGGGTTAACTAGTTTTCCACACTGAATTTATGAAATTAGTGGTTTCCAGATTAAGTGAGCTTTAGAACATGTGTAACCAGTTTAACGTGTGGTAAGAAAACATGACATCTATATATACATGGACACGCTGCATGGGCAGTATTATGTGGTCCTACACTATTAATTGTTTGTAATTGTAAAGGGAACCTGTCACCATAGATAATGCTATTAACCTGCAGACATAGCTAATCAGCAGGTTAATAGCGTTAGGAAGGTGCCCAGCTGCCACACTTAAAAACTGCGGTGCCAGGAGAAAAAAAAATTTTCATCCCGAGATCCAATGGCTTTCAGACATGCATGTGTTTTGCACAACTATACTCACTGCTCACTACACTGTGATCGGTGACTATTAGCACGCCCTGGCACTTTGACAGCAAGCTTTGCACTGATTTATTGCACAACTGACTGTCAAAGTGCCAGGGTGTGCTTACAACCGCCACTCAGTGTATTGAGCAGCGGCGGTTGTACCTGTCTTTGATAACAGCCAGACTCTTGATTCATGCTGCCCGTAGTTTGGATTGCAAGGATCAGCTGTAAAGTTCCCTTTAACAATTTAAGAACTTAAGACGACTCCTTTTAAAAGAGAAGCTGTAATCAGAAGATAACCAATTGTTTAAATCATGTTTTTGTGTCTTGTGTAACGTTCTTTTTTTAATTTTTTCTTCTTTCCCCATATTACAATCTGTAAATAGAACATTTTTCACATTGGCCAGTGGGACTTTTTTTAGCGTTTAAGGCCCCGAATCATGAAGACTATCATTTGTTCACACCAGTCCTGTTGAGGGGGACATCTTGCAGTCAGATGCGCCTGAGACCTCTTAATTGAGCCACATCTCTTCAGGTGCATCCTAGATGTGGTGTGCACCTCACCACAAAATGTTACTCTAGTCGGGGACTGGGGTAATAATTGGGGTACAACCTGCCTTGGATTAGCTGAGCGAGCCTTGCCATGGCCTGTCCCACCCCAACTCTGCCCATGTTTCCTGAGCTAACTGAAACTGGTGTGGAAAAAGGCAAAAATTGCAAAAACTTTTACCCAACCTCACGTTGAGCAGAAATTGCAATGTTTTTTAAATGTTTTAAGCCAGATTTCTGATGTAAACACCTTTTGATGAATCATGGCCTAACTTCATCTGAATCAGTTTTCCCCAATAAAAAAAAAATATTTATACTCCCCTACAATGCTAGCACCGTTCCCGCGGTGTTACCACTGGCTCTCTCAGGGCTTGCATGACATTGTCATGTGATTCCTGCGGCCAGTCATCACTGGCTTCACTCTCAGGTCCTATGGACGAAATTGGTGTCCAGGGGAAGTGAAAGCTGCGGCTGCTCTCACTTCCTCCATATCTGTTAGTTTGTCTGAAGCAAGAGAGTGAATTCAGCGCTGATTGGAAGCAGGGATCAAGTGACATAATGTCTTGCGAGGCCCGGAGCAGCCAGTGCAGACACCGCTGGAACAGCATCAGAAGTGCATGTAAGCGTTATTATTTTACTAGGCGGAAACGCAGGGATTGAGAAGGTGTTGTCCAAGTAGTGGACATCCCCTTTTTAAGGCAATTTTCACACTGGGTATTTTTCTAACATCCTCTTGTTTAAGGAAACAACACATAAAGATAGCCATAATGGTCAAATACTGACTATCTTTTGTATTGAAGTGTGTAATGAGTGGGTGCAAAGGTCATTGTGAAGAGAGCAGTACTAGGGCCAGATATGACCACACCCATTGTGATTGGTGGATCCCATGTTATCAGCTGTGTATAGAGATGTTATCAGTCATTGTAATTCTGCCTCTGCTGTAATAAGCCTGGTGAAAATAATTCCTGGGCAGGAAGTATCAATTTAAAATGGCGCCAGATTATGAATTTTGTTCTTTAAGAGAGAGCATGATATTAAAAAAGGAAAAAAAAAGCATTTTTTTTTGTTTATTGCGGTACCTTGATAGCCAGAAATCTCTGTAAATACGTTTATGCCAAAGAAAAGACAATAGTGTTCTGGGAATGATAGCCTTATTGGCTAACCAGAAAAATTATGTAAAAATGTATAAACTCAAGAAGCATCTGCACTTAGAAGGCTTTCAAATATAATTTTTCTGATTAGCCAATAGGTACTTTTCCTGGAATGCAGTGAAGGAAATAGTTATTTGATCCCTTGCTGATTTTGTAAGTCTACCCACTGACAAAGACATGAACAGTATCTTTTTAACCCCTTCACCCCCAAGGGTGGTTTGCACGTTCATGACCGGGCCAATTTTTACAATTCTGACCACTGTACCTTTATGAGGTCATAACTCTGGAACGCTTCTATGGATCCCAGTGATTCTGACAGTGTTTTCTCGTGTCACATTGTACTTCATGTTAGTGGTAAAATTTCATTCAAATAACTTGCGTTTATTTGTGAAAAAAACGGAAATTTGGCAAAAATTTTGAAAATTTCGCAATTTTCCAACTTTGAATTTTTATGCCCTTAAATCACAGAGATACGGCACACAAAAAACTTGATAACTAACATTTCCCACATGTTTACTTTACTTTACATCAGCACAGTTTTGGAACCAAAATTTTTTTTTGTTAGGAAGTTATAAGGGTTAAAAGTTGACCAGCGATTTCTCATTTTTACAACACCATTTTATTTTTAGGACCACATCACATTTGAAGCCACTTTGAGGGGTCTATATGATAGAAAATACCCAAAAGTGACACCATTCTAAAAACTGCACCCCTTAAGGTGCTCAAAACCACATTCAAGAAGTTTATTAACCCTTTAGGTGCGTCACAGGAATTTTTTTGAATATTTAAAAAAAAAATGAACATCTAACTTTTTTCACAAAAAAAATAATTCAGGTTCAATTTTTTTTATTTTACCAAGGGTAACATGAGAAATTGGACTGCAAAAGTTATTGTGCAATTTGTCCTGAGTACGCTGATACCTGATTTGTGGGGGGGAACGACTGTTTCGGCGCATGGCAGAGCTCAGAATGGAAGGAGCGCCGTTTGACTTTTTCAATGCAAAATTGGCTGGAATTCAGATCGGACGCCATGTCACGTTTGGAGAGTCCCTGATGTACCTAAACAGTGGAAACCCCCTACAAGTGACCCCATTTTGGAAACTAGACCCCCCAAGGAACTTATCTAGATATGTGGTGAGAACTTTGAACCCACAAGGGCTTTACAGAAGTTTATAACGTACAGCGGTACAATTAAAAAATCATATTTTTTCCACAAAAATGATCTTTTCACCCCAATTTTTATTTTCCCAAGGGTAACAGGACCCTAAAAGTTATTGTGCAATTTGTCCTGAGTATGCTGATACCCCACATGTGGGGGTAAACCACTATTTGGGCGCATGGCAGAGCTCGGAAGGGAAGCAGCGCCATTTGACGTTTTTGGCTGGAATTGAGATCGGACATCATGTCGCGATTGAAAAACCCCTGATGTACCTAAACAGTGGAAACCCCCCACAAATGACACCATTTTGTAAACTAGACCCCCCAAGGAACTTGTCTAGATGTGAGGTGAGCACTTTGAACCCCCCAGTGCTTCACAGAAGTTTATAACGCCCGGGCGTGAAAATAAAAAAATCGTATTTTTTCCACAAACATGATCTTTTAGTCACCATTTTTTTTATTTTCCCAAGGGTAACAGGAGAAATTGAACCCCAAAAGTTGTTGTCTAATTTGTCCTGAGTAATCTGACACCCCATATGTGGGAGAAAACTACTGTATGGACACACGTCAGGGCTCGGAAGGGAAGTAGTGACGTTTTGGAATGCAGACATTGATGGAATGGTCTGCGGGTGTCATGTTGCCTTTGGAGAGCCCCTAATGTACCTAAACAGTGGAAACCCCCCACAAATGACCCCATTTTGAAAACTAGACCCCCTAAGGAACTTATCTAGATGTGAGGTGAGCACTTTGAACCCCCAAGGGCTTCACAGAAGTTTATAATGCCCGGGCATGAAAATAAAAAAATCTTAATTTTTCCACAAACATGATCAATTAGTCCCCAATTTTTTCATTTTCCCAAGGGTAACAGGAGAAATTGGACCGCAAAAGTTGTTGTCCAATTTGTCATGAGTACGCTGACACCCCATATGTGGGAGAAAACTACTGTATGGACACACGTCGGGGCTCGGAAGGGAAGCAGTGCCATTTTGGAATGCAGACTTTGATGGAATGGTCTGTGGGTGTCATGTGCGTTTGGAGAGCCCCTGATGTACCTAAACTATTGAAACTCCCAACAAGTGACCCCATTTTGGACACTAGACCCCCCCACGGAACTTATCTAGATGTGTGGTGAGCACTTTGAAACCCCCAAGTGCTTCACAGAAGTTTATAACGCTTGGACGTGAAAATAAAAAAATCATTTTTTTCCACAAAAATGATATTTTTGCCCCCAATTTTTTATTTTCCTAAGGGTAACGGGAGAAATTGGACCCCAAAAATTGTTTTGCAATTTGTCCTGAGTAGGCTGATACCCTACATGTGGGGGTAAAACACTGTTTGGGCGCATGGCAGAGCTTGGGAGGGAAGGAGCACCATTTGACTTTTTCAACTCAGAATTCGCTGGAATTGAGATCAGACGCAATGTTGCATTTGGAGAGCCCCTAATGTGCCCAAACAGTGGAAACCCCCAATTCTAACTCCAACCCGAACCCCAACACACCCCTAACCCTAGCCCTAACCCTAGCCCTAATGGAAAAATGGAAATAAATACATTTTTTTAATTTTATTATTTTTCCCTAACTAAGGGGGTGATAACGGGGGTTTGATTTACTATTTATGGCGGTTTTTATTATTGGCAGCTGTCGCACGCTAAAAGACGCTTTTTATTGTAAAAATAGTTTTTGCATCACCACATATTGAGAGCTATAATTTTTCCGTATTTTGACCCACCGAGTCATGTGAGGTCTTATTTTTTGTGGGACGAGTTGACGTTTTTATTGGTACCATTTTCGGGCACGTGACATTTTTTGATCGCTTTTTATTCCGATTTTTGGGACGCAGAATGAACAAAAACCAGCGTTTCATGAATTTCTTTTGGGGGAGTGCGTTTACACCGTTCCGCGTGCGGTAAAATTGATAAAGCGGTTTTATTCTTCGGGTCAGTACGGTTACAGCGATACCTCATTTAGGTCGTTTTTTTATGTTTTGTCGGTTTTATGCAATGAAAACTATTTTATATAAATAATTATTTTTGCATCGCTTTATTCTGCGAGCTATAACTTTTTTATTTTTTCGCAGATGATGCTGTGTGGCGGCTCGTTTTTTGCGGGACAAGATGACGTTTTCAGCGGTACCATGGATATTTATATGCGTCTTTTTGATCGCGCGTTATTACACTTTTTGTTTGGCGGTATGATAATAAATCATTATTTTTTTGCTTCGTTTTTTATTTTTATTTTTTAAGGGGTTCGCTAAAGGGGTTAACTAATGGGACAGTTTTATAGGGCGGGTCGTTACGGACGCGGCGATACCTAATATGTGTACTTTTATTGTTTTGGTTTTTTTTTAATTTCCAAAAAATGAATTTATTGGGGAATATTTTTTTTTTTTTTTTTTACTAATTTATTTGGCTATTTTTTTTTTTATTATTTTTTTTAAATTATTTTTACACTTTTTTTTATTTTTTTTTTTACTTTATTACATAGTCCCAGGTGGGACATCACTGTCCTGTGACAGATCGCTTATCTGTCACATCACAGATCACTGTGACAGATCAGCAATCTGTCACAGGCATTGAAGAAGACTTCCTCTTGCCTGCGCTTTGCAGGCACTGAGGAAGCCAGCTTCCTCCAGGCCCCCGAAGGCCCCCGTCGCCATCTTGGATTCGGGGGCCTGGAGGAAAGGAGCCCCCCGCAGCAGCGCTGCACATTGCGCTGCCGTGGGGGGCTCAGGGAAGCACGGAGGGAGCCCCCTCCCTGCCGATGCTTCCCTTTAACGCCCGGTACACCGCGATCATGTTTGATCGCGGTGTGCAAGGGGTTAACGTGTCTGGGGCGGTCCGTGACCGCCCCTGACACATAGTGCCGGGTGTCAGCTGTGATAATCAGCTGACACCCGGCCGCGATCAGCGGCGCTCACCACGTGGGTGCCACTGATCGCGGTAGACGTACTATCCCGTCCATGGGCATAGGGGCCCGGGTCCCATGGACGGGATAGTACGTCGGATGTCAGGAAGGGGTTAAGGGTAGATTAGTTTTAACATTGAGAGATAGAATATCAAAAATAAAATCCAGAAAATCACATTGTATAAATCACATTGTATACATTTATTTGCATTTTGCAGTGAGAAATAAGTATTTGATCCCTCTGGCAAACAAGACTTAACACTTGGTGGCAAAACCCTTGTTGACAAGCACAGCAGTTTTTTTTTTGTAGTTGATGATGAGGTTTGCGCACATGTCAGGAGGAATTTTGGTCCACTCCCCTTTGCAGATCATCTCTAAATCATTAGGGTATGTTTCCATGGTCAAGATTCTGAGCCCTTTGGATGCAGCGGACACCCATCCCGCCCAGTGGCGGCTGGGGCGGTCGAAAAATTTGCCGCCCCTTTGGTCGTTGCTATAGCTGACTCCCAAGTGTGTATACGGGTATATAGCTTTTGTAGACTACTGCCAGGTGTGTATATAGCTTCTATAGGTGGCTCCCAGGTGAGTATATAGGGGTATATAGCATATATAGGTGTTCCCAGGGGTGTATACTTGTATATAGTTTCGATAGGTGTATACAGGTGTATATAGCTTCTATATAAGGCTCACTGGTGCCCTCCATGACTGAATTACATGACTGGTGTAAATGACTGCTCTCCATGACTTGCGTACATGACTGGCTTACAAGACTGACATAAATGATTCGTATACATGACTGGCGTAAATGACTGGCATACATGTCTGTCTTTCATGACTGTCTTTCATGATGGGCCCACATGACTGGCGTACTTCTGGCATACATGACTGGCGTACATGACTGGCGTACATGACATGACTGGCGTACCTGACATGACTGGCGTACATGACATGACTGGCGTACATGACATGACTGGCGTACATGACATGACTGGCGTACATGACATGACTGGCGTACATGACATGACTGGCGTACATGACTTGACTGGCTTACATGACTTGACTGGCTTACATGACTTGACTGGCTTACATGGCTTGACTGGCTTACATGACTTGACTGGCTTACATGGCTTGACTGGCTTACATGGCTTGACTGGCTTACATGGCTTGACTGGCTTACATGGCTTGACTGGCTTACATGGCTTGACTGGCTTACATGGCTTGACTGGCTTACATGGCTTGACTGGCTTACATGGCTTGACTGGCTTACATGACTTGACTGGCTTACATGACTTGACTGGCTTACATGACTTGACTGGCTTACATGACTTGACTGGCTTACATGACTTGACTGGCTTACATGACTTGACTGGCTTACATGACTTGACTGGCTTACATGACTTGACTGGCTTACATGACTTGACTGGCTTACATGACTTGACTGGCTTACATGACTTGACTGGCTTACATGACTTGACTGGCTTACATGACTTGACTGGCTTACATGACTTGACTGGCTTACATGACTTGACTGGCTTACATGACTTGACTGGCTTACATGACTTGACTGGCTTGACTGGCTTACATGGCTTGACTGGCTTACATGGCTTGACTGGCTTACATGGCTTGACTGGCTTACATGGCTTGACTGGCTTACATGGCTTGACTGGCTTACATGGCTTGACTGGCTTACATGACTTGACTGGCTTACATGACTTGACTGGCTTACATGACTTGACTGGCTTACATGACTTGACTGGCTTACATGACTTGACTGGCTTACATGACTTGACTGGCTTACATGACTTGACTGGCTTACATGACTTGACTGGCTTACATGACTTGACTGGCTTACATGACTTGACTGGCTTACATGACTTGACTGGCTTACATGACATGACTTGACTGGCTTACATGACATGACTTGACTGGCTGACATGACATGACTTGACTGGCTGACATGACATGACTTGACTGGCTGACATGACATGACTTGACTGGCTGACATGACATGACTTGACTGGCTGACATGACATGACTTGACTGGCTGACATGACATGACTTGACTGGCTGACATGACATGACTTGACTGGCTGACATGACATGACTTGACTGGCTGACATGACATGACTTGACTGGCTGACATGACATGACTTGACTGGCTGACATGACATGACTTGACTGGCTGACATGACATGACTTGACTGGCTGACATGACATGACTTGACTGGCTGACATGACATGACTTGACTGGCTTACATGACTGGTGAATATGACAGGCGTGCCGCCGCCACGTACGTGACTGGTGGAGGCCAGAGCAGTTGAAAAGCTGTGGCATTTTTTTAGGACGCTAATATCTGCTCTTGATGGAGGAGTTTGTATCCAGCACTGACTACAGTCTACATTACAGCTGGAGTAGTAGAAGACGCCAATCTCCAACGATGCTGAAGTTGGTTTCTTATTCGTTCAGTTTCTTATTCGGCTATTTTTTATTTTGTTTTTTTTTTCAGGTTTTTCAATAAAAATAAAACATTCTAAGTATATAATAATATGCAATCATGTGTCCTTTTGTGAACACACTTAAAAACAGATAAAAAAAAATTAGAAGGCTGGCACAAAAATGGGCTTCAAAGTGAGCACTGAGGTATGGTATTGAAGGGGTTAAATGGCTTTGTGCCACTGATCTGACACCTGATTTACATACCTTGTGATGCCACACATCACGTTCATGTTAATCCAGCCTGGCACAAATGGGTTATGGGCATCAAAACTGCCATCAAAGTGGGCAGAGAACCAATTTTCACACATGTGAATAAGTAACAGCTAAATTTAAGGGGTTAAACGGCTTTGGGCCACTGATCTAACACCTGATATACATACCTAGTGATGCCCCACATGAAATTCATGTCACTCCAGCCTGGCACAAATGGGTTCTGGGCATCAGAACTTTGATGCCAGTTCAGGTGTTAGATCAGTGGCCCAAAGCCATTTAACCCCTTCAAAATAACTGTTACTTATTCAAATCTGTGAAAATGGGCAAATTGCCCACTTTGATGCCAGGTCTGATGCCCATAACCCATTTGTGCCAGGCTGGATTAACATGAACGTGATGTGTGGCATCACAGGGTATGTAAATCAGGTGTCAGATCAGTGGTACAAAGCCATTTAACCCCTTCAATACCATACCTCAGTGCCCACTTTGATGCCCATTTTTGTGCCAGTCTTCTAAAAAATTTTTATCTGTTTTTAAGTGTATTCACAAAAGGACACATGATTGCATATTTATTATATACTTTTATTTTTATTGAAAAACCTGAAAAAATAAAAAATAGCCGAATAAGAAACTGCCGAATAAGAAACCAACTTCAGCATTGTCAGACTCCAGGACTCAAGGCCTGAGGCTGTCAGGGTTGACCGGGCGGTGTGTGTGGCAGACCGCAGGCAGATCACGTGTCTCCCTCGTCCTCCCCTCACAGATATCAAGGGCAACCCGGCAGCGCTTCCCGCCGTCCCCCGGGCCTCACTCACCGGCTCCTGTGTCCCGGGATCCGCTCTGAGTCCTGCTGCGTCACCGGCTCAACGCGAACACCTCCTCCAGGAGCGGACGGGTCTCTGAGTGCGCCCGCCGCCCAGCAACGGCTCAGGAGTGGACAGCAGCCGAGGCTCCAGTCCAGCAAGCCAGGTAGTAGAAGAATTTGAAAGCGCCTGCACTGTGCGCCTCCGCGGAGTCCGCGCTGTTCTCCCACAGGCCACAGAGGAGAGGACTTGCTGCTGCTGCCACGCCGCCCCCACACACGTGCCGCCTGGGGCGGACCGCCCCCCCACGCTACGCCACTGATCCCGCCCAAAGCGCTGCCCCCTTTTGTACGTGCGGTGATTCTGCATGTGTTCATTGAACACATGCGGAATCACCGCATCCTATACATAGAGCGGTGTTATTTATCTTGCGGAGACCGTGCGTCTCCGCAAGATAGTCATGCTGCGGTCTATAAAGACACGTCGCATGTGCATTTATGTGGGTCTGCCACCTGCATCTTTGTACACATAGTGGAGATGGGATTTCATAAAATCCCCTCCACTATGCTGTAACATCTGGACGCTGCGGATGTACGCAGGGTCCAATCCGCAGAAAATCCTGACCGTGGAAACCTATCCTTAAGATTTTGAGGCTGTCACTTGGCAACTCTGAGCTTTGACTCTGTCCATAAGTTTTCTATTGGATTAAGGTCTGCAGACTGGCTAGGCCACTCCATGACCTTAATGTGCTTCTTTTTGAGCCACTCCTTTGTGGTCTTGGCTGTATGTTTTGGGTCATTGTCTTGCTGGAAGACCCAGCCACAACCCATTTTTTTTGGCTTGGCATAAGGAAGGTGATAATCACTCAGGATTTTATGGTACATGGCTCCATCCATTTTCCCATTGATGCGATGAAGTAGTCCTGTGCCCTTAGCAGAGAAACTTTCCCAAAACATAACGTTTCCACCTCCATGCTTGACAGTGGGGATGGTGTTCTTTGAGTCGGTCAGCATTTCTCTTCCTCCAAACACAGCAAGTTGAGTTAATGCCAAAGAGCTCAATTTTTGTCTCATCTGACCACAGCACCTTCTCCCAATCTCTCACAGAATCATCCAAGTGTTCATTGGCAAGGTACAGATGGGCCTGCACGTGTGCCTTCTTGAGCAAGGGGACCTTGCGGGCACTGTAGGATTTTAAACTTTTGCGGCGTAATGAGTTACCAACGGTTTTCTTGGTGACTCTGGTACCAGCTGCCTTGAAATCATTAACAAGTTCTCCCCGTGTAGTTTTAGGCTGATCTCTCACCTTTCTCATGATAGCCCATGAGGTGAGATTTTGCATGGTGCCCCAGATTGATATCGATTGACAGTCATTTTGTATTTCTTCCATTTTCTTACTGTTGCACCAACTAACCCTTTCTGAGGAAGCATTTTGTGAGAAACATGCGTAAAAGAGTGTGTGTAGGTAAATACATGTCCATGCATGCCATCTCATGAACATCGTTATCTGTTTCTCTGCCTCAGTTTTTTGCTCCTATATAATTGAGCATTAGCCTTAACAAATTGCGTACTTGGAGCAATCAATTGGGGTTGTAGATTCTTATTGTTCTGTATGCTGTGTGGATTTGGGTCTATGAATGCACTGTCACCTTTCAGCACATGCACTTAATCTTGATGTGACACATACTTTTGCAGTGACTCATTTATTATCCTCATGTCATATGCACTTTATAGGTAGTAGTTAATGCACTGTCACTTTATAGGGTACCATATATTGTTTTGACCTATTGTGTTTATGGTATAACCACTATTAAGGTAGTCATTTGCTTTATTATGTATTTTTAATTCTTCACTTACAAGTTTTTAGGCTGTGATATAGTGATCTGTGGAAATCTGTTTCTATATTTTTTTGGTATCCAATTGATTGTGTTGTTTCTGTCCCTTTTCCACATGGGTTTATGAGATGTATTCAGCTACTTGTATAATTTTGAGATTGATCATTTTATTATTTGGGACTAATTATTGATAATATTTACCATTGGATTTTTTTCTTTTTATGTCTTGTTATTGTTTCAATAAAATATTTGGTTTTGTAATTTTTGTTTGTGGGAGTAATTTTTGTAGGTTTCATTATTGCACCAACAGTTGTCTCCTTCTCACCCTACGTTTTGCTTATGGTTTTGTTGCCCATTCCAGCTTTGTGCAGGTCTATGATCTTGTCCCTGACATCCTTATAAAGCTCATTGGTGTTGCCCATGTTGTAGAGGGTAGAGTCTGACTGATTAATGGAGTCTATGGACAGGAGTCTTTTATAAAGGTGACTATGTAAGACAGCTGTCTTTAATAATGGTAATGAGTTGATTAGAAGCGTCTAACTGGTCGGTAGGAGCCAGAACTATTAATGGTTGGTAGGGGATCAAATACTTATTTCTCACTGAAAATGTAAATAAAGGGATCAAATAATTATTTCCTTCACTGTACTTTTTGGCATTTTAATATTTATATTAAAAAAAGAAAAAAAATACATGTACAGAAATCTGCTTTAACCCCTTGCTGACGTCAGGTGTAATAAACAGTACGCCGATGTCGGACTCCCCTCCCTTTGATTTGGGCTCTTGCAGTGAGCCCACATGTTTCCCGGGACATGTAGGCTGTTTTGAACAGCTGACGTGCCCGAAACAGCCGCTGGTGGAATGCGATCCACCTGCGGCTATTAACCTGTTAAATGCCGCTGTCAAACTGACAGCGGCATTTAACATGCGATTCCAGCAATCAGTGACCCTCATCACGTGATCGCAGGTCACCGATGGGTCGTCATGACAACCAGAGGTCTCCTTCAGACCGCTATGGTTCTCAATGCCGGATTGCTATGAGCGTCGCCTGGTGGTTGGTGCTCAAAGCAAGTGAGCATTTCTGTTACATTCAGGCAATTTAATCATCGCCTATATGTAGCAGAGCCGATAAGATCATGGCAGTTTCTAGTCTCCCATGGAGACTATTGAAGCATGCCAAAAGTTAAAAAAAAAAAAAAATGTAAATATTAATAAAAAAATAAGTTTAAATCACCCCCCCCTTTCGCCCCATTCAAAATAAAACAATAAAAAAAATCAAACATACACACATTCTCTATCTCCGCATTCAGAACTGTCCGATCTATCGATTTAAAAAAAAAAATTACTAAACGGTGTAACGAGAAAAAAAATTGCAATACATTAAAATGCAGTAACTGCCAATCTAAAGATCATATGTGCACCAAAATGCTTTAAGTA
The DNA here is from genome assembly GCF_039654945.1 of Dendrobates tinctorius. NCBI lineage: Eukaryota > Metazoa > Chordata > Amphibia > Anura > Dendrobatidae > Dendrobates > Dendrobates tinctorius. The sequence continues at coordinate 44,212,897 of NW_027361675.1, forward strand.
AAAACGTCAGCCCGGCACCCAAAAAATAAGCTTTCACCCAACCAGAGATCACAAAAATTGGAGACGCTCCGACTCCGAGTATCGGAAAATAACACAAATTTTTTTTAAACAAATTTTTGAATTTTTTTTCACCACTTAAACAAAAAAAGAACCTAGACATGTTTGGTGTCTATGAACTCATAATGACCTGGAGAATCATAATGGTAGATCAGTTTTAGCATTTAGTGAACATGGTGGAAAAAAAACCCTGGAATTTCACTTTTTTTTTTTTTTTTTGCAATTTTACCGCACTTGGAATTTCTTTCCCATTTTCGAGTACATGACATGGTAAAACCAATGGTGTTGTTCAAAAGTACAACTCTTCCCGCAAAAAACAAGCCCTCACATTGCTACTTTGACCAAAAAATAAAAGTTATGGCTCTGGGAAGAAGAGTAGCAAAAAATGAAAATGTGAAACCAAAAATACCTCTGGTCATTAAGGTGTTAAACAAATAGGTCATTTTCTGATGATGGCTTCCCTTTAAATGGAATCTGTTATTGGATTTTTACTACATAATCTGAGAGTAGAATAATGTAGAAACAGAGACCCTGATTTCCGTGATGTATCATTTACTGAGCTGCTTGCTTTAGTTTTGATAATCTTCTGATTATAAACCAGTGCATTTATCGTAAGAGGACTAGTAAATCTACTGCCATAATCAGTAGCTCTGTATAAGCATGGCCCACTACTGATCAGCCTTTTTCTGTGTACACTGTATATGGGCATAAAAATGTCGGTGGTGGACAATGGTTGTACACTGTATGTGGGCAGTGGTTATACACTGTATATGGGCAGAAAGCTGTCAGTGGTGGGCAGTGGTTATACACTGTATATGGGCAGAAAGTTGTCAGTGGTGGGCAGTGGTTATACACTGTATATGGGCAGAAAGCTGTCAGTGGTGGGCAGTGGTTATACACTGTATATGGGCAGAAAGCTGTCAGTGGTGGGCAGTGGTTATACACTGTATATGGGCAGAAAGTTGTCAGTGGTGGGCAGTGGTTATACACTGTATATGGGCAGAAAGCTGTCAGTGGTGGGCAGTGGTTATACACTGTATATGGGCAGAAAGTTGTCAGTGGTGGGCAGTGGTTATGGGCAGAAAGCTGTCAGTGGTGGGCAGTGGTTATACACTGTATATGGGCAGAAAGCTGTCAGTGGTGGGCAGTGGTTATGCACTGTATATGGGCAGAAAGTTGTCAGTGGTGGGCAGTGGTTATACACTGTATATGGGCAGAAAGCTGTCAGTGGTGGGCAGTGGTTATGCACTGTATATGGGCAGAAAGTTGTCAGTGGTGGGCAGTGGTTATACACTGTATATGGGCAGAAAGTTGTCAGTGGTGGGCAGTGGTTATGCACTGTATATGGGCAGAAATCTGTCAGTGGTGGGCAGTGGTTATACACTGTGTATGGGCAGAAAGCTGTCAGTGGTGGGCAGTGGTTATACACTGTGTATGGGCAGAAAGCTTTCGGTGGGCAGTGGTTATACACTGTGTATGGGCAGAAAGCTTTCGGTGGTCAGTGGTTATACACTGTGTATGGGCAGAAAGCTGTCATTGGTGGGCAGTGGTTATACACTGTGGATGGGCAGAAAGCTGTCAGTGGTGGGCAGTGGTTATACAATGTGTATGGGCAGAAACCGGTCAGTGGTGGGCAGTGGTTATGCACTGTATATGGGCAGAAATCTGTCAGTGGTGGGCAGTGGTTATACACTGTGTATGGGCAGAAAGCTGTCATTGGTGGGCAGTGGTTATACACTGTATATGGGCAGAAAGCTGTCAGTGGTGGGCAGTGGTTATACACTGTGGATGGGCAGAAAGCTGTCAGTGGTGGGCAGTGGTTATACACTGTGGATGGGCAGAAAGCGGTCAGTGGTGGGCAGTGGTTATGCACTGTATATGGGCAGAAATCTGTCAGTGGTGGGCAGTGGTTATACACTGTGTATGGGCAGAAAGCTTTCAGTGGTGGGCAGTGGGTATGCACTGTATATGGGCAGAAGGCTACCAGTCGGTGATGTGGGCGGGTTATGCAGAGCTCAGCAATCTGAGAACTGCTAGATCTGCATGAGAGAAAGTAGTGTTTAATGAAAATCAAAACCCAGTAACGTAAGTGACACATCGCTGGAATCGAGAACTCTGTCCCTACATAATGCTGGTCTCAGGTGGAGTAGCAAAAGCATGGTACAGATTCCCTTTAAGGCTGCCCTCTTTCTGGGAACCACTTGATAGTTTGTATTATGAAGTACACTGGCGTCAGTGTGCAGAGGCTAAACTGTCACGGAGCCTGATTTGCACTGGATTTAGACTCTGCAGATATTTTTCTTCTGTAGCATTTCATGCTGCAGCATGAATGTTACAAAATCGCTGTGTGCTATCTCTGTAACAAGCCTGGAACCTTTTTCACATCTGATTTTAGCTGGAAGAAAGCCGGAATTTTCAAAAACAGATGAAACTTTTGCAGAAGAAGCAGTCGCAAGTGATCAAAGAAAAAGTTCACCTTCAGAGCGAGCACAGCAAAGCCATTCTAGCACGAAGCAAGCTGGAGTCCCTGTGCCGAGAGCTGCAGAGGCACAACAAGACATTAAAGGTCAGCTTCAGGCTAAGGGCAAAGATGATGCAGCTCGCGGCACTTTATAAGATTGTCCATCTTCAGGACATAAGTTGCAGCTCTCATACTGATGTCCTACATGTTTAATTTGTGTGCTGGAAAGCGGGTCCACTAACGTAAACTGTTTTTGTAACACAGGAAGACAATCTGCATCAAGCACGTGAATATGAGGAGGAGCGCAAAGAGGCCACGGCACATTTCCAGATGACCCTGAATGAAATCCAAGCACAGATGGAGCAACATGATGTCTACAATGCGAAACTCCGCCAGGAGAATGTAGAACTGGGAGATAAGTTAAAGAAACTTATTGAACAGTATGCACTGCGTGAAGAGGTACTTTTATTTAGCAAGAAAAGACAATTTATCCAGTAAAGAGATGATATTAATAATCCCCTAGTTGCAGCCACAGTTTTAGTCCATAATATGAAGGTTACGGTATATTTAGAGGCTCCAGATTTGTTGAAGAAACTTCTGCGACAGCAAATCTGTTCTATTTTGGCTGCAAGAATTTTTGCATTCAGGTGAAGAAGTTTCTGCAGCAAATCTGTGCACTATACAGTATAATATCTACTTATGCCAGGTAATGCACGTCTAGCTGCTCCATTGTCATATGAGGGGATACATATGTTGCTTCTCTATTTGAGGAGAAACCAAAGATCTGACGTACATTGGATTTTTGCTTTCCCTGACCTCTGTGTGATGATCTCCCCTAGGCATACCAGGATCTTCTACAATTCTACATGGTTTGAAACTAGAGATGAGCAGATGAATTTGCTGAACCCTGGTCCGGAGGCCACTTTAGTATTCTGTGGGCGCTGGATGGGAACCCTGTGAACCGCCTCTTACCTGCCGGGAACCCTGGCCCTCCTTTTCATAAATTGGTCTGATGTGTATGTCACGCCGTAATGATGATGTCTCACCAGGCCATCTAATTAAGATCAGCCGGGGTTGCGAGCAGGAAGGAGGCGATTCATGGGACTTCGATCTTGTTGGAGCCTTTGTGGCAGGGTACTGCAAATCGTGTTATTCGTCTCTTCTTGAAGCCAGCCATACATAGGATTTGGCCTACAATTTGGATTTGGCCTACAGACCTCTCATCTCTTCTTATTCCCCCTGGGAACAAATGATTTGTGCGTATTGAAATCCAACATGTCCAATCTTTTTTTTCCCGAGGAGGGATGGCAACTGGAATTGACATGTTCGGCTAACATTTACGTGTAGTCGCTACCTCCATGTGAGATTCCTGGGAATGAGCTGTGAGACTGATGTTAGCTTACCTTTCATGTATGCATTTATTAACTGAAAATCTACACAGCCATATCTTCCTGGCAAAATGACTGCAATTCCCCATGATGTAAGTGTAGGTACGTTTTTTCTTTTTCAGAGCATGGAAGATTATAATGACAAAACTTTGTGGTTTTATTTTTTCTAGCACATTGACAAAGTTTTCAAGCATAAGGAGCTACGACAGCAGCTAATCGATGCAAAACTTCAGCGGATAACTCAGCTTATGAAGGAAGCCGAGGAACGTCACCAGCGAGAAAGAGAATTTGTAAGTGCAAAGACTACGCAGTTTATGTACATGGATCTTGGACATCTTGCATTGTTTTCTCCTAGAAATTAGCATAGTAATATACATTCTATGATGATCTGATCTCTGGACTGAATTTCTGTGGGTGGGATGCTGTGGCCATCTGAGGATAATGTTTAGACACAGATATCCATGCCGATATTATTCACAGCATGCACATTGTGCGCTTTCGGGATTCTCCATCGCCGGGAGTGAGCAGTGATGTGACATACTCCAGACCACATTCCGACTAGGTGTGTGCTGCCTCACTCAATTAATGTCGATTGAGTGAGGCCACAAACGTCTAGTTGGATTGTGGCCGAGAGTATGCACATCGCATACTTGAATTCACATGACAGCCCGGCATCGCAGAAACCTAACCACTCAATGTTTACCCTGCATCCACATACAGACCTTTGCTCGAAGCCCAGACAAGCCTTTGAAAGCAAGTCATTCTGCAAACAAACCTTTCTGACTGCAGTTTGACTCTAGTGCTTTGATTCCTCTTCTATGATTGTCTACTGTGTTGTGCATTCCGTCCATGCATGTACATTGGTGAGACTGTTGCCCAGCAAAGAGAGTACCATGCATGAATCTGAATGGAAACAGTGACTTTGCATCAAGGTGGATCTGTCAATCACATGCAATGGGGAGACAATGAGCAAATTTTACAACAGAGAACTAGAGTAATTCCTGACATTGGGACCTCATATACAGTGGCTTGCAAAAGTATTCACCCTCTTGATTGTTTTTGTTTTTTTGGGTATGCATCAATTCATCTAAAGAACATGCCTACAATTGCGAACATTTGTCTTTCTTTTTTTGTGAAGCAAATAGGACAAAATAACTGAAAACTTCCCTGCGCATAACTATTCACTCCCCTTTGGATAAGTTTCTATGAGCATTCCACATCTTTCCACTGGGATTTTTGCCCATTGGCAAAACTGCCCCAACTCCTTCAAGTTAGATGGTTTCCTCTGGTGAACAGCAATCTTCAAGTCTGACCACAGTTCTCAATTGGAATAAGGTCTGGACTTTGACTATGCCACTCCAAAACATTTACACATTTCCCCTCAAACCCACTCGAGTGTTGCTTTAGCAGTATGCTTTGGATCATTGTCTTGTTAAAAGGTGAACCTTTGTTCCAGGCTTTAATAACTAACAGACTGAAACTTGTTTTGCTCAAGAATATCCCTGTATTTCGCATCATCCATTTTTCCCTTGACTCGGACCATTTTCTTTGCTGCCGAAAAACATCCTCACAGCATGATTCTGCCACCACCGTGTTTCGCTGTGGGGATGGTGTTCTTGGAGTGATGAGCTGTATTGGTTTGGAGCTAGACATGGCATGTGCTTTGGTAGTCAAAAAGTTCAACTGTGGTCTCATCTGGCCACCACAGCACCTTTTCCCATGCATTTGGGGTGTCTCCCATATGTCTTTGGCACACTGAAAAATGAGCCTTACAATTTTTGTGTGTAAGTAAATTATTTTTTCTGTGCACGTTTCAGTAAATCCACCTCTATGGAGTGTATGGCTTATTGTGGTCATATTGACAGATAATCCAGTCTCTGCTTGGGATCTTTGCAGCTCCTTCAGGTTTACCTTTGGTCTTTCTGCTGCCTCTTTGATTAATGTCCTCCTTGCATAGGATGAGCGTTTTGGTGGGGGGCCCTCTATTGGCAGGTTTGTTGTGGTACCATGTTCTTGTAGTTCTCAACAACTTTGACCCTGACTTGTTTGGAGATCTCCTTTGTCTTCATGGTGTTGTTTGGTTAGTGGTGCCTCGTAATGGTATTGCAGCCTCAGAAAAGGTGTGTGTATACTGACAGACATGTGACCCTTAGACTGCACACTGGTGGACTTCCTTTGATAAAGCATGTGATTTATGACGATAATTGATTGCACCATAAATTTTTAGGGGCTTCATCGCAAAAGGGTTGAATACACATGCACATTTCAATTTTTAGTTATTTGATCCCAGAAGCTTAATTTATGCCTATATTTTTTCTCACTTCATCAACGTAGACTATTTAATGCTGATGCATCACACAAAAATCGGATTGCAAAAATATTTAAACACATGTTATGTAACAAAATAGGTAAAAAGCCAAGGGGGTGAATACTTTTGCAAGCCACTGTAGCTAAGTCGAACTGCCACCAGAAAGTTATGTTTGTATATGGGGTTTTGTCCCCTAAAAGATACTTGTTGCTTTAGTACCTATGGCAGTTTTATATTTGTGTGTATCTGAAATTTACTGTGAAAAGTATTGTCGGTGTGTAACATATGCTGGGCTCCTCTATGGTCTAAATCTGACTTCTATGTTTCTCTAAAATGCAGGATGTTTCAGAAGTAATCGGCCCTATATTCACCATCATGTTCTTTCTTCTGGAATAGGATATAGTGTTTTTCTTTATGAGCAGTAACTTAATATATGTGGGAAAGCCAAGCAGGTTGAATACAGTCTTGATTCCTGGCACGTTGCACCAATAAATGACTTCTATTACTTTTTAGTTGTTAAATGAGGCCACGGAAACCAAACAAAAATTTGAGGAGCTGAAGCAACAAGAAAGTCAACTAAAGCAGCAGGTATGTAAAAGAGTAAGGTGGCTAAATAATTATCTCTTGTGATTAGCAGGATGAGACCTGGGCAAGCATGACCTGACAGTTCATTAGAATTATTGCCAAAAAGAAAGACATTATAGAAATCTGCTTTAGCTCATAGCTGGTTAGATTTCAGACAGTGGCTCATGCACAAGATTGAGTAAAGGGAATCTGTCATCAGCTTTTTGCTACCCCACCTGTGAGCAGCATAATGTAGTTGCATAGACCCTGATTGCAGCAATGTGTCCCCTATGGGCTACTTGATATCATTTGGATACAATTGCTGTTTTCTCTGCTGCAGATCCAGCAGTTCACTGAATATTGAGCTCTGTATAACCCCGCCCCCATCACTGATTGGCTGCTTTCTGTCTATTTACGCTGTACACAGAAAGCTGCCAATCAGTGGTGGGGGCGGGGCGATACAGAGATGATGAATGTGCTGGACTACATGGCACCAGGTTTACTAGTCCTCTAAAGATATTTTGCTGCCGATTTAAGAGTGATTTTATCAAAACTACACTAACTAGCTCAATAAGTGACACAGCGCTGGAATCAAGATCTCATCCTCTATATTGTGTGCCTCTCTGATTACATAGTAAAAACTTTGTGACAGATCCCTTTAAGAAGCCTCATAATTAGCTAGGCTCATCTTACTCCATTGGACTTTTGATCAAGACATGATATGACACTCTCATTAAGATAAATCCCCCTTTTTTGTGATTGAGGTTTCTTTTTATAGTGACATCACAAAATGGTTGCGCAGACCCATCTATGAAAGGTTAACTAGGATTTTTTTTTAGTGTGATCAGTTAGACTGTTTGTTAGGAATTGGCAGTGCTTTGGACGCAGCGTATGTTCGCTGTGTCCACATGCGGATTCAATACCTGCTTCAAAAGCCGTCAGCGCTTTGTTCAATGAACCGTGCGGATTCACCGCGTCCAATACATTGTATGGGTGAAATTTATCTGATGGAGGCTTGCGTCTCTGCAAGACAACTAGACCTGCTGCGGTCTGGAGAGACGCGCTACATGTCCGTCTCCACCGGTGATCCGAAGGCGTCTGTGCATGCTTAGTGGACTATGCTGCAACATCTGGGCGCTACACAAATACGCAGCGTTCATGGATTGTGTGCACATACCCTTATTGTGAACTTTTTCTCAATGGAACACTACAGCTAAAATGTAAGCAGAGAATAGACTTGGTCCACAATGTTTTAGTCTTCAAGATTTTGTCTGCTCCAGCAAAAATCTTGCAGAGATCATAGGTCTTAGGGTACCGTTACACCTAGCGACTCACCAGCGATCCCGACCAGCGATATGACGCGATCAGGATCGCTGGTGAATCGCTAGGTGGTCGCTAGTGAGCTGCCACTCAGGCAGATCTCACCAGCGACATCGCTGGGGACGGGGGTCGCTACTTACCTGTCAGACGAGGCGATCCTGCGTCCTCCCGCCCGGCTCCACGCGTCGCTCGTCGGCGCCGCAGGAAGTGACCGACGAGGATTGGTCCAGCAGCTTCTCGCGCGATCAGCGATAACCAGCGGGGGAGCCGGTCGGAGGTAAGTATCACATGCAGCGATATCGCTAGCAATATCGCTGCAACGTCACAAAATCGGTGACTTTACAGCGATATTGCTAGCGATATCGCAGTGTGTAACGGGGGCTTAACTCTCCTTCTGCATTCTTTCATTTTTAGTTTACATACATCCCAGCTTAGAAGCTGTGCACAATTTTTTTTTTTTTTATTACATACTTGCATCATCAAAATGGGAAAACAACATTTTTAATGAAAACTATTTTGAAAGTTGCTTACATAGCAGTGGCTCAGTGGCTAGCACTGCAGCCTTGCTGCTCTGGAGTCCTGGGTTCGAATCCCACCAAGGAAAACATCTGAAAGGAGTTTGTATGTTCTCCCTGTGTTTGCGTGGGTTTCCTCCGGGTTCTCCGGTTCCCTCCCACACTCCAAAGACATGCTGATAGGGAATTTAGATTGTGAGCCCCATCAGGGACAGTGATAATGTGTGCAAACTGTAAAGCGCTGCGGAATATGTTATTGCTATATAAAAATAAAGATTAAGTACCTACCATAAGTACTCCTACTCGGTTCTGATCTCTCACTACTGCCCTTCCCTCAGAGATGGCAATGTAGAAGGGATTGTACACAAATCTCCACAATGTGGACAAGGAAAAAAGCATGTAAAGCTGTGCTGCTATATGAGATGATGAAGCCAGCAGCTCATTGGATACGCACAGACCTCACATCTATATTATTAGGAGAGAGATTTCCATAAGCCAATAACTGAAGCTTAGATCAGATTGCAGCTGGTTTGCAAATGAATGAAGGTTGCAGACTGACACTTTGTGCAATGTTATTAAAGGTAACCAATAACATTTGTAAAAATCATTTTTCTATGACAAAGGTGTCCATATGCTGTCCGTCGGCCTCTGTTGCAGATAGCGGTGGTAGAAGGCTCCGTCTGTAGCTAGTGGTTTTGAAGCCAGAATCAGTAGTGGGTATTTTTTAGTGATGGTTGCAATATATTAGAATGAAATGATAGTAGGAGAGGGAAGCATTGCTGAGATTTTTATATATAGTTTTTTTTTCTGTTGACCTTCTTGATGAGTGACTAAAAAGGCCAAAGAAAGCTTGTCCTTTTGGTTTGTTCGTGCCCAATGATATTTTCTGTTGAGTGCTCCTGTCAGATGCATTATCTTGGTTGTGGTCAGAAAGCTGCACCACAATTACCCGGTGGCTTTGCCCTGCATTTCCCAGTAGAAGGCTTATTTGAAAACGGAAAGTCATTGGAAGTCCCTTATGTTCCATACGATTTATTGGAACTGAAACAAAAGCATTGGGCTATATGCAAGCCTGGCACATATGTTCAGAGGTCAAAATCATTGGTATAGAACAGATTCACCTTACTTTAGGACCATGTCAGCTAAGCAGAAATTCTGCACTATGCCAAGAAGGCAACTGCTAAAAATGTCAGCCCACTGTGCACACTTCAGAATGGGTTCTTCTCATTAACCGCATGCTCACCTACAAAAAGTGATTTTTACCAACGAGAGAACATTGGGCAGCACAATGACTAAATGGTTAGCACTACAGCGCTGGGATCCTGGGTTCAAATTCCAACAGGGACACCATCTGCCAGGACTTTGTATGTTCTCCCCGTGTTTGCGTAGGTTTCCTCCCTCACTCCAAAGACATACTAATAGGGAATTTAGATTGCGAGCCCCATCGGGGACAGTGATGATAATGTCTGTAAAGCTGTGGAATTTGATGGCGCTATATAAGAAACTCATAATTTATAAATCAGAACTGCTCTGTTAAATTCCCAGTCCATTGCGTCTGTGGCCTCCACAAGTCTGCGTCATATTGCTTGTCACCATGTCAGCTTTACATTGTTCTGCTTTTGCGTAGGATATTTTAGCATACGTACCTGATTTTCATAATTTCCTTTTGTACAGCCTAGCAGTAATCTCGATCACTAATAAGTAGATGCCTGTGGCCCGTAATACGGTGGACATAAGAAATTTAGGGTGTGAGTCCTGATGGGGACAATGATGATGATGATGGTCTATAAGTAAACTAAATAAAACCTAATCTGCCTGTGCGTATGGTATCATAACGCTGAATAGATGAGGCGGAGTCTGGTCTCCATCAAAAGGTTCCTCATACATAACACAAAACAAAATTGCCAGTCATCACTTGTGGGATTTTTCTAGGTTCTATAATAAGATTTATCGCCACTTAACAATCTGTTTCTATTTAGCTGTCTCTTTACATGGACAAGTTTGAGGAATTTCAGACCACAATGGCGAAAAGCAACGAGCTTTTCACAACGTTTCGTCAAGAAATGGAGAAGGTTGGTTTCAATACTTGCTATTAATCGAAGTAAACAAAACGCTACCCTCTTTCTCACCAAGCTGTATGCATCAAGCGCTAAATTACCAAACTGGGGTTTAACGGTCTGTTCAGTAGGTGACCTGAAAAATGGTCCTGCCACGTCTTATGGACTGAAACGTGCCTACCGTACGACTTCCATGTGGAATTCAAGTAAATTGTTGGACTTTATGGCTTTAATCATTTTGGTTAGGGAAAAGCACTTTGGTTTTTGGAAGCATTCGGGTCTTGGATAGTGCAGTTGAACTGAAAAGATCTAACTTTTCAAAATGTTGTTAATTATAAAGCTCTCTTTCCCTAGATGACCAAGAAAATAAAAAAGTTGGAAAAAGAAACCGTTGTCTGGCGGACTAAGTGGGAAAATAATAATAAAGCCCTACTACAGATGGCTGAGGAGGTAAGATTAGTTTTTACAAATCTTATTGGGGAACGGAATTGAGCCCTCCACCATATACATGTGCGTTTAATTTGGCGTGTTTCACTAAGGAGGGGTGAGTAAGTTACTGCCAGGCACACCTAGTGGCAGCTTATCTACTATGAGAATAGAAGGCTTGGGCATATTGAAATTCAGCGTGCCTGATCATTCTTTCTCTCCCGATATCAATGGCATATCAAACCTCTTCCATCATATTAAATGGCCCCTTGGAAATGTGTTTGGCCAATATTTAATGTGTAGGGTGTTATTAGCATTGGTTGCTAATTGTTTTACTGCAGGATCTATTTGTGAAACTCTTCCTCTGAGGAGTGATCAGTTTTGACGTATGGTCTTATTTTGCTGTATAGAAAAGTGAGTTGTCATGTTGGCGCTTGTCATTGGCTTCACTTTGAAACTGAATTTTCTGCTATTCTTCACCGATCCTTCTAGGATCATAGTGAAAAAGTGCATATTAGAGCCCAGTCTTGTGCTGCATGCATACATTACGTGCTAAAAGTTCCTTTCTGTGGATGAGAGAGGGCTACTAGTGTTACAGTAATTCAGAGTTTTCTTTTAACTCCTTTCCTCTTCAGAAAACTGTTAGGGATAAGGAGCACAAAGCACTGCATATCAAGCTTGACCGCCTGGAGAAGCTTTGTCGGGCCCTCCAGACTGAGCGCAATGAGCTCAACAAGAAGATAGAGGTTCTTCAAGATCAGGTTACCGTACTAGACGATGACGACGATGTGGCAAATGGAGACTCATTAGAGACGAACTCGGCAGAGGAATCGTCCGAGGGAATGAATGTAATCACAGAGGGAAAAGATTCTGGAATTCAGCCCGACGCTCAGCACTCGTTGTCCGAGGAACAGATTCTTGTGCAAGAAACTCTTTCAACGGGGCCACCTTCTGGCATTGATTCTGTAGGCTAACATGCAGGCATTACTTTAATATACAGATACACAA